>NC_134119.1:24977916-25596458 GCF_040939455.1 Microcebus murinus
GCCAAATCCTGTGTCTAGCATTCCAGAGCATTTGTAATTTGATGCCAACCTATCTTTCCAAACTCATACTATGTATGGAGATATAGGCAGTCTTTTCCAAAAGACAGTGTATTTTAAGCACAATAACCATGTCTTAGGCTGAGCGCGGCGGCTCACACTTGTAATCCTAGCACTCTGGGAAGCCAAGGCAGGCAGATTGTTTGAGCTCAGGAGTTCGAGACCAGCCTGAGCAAGAGCGAGACCCTGTCTCTACTAAAAAGAGAAAGAAATTAGCTGGACAACTAAAAATATATAGAAAAAATTAGCTAGGCATGGTGGCACATGCCTATAGACCCAGCTACTTGGGAGGCTGAAGCAGAAGGATTGCTTAAGCCCAGGAGTTTGAGGTTGCTGTGAGCTAAGCTGATGCCACGGCACTCTAGCCCAGGCAAAAGAGTGAGACTCTGTCTCAAAAAAAAAAAAAAAAAAAAAAAAAAAAAAAACTATGTCTTCTAATTTTCTGTGTCTTAGATTATACCTCTGTCTTGGTTTGGGGGTACTCCCAAAACAGACTCTGAGACAAGGATTTATGTACAAGTAGCACCCAGGATGGGAAGTGAGGCAGGGAAGGAAGGCAGTCAATACAGAATGCCTGGTATTACATAATAACTTGTTATTAAACAAGTTTTCACTGTGGGCAACTAGAGCTTATTCCTGCTGGGGACTCTCGGACATACTGCAGGTGACACCTCAGAGTTCTCCCAGGAGTGGGAGGTGGGAGGGAGCTAGGGTATTTACACGCCATCTCTTGTTAAGTCATTGGTAAGGGCTGCTCCAGAAGTGCTGTGCATGTAGCCAAGAGAACTCTAGAAGCCAGAGAAAGCCTTCAGGCAAAGAAACACTGGTGTTGGCAGGTAGGAGTGGACAGGTGCGCACTGAAGTGACAGGAACAAATGGATATATGAGACGGACACTGGGAGCCCACCTGGTAGAGCCACAACAGGTTGCTGGGTTCTGCCGTGTACACAGAGTGTGTATATGGAAGCTTAAAGTAGTAGAAGATACAGTCCTTGACCCCAAGGAATTTTTCTTCCACACAAAAACTAGTACTTATGAAACATAAAGAATAGTCAAGAGATAAGACAAGAGTCATTTGAAGGAAGATGTGATCATTATGTTACTGAGGTAGTCTGGGAATGTTTTGTGAGGAAGATATAGAGATTTAAGGGTGCTGTTCTGATCACCTCAGACTCACCCCATTGATAAAGGGGGGATTCTCCCACCTCAAATAACACAAGAGGACTAAACACATGACACTTGACACTGGACAGATGAGCCTGACAGCAGTTAAGTACTCACTGATGCTCACAGCCTGAGGGAAGAGGACAGCACACATCTTGCAAGGCCACACAAGGGCTGCACTCAGCAGCAGAGCGAACCAGCAGGGGCCGCGAGAGGCAGGCTCTGTAGTGACAAGAAGGCGGGGTGACCCTTGGTTCCCGAGGGAGAATGTGATTGGCTTGTTTGAATAATTCTATGGACTGGCAGAGAGGTGATACCCGTTAGTTAGGTTGAGAATCGAGGTGCAGCTGGTCCAGCTGGATTGGGACCCCTTCCTGCTGGGTGGAGGAGTACATCTGTTGAGAGCAGAGAAACTCACAGCTCGGCCTTCGGGGCCCCGTGAAGCTCAAAGATGTCAAGGCAGCACATGGAATGTCAGGACTGATGACACAGGAGCCTAACAAATAGCCACTCCTCTCCAACCAGGTTTTCTGACCAATTGAGAAATAAAGCAAAATGGTAAGAAAGATGGATGGTCACTCTCAGCCCTGTTGATGCTGACTTTGGAGAACAGGGCTTTTATCTTTGGGCACATTCAAGGACCTTGGCAGATGACCTTCTTCCCATGGGAGGTGGAGAGTTTAAACAGCATACTGTAGCTTCCCACACACCTTATGCACTTTTATTTACCTTTTCAGAACCTGACAAAAAGCCTTAGAGGCTGTCAGTAAGGTGATGATTATTCCCATTTCACAGGGGAAGAAATTAAGTCCCAAACATAACTGATTTATCTAAGTGCACAGCGCATAGGTCCAGGTGTCTAGCTGGAATCTAGGTCTTCTGAATAACTCCTAACCCTGTTTTGTTTTTCTGATTTATTTGATGACAACTCTGAGTTTTAGAACATCCTACAGAATGAGGAAGATGATATGGATGGAAAGAGAATTTGAATTTAAGAGTTGACAACAGAATAAGCAGGAATGTGGAAATTCCCTTTGGCATTGGTTATTGAGGTACTGTCTATGATGGAACCAGTTTGAGAGACAGCCATTAAGTCCCAAATTAGTTTTGCATTTTCTAACGACTTTGGAGGCAGTATGGTAGGTGGAATAATAACACTCCCATCCAAGGATAACCACATCCTAATTTCCAGAATACATGAATATCTTATATTCTGTGCCAAAGGGGAGTTAAGGTAGGAGATGGAATTAGCAAATTGGCTGATCTTAAAATAAGGAAATTATACTGGATTATCTGGGTGGGTCTGATGTAATCACAGAGACCTGAAAGAGGGAGGCAGGAGAGTTTGTGTTCGAATGATACAGTATAAGAAAGACTAGTCTGGCCACTGCTGGCTTTGAACAGGGAAGGTGTCACCAGCCATGGAATGCAGGCAGCCCTAGAAAAAAACAAAAGACAAAAACAACCCAGCAACTCCGGAAAGCCATCCTTGCCTTGCTGACACCTTGATTTTAGCTCAGTGAAAACCATGTCAGAATTCTGACCTCCAAAACTGTAAGATAAATTTGTGTAGTTTCAAGCCACTAAGTTTGTGGTAATCTGTTACAGCAGCAATAGGGCACTAATGCACTCAGTCACCACAGAGAGACAGTGGTTGTCAGGTGTGCCTGCCCCAGTTGAGGGTGAGCCAGCCCTTTGAGCCCAGTACCACCCAGGAAGATAGTGCAGGTTAACTCAGCAAGGCTAGCTTATATGGATGGGTGAAGAACTCCACCAATCACTGTGCACATAAATACATCTAGCTGGGGTGCAGCCAGTGGTTGCAATGGAATCCAGCTTCATCCTAGATCTTCTGAAGCCACAAGCTGGGCAGAGCCATGCTGCCATGGGCTCTCCTAATAGATTTCAATGGCTCAGAGCCACCAGGAGGCTGGAGGCAGACAAGAGAAGATAAAACAACCTTGTGACAGAGATATTGCCAGGGACAAGAAGAAATAACATAGAAGGTCTTTTTAGTCCAGTCGAAGACCTAGGAAGGTGATCAAAGAATCCGGTTACAAACGAAAGGCAAGTGGGATAGAACTTTCTACAGATGGCTTCTTGCTCTCGGTGCCCCTGACTCAAGCTCCAGGTATGGGGTACACGTTCATTACCAGGGTTGATTTGTGTTTTCCCTCACCCTGATGCCTCTTATCTTCCTCCACCTTCTCCCATCACTCCTCCACATCTGTAATAAACTGCACAGAAATGACTCCAGGGCACCAAAGTATCTAAATAGAGTGTCATTACATCTTTTTGGAAAGAAAGTATTTGACCCATGCAAATGAGCTCATTTCATACAAACATCTCCAGACGGTCTTTCCCAGACAGTGTGGCTTACTGGAAAGAGTAGGGAAAAGCCTTATGGGGTCAAGGTGACTTCATGCACCTTCTCATTTGAGCATGAGACAGCCCAGGGAGGTGGGTGTAAAAGGTCTGTATTAAGAGCCCAGAGTCTGGTCCCTGCACGACGTGAGCTTGGGAAAGACATAAACTTCTTGCAGAGTCCTTAGATTCTATGACAGACCCACCCTGACTCTTCTGCCTCTGAAATGCAGGATGACAAGGGAGGGGGAGAAAGCCCTTGTGCACAGCCCTTCCTTCACCTCTAAACCATGAGATATTTGGGAATAAAGAGCTTTGAGAATATTATGTTCTTGGGCAGAATGGCAAGATGGAAACCCAAGGTGGTATAATAGGACTCTTAATAAATAGGCTGCAAGTATTTCTTGAACACCTACGATATACAGAGCATTTTACAAAAATTATCATTTTTAATATTCACAGCAGCCTTACAAGGTAGGTATCATTTTATCCCAGGTCATTTTTGAGGAAACATACCTCAGAGAGATTGGGTAATTCATCCCAGAACTGAAAGCCAATTAGAGAAAAGCCAGGATTTATTCAGCCTGTTTGACCCAGTGCTGGTGCTGTTTCTGCTAAACCACTCCACTACTCCAAATGGCACTGCTCAAATAAGATGAAGCTTGTTGAAGCTGGTAACAGATGCATGGGATTCATTGCACCATTTTGTCTGCTTTTGTGTGTGCTTGGGGTTAGTTAAAAACTAATGTTTTCAAGCATACATCATTGTTATTGTCATGTTCCCTCCATCACCAGGTACCTTGCCATCGTTCACCCCTTGAAACCACGGATGAACTATCAAACAGCCTCCATCCTGATCGCTTTGGTCTGGATGGTTTCCATTCTTATCGCCATCCCGTCCGCCTACTTTGCAACAGAAACTGTCCTCTTCATTGTCAAGAACCAGGAGAAGATCTTCTGTGGCCAGATCTGGCCTGTGGACCAGCAGCTCTACTACAAGTCCTACTTCCTCTTCATCTTTGGTATCGAATTCGTGGGCCCTGTGGTCACCATGACCCTGTGCTACGCCAGGATCTCCCAGGAGCTCTGGTTCAAGGCCGTCCCCGGGTTCCAGACCGAGCAGATCCGCAAACGGCTGCGCTGCCGCAGGAAGACGGTCCTGGTGCTCATGTGCATTCTCACAGCCTACGTGCTGTGCTGGGCGCCCTTCTACGGCTTCACCATCGTGCGCGACTTCTTCCCCACCGTGTTCGTGAAGGAGAAGCACTACCTCACCGCCTTCTACGTGGTCGAGTGCATCGCCATGAGCAATAGCATGATCAACACCGTGTGCTTCATGACCGTTAAGAACAATACCATGAAGTACTTCAAGAAGATGATGCTGCTCCACTGGCGTTCCTCTCGCCAGGGGAGCAAATCCAGCGCCGATCTTGACCTCAAAGCCAGCGGGGTGCCTGCCACAGAAGAAGTGGACTGTATCAGGCTGAAGTGACCCACTGGTGTCACACAATTTAAAACCCCAATTCAGTACTAAGAGCATCACCTACCATCAACCAAGTTCACAAGCTGCATGGGAAAGAACATCTGTGTTCATGGTCCCCTGCCCTGAAGGAGCTGGATGCTTCTAAGTCATTAACATGCAGTGTGATGACTAAATGCAAACTGCAGCAGCTGACATTTACTGATATATGCTCAACACCTACTGTGTGCATGTTGACAACAAGGAGACTAGATACAAGTAGCAGCAACTGACATTGATCGGACACCTACTGTGTGCAAACCACACCAATGAGATCAGACAAGGGCAACAGGAGCTGACAGTTACTGATTACCTACTGGGTGCAAAAACATTTGGAAAACCAAACAAAATGGGAGAAGCTATCATAGTATCCAGTTATGTAAATAGCCAGGCAGAGGCCACAGATAGTTATCTGGACTCAGCCTCTACCTTCCCTCAGTCAGTATCAGTGCAGGAAGGTCAAAGGCTATAAAGAATGGCACTCAGACAGGCACTGAGACACAATGGAAATGTCAAGGATAAGCTCCCAGTGTGGGGTTTACAGCCTCATGAGAAGAGAGTTCAAGTTTTCCCACCCAGCTCCTGCTACCTCCTGGAACATTCTCTAGGATTCTGGCTGCCAGAAAAAAAAAAAAAATTCTTGCCACCAGGCCAGACTGATGCAGTTATCTACAATGATGTAATCTCAAAGGAAAGAACCCAAAAATCTCTTTTCTATTGACGCTTGAAATCTCATCATTCTATTGGGTGAAGACGGGCAATGCAGAGATGAGGGACACATCCAGTTCCTGACACTTCAGTGCACAGAATTTCAGGGACCCTTGGATCAGGGAGGAAGAGGATAGAGAGGGGGGCAGAGGTTGCCACTGGTGATGAAATGAACATAATCTGTGTGGTCATTCTGGTAAGGCCTGAACCATTTTCTAGAACGCACCCTCTTTTATGGAAGGAACTCTACCTGAAATCCAAAGGCCTGGGTTTGAGTCCTAACTCTAAGACTCATGTTCTAAACTCGTGGATGTTTTTTCTCCATGTCTCAGTTTTGCTTTAATGAAATGGAGATGATGAAAATACATGCTCTGCCTGCCTTGCAGAGATGTTGGGAGGGCCCATTACGTCAGGGTTTGTGAATGTGCTTTTCAACTATACACATGATAAGAATGCATGAGTGATAATGAACAGTTTGGAAGGAGTTTGGAAACCCCAACCACTGTGACTGATGATGGAGAATCACCCCCACTTTTTCATCCCCATTCTTTGGACCAGAGAACCCTGAATTCTTTACAGTGTAGCCTGTCTACACTGGGGCAAAAAGGAATACCTGTCCTGGGTTATAATCGGGAAAATTTAACCTCAGAGACTTAGTGACCCCCAGAATCTCAGCATCCCCATAGTCTTAGAAGTGTTGACAGTCTTCCCTGCATGTTGCAAAACAGCACAACCCAGGGCTGCGCAAATATCACTTCTGAATCTGTCTGTACTATTATATGTCTGTGGCGACTGTGTATAGATGTCCTCATTTCTTCCTGATTCATTCTGAAGCAGAGAAACAACATGAATGGTATTTGGTTTGGTCAAGTTGACCCATCCATATTTGGTCAACTTCCAATTTTCTGTACAGAAGGACTTATTTAGTTGTTTCCTTGGGTTTTGTTTTTGTTTTTGTTTTTTTTTTTGGTTTGTTTCTCCAACAGTGAAATTTCAACCAACATTTTTTTCTATCACCACCCAGCAGATTCACCTTCAGCCCAGTCGTTTTATCCTCAGAAAATGCAAAAGCATTGCAATATTAGCTTAAGCAAAGCATTTGTAAATTCCGATTTAAAAAAAATTACACAATGAATTCCAAAGCCAAGCAAGTAAGCATGTTATCTACATTTTTATAAGTATGATAATTATATTCTTATTTATTACCCTGTCCTGATTCCTCCTCATCAGAAGATTCTTAGGAGTAGACTGTGTCCCAGTTGAGTCTGTTAACAGAATTCATCCGCTTTTTCCTTTTTATCCTAAAATGTACTATCCTCCTTTCATCTAGATTTCACTGAAAAAAACTTCTGTAAATATCAGTGTGTATTTGTGATCTTCCAGTGAATAAAAGTGTTATGTTGTTATCAAATGAAATGATTAACATATGGAATCTTAATCACAGTGTTGAAATGTTTCCCTGCTCTCTTGAATGGAGTAATAGCCACCTAAACAGTTCAATTGTGAGACAGAGAAGGAATTTATCAAAGGTGTTTTAGAACAGTGGCAGCTCATGCCATCAATCACCCTCCTCCTGGTCACAAGCTGACAGCTCAGGAGTGTATTCATGGCACAAGGAAGCAGGGCACCACTACGCTGTGCCCATGCGACCCCTTCGTTTCAAAACGATCTCATTTGTTTAAATGAAAGCTGCTGCTTGCATGGTGACTACTCATCCCTCCAATTGGTATTAAGGCAATAAATCAATTGCACTTGTGTTTACTCTTCCTCTCAAGACTAATTAATGGTAAGCTTAAGATCCTTTTAATATGCTAAGATATATTAACATACACATTCATACCTACTGTTATACATTGGAAAGTCAATATTATTTAGCAAAACAAATCCATTTTCTCAGCTGGAATAAGAGAAAAGATGGCTCTGTGAGGCCCTCAGGCCTGAAAACCAATTTCAGACTTAACAAGGAAGAATACAACATGTAGGAGGTGTTTTAAAAAACTTAAAATGAGTTCTATTTCTACGGGAAAATGATGGCTTTGAAACATATGCTCCCAATTTAACTATTAATCTGTCCGTTGGGCTCAAGAGAACACACACACACACACACACACACACACACACACACACATTCCCAATAGGAAACCAGACCAGGAAAGACCTTTTAAGCATATATAATTCAACTCACTCCTTTCTTAGGAGAGGAGATATGAATTACAACTAAGGAAACGACTCACCTAAGGGGCCACAGCGAACACTCACTGGAGACAAAACATCGCCCCAAGATTTGAACTCTGGCCCAGAGAACTGTACTCAGGGCCTGTACTCCTGAGTCTTAGCAAGAAATAGACCCTTGCTAAGAATGTTTAAGCTGTTTCTGGCATCCCAGCAGAATCTTAAGCTGTGGGGAAGATACCTTTCCTCCTCCTCAACAGGCCAACAATGAATCTCATCCGGACTCCAGGATTCCAGGGAAACCAGAAAGCATCACACCTGGGGCACTAGTGCTCCTGTCTTCTCCCGATGCTGGGGGCGGGGCAGCAGTGAGGCAGAAGGGGGGCGGGGGGGGATTTCTTAACACATTTGGCTTGAACATACATGGAGCTATTTGCAAGTGATGCAGGAGCCACGTGGGAAAACAGATTGTGATGAGAGGCAACCCGGCCTCAGGAAAAGCAGGTCGTGGGGGAAAGGTTTGCTCACGTTCAAAGACAAAGCAAGTCTGGGGCCATCCACAACCCAGTGTGCAGTCTTCATCCAAGTTACTACTGGCTGCCCCTGAGCAGGGGTCACTCTTCATGCCTCCTGGGAACCAGGTGCTTCTGATCACCAGGTCGGCCTGCGTCCTGAGGTGTACCAGGGATATATCATCTCTTGGGGTTGCTGGTGCCCTCTTAAATGGTGGCACAAACACAACTGCTGTCTCTGCTCCTTGCCTGGCAGAAGCTTGGGCAGCTGGACCCTAGAGGGATCTGGGAGCAGAAAGTCTGGACTGTCCAGTGGCAGTAACACAGGTGGGGCATACATTTATTTAATCAGCATATCTTTTGCTAACCCTGGTCTTCACCTTCAGCCCTATGCTGGAGAAACCTCCCTGCTACCCAGGGCAGTTAGTCAGCTGGGCAGCCAGGATTCCCACAGTAAAGATCTTTAACTCCTTCAAGAACAATTTATGTGAGCACATTAATCGCCCTAATCCTGCAAAGGACTGCCTGAGAGGCTGTGCAGATCCATCTGCTCTCAAAGTCTTGCCATTAAGAACCTTTGCCATTAAGACCCTTTGCCGTTAAGCTATATGGCACGCCAACTGTTTCAAATGCAACATCGACAACAATAATACATCTTGAAGTTTGTGTTCCTAATTGGATGTTCAAAGAGCTCAAAATCCAGGACAATTTTCCCATTTTCTAAAAATGGGTTTGGCACTTTCTTCAGATACAACAAATTGAGGAGGTAGGGAGTTTTTTCACTGGCACTTAGAAAGTCATCACAGAACGGGGAAGTTGGCAGGGGACTTTGCCTCTAAGAAGTAGGGGGGCCAGCCCTTAGCACAGAGAGCCAGGCAGACACAGGGTCCTTGTATCCCTTTGTTGACTCTTTGTGCTAAATTTCTACATATGGGTCACAGGCTGAGATGAAAGAATTAGTCTCCAGAATCTCATTTAATGCTGACCTTGGGTTTCCAGCTCCTAGGCAAGATCCCAACAACGTCTTTTTACTAAACTCTGCTGCAGAAATGGTACAGTGTTTGGAGAAAGGGGCCTTCTGCTTACTCATGCAGTTTCTGGGCTGGAGGCTACAGATGGAACACAATGACAGAGATGCAAGCCTGAGTCTCAAGGTGATTAATTCTACCTGAAAGCTAAGACGCTGGCAAGACGCTGTAAGTGCAAAGATGAAGTGAATTTAGAGAAAAGTTCCTTCCGGCTGTGGGGATCAGAGAAGGTTTAGGGTGGGGGGGTAGTTAAGCAGGACCTTGGAAGATCAGGAAGTGGTGAGGAGAAGGTATCCCAGACAAAGGGAACAGAAGGAACAAAGATCTAGAAGAGGGAAAATGAGATGGAATGTAAGTGGCTTGGGTTGACAGGCGCGCAGGATGCAGCGTGTGTAGGGAGAGCCCATCAGGGCAGCGTGCTGACAAGCTGGATGAAGAGGCAGGGGTCGGAGCAGGCTGGAAGGGCCTGGGATCCCCAGCTGGACAGAAGTGCATTCAGATAATAATTCTTTACTTACCCATGTGAATTTGGAAAGACACTTGACCTCCTATCCAGGCCATATTTCCTCATGTGTAAAATGGGAATAATAATAGTATTTACATCATGGGATTGTATGTATATTAAATATATTTTAGAAAATGCCTGGTATATCATAAGCAGACAATAGATACTAGCTGTTATTTTTAGAATGATTAATTTTAGGAATAGAATTTCTCCTAGATGGATCCAGAACACTGTGTCAAATGCAATGGATATATTTTGGAATTATCAGACCAGGGCATTTTTATTATCTGTGATCTCAAGTTTCAACTCCCTACCATAACTGTTCAACTCAAAGCAGCGGTCCCCAACCTTTTGGCACCAGGGACTGCATTTCATGGAAGACAATTTTTCCATGGGGTGGGGGTGGGGAGGAGGCAGAGCTTAGGCAGAAGCAAGCAATGGGGAACAGCTACAAATACAGCTGAAACTTCACTCGCTCACTTGCCACTCACCTCCTGCTGTTCCCCCACTCACTGCCCCCTGTTCCTGAGTTTCATGGAATACAATTTTTCCATGTCTGTGGGACAGGGGTGTGGGGTGGTGGAGTTCTGTGGCCCAGGAGTTGGGGACTACAGACTAAAAGCAGAGGATTTCTTCCGCAGTGTAGAGAGGATGCCATTCCGCCATTAAGACTGAACTGGAAAATTTAATGATCCTCAAGAAAGAGACCATGACATAGGTGAAGTCCTTTTTATAGAGGAGGAAGAACAGCATCCACTTCCTCCAGCCCCAGTGGGTGGTGGGAAAGAAACAGAAGTTAGTTGAAGGCCAGATGCATTTGTCCTTGCTTTCTCCTTCAGGGGCTCAATCTAGGGGTTACAGGTGGGAATGCTATAGAAACTGCTAAGGTATAGGGGAGCCTGAGATCGTGCGGTGGGAAGGCAGCAACGGATGCTTCCCTGGGCTCACTGGGGAAGACCCCAGATCTCTGAGAGGAGCCCTGCATGTGACCCAGGGACATGGTGAAGCAGCCGTGGGAAGAGGTGGGAAGATGCCTCCATCCAAGGCAGTGCCCTAATACCCACAGCAAACAGTGAAGTGCAGGGGGTCCCCGAATTCCTACATGCCCCACTTAGGGGCCACAGATGGATGGGCAAAGGGTTGATGTCAGGTTAAATTGGCCATTATCAAGGACAAGTGGCCAGGACCACAAACTCCAGAAGACCAGATGGGCCCATTGTTCCTTAGCAATCATCCCGAGCAGAGCCAGCAAAGACCCAGCATCTCGCAACACATAATCCTGAGTCTTCCTTCTTTCCTCCTCCAACGTGAAGCCACTGGAAGCTCTACCGCACTAGAAAGCAGCAGGCGTCTGAAATCCAAAGGATTTCTTGCGTCCCAAAATGAACGATTTAAACTGAAGTTAGTCTACTTCAATTCAAAAAGACTCTTCATCGCTCATAGCTAAATTTAAGTTTGCTTCCCTACCTCCCATGAGATGGAGCTTATGAAGATTCAATCAATGGTAGAAGAATCAGGGAGCTACATTTTCCCAAGGGTGGTGTCAGCCAACGCTGCACATATAACTATGATGAAGAGGCAGCAGGAGACTGGGTTAGGGAGAAAAAAAGGAAGAAACGCTGTTACACTGGAGACGTGTGATTGGAATGAGAATTGTCGTACAGAGTCTGGAGTCAGGCCTTCTGGAATAGTGCTCGAAATAAAAAGAAGTCAGTATGTCTCCGTGGACAGTACAGAGAAACATAATTGATATAACATATGGTAGCTCTTGATATTGGCAGCTTTGATATTTGCGACTATGTTCCTGAGCCATCACAAAGATCCATGATGTGACCACTTGTTATTTTGAGAGGTGTAAGTTTCTATCTTGCATCCCTTGGGCCTAGCCAGCCCAAGGCAGCCCCATCCCAGTGGGCTCTCTCGTTCCTTACTCAACGATATATACCCAGTTGCTCTCATGAAATGATAAAAGACTATTTTTCTCAGGGAGGGGAAGCCCCTAAAAGAAAGCCAGTGGCTTTCTGGTAATGGAAGCTGCTGCAGGTTTTGAAAGTGAAGAAAGAAATAAAGACGTTATTAGGTGAGAAGTTAAGGATTCTCTAAGAAAATGAAAGTTTTTAGACAGAGAATGGAAGTTTGGATAGATTTAAAGAATATAAGGACATATTTTTTTTGTTCCAATCCATGGCATGAATGAATTTAATATAAACTTTACACAGAAACAAGAAGTGATTTATAGTGCTCTCAGCAAATGCTCCAGCCTGGGGGAAAAAATTACATTTCATGGAAGAAATTATATGCCACAGTGCTGGCTATATAGTCGGGGATTCCCAAAGGAATCTGAAGTTCTAGAATGAGTCCTTCATGAATGTCAAGGCTCTATGTTTTCTAAATTTCAGTTAAACTCTTGATACCTTCTCTTAAGGGAGCCTTGTGGGAAGATGGAGAAATATGGACTAGGCGATATTTTGATTAGGTAGATTCATAGCTGGTTGAAAGAATATTGATTGAAAAACTATCTGTGTCTAAAGACTGTATTTATTATGTGACTGAATCTGGTGAAGGTAAGATTATCAAAGGTCTATCTAGGCCTCCAGAGGGGATATGGGTCTACAGCAAACAATTAGATGATTTCCTCATCATTTGAGTTACATCAGCCTGGCAGGGAAGTTCACCAAAGCTACATCAGCCTGGCAGGGAAGTTCACCAAAGGCTTCAAGCATGGTCTGGTGTACTCACCCAAACAGCACGCATTTTGATTTTATTTCTGCAAAAGATCATTGTGTCATGGACAGGCAGCTGTAGATGAACTCTGGGAATTAGTTCTGCTTCTTCTCCTTGTTATTTGTTATCCTTACCACAGGCTCTACTGTCTGCAGAGAGTGCGGTATGCCAAGGAGAGAAGCAGAGCAGGAGGTCCGCACTGGCCGTGGACACCAACCACCCTTATCCACAGCCACACTGTTTTCACAGTGGCATTTCTAAAATATTTCTTTTTAGAGATAGGGTGTCGCATTTTTGCCTGGGCATGAGGGCAGTGGCATAGTGGTGTCATCATAGCTCGCTGCAACCTCAAACTCTTGGGCTCAAGTGATGATCCTCCTGCTTCAGCTTCCTGAGTAGCTGGGACTACAGGTGTGCACCACCACACCTGGCTAATTTTTCTATTTTTTGCAGAAACAGGATCTTGCTATGTTGCTCAGGCTGGTCTTGAACTTCTGACCTCAAGCAATCTTCCCACCTCAGCCTCCCAGAGTGTGAAGATTATAGACGTGAGCCACCATGCCTGGCCTAATTTATTGTTTTAATTGGCAAATAAAAATTGCATAGATTTATAGTGTACAACATGCTGTTTTGAAATATGTATACATGTGGAATGGCCAAATGGAGCTACTTAACATATGAATTATCCTAAAAACTTAACATTTCTTTGTAGTAAAAACACTTAAAATCTACTATCAGAGATTTTTTTTTTTTTTTTTTTGAGACAGAGTCTTGCTTTGTTGCCCAGGCTAGAGTGAGTGCCGTGGCGTCAGCCTAGCTCACAGCAACCTTAAACTCCTGGGCTCAAGCAATCCTGCTGCCTCAGCCTCCCGAGTAACTGGGACTACAGGCATGTGCCACCATGCCCGGCTAATTTTTTCTATATATATTAGTTGGCCAATTAATTTCTTTCTATTTATAGTAGAGACAGGGTCTCGCTCTTGCTCAGGCTGGTTTTGAACTCCTGACCTTGAGCAATCCGCCTGCCTCGGCCTCCCAGAGTGCTACGATTACAGGCGTGAGCCACCGCGCCCGGCCTACTATCAGAGATTTTTAAGAATACATTTTCACTAACTATACTCACCATACTGTACAATAGATCTCTTGAACTTATTGCTCATGTCTCACTGAAATTGTGTGCCCCTTGATCAACATCTCCCCAAACTGTCCCCCTCCCCGCCTTGCCAGCTAGCCACTAGTAACCACCGCTCTACACTGCTTCTATGAATTGAACTTTGGTAGATTCCACATAGTCACAACAGCATTTGGGGTTTCCTGATGAGGCCACTGTTTTCCAGGTCTCTGAGCATCATTTGATGAAGGGGCAATCTCAGCTTCAGCTCCAAGGTTATTCTTATTATAGCATCATAAACATGCATCATGCTGATGTTCTGGTTTCCAGATACTCCATCTGAGCCTGGCATCTTTGCTGCAAGCAAGATTTCGCTAAAAACATCTCTTAATGTCAGGTTCACAAACCCACTGACATAGCTCTGAGTGAGTCTTCTATTCCCCAATGTGTAGAATGAATAATGACAGTCCCTCCCAAGTATGTCCACATTCCTAATCCCCAGAACCTGTGAATGTGTCACCTTATGGCAAAAGGGACTTTACATGTGTGATTAAGTTAAGCATCAGGAGCTGAGGGGATGCTCCTGCATTATCTGAGTGAGCTCAAAATACTCATGAGGACCCTTAAAAGAGGAAGACAAGATGAATAAGGTCGTAAAAAGGATATGTGATGGCAAAAACAGAGGTTGAAGTGATGCGTGTTGAAGATGGAAGAAGGAGCTACAAGCCAAGGAATGCAGACAAAGCTGAAAATCAAGGCAAGGCGACAAATTCTGCCCTGGAGTCTTCAAAGGGAATGCAACCTTTCTGACACCTTGATTTTAACCTCATAAACTCATCTGGAACTTCTGGCCTCCAGAACTATAAGTTCGTGTTATTGCCACTGAGTTTGTGGTGCCTTGTTACAGCTGCAATAGGAAACTAGTACACCCACATACCAATTTCATTGCTATCATCAAAGGTGAGTCATCATAAAGCACTTTGGTTGTTGCCAGACTGCACCCCTCTGGCTGGATATTTACCCTCCTGTCTTAACACCACTGAGCACAGCCATAGGAGGAGGCTGATCTGGAAGGCACATAACAGGTTGTCCAGAAAGGGGCAGGGTTGTACTGCTGGTCAAGGCAGACTAAGGGTGAAGTCTATGGACAGCAAAACAAGCAGAGAGGGACAGGCACAGTCCAGAAGGCCAGACAACAAACTCAGCACCAAACTACAGCACTGATGCGCTCGGCTCCTCGGCCAGCAGTGGCTCCATCTATCTCTGCTTTGCAGATCAACAGGGAGTTGTTTGCCACAGAAAGAGGTTAAAGACCTCTGGGAAAACCTTGCATTAGACTGACATCAAAACAGAACAAAATCACCACGTCCCCTCCAACCTGGATGTGCTCTTCAGACTTCTGAGGCCATGAAGATGTCAGAAAACACATCTGAGGCCAAGTGTCTGCCTCTGTGGCCTTCGCAGGACCTGCTCTTGTGCAATAAACCCAGGATGACTCCTCCTTGGAAATTTAGGGCTTCCTTGGCCAGAATGGTTCACCCACACCCTCCCCATTCCCAACCATCCTCTGACCATGTGGGCACCTTTCTTAAGAGAAAGAAAAAGAGGTAAAATCAATATGGGAGAAAAAGATAAGAAGCAAGAACACATCCATAGTGGGCACCTTCTTGTCACCAGGTTCCAGAGGCACACTGGACATATGGAACCACGTTGAAACCTCATTTCACTCCATCATTTACAGGTGGTTAAATCCCCATGCCTGAAAGCCTTTGTTATAGGAGTGAGATCACTGGGCAAAGCCAAGTGTGGGTTGTTATCGGGATTCCCTTGTGAATAGCTGTTGGGAGCACATAGCGCCTAACTTCATCCAGGAGATGTTCAAAAACTAATATCTTATTTGTTAAAAATGGGTATTTCTTTAAAAGCTCTCCCACAGTAGTTTTAAGAAATAGATGTGTTCTAATGTACACTTTTTCTAGATACAGTTGATCCTCATTATTGTTGGATTCCATATTTGTGAATTTGCTTCGAAACTCACATTTATTTGTAACCCCCAAATCGGTACTCATGGTGCCTTTGCAGGCATCTGTGTACACGCACAAGGCAGAGAAAATTGGAGTCGGCCAACACCTGTGCTCCTGACTGAGGCGGAGCCAGCTGACACTCTACCTTCTTGTTTCAGCTCTCATGCAGTAAAGGATGTCCTTTGCAAGGTCTATTTTGTGTCATGTCTTTTGTATTTTTTTTTTTGCTTTTTGTTGGTGATTTAGCTATTTAAAATGCTCCCCCAAGCATAGAGCTGAAGTGCTGTCTGTTGTTTTGAAGGACAAGAAGGATGTGCTGAGCCTTACAGAGAAACTATGTGTGCTAGGTAAGCGTCACTCAAGCATGACTAAATGGCATTGGCCTGGAGTTTGGGGTGAATGAATCAACAATATATATTAAATAAGGTGTCTTTAAATAGAAACACACATAAAACAAAGTTTTGGATTGATCTCTTGACAACAATGTTGTGACCAGTGGCTTGCAGTAACCTAACCCTGCACTTCCCCTAGGAGCAGTGGTTTGGTGTTCACTAATTTGGTGCTTGAGATGACTTTACAGAACACGACTACTGTGAGTAAGGAGAAGAGTCGTGATTGTCACAAGACATAACCTTGTGTGCTAGTCAAATAAAACCACAGGGTGACATGGCCAAACAGCCATTTCTCACAGCATCCCTGTTGCCCCTCCTTCCTATCCAAGTCTGCCACTTTGATGTAAATTGAAACCCCTTGGAAAGGCAGGACCGCCGTGGAAATGTACACATCTAACCAAACCACAGCCCACATTTTCTGGCGACCACATGTCTAGAAGAGCAGCCCTTTTTTCCCCTCCACTAAAAAAAAAGACCGAAGTGAAAGCTTCAGCTCATCTATTCTGTAGCCTTGCTATGGAATGGGAAGGGGAAAACCACACACACTCCCCATTCCAGACTAAAAAGGAGGGTAGCCCTTGGCGAAGGTTTCAGTTGAGCCTTTACGTGACAATTTTAAAGCTTTTCAAAGACAGTCTTTGCAGAGTGGAGAGGACAGCCATCACAAGGTAGTGCTATTTCTCGCTCCCAGAGGACCCAGGTGCACAAGGTGAAGGGCAAGGTTGAGACAAGAGGAAGGAACCAGTGATATTCCCCATAAAAGTGTGCAGTGTGATTCCGCTGAGGAGACTCAAAAGTTATGGGGCATGAAGGAAAATGTGATTCCATTTCCTTGTGGGTTTCAACTGTCTCTGACAATTACCATTTGTCATTGGGAAGAGAGACAGGGGAACAGTCACATACCTTTCCACCTGACCAACAGCCACTCACTGGAAAACGTGAAGGATGAAGAGGCTTGTCTGCAAAATATGCGACCAGGGAGAAGATCGGGGGGTGGGTCCTGAGGGAGGCAAATCCCTCGGGTAGGCAGTGGAGTTTCCAAAAAAGTGAGCAGAGAGTCCCATGAGGAGAATTAAAAGGAAGTTGGTGCTCCGTAAAGACAAGAACAAGGTACAAATGTCTCCTCTCATCCCTTCCATTCAACCTGTACTAGAAATCAGCATAATAAGAAAAGGGAAAAAAAATGTTACAAGGATTAGAAAAGAATAATCCACCATCATTATTTGCAGATAATATGATTGTCTACACAGAAAATCCCAAAGAATCTAGTAAAAACGAATAGCGCTAATAATAGAGTATGGCGAGGTAGTTGGCTACAAGATCCAGAAACAAAAATCAATGTAGAACTTGATAAGTGTATCCCCAAATTCAAGCCAAGGCAAGAAGGCACTTATTCTACCAGAGAGCAATATTTATTATAAAGCTACAATAATTAAAAGAGTGAGGCAATCAAGGAAGGACAAACCATTCAAGGAGAACATAAAGCCCCAGATCCAGATGCTTGTATACATGCGAATTGGCAAAATCTAGTTTGCTCCAAAAGGTAGACATCAAGGCTCAGAGTTAATTTAATCTCAGTTGTAGAGAAACAAATGAGATTTTTACACACTTGGCTGTTTCACTGAAAATTTGCACCTTCCTACCTACCCTTACATTCTATAGTGGAGGTGCTGAAAGGAACACAGGGGCAGGACAGACAAGGAACTGTGGCCTGCCCTGCTTCAACCTGGAGAGAGGCAGCCATGCCCAGGGTTGGGGGAGCACTGTGTCCTGGCACTCCCGAGTCACCAGCAGCAAAGAGAGCAGGAGGGGAGTGGGGATCCCTGATGGCCTGGCTACTGCCAGGAGGACATCTCAGGAAAGACTTATGAAAAACTCTCCTGTCGGGGGGCCAGGAGGCTGGGAGGCTGGCCCCTTGGGGACTCTTCCCAAGCCCAGTCAAACATGGAATATTACCAACAGAGTCCCGCTATGTGCATGACACACCAGCAACTCAGTCCCTAAATATATTCTATAATTGCCTTCCTGTGCCAGAAACACTGCATTCAGCCATCCTCACCCATTTCCCCATAATAACCCCTACCTTCCCCTACCAACACCAAGGAGCAGGCCAAGGCTGCATGACTCATGGGCTCGGATTCTGTCCCCACATGGCTATTACCAGTTGATTTGTGTCCATTCCTGCCTGGCCCTGGTCTCATCCCTACCCAGTCGCCAAGACCTGAGAGCAACCTTGAACCCCGCTGCCTTCGGATGACCTACTGCGGCCTCTCTGGCGGGACTGGTTCTCTTGGCTCAGCCCACCACGGGCTGGCTCTGCTCCCACGCCCAGCTCTGGGCTCCCCACTCTATGAAGACTGAGCCCTGATGGGTACAGAGTCTCCCCAGGATGCAGAGGCAACCAGGCCGGGCGAGGTGGCCCAAGCCTATAATCCTAGCACTCTGGGAGCTCAAAGCAGGTGGATCGCTCAAGGTCAGGAGGTAGTAACCAGCCTGAGCAAGAGTGAGACCCCGTTTCTACTAAAAATAGAAAGTAATTGGCCAACTAAAAATACATAGAAAATATTAGCCAGGTATGGTGGCGCATGCCTGTAGCCCCAGCTACTCAGGAGGCTGAGGCAGGAGGATCTCTTGAACCCAGGAGTTTGAGGCTGCTGTGAGCTAGGCTGACGCCACAGCACTCTAGCCAGGGCAACAGAGTGAGACTCTGCCTCAAAAAAACAAACAAACAAACAAACAAAAAAAAAAACCAACCAGACTCCAGCTGGCAAGGGAGCCTGAAAAATGCCATCCTTAGGGTCAACCTTTGGGACCAGAGCAGGGCAGAGAGGGACAGGAGCACGTCTGTTGGGGGAAGGGGACACGCTGCAGGTTCTTCATTCCTCCTGCAGCCACGCGAGCTTCGGCTCCAGAAAGCCCACACTCGGGCTCGCCTGGCCTCCTGACAGGGGCTTTCTTCTTGGGTCCTTCCAGAGGTGTCCACCTGGCGTCATGGCTCCCAGAAGCAAACTGCTATCCCAGCTACTCGGCTACGAGCGAGAGCATGGCTCGGACGCCCTCCCATTCCCGGAGAAGCAGGGCAGAGAAGGGAGGTCCCCAGGACTTCTCTGGCGCCAGGAGTTACTGGGAACTTACGGTGAGCGGACGGGGAGCGCAGGTCTGCACCCGGAAGCTCCCACAGAGACTCAGGCAAGTTGGACCAAGCGACAGGGAGGAAGACCACAGGAATAAAGAGCCCAAGACGGGACTCTCTGGTCAAATCGCCTGCGACAGTGAAGGGAGTTGGTCTCCCCCTTCATTCCAGGGAGGCCCTTACAAAGCGCTGCGTGGCTCAGGCAGCCCCGATAGGGAGGACTCCCAGCAAGACTGTGTAAGGTGCTCGCTCAAGCTCACAGCCCTCCCTCCTCCCGTCCACACCGCGGCGGGTTCCCCTCCCCCACCCGCGCACATGCAATTATCCTGCCCTTGCTCTGTGCTTCTGTACTGGCTTCTCATATTCTTACTTCTTTCCTCTTCTTTTTCATAGGTTTATTTATGTCATCCCCATCACTTCTTGTTGTTACATAGTCCTAATTTCAAGTTCTTTGCCAATTTAGTGACTTTTAAAAATATGGTTGCCATAACAACTCTTGCAAAAATCACGGACTGGCTGCATTATTTAGCAGTTGGCATGTCCCACTTTGGAAAGACACACTGATAAAAGAGGGGATGGGCTTCTGCTTTATGTTAACACTGAGACTCAGAACCTGCATGCTCACCCTGGTGGGTACCTACATGAGCTCATTTAACCTTCTCAACTACCCTCTGCAGTATGAACAACCACTATTAGTCCCATTTCACAGATGAGGAAACTAAGGCTTGGAGAGGTTGAGTAAATTGTCCCAGCTCATGATGCTAGGAAGAGCCAGAAGTGGGACATGGTAAACACACAGAAGTAGAGAATAGAACAGGGGGTATCTGGGGAGATGAGAAGGGAGGAATGGGTGGTGCAGGTCAGAGGACACAGAGCTGCAGGAGGAATACATCTAGAGAGCTACTGAACAGCAAGAGGACTATTGTTAATAATATTGTATTGTATACTGGAAATTTGCTAAGACAGTAGGTTTCAGGTGCTCTTACCAGGAGAAGGTAGCCATGTGAGGAGAGGGATATATTGGTTTGCTTGACTATAGTAATCATTTCGCTTTGTACATACAATAAAAACATGAACCCAAACGTGAACCCAGATCTGTCTGAGTTTAAAACACATCCTCTTGCCCAGTAAATCAAGAGTCTCCATGTAAATTACTTCAAAGATCCCCAAGCAAAGACACAAGCATTGGAGACGGACCTCTAGGAGCCCCTGCTCCTAACGTCCACCAGAGATCTGTGGTCCTGTCTAAAGGATAATTTTGCTCTGGGGCATGGCTGGTTGAAGCTGATGCCTCTGTGATTCTCTTCCTTCCAAGAGCCTGGGGTGGTGTTTACGGGAATGTCTTCTTGGGGTTCCAATGCCGGGTTGCTGCCCTATCATAATCAGATTGGAATCTGACCCTAAGGCGGGGATTCAGGTATAAGTTGTCAATTGAGAAATAATAAGTTTCTTAATTAATTAGATGACCAATCATTAGATAATGAGTTAATTAAGGTGAAACTAGTAAGAACGTGGAAAAGGAGTGTACAGAAGGGGAAGGAGCCAAGGAAGGAGTGACTGCAGGTGGAGCCCCAGGCGCAGCCTGACCCCACGCAGAGCTCTGGAACATGTGTGATGCTGCAGACTGTCTCACCGTGGGGAGCTACTTCTGAACTCCCGCCTCTGCCCTGGGCAAGGAAGAGAGAAGTCTGAGGGGAAGGGCATGAAACTCCCAGGCCTCAGTGGCTCACTGTTAGACAAGGTGGCTCCATTGCCCAACAATCTTCCAAAAGACGCAGATGCCCACTTTAGCAGCAAAGCACACAGAGCTGGGGCTACACCCAGCAGGCTGGTAAAAGGGATCTCAGGAGATCTAGGTGGCACAACAGTGTCCACGACTGCTATGGTCTAAATGTGTCCTCCAAAACTCATATGTTCATACTCATAAGTATGAGTTCAAACTCATACTTAATCACCAATATGGTAGCATTAAGAGGTGAGGTCTTTAGGAGGTGCTTAAGCCATGTGGGCAGAGCCTTCATGGATAGGAGTAAAGCCCTTATGAAAGGGCTTGAGGGAGTGGGTTCTTTTTCTGCTCTTCCACCATGTGTGGGATGCAGGGTTCAAGGCACCATCTTGGAAGCAGAGACCAGGCCCTCACCACACACTGGAACCTGCTGGCAGCTTAGCCTTGGACTTACCAGCCTCCAGAACTATGAAAAATAAATTTCTATTGCTTATAAATGACCTAGTTTGTGGTATTTTGTTACAGCAGTGCAAATGGACTGAGGCAATGACATATACCAACTTCTCTCCTAAATCCAAGAGCCAACCCTGTTCTGCTTCAGCATGACAAACACTTCTACTCTCCTGGTATTCTGTCCTTCCAGGCAGTTCTGACCATGCACTGGTTTGTTATACAGCCCTGATGTGAGTTTCATCCATCCCTTCTCAGTTAGTCTCTCTCTCTCTCTCTCTCTCTCTCTCTCTCTCTGTGTGTGTGTGTGTGTGTGTGTGTGTGTGTGTGTGTGTGTGTGTGTGTGTTCTGTCAATGGCCATAATCCTAAATTTAGGTACGAAAGCAGTATTTAACAGGATATACTTTAGTCTCCTCTTGCTGCAGTCATTTTCCTGGCCTCCCCTCAGATTCTGCACAGCTCTGCCTCTCCTCATTGCCTGGAGTTGCAGAACAAGACTGAATGAATGAACAAGCTGCTCCCAGGAGCAGCCTCCCAGATGAGGTGACCCGAGCCCAGGTGCCTGGGACGGGAGCTCGGCCCCTTGCGGCTGGGCCTTTTCAAGCTCAGGTCAACAACCAGCCCTTGTATCTTTGTTTCCTTTTGCCAGTCTGCTTTATTCAAGAAACAGAAAAAAGAACTTTTATTTTCTCCAGGGAGTGGAGAGGGATGGGGGGAGTCTTCTGGGGGGCAAATTGAGCAGAAATGGGGCAGAGCTCTACCTGCTCCATCCACCCACTGTGTTTCTACTCTGCAAAACTGGAAAAGCCATGGCCTCTCTTCATAAGCCATTGTCTGCATTCTCTTGGGCAGTTTGGCATCTCTCATCCACTTCCCAGCACACGTACACACACACAGCCCTGGGTGGGCACAGAGTGGACAAAAAGCCAAATGCTCCTGTCCTGCTTGTCCCCTGAAACACCCCAAACCCTACCCAAATGAGAACAACAAAAAGCCTTCTTAATACATTAACTGTCTTGTGAGTTACATTTAACTCACACTAATTTTGAGCCTGGGGCCTCATGAAGCAAAACCTGGGCAAAACCCTGAACTTGGTTTGTGAAAATCTTATTTGTTGGTGTTCTTATTGTTACAATTAACATTGACAAATTAATTCTAAAAATGTGGATTAAATGAATAGAAGTCGATAAATTTGATTTTTCATTAAAATTTTCATTAAATTAGAAAGGATCATTTTGTTTTCAAAGTTTTTATTCTGTTTTCATAATAAAACACTGTGGCCCCAAGGGAAAAAAATTTTTGCTAGTGTGGCAATGTGTTAAAAGGCATAAACCACAAAAATAAAGTAGGAGAGAGAGTGCCAGCCACCATGTTTTGGAAGCTGGGTAGCAGCAGGAAGAGTGGTAACTGAAGTAGTGGACTTGAGAAAGTAGAATTCAAGTTGGCAGTAGGGAAATCCAAGAAGCAACCTCCTTTTCTCAGCAGAACCCCCAAAAGTTTTAGGCATTATTGGCAGCAGGATTGAAGGTGATGCTGAAAAGAGAATGAGGTTGAGAGTCTGGTTAAATAGACACCCAGATTCTCCTCCTCGGTACCATCCAAAACCTGAGGATTTTTCCCCAAGAGAACAAAGTAGAGACACCTGTCCTAGTTGAGGTACCATGCTGAAAACTGGAAAATAAACAAAAACCTGCCTGCATACTGAATGCTAACACCTCAACCCTCTTCCTCCTCTTGCTCCCTGAATTCTGGCTATACAGAACCACAGTGAGGAGGAAAATCCTAAACCGACCAAGTTGAAATCAGATATGACTACAAAATCTGCAAGTAACTACATTTGCTTGCAAATGACTGGGTTGAGCTTTATGTGTTCAGGTGGAAAGGGGGTGCTGTCTTGGTCTAGGGTACCCTGGAAGCAACTCTGCAGAGGATATTTGCATTCAAGTGGCTTATTTAGGAGGTGCTCTCAGAAAATATGAGGGAGGGAGTAGATAAGTGAGACAGCAAAGAGAAGGCAGCCCATGAACTGGATTACTGCTCTGGGCAACCAGCTCTCAACCAGCGAGATGTCCAGGAGACTAAACAGAGCCTCCCTTGGCGTCTCACCCACCACCAATGGGAACGAGGAAGCCGGGTGAGTCACTGGTTAAGTCTGCTCCTGGGTCAGCTCTTGGGTCCGTCCAGCCTGCCCTTCCATCAGGAGCGACCAGAGAAAGCCCTCAGGAAGCCACAGGGTTAGCATGGGCTGGAATGCAGAATCCTGACAGAATATCATGGGCCACTAATAGCGTCCAGCACAGAGGTGACTAAGATGACTAAGTTCATTTTTAGAAAACAAAGAAACTTTCAATTTTACAACTTCTTTGTTCTGTGGTGTTGAAACATAGTGCCTGTCACAAACATAAAGAAGACAGTTGAAGGTGAAGACATGGTCATTTTCTTCACCTTCAACATAGGATATTTTTCAAAATCTGATAGAAACTTGCAGACCTCACTGCCCAGAGAAGGGCCAAACGGAAGAGCAGAAGTCATAGGACAGCATGGAGTGCACTGCAATGTGGGAAGCATGGCGGATGGGGGGCACAGGAGGTGTCCATCTGGGTGACTCCAGACACACCTCGATCTCCACTCTGCCCTGCTATGCTCTGGGGTCTCATGCCTATTGCTCCCTTCCTCAAAAGGATTCTCCTACTGTTTCCCAAGCATGGGTGAACTTCCCAGGAATTCCCTCTGAATTCTCTAGCTACTCATCCTTAACATTTGACTTCCAGGAAAATCTTCCTAACTTTCACAGTATCCCAAGGCTGGGTAAGTTGATCCTCTTTTGGCAACAATGCATATAAATCTGCCCTTTTCTTAATGCTTCATGATATTCTGTTGTATGAATTGACCAGAATTTATTAATTGGTCCCTTATTAACCCAAATGCCTTTTTAAATACCTACCAAAAGAATCGAGTTCTGGGCTATGAAATTTAATAAGACACAGTATACCTATAAAGAATGAATTCACAGTGTGATGGGGAAGCCAGCATTGAGCAACTACTATGGTTTGGCTATGTGACTCCTCCAAACTTCATGTTGAAATTTTTATCCCCAGAGTTGAAGGTGGGGGCTAATGGGAGTTGTTTGGGTCATGGGGGTGGAGAATAGATTAACGTCCTCCTCAGGGAGAAGAAGTGAGTGAGTTCTATTATTTCCTGAGAGAGCTGGTTGTTAAAAAGAGCCTGACACCCTCCCACCCCACCATGCTTCCTCTCTCACCATGTGATCTCTGCACACACTGGGCTCTCTTTCACCTTTTGCCATGGGTGGAAGCAGCCTAAGGCTTTAACCAGATGCCTAATCTTCCAGCCAGTAGAATCATGAACCAAATAAACCTTTTTTCTTTACAAATTCCCCAGCCTCAAATGTTCCTTTATAGCAACACAAAAGGACTAAGACTACAACTGAATGTAATCAGAGCTAGGAGGGCATCATTAGCCAAAACGTGACTGACAAAAAGAATGAAGAGTGAATAAGAAAATTTTGGTCTGGGGAATCCCTTAGTCAGCTCTTCATTAAGAAAAAATTTAAAAGCCACGTATAGAGGATTTAGAGTCTAAAATTTTAGATTCTTGCTACTCTAAGTGTATTCTGCAGATCAGCAGCAGCAGCACCTGGGAGCTTGTTAGAGATGTAGATTTTCCCCCTAGGCTGGCAGAGTCAGAATCTTCATTTTAACAAGATCCCCAGGTGATTGATGTGCACATTACAATATGAAAAGCCTAATGTAAAGGATTTGAGGGTTTGTTGGGTTTTTTTCTATCTTGATCTCTTTCCCATTTTTTGGGGAAAACTAAAGAAGCTAATTAATTTGGGGATAAATTTGATGGCAAAGAGTCTCTTAATAATTGTCTAAATGCTGTGCATAAAAAACTCTAAGTACAATACTGGATCTCATGTTTAACTCTTGGGACCCTTCCTATATTTAAACCTCTATCCACAGATGTATTGTTCCAGTTCTCCAGGTTTCTAAGTTCTCATTCTATAATTTCTCAACTTCTCTTTTAACCTTTCCTTGCTCCTCTTAATTTATCACTCACATCCCTAAGATTGGGACCAGTGGAAGGTAGGAGAAGCTTATCAGGAGTGCCATCTTATTTTACATTTCTTCCTTAATTCTGAATTGCAAGGAGTATTAATTCTGGAGGCTGGCTCAAACAGGTATTCTAAAACTAATTGGGCAGAAAATACATAGGAAAATGTAGATGTCTGGTCATTCAAAGACGTTCTGTATCAAGATGCTTCCCAAGGTGCTCAGTATCACTACTTCTTAGGGGAAAGCGAATTCAAATCACAGTGAGATACCTCTACATACCTTCCAGAATGGCTAAAATTAAAAACTGAGAAGACAGAGTATTGGTGAGGCTGTAGACCAACCAGAATTCTCATCCATGGAAGCACAAAGTGGTACAACCTCTTTGGAAGATTGGCAGAATCTACTAACATCAAATATATATACTCTTTTCCAGAGTATCATATAATTGGAATCATGCAGTATGTAGCCTTTTCAGATTAGATTCTTTCTCTAATAACATGCATGCATTTAGGTTTCCTGCATGTCTTCTCATGGCTTGACAGATCTTTCTTTTTAGCCCTGAATAATATTCCATTGTCTGGACGCTCCACTGTTTATCCATTCACCTACTGAAGGGCATCTTGGTCGCTTTCATGTTTTAGCAATTATGAATAAAGCTTCTATAAACATCTGCATGCAGGAGTTTGTGTGGGCATAAGTTTTCACCTTCTTTGAGTAGATACCAAGGAGTATGACTGATGGATCATATAGAAAGAGTATGTTTAGTTTTATAAGAAACTGCCAAATTGTCTTTAAAAGTGGCTATACTATTTTGCATTCCACCAGCAATGAATGAGAGTTCCTATTGCTCCACATTCTGACTAGTATTTGATGTTGTCAGTGTTTCAGATTTTGGCCATTTTAATACGTGGGTAGTGGTATTTTAATTAATTTTATAATAATTTTTAAATTATTATTGTTTTTTAAGAGACAGAATCTCACTCTGCCACCCAACCTGGAGTGCAGTGGCATGATCATAGCTCACTGCAACCTCCAACTTGAAAACTCAAGCGATCCTCCTGCCTCAGTCTCCTGAGTAGCTAGGACTACAGATGTGTGACACCATGCCTGGCTAAGTTTTTGTGTGTTTTGCTCTTGCTCAGGCTGGTCTCAAATTCCTAGTCTCAAGGAATCCTCACACCTCAGCCTCCCAAAGTGCTGCGATTACAAGTGTGAGACACCATAACTGGCCTAATTATTTTTAATTAATTTAAAAATGTTAAATGTTTTCTGACATTAAATGTCTTCTCCCTGGGAGAGGAGAAAGTTGGCCTCTGTTCTCAGGCCTTTCCTTAAGAATAAAATGTAAAGAAGGGCACCTTCAGCCTGGCAGGACTGTGGGAAGGGGAAAGGGAGCATTCCCCCTTTCACAGCAGCTGGTACCACCGTTTGGCTTCATCTCCTCTTCCTCCTCTCCCCGGTGTTCCTCCTCCAACTGCCACTCAGAAGCTAATGTGTGTGATGCCCACCACGCGCCAGACTCAACAGACGCTACATGTACTTATTATACCATTACCCCAGAATGTTCCAAACATTTGAAAACAACTTTAAATAGAAACCCAATGTATTTTAAGTGGGGTGGGGAAGGGGGTGGCTCCATAAAGAGGCAGGGAAAACAGATGCCATAGGAGAAAGTGATGGGCAGACAATTTAGCAACATGATTCCATTCCAGGGTCCTCTGCTGTTCGTGGGTGATGATAAGTTACTGAAACTACCACAGTTAATCCACAAAGAAGTGGGTGGTGTTAACACAGACTTCCACACGCTGCCAAGGAAGTTTCCCTAACTTGTGAATCGTGAACGCTTGAAGAGTTTAATGACGGGCAAGTGGGGCTAATTCACCCGGTCCCCAAATGAAGTTGGGTACATATATGCACGGTGCGGGAAATGGGAGCAAGTTGAGATCAATCTTTACTCTCTCTGGGAGGCTGAACTTGGTAACCCTCTAAACTTTAAAAAACAATGAGTGTGGGAAAAGAAATTCAAGAATGTATATATGGATGGACGGATGTGCATGTACATACAGACACATAAACATATATACAGGGTTCCTTGACAGTGGCTTTATAAGAATGGGACCCCATTATTCATGCTTTTCTATATCTAGTTTTCTCACTCAACAATACCTTGGGAAAATACCTCCAGGTCATCTGTGTGACTTGGATATTTTTTTTAATGGCTGCACAATATTCCATGGTGACGTTATACCTCCACCTATGGTCCATTTCTTTATTCTCAGTTTCTTTCAGCACAATGGACAATGTTGTAATAAATAGCTCTATACCAATGTCCTGGTGTATCAATGGCAGTTTTAGTTTCATGGGATGGATTTCCAAGACAGTACTACTGGGGCAAGGGTAAATGTATTTTTTAATGTTTATTTACTTTTTATTCAGATATAATTTACAAGCAGTAAACTGCACAATTTTTACATGCATAGTTCAATGAATTTTAAAGGGTATATATATTTATACATTTTAAATTATGATAGTCATTACCAGATTGCTATTTATAATTCACATTTCCACAGCTTTTGTCCTCTCATCCCTGGCAGTGATTTCTTTTATCTTTTTCTTTCTTCCTTTTTTTTTTTTTTTTTTGTTTTGAGACAGAGTCTCACTTTGTTGTCCAGGCTAGAATGAGTGCCGTGGCGTCAGCCTAGCTCACAGCAACCTCAAACTCCTGGGCTCAAGCAATCCTTCTGCCTCAGCCTCCCAAGTGGCTGGGACTACAGGCATGGGCCACCATGCCCGGCTAATTTTTTCTATATATATTATTTGGCCAATTAATTTCTTTCTATTTATAGTAGAGACGGGGTCTCGCTCTTGCTCAGGCTGGTTTCGAACTCCTGACCTCGAGCAATCCGCCCGCCTCGGCCTCCCAGAGAGCTAGGATTACAGGCGTGAGCCACCACGCCCAGCCTCTTTCTTCCTTTTTTATTTTTATTTTTATTTTTTTTTGCAAATGTGATAGGTATAAAGTGATATTTATTGTTCCTTCAATTTGCATTTCCCTGGCTGCTGGTGAGTTGAAGCATCTTGTCACATGTAAGTGGGTAGGCTGACCATTTGAATTTACTCTTCTGTCTGTGAAGCATCTCTTCAAATCTTTGCCCAGTTTTTTTCTGTTTGGTAATTGGTCTTCTCCTTGTGAATCTGTAAGATCTCTGAATATTAACAATATTGACATTCTCATCTGTATTATTCATATTTTTTCAAACCTATCATTTATCTGCTAACATTGTTTATGGTTCATTTTTGCCATAGAAGGCTGTGAACAACAGTTAAGGGTGGGAATGTAGGCAGAGACATGAGGAAGAAGGACAAATAAAAAGAAAAAAAGACTGCATTTGAAACAAATCCTGTGCATTTATATAAAATTATGTATAGGTTTAAGGAAATTAAATACAAAGGTAAAAATATTTTAAAATAGTTAATGGCAGTGCTTTCCTTTTTTAATTAAACTTTTAATTAAATTTAAACTTAATTCAACTTTTAAAATAATTATAAATTCACATGCAGTCGCAGGAAATAATAGAGATTTGTACAGAATCAGAGGCCGTGGTGGGGGTGGGGATGAAATAATAAAGAGAAATTCAATGTATCCTTTAGTTAGTTTCCCCCAAAATTTTGAAAAATACAGTATGATATCACAACCAGGAAATTGACACTGATACAGTCAAGATACATAACATTCCAGCACCACAAGGATCCGGCATGTTGCCCTTTTATAGGCCCACTTACTTCCTTTCCATTCTTACCCCATTATTAATCTCTGGCAACCACTAATCTATTCTCCACCTCTGTAATTTTGTCCTTTCAAGAATGTTATATAAATGCAATTATACAGCATGTCACTTCTTAGGACTGGCTTTTTTCTACTCAGTGTAACTTTCTGGAGATTGTCGTGTGTACCAATTGTCATCCGATTTTACTGTGAGTGGTACCATGGCATGGATGTACCACAGCTTATTTAACCCTTTAATTGAAGGGCATCTGAGTTGTTTCCAGTTTGGGGCTATTGAAAAAAAAGCTGCTGTGAACATTTGTGTACAGGTTCTTGTATGAACATAAGTGTTCATTTCTCAGGGCTAAATGCCCAGGAGTACAAGATGTAGATCGTATGGTAGTTTCATCTGCAGAGTTTAAGAAACAGCTTTGTGCAATGGCAATATCTTGGCCAATGAGGTTTATCCAAGGTGCGATTATTGCCAATTGAGAACTTTCCCCAATACCCTGCTGCAATGATTTGCAAGGTAGTTGGCACCGGCAATTTTTGACAGTCTCTATGGAGACTGAATATTAAAAAAGAAGAAGAAGAAGAAGAAACTTCCAAACTGTTTTCCAGAGTGACTGAACCATTTTACATTCCCAGCAATGTCTGAGTGATCCAGTTTCTCCAAATCCTCACCAGTGTTTGGTGCTATCACTATTTTAAGCATTCTAGTATGTATGTAGTGATATCTCGCTAGGCTTGCAATTAGCATTGCCCTCGTGGCTACTGATGTTTAACACCCTCTCATGTCTTGTTATTCCTAGACCCTCTTTGGTGAAACGTCCCTTCGTGTCTTTAGCCCATTTTCTAATTGGATCTTTGGGGTTTTGTTTTTTTGTTTTACTGTTGAGTCGCAACAGGTCTTTATATTTTCTAGATATTAGTCTTTTGCTAGATATGTGGTTGCAGATACTTTCTTCCAGTCTATAGCTTGTCTTTTCATCGTCTTAACAGGGTCTTTTTACAGAGCAACAGTTTTTAATTTTGAAGTCCAATTTAATGATTTTTTTCTTAAATGGGTTATACCCTTGATTCACAATATTTTCCATAAAATTGTTATAGTTTTTCATTTTACATTTGAGTCACCATCCATTTTGAGTTCATTTTTTTGCTAGATGTTAGACTTGAATCGAGGTTTACTTCTGCCCATGGATGTCCAGTGGCTCCAGCACCACTTTTTGACAAGGCTATCCTTCCTCCATTAAATTGCTTTGGTATCATTGTCTAAAATCACTTGATTCTACTTGTTTTGGGTTATTTCTGGATTCTCTATTCTGCTCTATTGATGTATTAGATCTATCCTTCTACCAATACCATGCAGTCTTGATTAACTGTAACTATATAATAAAGCCTATGCAATAAACTGAGTGTTTGTGTTCCTCCAAAATTCATATGTTGAAATTCTAACCCCTAATGTGATGGTATTAGGAGGTGGAGCTTCTGGGAGGTAATTAAGTCATGGGGGTGGAGCTTCATGAATGCAATTACTGCCCTGTAAAAGGGACCCCATAGAGCTTTCTTGTCCTCTTCCTGCCATGGGAGAGCACAATGAGAAGACAGCAGCCTTCAACGAGGAAGAGGGCCCTCATCAAAACCCGACCATGTGGCACCCTGATGTCAAACTTCTAACCTTCAGAACTGCCAGAAACAAATTTCTGATGCGTATAAGCTACCCAGTCTATGCTACTTTGTTGTAGCAGCCCAAACAAAGGTACCTTGAAGTTGCAGAGACCGCTTCTTTCTTCTTTATTCTTTTTTTTTTTTTTGTAATTGTTTTGATTATTTTAGTTCTTTTGCCTTTGGATATAAATTTTAGAATAATCTTGTCAATACCTATGAAAAAACTTGATGGGATTTTTATAAGAATTGTGTTAAACCTGTACATTAAATCTGAGAGGGACTGACATCTTTACTCTGTTGAGCCTTCCAAACTATGAACACAAATATGTCTCTCCATTTATAAAGAACCATGATTTCAGGCAAGGCGAGGTGGCTCATGCCTGTAATCCTAGCACTCTGGGAGACTGAGGTGGGAGGATCGCTTGAGATCAGGAGTTTGAGACCAGCCTGAGCAAGAGTAAGACACCATCTCTCCTAAAAAAAAAAAAAAAAAAAAAAAATAGAAAAAATTAGCCGGGCAACTCAAAATAGAAAAAATTAGCCTAGCATTGTGGCATTCACCTGTAGTCCCAGCTACTTGGCTGAGGCAGGAAGATTGACCTCGAGCAATCCGCCCGCCTCGGCCTCCCAGAGTGCTAGGATTACAGGCGTGAGCCACCGCGCCCGGCCTTCTTTATCCTTTTGATGTCTGCAACTCTATAGGATATTCCTTTGTTCATTTAGGGAATAGTAATGTGTGTCTTCTCTCTGTTTGGTTTTCTTTTTTATTCTTACTGGAGTTTTGTCAATTTTACTGATCTTTTTAAATAACACTTTCAGGGTATAGTTTAGTGGTAAAGCATTGTGACTACAAATAATCCTTTGTTTCATTGATTTTGCTATTGTTTTACTGTCTTCTATTTTTTTTTATTTCTGATTTTTTTATTTCTGCTCTTATCTTTATTTACTTCTTTCTGTTTTCTCTGGGACTGCTTTGTTCTTGTTTTTTTCTAGGTTCTTGAGATGAAAGCTTGGGTTATTTTTTTTTTTTTTTTTGAGACAGAGTCTTGCTTTGTTGCCCAGGCTAGAGTGAGTGCCATGGCGTCAGCCTAGCTCACAGCAACCTCAAACTCCTGGGCTCAAGCAATCCTGCTGCCTCGGCCTCCCGAGTACCTGGGACTACAGGCATGCGCCACCATGCCCGGCTAATTTTCTATATATATTAGTTGGCCAATTAATTTCTTTCTATTTATAGTAGAGACGGGGTCTCGCTCTTGCTCAGGCTAGTTTCGAACTCCTGACCTCGAGCAATCCGCCCGCCTCAGCCTCCCAGAGTGCTAGGATTACAGGCGTGAGCCACCGCGCCCGGCTAAAGCTTGGGTTATTGATTGAAGACTCTCTTTTCTTTTCTTTTTTTTCTCACTCTGTTGCCCGCGCTAGAGTGCCATGGCATCAGTCTAGCTCACAGCAACCTCAAACTCCTGGGCTCAAGCGATCCTACTGCCTCAGTCTCCCAAGTTGCTGGGACTACAGGCATGTGCCACCATGCCCGGCTAATTTTTTATATACATACTTTTAGTTGCCCAGCTAATTTCTTTATATCTTGTTTTTTAGTAAAGACGGGGTCTTGCTCTTGCTCAGACTGGTCTCGAACTCCTGAGCTCAAACGATCCGCCCACCTCGGCCTCCCAGACTGCTAGAATTACAGGTATGAGCCACCGCGCCCGGCCTCTCTTTTCTAATGTATGCAGTTTGTGCCATAAATTTTCTTCTCAGCACTGCTTTAGCTCTGTTCCACAAATTTTGATGTGTTATGTTTTTATTTTCATTCAGTTCAGTGTATTTTTTATTCTCCTTGAGAATTCTCTTTGAACCATGGATTACCTAGAAATGTGTTGTTGCCAAGTGTTTGGAAATTTTCTTGTTATCTGTCACTGATTTATGATTTGATTCCATTGTGCTAGGAGAATACAGTCTGTATGAATTCAATGTTTTTAAATTTGTTGAGGCTTGTTTTATGATCCAAGATATGGTCTATCGTTATGTTTATTCAATGGGCACTTGAAAATAAATGCTATTCTTAAATGATGCTCTATAAATGTCAGTTAGACATTACTGGTTGATGATGATAAGTTCTTCTATATCCTTGCTAACTTTCTAGCTAATTGTTCTACCAATTCTTGAGAGAGATATACTGAAGTCTCTAACTGTAACTGTGAATTTATCTATTTCTCCTTCAGGTTCTATTAATTTTTGCTTTACATATTTGCAGTTCTATTGTTTACAGCCTCTACATTTAGAATTGCTATGTCTTTTAGGTGGATTGACTCTTTTATCATTATGTAATGTGCTTCTCCACTCCTAGTAATTTTCTTTGCTCTGAAGACTACTTTATTTTAAATAATGGAACAACTCCTGCCTTCTTCTGATTAATGATTGGATGACATATCTTTTTCCATCCTTTTACTTTCAACTTTTTCATGTCATTATATTTGAAGTGACTTTCTTATAGATTGCATATAGATGGGTCATGTTTCATACTCCATTCTGACAACCTCTGTCTTTTAATTAGTGCATTTAGATAATTTATATTTAATGTAGTCATGATATGTTAGGTCTTAAGTCTGCCACTTTACTTTCTGTTATCTGTCTGTTCTCTCTGTTTTTGTTTCTCTGTTTTCCTTTTCCTGCCTCTCTGTGGGTAACTTGAACATTTTTTAGAATTCTCTTTTGATTTATCTACTGTGGCTTTGAGTGTGTGCCTTTGAATATATTTTTTTAGTATTCCTTTAGGTATTACTTTATATATATATAATTTATCACAGTTATCATTTTACCAATTCCAGTGAAGTATAGTAACCTTACATCCCTGTATGTCTCTTTACTCTCTCCAATGATAATATAATTCTCTTAAATATTTCCACTATGTACATTTAGAACCCATCAGACAGTGTTACAATTTTTGCTTCAAATGTCAAACATCATTTAGAAAACACAAGAGAAGAATGAAAGTCTGTTGTATATATCCATATTTTTGCTTACCTTATTCTTTCTTAACACCTGATAGTCCAAGATTCCTTCTTTTATAATTTTATTTCTGTTTAGGTAACTTATTTAGCATTCTTTTAGTGTAGGTCTGCTAATGACAAATTCTCTTAGTTTTCCTTTATCTGAGAATGCTTTGGTTTCCCCTTAATTCCTGAGGTATATTTTCACTGAATGTAGGATTCTGAGTTGATAATTCTTTTCTTTCAGTGCTTGAAAAATGTTATGCTACATCCTCTTGATTTTTGAGGTTTTTTTATGAGAACTCTGCTATACCATGAAGTGTTTTTCCCCTATAGTTAAGGTATCATTTCTCCTGTGCTGCTTTCAAGATTTTTTTTATTTAGTTTTCAGAAGTTTCACTGTAATATATCTTAGTGTGAATTTCTTTGCGTTTATCCTATTTGGAGTTCACTCAGCCTCTTTAATCTGTAGGTATATGTCTTTTACCAACCTTGGGAACATTTTAGTCATTACTTCTTCCTGTAATTTTTCAGCCCCATCCTCTTTCTCCTCTCCTTCTGGTACTTCAATGACATAAATGACAGATATTTGGTTATAATTATATAAGTCCCTGAGTTTCTATTTTTGTTTTTGAGACAGGATCTCACTCTGTTGCCTGGGCTAGAGTATAGCGGCATCATCATAGCTCACTGCAAGCTCAAACTCCTGGGCTCAAGTGATCCTCCTGTCTCAGCCTCCTGTGTAGCTGGGACTGCAGGCATGTGCCACCATGCCTGGCTAATTTTTTCTATTTTTTATACAGACAGGGTCTCACTATGTTGCTCAAGCTGGCCTTGAATGCCTGGCCTCAAGCGATCCCCCTGCCTTGGCCTCTCAAAGTGCTAGAATTATAAGCATGAGCCACTATGCCCAGCCTGAGTTTCTATTTTTATAAGTCTATTTTCTCTCTGTTGTTCAGATTCGATCATTTCTGTTATTCTACCTTCCAAATCATTTATGATTCTTTCCTCTTTCCCCTCCATTCCCATGTTTAACCCATTCATTGAAGTTTTTTATCCTGATTGCTGTATTTTTTCAGTTCTAAAATCTCCATTTAATTCTTTATATCCTCTATTTCTTTGTGGAGACATTCTATTTTTTTCATTTGTTTCAAGTATGTTCATAATTGCTTGCTGAAGCATATAATGGCTGCTTTAAAATCTTGGTCAGAGAATTCTAATATATCTCAGCATTGGCATCACTTGATTGTCTTTTTAAATTCAGCTTCAGATCTTCCCTTGGTCTTGGTATGATGAGTGATTTTTCTATTGAAATCCGGACATTTTGGCTATTACATTTTGAAACTCTGGATCTTATTGAAACCTCCTGTTTTAGCTGACTTCCTCTGACACTGCTCGGGCAGGGGAGGGGGAAAGAGCGCCAGTTAACGAGTTAATTACTTCCACCTGTGGGTAGAAAGCCAGATTGTCTACTTGGTCTCCATTGATACCTGATATGGGAGGAAGGCATTATTACTGCCAGGTAGAGGTGAAGTCCAGGCTTTCCCAGCGGTTTCCATTGACACCATGATGTGAAGAGACCACCTCATTGTTCCCCCAGTGGGGAGGAAAGTCTGGGCTCCTACTTGATTTTTTCTGGCACCATCTTGTCCAGGAGGTATAGGGAGTCGTTTTATAGCCTGGCAAGGCTAGACGTCTAGACTCTCCATTCAACATTTGTTGGCAGGGCTGAGAGCGGGGGTCACAATTTTTTGTGATGTTTGGCTAACGTAGAATAGTTATTGTCTATTTTTTTTCTGTATTTCTAGGCTTCCCTAGCTCTTTGGCTAAAGAGAGTAGACTTTTGCTTGGATTTGTTTTTCTGTATGCATCCATTAGCATTTCCAGGTTGCCAGCTCCTTCACCTTCAAGTCCAGGATATGTGAAAAAAAAAGAAACCACACAAAAAACAGAACAGGGAGCTCACCTCCTGTCCTTTCCCAAGGAAAAGTACATCTCCTACATCTTCCTGGAAACATAAATCCTTCTGATTTTCTTTTTTGTTTTCTTTCTTTCTTGATTTTTAAAAAATATTTGACTGAAAAATAAAATTTGTATATATTCAAGGTGTACAACATGATGATTTATGTATACATTATGCAATGAGTACCACAATCATTAATACTTCCATCACTGCCTATAGTTACCATTTGTGCGTGTGTGTGTGTGTGTGTGTGTGTGTGTGGTGTAAAGACACTTAAAATCTGCTCTTTTATCATATTTAAAATAAACAATACAACTATAGTCACCATGATATACATCAGATTCTCAGAATTTATTTTACGTTGTAACTTCAAATTGAAACCCTTTGACTAACATATTCCCATTTTTCCCAACTCCCAGCCCCTGGAAACCACAGTCCTACTTTTTGTTTCTATGAGTTTAACTTTTTTAGATTCCACATAGAAGTGAAATCGTACAATATTTGTCTTTCTGTGTCTAGCTTATTCTACTTTTCTTAATGTTCTTCAGGTTCATCTATGTTGTTACAAATGGCAGGATTTCCTTCCTTTTATGGGATAATATTCCACTATATATACACACACATATATTCTTTATATCAACAAATTGGGTAATCTAGAAGAAATGGATCAATTACTAGAAACATACAACCTACCAAGACTGAATCATGAAGAAAGAGAAAATCTGGACAGACCAATAACAAGTAAGGAGGCTGAATCAGTAATCAAAAACCTCCCAGCAACAACAACAACAAACCCCAGGACTACATGGCTTCATAGCTGAATTCTACCAACCATTCAAAGAAGCAGGGAAGTGATGTCAGCAAAATGACAGAATAAGGAGTCATCCACTCTTATCCCCCAACAAACCACCGCAACAATTCTTCACCCATCCATAAACAAAAGCCTGTTTGTGGGAACTTTGGGATTCAGGCAGGAGGCAGATACCAAATTTTCATAAAAGGTGGAACTGAATCTTGGGAAGGCCCTACGATGTGCTGGACACTGTCATAGATAATGTGAAGAAGGGAATAAGACACTGTTGGTGCGGACAGTTTTGTGGGAGAGACAGAAAGAGCACCTGGCATAAGCATCTGGAGTGATGGGTGAGTCCGAGTGAAAGCACAGAGTGTGATGTCTGGTACGGGGTCACAGAACCCCTTATTGACCATTCATTCCCTTCCTCCTCTCTGCAGCGACACATACTACTTTCTGCAGACCTGTATTTCTGTTTCTGGGCTCTCTCTTATGTTCCATCAGTTTGATCGTCTCTCTTTGTGGCACTACCATGTTGCCTTAATAACTCTGACCTTTTAATAAAACGTCTTCACATCTAGTAGAGCAAAACTGCAACACTAATTGTTTGTCGAAAGTGTCTTGGCTACTTTCTATTCCACATAAGTTTTCAGATCAGCTTATCAGGTTCCAACACAACGTTATTGGAATTGCATTGAATTTATAGCTCCACTTTGGGAACATTAACACCTTTATGGCATTGTACGTCTCTGGTCATAAACGTGGAACTTAGCTGCATTTGTTTAAATATTTTTTATTATCTTTCAATAAAGTTTTAGCATTTCCCCAGAATAAGTCTATTTGATACAAGTGAAAATTCTGAGTTCACATGGAAAAGCTCCTTATCTTAATTTCCAAAGTGTTCATATAATTAGCACTGGTTTTCATTAGTAATCAGCTGCTGTTACAGGACTTCAAGAAGAGCTCTTCAGCCTAAGTTCTCATCAATGAGGAGCAAATGCTTGGAGGAAACCACATCCAAATGAGGTTTATAATTAGTTAATTTTCTCATCCACTTGTTCGAGGGGGAAAGAAAATGCTTACTGCTCAGCCAGAACTCTGGGATTTAAATGGGTTTTCACAAGTCATATTCTTTTACTTGTCCACCAGACACTTGTTTTGTGTGTGTGTGTGTGTGTGTGTGTGTGTGTGTGTGTGTGTACCTAGCACAATATTGGAGACTACCAGGGAGCAAGTAGAACATATGTTGCAGTTCGTCCCTGTCCTCCAAAATTTACAATGTCCCTATAGAGACATATCACTGCTAAATTCCACAGACCAGCCACTGATTTTAGTTTGTGCTTCTCATTTGGCACAAGTCAAAGTGATGATGCCTGAAAATGTGGTTCTTCTGTATCCCCACAATATCCTTTCAAGGAACCTTTTGCCATCTGCCCTCCTTTTTATGGGACCAATGGCTTCCTGTTTTCAATTATCCTCTGCTACACTGTCAAAACAGACAAGGAGCTGAGGGTCTCCTCGATTCACTGATCGACATTTTTCCTTAACAAGTGTGAGATTCTTGTATTACATCAGCTAGTATTTCCTTTATAAGACTTTTCTCTTTAGTTGGGGAACGAAAGACTTTGCCTGCTGTTGAAGGAATTTTATGATAGCATTTGAGGAGATATTTTTTGGAGGAGGAGGTTTAAAAAAGGAAAGGGAGAACTTGAAATCAAATGGCCAAGTGCAGCCCTGAAAAGAAAGAAACAGAGGCTGCCCAGCTTGCACTGCTAATATAACAAGCCTCGACTACAGGATAAAGGAAGGGGAATGCCCGTCCTCCTGCCTTCAACTTCAGAAAGGAAACAGAATTTGAAAGTACAAAATATGATAAAAGTGACAAAAAGTCTATTCCTTGGTAGGCAAGTAAATTGTGAGACGTAAGTTCCATTTTCATTCTGCAACAGTAGAAATTATAAATCTTTCATCAAGGTAGAAAAGAAAATCTAAGACCACTTTGGTAAAACAGCCACCTCCGTCATTCCAATTATGCCATCTTTATGCCCCTGCAGCAACTTACTCCATGTTGACATGCATCCATTGCTAGGTTCACACGTTTCATCGTTTTCCTTCAATCATTAGACATTTTAAGCATGTTTAGCTGCAGTTTCTTTCTAGAGTGGCACTGTGCAATAGAGTAGCCATTAGACGCATATGTCTATTTAAATTTTAACTAATTCAGATTAAACAAAATTTAACATTCAGTTCTTCAGTCACACTTGCTACATTTCAAGTGTTCGATAACCACATATGGCTACTGTAATGCACAGATACAGAACATTTCCATCACAGAAAGTTCTATTACAAAGTATTGTTCTTGATCATTGAAAACTTTTAAAAATAATATTAGAACAAAAATCTTTTTCTTTCCTCCCTTGCTCCTCTCCTCCTTCCTCTCTCCCTCCCTTTCTAACCCTTCCTCTTCTTACATGGGATTCAGAGTTCCTGGAAGAGATTAAACAGAATCCTCCAGGGTTTGTGGGTGTGAAGAAATTTCTGAATTCTGCAGCAATAATTCCAGATTTGTTATATCATGCACCTCATTGGTAAAAAAAAAAATACTTGATACACAAAGAAAAATTTTTAAGTATAATCTAAATAGGAAAAACATTTAATAAAGATTTTAATGCATGAATGAATATTTCAGTTTATTATAATGAATAGTTCTCATAAAGATAGAATTAAAATGTTTATTACTATCATTTTGATTTCAACATAATGCAATGTCCTTTAATTTTTTTAAAAAATGTTGACTTAACATTTTGTGATAAAGTAATTTTAAGATGTGTTCTTTCACTACTTGCTTTTGATTGCTGTCATCACTAAGAGAGATTTCTCATAAAAAGTAAACAGAGTAAGGACATTGCTGAATGTGCTTCCCTAAATTCTGCTATTCATTTTTCCATCTCTTTCACTGCTAATTATGCCAAGATTCTTGTTGACACTCGGCAAGTAAATCACCATGTTCCGTGATATTCTTGCAGACTAATTGGAGGGCGATGTGATTTTATATATTTAACAAAGTATTTCTGTTCAAAACCTACTGAAACACTTCATTTGGAAGCTTTTAAAACAGCCCAACAATTCTGTTCCCAAGTCTCCCCACCCCATTTTTTTACTGTGGTTAAAAACACATGCCATGAAATTGACCACCTTAACCATTTTTAAATGTACAGTTCAGAAGTGTTAAGTATGTTCATATTGTTGTGAGACAGATCTCCAGACTTTTCCATCTTGCAAATCTGAAACTTTGTACCCATGAAACAATAATTCCCCTTTCCTCCTCCCTCCAGCCCCTGGCGACTACCATTCTACTTTCTATTTCTATAACTTTGACTACTCTAGATATCTCAATCGCTTCTCTCAGCCTTTTGGCTAAGATCAAGTGTAGATCTCTCATATGGGTGGGGTGGAATCATATAGTATTTGTCTTTCTGTGACTGCCTTATTTCACTTGGTGTAAGGTCCCCAAGGCTCATCCATGTTGTAGCATGTGACAGAATTTCCTTCCTTTTAAAGGATGAATATGTTTTGGAATAAAGAAGCACATGTCCTCCAACTCTGTTCTTCTTTTTCAAAATTGTTTTGGCTATTCAGAGTCCCTTGAGATTTCATATGAATTTTATTTTATTTATTTATTTTTTGAGACAGAGTCTTGCTTTGTTGCCCAGGCTAGAGTGAGTGCTGTGGCATCAGCCTAGCTCACAGCAACCTCAAACTCCTGGGCTCAAGCGATCCTCCTGCTTCAGCCTCCCAAGTAGCTGGGACTACAGGCACGCGCCACCATGCCCGGCTAATTTTTTCTATATATATTTGTTGGCCAATTAATTTCTTTCTATTTATAGTCTCGCTCTTGCTCAGACTGGTTTGGAACTCCTGACCTTGAGCAATCCACCCACCTCGGCCTCCCAGAGTGCTAGGATTATAGGTGTGAACCACCACACCTGGCCTCATATGAATTTTAGGATGAATTTTTCTAATCTACAAAAAATACCATTGGTATTTTAATAGAGATTGCATTGAATCTGTAGGTCACTTTGGGTAGTATAGACATCTTAATATTAAGTTTTCCAGTCTATGAATACAGGATGCCTTTCCATTTATTTGTATCTTCCTTCATTTATTTTAACAATGTTTTTGAGGTTTTCAGTGTACAAGTCTTTCATCTCATTGTTTAGTTTTATTCCAAAATATTTTATTCTTTTTAATGCTATTATAAATGAAATTGTTTTCTTAATATCCTTTTCAGGTTATTCATTGTTTTTCTAAGTTTTTTTTTTTTTAAATATGGCAGCAGAAGAGTTGGCAAATGACCCACTTGTATTTCTTTTATCAATAAGTTAATATGACAATGGAAAATTTCCAAATTTCTCTGCATATATTTTATTATAAAAAATGCTTTCTCCCTCTCAATGCTAGAATATCATTTTTACCTTGATGGTACAGATTATATTACTTTCTATGGAAACTTTTTTTTGAGACAGAGTCTCACTCTGTTGCCTGGGCTAGAGTGCCGTGGCGTCAGCCTAGCTCACTGCAACCTCAAACTCCTGGGCTCAAGCAATCCTGCTGCCTCAGCCTCCTGAGTAGCTGGGACCACATGCATGTGCCACCATGCCCATCTAATTTTTATATATATATATATTTTTTTTAATTGTCCAGCTAATTTTTTTCTATTTTTTTAGTAGAGATGGGGTCTCGCTCTTGCTCAGGCTAGTCTCAAACTCCTGAGCTCAAACAATCCACACACCTTGGCCTCTCAGAGTGCTAGGATTACAGGTGTGAGCCTGTAATGGAAATTTTTTTATAAACGTTTCAAACAGAAAAGTAGGGAGAGATGGTATAATGATTTCCCATATACTCATTACCTAGATTTAATCATTTTTAACCCTTTGCCAGATTTGTTTCATCTAATTTTTTGCCTAAGTATTTATAATAAATTACAGACAACGACACTTCACCTTATAATACTTTAATATGCATTTGGCTCAAATGGATCACTGCAAAAGACATTTTGGCGACATTTGGGGAAATGTGAGCATGGATTGAGTACCAGGTGATATAATAGAATCATTACCCATTTTGTTGGGTGTGATAATGGTTGTGTTCCTCCAAAATTCATGTTGAAACCTAATCACCAAGATTATAATATTAGAAGGTGGGCCCTAAAAGAAGGACATTTTCTTACATAATCACTATCTTAGTTTGTTCTGGCTGTTAGAACAAAATATCATAAACTGGGTAACTTATAAACAACAGAAATTTGGCCGGGCGCAGTGGCTCACGCCTGTAATCTCAGCACTCTGGGAGGCTGAGGTGGGTGGATCGCTCAAGGTCAAGAGTTCGAAACCAGCCTGAGCAAGAGCAAGACCCTGTCTCTACTATAAATAGAAAGAAATTGGACAACTAATATATAAAGAAAAAATTAGCTGGGCATGGTGGCGAATGCCTGTAGTCCCAGATACTCGGGAAGCTGAGGTTGCAGTGAGCTAGGCTGATGCCATGGGACTCTAGCCTGGGCAACAAAGCGAGACTCTGTCTCAAAAAATAAAAATAAAAAATAAAAAAATAAACAACAGAATTTATTTCTCATAGTTCCAAAGGCTGGGACTTCCAAGACCAGGATGCCAGCATGATCAGGTTCTAGTGAGGACCTTCTTCCATGTTGCAAACTGACAACTTCTGGTTCCGTTCTCTCAAGGTGGAAGGCGAATGAGCTCTCTGGGGTCTCTTTCATACAGGCACTAATCCCATTCATGAAGGCAGAGCCCTCAAATCCTAATCACGTCCCAAAGGCCCCACCTTCTAATACCTCTAAACATAATCTTGGTGATTAGGTTTCTACGTAGGAATTTTGGAGGGACACAGACACTCAGACTGAAGCAACCGTTATCACACCTAACAAAATGAATAATCATTCTTTTATATTCCCTGGTACTCAATCTGTGCTCAAATTTCCCCAAATGTCACCAAAATGTCTTTTGCAGTTGGTCCATGTGTGCCAAGATCCACACAAGGCCTACACATTGCATCCTGTTCAGCACTGGGGCACGCAATGCAGGAATGTGTCTGCACAAGGCTGTGTCAGCCTGGGGCCGGGGGAAGAGGGGACACAGAGGCCCCGTTCATGCCTGAAGGTGCTGGGCTCTAACAATATGACGCATCATAAACTCCGAGAGTGATGAGGTGCTCCTGGCCCTAGTGCAGAAGTCTGGAGCTGGAGAAACAGTTAGGCTTCCAGAAGATCTGATGGAATTCTCACCCAATCAAATGTTAGCTGACACCATGTCGCTCTGGGAGTAGATGTACTGGACGATTTTATACCTCTGTGTGGCCCGGCTAATATTCCTAATCTCTTCGCAGTGAATTCCTATTATGCCAACTTCCTTCTCCAGCCATGATATTAGTGAACTTTGTTGATGTAACTGTCAGTGTTTGTATCTGGACTTTCTGCCAATCTGAGCACTTACTGCCATTTCTCAATTCTATTGACAGCATGTGTCTTCCTTGAAGAGTTTTCCAAATTTGAAACGTTTGTCTTGTTGCAAAGGAAAACCGTGTAAACTCATCTTTCAGTTGGAAGCTCTTTTAAGAACCTGGCCACAAGATAATCAGTGAATTCCTGTGCAGTCAAAGGATTTCCTTCCTAGTTCTTTTTAAAAACATCCTCATAAAGCAAACTGTGTTAATGGAGCATTTCTGGCTGTCACCTCTTTGCTACAACAGCTGGCCTATGAAACAATGGTGAATGTATTTTTTTAATGAGATGCTCAATAGTCTCACCCTAAAATCCTTTCTGTTCCCCTCCCAAATCAAAGCAGATGATTCTTGGTAGCTACAGATTTTTGCTTTTTATTTTCCATCAAACACTGTTTTTGTTCCACAATTTTTTTTTTCTTTTTGAGACAGAGTTTCATTCTGTAGCCTGAGCTAGAATGCTGTGGCGTCAGCCTAGCTCACAGCAACCTCAAACTCCTGGGCTCAAGCAATCCTCCTGCCTCAGCCTCCCAAGTAGCTGGGACGACAGGGACATACCACCATGTCCAGATGATTTTTTCTATTTTTTAGTTGTTTGGCTAATTTTCTTTCTACTTTTAGTAGAGACGGTGTTTTGCTCTTGCTCAGGCTGGTCTCAAACTCCTGACCTCAAGCAATCCTCCCACCTTGGCCTCCCAGAGTGCTATAATTACAGGTGTGAACCACCATGCCTATAATAATTTATGAAACATAAATTATTACTGTTGATATTATATCTTATCTAGTTTACCTTTTCTTTTACAGCTCATTAAAAAATGGTTCTTTCAATTAATGACTGACACAGAGTCTAACAAGCACTATAAACTGGGATGTGCTAAAAACATCTGTGCTTTTATCAAACTATATTGCAATTTTCTTAATATTAATTTGTTTTAATATTTTCCAAATCTCCAACAATATCTTCCACTTATTTGCCCACCAAGACTGCATTGTAATTCTGCTGCTATATTGTTTCCAGATATTCTTTCCATTGTTTTTATTCCAGCAGGATGAAACACTTTTTTACATAGTGTGTAGCTTTTCATCTTTTACTCTTAAATAAGAAATCTCAAAAGAGGCTTTGTAAGTATTTATCACTAAGTTTAATGAAATTTTATAGAAGTCTGAATCAGGTTTCCCATGACTTTAAAAACAAAACAATGTAAAAGTATAGAGCTTTTTCATCCTCTGTTTCTTTAAAAAATATATTTATATTTATATCATATTAATCATGACAACTTTATGTCAAAGTAAACTGCATTGAATAGCTGATTTAATATCAAAATATAGCTGAATATTGTCAACTTCATATGATTCAGCTTAAGACTATCTGATTTCTTGATTTCTCAAGATGTATACACCTAAGGCAAGGTTTAAAACTAGTGAGAGTTCCTGTCAAAAAAGAAAAAAAATAAAAAAAAAAAAACTAGTGAGAGTAGCTATAAATCCAGAATCCAGAAAGATTTCTTAAAAATTTTGAGAGTTTTTTTTGTTTCTGTTTTGGGTTTTTTTTGTTTATTTGTTTGTTTGTTTTTACCACCCCTGGTCCAGACTGATGAGACTGTCATTGTTTTCAATCTTATGATGTATTGATACTAGGCATGGTGCCTATCAGCTCCCCCATTTTCTTGTCATTTGCTTACCTTGCCTTGTTAGTATCCTCAATCTGGGAATTCTTTACAGAGATCTTTTTAAGCGACTTGCTCATTTGGAGAGTGTAACCCATAAATGTACTTGGCAGGCACATTAAAGCCACAGAGAGGGTGTGAGGGTGCCACAGGCAGCCCCTCCATCTTGGGGGCGCCCTCTCTTTCCTTGGGACACTCTGACACCTTGGGCTCCTCAAAATCTGTGTGAGCCAGCAAGGATGTCAGTGTCTACCAATACGTGCAAGTGCAATATTAGCAAAGCTCTAAATACAATTTAGATAACCTTAGGCATTCTATGAATAACATTTTATTCCTGCCATCCAGCATGGACACCCCTCTTTAGGAAATTACTGTTCTAGAAGGTTGTGACTGGGAGCCCATCCTCTATAGCAGGCTGCCCGTCACTACCCAGACCCACCAGGAACTCGTAAGACCCAGCCTGTGGGTGACGACCTGACCTCCTTTGAGAGAGCCAAAGTCACAAGAGGCCACCTTCTTGCTCTGCTCTTCCCTACTCTGCCCTTACCCCACGTTCTCTATTCTTAACTCAACAACATGCTTCCTTGGAGTCTCAGATGCAGCCTGTTATAATAGATCTTGCATTAGTAAAAGTTGGCCTTCAGTCTGGCAATGGAGGAAACTAATTTATAAACTGGAGAGTGCCACAATGACATTAGGGTAATGTTCTCCTTGGGCCCAGCCCAGGCCTAGTGGTTCCAAGTCTCTGGGGTGTGACCTGGAAATCTGCATTTTTACTCATCTTCCTACTTGTTATGCATAGTTATATGCATTTACATTTCAGAACTTTAGTAGTAAACATCGTATTATTTGCCTACTCATATTTTAGGAAATTTCTGACAACGCTGTATAATATCACTTTCTTCATTAAGAGCAGATGAAAGATGTGTGATCAGCATCACACTTGTTGCATGAATAATTCCTCCGGGCATCTTGGACAATATTTTGTGCAAGTTGTTTGGGAAGAAATCTACATTGAGTCCAGCCTGAGGACTGTAGAATTTAGGTTAATAATCAACCACTGTAGCAGGTGAAACAGAAGGGCAAAGTTGTAAAGTCATGGAAGATTTGTAGTTTTGTTCTTGTTCTCAAAGAGCTGGAAGGATTTTTATTCTTAAAAATCAAAATTATTAAGAAAACTTTCTGGCCGGGCGTGGTGGCTAACGCCTATAATGCTAGCTCTCTGGGAGGCTGAGGTGGGCGGATTGCTCAAGGTCAGGAGTTCGAAACCAGCCTGAGCAAGAGCAAAACCCCGTCTCTACTATAAATAGAAAGAAATTAGCTGGACAACTAATATATATAGAAAAAAATTAGCTAGGCATGGTGGCACATGCCTTCAGTCCCAGTTACTCAAGGAGGCTAAGGCAGTAGGATCACTTGAGCCCAGGAGTTTGAGGTTGCTGTGAGCTAGGCTGACGCCACGGCACTCACTCTAGCCTGGGCAACAAAGTGAGGCTCTGTCTCAAAAAAAAAAAGAAAAGAAAAGAAAGAAAGAAAACTTTCCAAATTGTGGATTTATATTTACTATCACTAGTTCTGAACCTTGCCTTGGGTAAATATGTGTTGAGATATTAAGTAATGATTGTATTAGACCGAACCATATAGGTCCACAGGGGAGGCCTATTGTCAGGTGTGTTTGTTTCTAGAAATGGTTTTGAGCGAGATATCTATGCAGTGCCCGAAACAGGAAGGAAAAAGGAGCTTCTGGTGGAATGTGTGGGCCTGGGATGGGGAACAGTCCAGATGCAGACAGCCAGGACTGTGGGGAGACTAGGCCTGATTTCGTGGTTTCTTTCTAGATCAAGTCCTACAGAGATGTTGGAAGCTATGCAGCAATAAAATATAATTAGGGTAAAGGATTTTAACAACATTCTCAGGAACTCCCTTGGCTAGGAGAAGAAGCAAGGGAAGGAAATGGGGAGGGGGCACATGGGCATTGCCGCTATGACTGATCTCACTGCAGAGACCATCCGTCTACACGGCAGGCACTGCTGGGCTGAGCTTCCTCCATGAGCACTGCACACTGAGTACCCCTTGACTTTCACCAACCAGGTGGAGGGTTAGGAGACATGGAGCCTCGTCTGCTCCTTTTGCAATGGCTCTGGGTGATTCCAAACCCTCTCCTGCCTGTCACTCTGAGCCAGATGTGTGACAAAGAAGCCCAGATAGCGGTGGCTGGACATGGTGCACGCAGAATTTGGGTCAACCGAAGCTCTCTCCTCTGGGGTAAAGTGAAATGGGACCGAGGTATGTCCCTGCCTTAGGGTTAGGATGGATAACCCATAGAGATGGGCACTTAGTAGAGGCTTCTATTAGTTTCCTAGGGCTGGCATAACAAAGTACCATGAACAGGGTGGCTTAATGTACTGTCTCACAGTTCTGGAGCCTGGACGTCTGAAATCAAGGAGTTGACAAGGCCGCACTCCCCCTGAAACCAGTAGAGGAGAATCCTTCGTTGCCTCTGCCAGCTTCTGGTGTTCGCTGGCAAGCCTTGGCGTTCCCTGGTTTGTAGATGCATCACTCTAATCTCTGCTTCTGTAGTCACATGGCCGTCCTGTGTCTGTCTCTCCTCTTCCTATAAGGACCCCAGGCATATTAGATGAGGGCCCACCCTGCTCCACTACGACTTCATCCTGATTACATCTGCAATGACCCTATTTCCAAATAAGGCCACAGCGTAAGGTTCCGGTGGTTAGGACTTCAATCTTCTTTTCTTTATATAGATTACTTAGGATTTTCTATATACAGGATCATGCTGTTGTCTGTGAATAAAATAGTTTTACACCTTCTTTTGCAATTCATGTGCTTTTAATTTCTTTTTCTTGACTGACTATAACAATGCAGGCAGGCATTTTTGAGTTGTTTCCAACCTCAGGAGGAAAATATCCAGTCTCTCACTATTAAGTATGATGTCAGTTGTAGGTGTTTTTGTAGGTGCCCTTTATCAGGCTGAGAATATTAGATTCTTCTTCTTTTTTTTTATTCTCACTCTGTTGCCCAGGCTAGAGTCCCATGGCAGCAGCCTAGCTCACAGCAACCTCAAACTCCTGGGCTCAAGCGATCCTCCTGCCTCAGCCTCCTGAGTAGCTGGGACTACAGGCATGCGCCACCATGCCCGGCTAATTTTTTCTATTTTGAGTAGAGACAGGGTTTCACTCTTGCTCAGGCTGGTCTTCCTGCCTCAGTCTCCCAGAATGCTAGAATTATAGGCATGAGCCACCACGCCCGGCCGTAGGATTTCAACCTCCTTTGAGGAACAAAATTCAACCCAGCACACGGTATAACAAATATTTGCTGGAGGAATGACTAAGGGCCCTCCCAACACTAACACGCTGTGTGTCTATAAAGAAGAAACCACTGTGAAGTGCTATAAAAACAAGAAGCTACACACATAACAGCACAGTGGCTCTGTCGCATTCTGTCAATGGGGATAATGTTAGCTAGTGACATCATGCTAATTTCTGGCTCTGCCATCGAGGCTTGCTTCATTGAGACCCAGATGGACTGAGTCCTGGCTGCTGTTAACTCACAACATGTAATTGCACCCTCTGGCCATGAGAACACTCTGTTCAAGGATATTTCTTCCCACCTGCAGAAATAGTTGATGTTCATCATAAGAGCCCAGCGACACTGCACACAGTCCATGAGCATCTTCTGAATCATCAAAGAACTAAATTATCTTCCGAAAAATTTTCCTTTTAAATGCATTTAAATGATTTCATTGTAATTCACAGCATTTAGGTTAAGTCCCTTGAAAGCAGAGACTGAGACAGGATTCAGGTACCTGTGATTTATTGAGAGTCACTCGGAAGTGGGGTGAGCCGAGGAGAGGAAGTCAGAGGAAGGCGCTGAGTGAGGATGTGCTCTCAGCTGGAATCAAGGCTCGTCTGATCCACAGGGGCCTCTGAAGTGTGAACTGCACCCCAGAGTAGGTCCTGCCTTAAGGCAAAGGGGCCGGCCTTTGCACACCCCCATCGGTCATCATTGGCTGTGGCTGCCAGGGGAGCAAGGAAGCTCCTGGACAAGGAAACACCTGCAGAGAAGGGGGCAGCTGTGAGCTGTTGGCAGCCAACACTCCCAGAAGCTGAGAGACGGCTGCACTGACTCAAAAAGGGGATCCCGGTGCAGCACCAACGACATCTTCTACAGTTGGTAACGCATGTGTGGAAGAGACAGGGCCCTGGATGTAGTCGCCTGCACTGACTAGTCTCCAAAGGCCATGACTCTTGCTTTGCCTGGAAATCTCATCTCCCAACGCTGCTAGAAATCCCCGGCCACAGTGTTTCATTATTCCCGATGTCCAAAGGCCACCAATAAAGACAAGTTCCCCTGGCGCTCTACACCCGCGGGAGTGCTGCTAACACTCAGACATCTCACTAGTGTATTTCCCGCATCTGTCTCAGGGCAGTTTATGCAGCTGGGAAGCAGGCTTTGTTTTGCTAAGAATTATAAATTCGAAAGCTCCTGCATTAGGGGTGCTTTGAATAACAGTGAAAGAGAAAAGCTATTAGGCCAGGCACGCTCATTGTCTTCTGTTTATAGAACTTCACTCTATAATGGTGTCAGGGGATATTAAAATGTCATTGATGGGCAAATGCTTTATAACAACACAATCTTACCCAGGGACCTATTGATGGCTGGATTATGATGGAGAAGTACTCGTATAGCTATTGATTTCTACAATACTATACAGGGAAAAGATATATTGCTATGATTTTACCATCCTCTCCAAAACAACAGGCAATGAGTTGCTTTTTGGTAAGGAACTACTAAGCCCTGGTAGACCATTAGGTGGCCCTGTCTCTGGTAGAGAAGGGCAATGCTATGACTATAATACATTGTTGTGATAGTTACATAGTCACAATGTTACCATGTTGCATTGTTACAATGTTGCATAGTTACAATGCTGTAACTACATGGTTGGGGCCTTTCTCTGAGCTGAGAGCAATTTCCCAGTTGTCTAAGCTGACACACAGCACTTGTGCAAAGCAAAGTCCACCACAATCACAACGAGTGGTAGGATCCAATGGGACTTACGGGGCACACTGTGGTTTCTTCACAGGGACAGAGGCTCGGGGTGAAGAGCCTAGGTCTCAGGTCTACTGACCTTTTAACAGCACCCTGCCCTTTGATCACCACCCCCAGCTTAGCTGAAGTATGTTAGTATGAACAATAGAGCCACATCTGAGGTTGAAGGAAAGGCAGCTGGGAGGAGTAGTTTTGCTCAAACTGTCTGTGTTAATCATCACGGAGATAGGAGGAAAGACAATATTATTTTTCATGATACATCTTTCTATTTAAAAAAAAAAAGCTATTGTTAAACACAGTGAAAACACAGATATAGTATCTTCCCCCAAATTCCAAATCACCCTTCCTCCAAGTGTACCAGTTATGAATATGATCATGTCTACCCTCCCCATATTTAGGTATCTATGATTTTTATATGTAAGCAATTTATGTGTGTGTGATATAAGCATGTGTCATGTGTGTTTATAATTTATACCTGCCTATATAATTTATCCAAATGAAGACCTCCTGTACATTCTGCTTTGCAGCCTGCAACCTATTACGAGTGTTTGCCCCTGTAAGTTAATATGATTAGACCCTGACTATAGGGCTGTGAAGAAATCCGTCATCTTGTCACATCTTGATCACCTGGCTGGATCCCAGGTGTCTTAATCCATTTTCTGTTGCTTATAACAGAATATCTGAAACTGCATAATTTATAAAGAAAAGGAAGTTATTTCTTTCAGTTATGGAAGCTGAGAAGCCCAAGGTCAAGGGGGTGCCTATGGTGAGAGCTTTCTTGCTGGGGGGACTCCACAGGGTCCCATGGTGGCAGAGGGCATCACATGGTGAGGGGCTGAGTGTGCTGGCTCAGGTCTCTCTTCTTCCTCTTAGAAAGCCACCAGCCCCACTCTCATGATAACCCATTAATTTATTACCCCATGAATCCACGAATGGATTCATCCACTCATAAGGGCAGAGCCCTCATGACCCAGTCACTTCTTAAAGGCCTTGTCTCTCAAGACAGCCACACTGGGGACTAGATTTCAACATGAGTTTTGGAGGAGACAGACATTCAAACCACAGCACCAGGGTTGGACATTTAAGTGGACAGATTTGCAATTAGCTGAGTTTTGGGTTGTTTGCTTCCTTATCTTTGAGGCATGGGTTGGTGGCCCATAAGGTGGCCCATGGAGATAAAGTCTGAGAAGGAAGGAAAAAGCTCTCTGATGTGTGTCCCCCACCCCTGTCCCCTGTGCTGCATTCTTCTCCCTCAGCCCCGTGTAGGGGCCCACAGTACTGGAGTCGATTTGAAATGCTTGGGGGAGCATGGGGTGATGGCAACACAGTACATCCGTCAAGGCTCCACAGAACTGTGACGTTGCAAGGGATGGTGGAAAGCATTACTTATTTTCAAATTCAACTTGCCTCCAGGCAGGCAATTCCACACTTCCATAGTCGGTCATGCTGCTAGTCTAGTCAAGGACATAGAGGCTAACAACTGTATGCTGAATATTCAAAAAAATTATAAGTTCAAGTGTATGCTTGGGGTTGATTGGCAACTTGAGGCTATATGCCTATTTTCTTTTTCCTTTTTTTTTTTTTAGACAGGATCTTGTTCAGGATAAAGTGCAGTGGCATCATCATAGCTCACTGCAACCTCAAACTCCTAGGTTCAAGCGATCCTCCTGCCTCAGCTTCCCAAATTGCTGGGATTAGGCCGGGAGCAGTGGCTCACACCTGTAATCCTAGCATTCTGGGAGGCCAGAGCGGGAGGATCGCTCAAGGTCAGGAGTTCAAAACCAGCCTGAGCAAGAGCGAGACCCCATCTCTACTATAAATAGAAAGAAATTAATTGGTCAACTAAAAATATATATAGAAAAAAATTAGCCAGGCATGGTGGTGCATGCCTGTAGTCCCAGCTACTTGGGAGGCTGAGGCAGGAGGATAGTTTGAGCCCAGGAGTTTCAGATTGCTGTGAACTAGGCTGACGCCATGGCACTCTAGCCCAGGCAACAGAGTGAGACTCTGTCTCAAAAAAAAAAAAAAGAAAAGAAAAATTGCTGGTATTACAGGTGCACAACACCATGCCCGGCTCCTATTTTCTAAATATTAAAAATAAGATCCAGATTCCTCATCCTATCCCTTCTAGAAAATTTTCAGGAAGAAGGAACATTATTTTCTTGTACAGCTTGTCTATAGCTCTCCTTATTGTCATTCATGTCACACGCTGGATGCTCTGTGAATGAAAATTACTTTCCAGCTGCAGCACCGAGCCCTCTTGGTGTACCTTGAGCTTATCGAATCAAATGTAATAAGGAAAATATATTTTGTAATTGCCTGTAGCAAAGGAGTAGGCAAATGTGCAGGGGAGACCTATTGTTTATTCAAGTGATAGGTGGGCGTGGTAGAGAAGGTAAAGGTCCCCATGGGCAAGCTCAGGTAAGAGAAATGAAGATAAGGAACAGTTAGATTGCTCTGCATAATAATTTTAGCATTGCCTGCTGGGGCTTGGGGAAAACCAGTGGAGAATGTGGAAGGGGGAGGGGGAGGAAAGGCTCCCAGAAATGTGGTAGAAGGAGGGTTCTTAGGACATGTCCAGCGATGTGACAGAAGGATGGGGCCAGCCATCGCCTCAGGTCCAGGAGCCCAAGTCTCCCCAAAGGCTGTTGTAGCAGCACTGTCATTGTCCTGCCCACATGCACTTGGCCCTCACCATTCCCAGGCATGCGATGGCTTCTATAGCAAAAACTTGTGACTCTTAACCTGAGAGCTACCTCTAGCTGCAGGTGTGATCTCAGCTGCAGGTGCAGCAGGTAGGATGTGTTAAAGGATCTACTGCCACTATTAGCTATCATCAGCCAATGACAGAAGCAGGTTGGAGGACCTGCCTGCCTTACCTCTTGGTGGTGACAACTCTGAGAAGCACTCTTTACAATCTCCCAAGTTTCTGCAGGGGGATTAAGCCCCAGTGGCCCCCAGCAACAGCCTGCTCCATAATATACACTTCTCCGTCTCACCTCTCACTCCACAGCAGATTTCTCCTGAGCTCCTCCAAATAAACTACTTGCACGCAGGTCCTGGTCTTGCTGTCTTTAGCCCAACCCAAAGCAGCTGCTTCCTGTGTTAGTTAATTTGATCCTTCCTTTAGGTCTCTAATTCTTGTTCTTCAGACTTCTGTATAGACAGAAAGTAATTTTCACAGAGGAATTTAAAATATGCAAATGGTATTCAAATCCCAGAGGAAGAACTATTGTTATTTCTGCCAATGTAATTATGCTCACACCCACCAAAGGCCAGAAAAAGGGATGCTGTCAAAACAAAGATAACAGAAACAAATGAAACAAAGTGGTGGGCCCTGGCCAGTGTTACCAACTTGAAAATGGATAAGACACTGCTATCAGGAGCTCTGATCTCCAAAGTGGGGAGAGAGAAAGGTCATTTTCCCTCTGAAACACCCTCACAAGCTTCACCCAATTGTATTTCCACGTCGTCCTTGAGTCTGTCCCCATCTCCGTAACAGCCCCTGTCCTACGGAAGCAGTGAGACTCTCACTGGGAAACAGTGGTATTCTGTGCACCTGTTGGGCAGGGCTGAAACCGAAGACTCGTTCTGAGCCGCCTGTCCCTCACCACCCCCATCCAACTCTCCAGCGCGCTCCACTGGTTCTCCATCTAAAATACATCCCAGCCTCTCCTTTTTCAGCCCAAGCACCTGGTCCAAGCCTCCAGCAGCACCTGCACCAGAAGTAGCACAGTGCCCTCTTCCCTGGCCATGTCTGCATCCACCCAGGGAAGTTAGAGACCACACTTCCCCTGTTCGCGCTGTGTGCGACCTAGCTTCACCGCGAGTCCCACGGACGTCTACTGTTCCCACCGGTCAATCTACGCAAGAAGGGATTTGGTTTTCTGCAGTAACGGTAACCAAGGCCCCAGGGGCTGAGCCCTAACTTCATGAGGATTGAGTTGACCTGCGCCGTGGCAGCAACTCCCTGGTCCCCTGAGGAGGGGGGTGTTCGACCCCCAGCCTGACAGTGGAGGAAGTGGTGCTCTCTTTGTGGCGGATTCCTCAGTGTCACTCTGTAAATTATTCCTGGAGCTCAGCCTCGAGTTGGCTTCTCCAGTTGATCCAGTGATTTTGCAAGCACCTAATTCTCTATATAGATCCCTCTCTGCTTGCCCCAGCTAGAAGAGTTTGTCACCTATAGCCAACTTCTGACTGTCACCATTGGAATATCTAAAAGGAAATTACAAAGATTGTTTGAGTATATATTTGATAACATGTGTAATAAGTCCTGCAAGAGAAGGGGTGAAAGTTAGGTGCAATCACTTTCCCCATAACCATTGGAAAATGCATGCAGGAACAAGCATGCTTCCCAGAGGGTCTTCTTACCCAGCCCTGGTTCTCACCTTTGCTTTCCCACCTTTCCGTCAGAACGCTGCCTCTGCTTCCCAATCCTTGCTGGTGAATTCCTATCCACCTTCTGGGATCCTGCCCCTGGCCAGAGCACTTCATCTCCCCTTGGAGGCATTTCTCTTCCCAATGGCTCCCATGTGGCATTCCATAGGAGCCTTTGCACTCCAAGGCTGGCCAAACAGTAGGGAGAAGAGAGCTCGGACAACCAGAGTCCGACAGAGCAGCCCAGGCTGGGTGTGCGAGTGGCCTCTACGGTCTGCCCACTGGGAGGAGTTGCAGAGGCACCATTTCACTTCTAACTTTCCAGTCGGCTCACGTTCCTCTCCCAGACACCCACAGATTCTCAGTGATCATAACAACAGAGAAGAGGTGAAATCATTCTCCAGTGGCCTGATTTTCAAACCCACCTATACATCATAAGCTATAAATTCACGATTCGATGAAAGATTCTGGCAGTTCCTTTCCCTAAGTCCCCACTTCTTCCAAAATGTGCCTCCCCACCCCTGCCTTAGACCCCCTGGCTAGAGAAAGGGTTTATTGTGAAGCCACATGCTTGTTTATAGCCAGACCGTGTCTACACAGACCAGAAGGACATTCAAGGACATCCTCTTGTGAGGACTGGACTAAACTCTTGGCTAACTCACCTTGGAATGACCATATATATGTAATATACAAGTCCAGGAACCTTAACCACTTCGGTACGAGCATCGACTATAGTCGACAGCCACAGATGATCTGAGCGTCAACTTTAGCCTACAGCCATGATGTGACTTTTCTAATTATTCATTTATCAAAATAAAATTGTGAACATCTAAAAATAACGTAATGAAAACATATATGTATATGCTACCTATTCTGATTTACATTACAAGTAAAGCTGCCTGTAAAGTAAAACAAGCTTTCAGTGCTTTAAAGCTTTCCTCATCACACAAGAGCAAAACAGACTCGTCGTCAATGCACGGCACAAGCTATCCTGCAGACTGTGAGTGCCGGCTGTGGGCAAGGTTTCACAGCCGGTGAGCGCGGTACCAAAGTGGTTAATTTCTTTTAAAAATAACAATAATGTGTTTAGCAAAGTTGTTACAGTAGAAATGGCATTAAATGTTCACCGGCTCAGTTTGTGTAAAAAAAGACTCAAATCACAAGCTGGGGACAGACCCTGGGGAAGGAGAGGATGAGCTCCTCATGCCTTCGTGGAGGCTACTGGCGGGGTGAGGTCGAACTATGGCTCTCCCCACCCCATTTTCTCTCTTCCTCACCACCCCCCCCACCCCCCCACCCCCGTTTTGGGAGCAAAGGTATCCAAAGCCAGAATTTGGCCACAAAGGTTTGTTGTGCTGGTGAAAACAGCCTTGAGGAAGACTGGAAATGCATGCTGTCAGCTAAATGACAAAATGTGTCAGCGGCATTCATCAAGCCCCTGCTTGTGCTTTCACAGCGATTTCCCCAAAGTTGTGTATGACTGTGACGGGGCCAGTAACTGCCTCCCAACGTCCGTCCTTTCCCTTTGCCTGAGGCACAGAAGAAGACTTTCATTTCAGCACGTTGCTGTCCAACATAAAGGCTGCTTTCCTCGCTCGCTCCCTGCCACCCTTGCCCTAGATCTTGCACTTGGCTAAGTTCTGGACGACAGATTGTAAGCAGACATGTTGCACGGGAATTCTGGGAAATTTAAAAAGGGAATTTGTTGACGCTTCCTCCTCCCTTTCTCTTCCTGCTGTCTGGAATGGTGGTTATGCTCCTGCAACCATCTCGGACCACAAAGTCTACACCCCAGAACACAAGCCAGAAGGAGCCTGGGATCCTAACAATTGTGGGGCACCAAAATCACACCAACCAGACCTTGGGGCTTCTTCTACATAAGTTAGAAATACAGTTCTATCTTACTTAACCCACTTGCTTAAGCCACTGTTATTTTGGCTTTTCTCTCACATGTAGCTAAACTGATAAATTAATATAATTCATGAAATAATTTCACTTGGTAAATGAAGCCTAGAAAAATAAGTGACATTAAAAAGCAATTAATGGGAAAGCCAGGAATAGAACCAATATCACTCAACCACAGCTTATGAAACTTCCCATTGTCTTATATTTAATAAAGCATATAATACGTACTTAATACTTACAATAATACATATTTTATATAAATTAAGCCATCACTTAGAAAAGAATTTGGGGACCATAATCCCCAATGGACCACAGTCCGTTTCCTTCTTTATCAACTAGGGCATTACCTTTTTTTTTTTTTTTTGAGATATGGTCTCGCTCTGTGACCCAGGCTAGAGTGCAGTGCCATAGCTCATGGCAACCTCAAACTCCTGGGCTCAAGTGATCTTCCCGCCTCAGCCTCCCAAGTAGCTGGGACTACAGGCACGTGCCATCACTCCTGACTAATTTTCCTATTTTTTTGTAGAGAAGGAGTCTCCCTCTTGCTCAGGCTGGTCTCGAATTCCTGGCCTCAAGTGATCCTCCCACCTCAGCCTCCCAGAGTGCTAGGATTACAGATGTGAGCCATGGTGCCCGGCCATTATTACTTCTTTACAAGACTGGGGTCCAACAAGCTGAGCTGAATTCTAAGCTCATCCTGTCCTGGTTAGGCCACTCTGCTCTTGCCTTGTCTCATGACAGATAGATTACAGACTCTCCAAGTTGAAAAGTACCTTGAAGGACTTTACCTCAACAGAAATACCCTGTCTCTACCACAAAGTAAGAGTTATGGCATTTCTGCCACTCAGGAAGGATTTGAAAGAGAGTAGAAACTAGAGAACTAATAAGGGAATATGTTAATACTTTTCAAGGCTCTTTTTCATGAAGCAGGATTTAGTAGTAATTGCTTGCCTTACATGTTATAAGGGTAGATGCATTATTAAGTCTTATCAAGCACTTTAAGGGAAATGTGCTCTGAAAGTACAAACACCCCTAATTCTTTTTAATATAATGATGAGCAATTTATACAATCATTTGACTTAATTTTCACATCCTGATGAGTACATTAATTCCCTGCTAACATGAACCAGCCTTCTTCATCATGTGCCAGAAATGTCAGAATCTGGAGGATTTTTAAAGAGGAGAAAAAAACATATGAATAGCATTTATTAGGCCCCACTGGTATAGGGGCTGATGATTCCACTTTTCTTCCCCTGTTATTATTTTTCTGCAATGGACTGAATGTTCATGCCCCACCCCCTAAGTTCACATGAGGAAATCCTAACCCTCAATGCAAAGGTATTGGAGATGGGGCCTTGGGCTGATTAGGTCATGAGGAGAGAGGTCATGAGGGAGAGCCCTGGTGAATTAGTATCTTATAAAAGAGACCCCTTAGGTCACAGTGGGTAGCAGTAAAAAAAAAAAATAAATAAAATAAAAAAATAAATAAATAAAAGAGACCCCAGAGAAATCCCTCACCCCTCCCGTCATGAGCTCACATCTCTCAGTCCTGAGAGATTTTTCTGCCAAATCGCACCTTCCCAAAAAAGATGGTATTCCATGGCAAACACATTCGAGAAATTCTTTATGGTATATCCTGTTTGGAAAATTCTGAAAAATTTTGACGTAAAAGAAACTATTTAACTTGGTTTAGCCCAGAGTTGTTCAAAATTCTTTGCCCAGAGGCCTCTTCCTGTAAATAACTATTGACAACCAGTGGAACCAAAAGGACTCTGGGAAATGTTGGAATATGGTGTCAGATTAAAATATTCCATCACCCCCAGGATGAAGAAAGCATTCAGCCATTATCAACTCTTGCTACTGAAACACAAATTCATTTATTCTCCCATCCCTTTTTTTTTCATTGATACAGCTTACTATATTTGGGATACATGTGATAATTTGATAACATTCATATAAACAAATCAGGGTAATTGGGATATTCATCACCTTAAATATTTATCTTTTCTTTCTTTCTTTCTTTCTTTTTTTTTTTTTTTTGACACAGAGTCTCACTCTGTTGCCCGGGTTAGAGTGCCGTGGCATCAGCCTAGCTCTCAGCAACCTCAAACTCCTGGGCTCAAGTAATCCTCCTGCCTCAGCCTCCCAAGTAGTTGGGACTATAGGCAAATGCCAAAATATCCAGCTAATTTTTCCATATTTTTTTTAGTAGAGATAGGGGTCTCACTCTTGCTCAGGCTGGCCTCGAACTCCTGACCTCAAGCTATCCTCCCACCTCAGCCTCACAGAATGCTAGGATTACAGGTGTGAGCCACTGCACCAGGCCTATATTTACCTTTTCTTTATGCTAGGAACATTCAAATTATTCTCTTCTATTTTAAAATATACAATCGGTTCATGTTAACTATAGTCACCCTACCAATCTGTTGAACACTGGGTCTTATTTCTCTTATCTAAGTGTACATTTGTACCCATTAATCAACCTCTCCTTCCTACCCTTCCAGCCTCTAGTATCTCTCCATGATGTTAATGGCTTACTGAGAGCAGTTTACAGGAGAACTAGGAATATCATTAGAAGAATGATCCTACACCTTAGTTTGTCCAAGACGTTCACTTTATGCCTGTTCCGGTGCAATTACTAATAGCACTGCTTTCACTACTAAAAGAATCCTTTTGCAGATGATAAAGTATAAGGTGCCCTAATCACAGATAAGTTTTGGTGGGACGTGTCAATAGTGCTGCCGTGATGCTTCGTATGTGCAGTGGGCCCTGGACTCAGACACACAATGCCAATAGAAATATAACACAAGCTACAAATGTGAGGTATTGTGGGCTCTGCTCTCACCTGGTGGCTACCATTTTAGGAAACAGAAGCAGATGCTGTACGTTCCTGTCACATGCACTGGCCACTAGTAGCTTCTTACTATAATTGCCTACAGCTAGGCCCTGGAGCTTTCTCCCTGCACACACAGCAGGCCGGAAGTGCTGGGGAAGCCCCACAGAGCAGCCCTCAACCAATGCAGACCCACAGCTGGTAGATCAATATCCCACTTCCTGGCTCCTTCGGTAAGGCACAACTTTTTTTTTTTGAGACAGAGTCTCACTCTGTTGCCCAGGCTAGAGTGAGTGCCGTGGCATCAGCCTAGCTCACAGCAACCTCAAACTCCTGGGCTCAAGCAATCCTTCTGCCTCAGCTCCCGAGTAGCTGGGACTACAGGTATATGCCACCATGCCCAGCAAATTTTTTCTATATATATTAGTTGGCCACTTAATTTCCTTCTATTTATAGTAGAGACGGGTCTCGCTCTTGCTCAGGCTGGTTTCGAAGTCTGACCTCGAGCAATCCGCCCGCCTCGGTCTCCCAGAGTGCTAGGATTACAGGTGTGAGCCACCCCGCCCGGCCAAGGCAGAACTTTTTAAATGTTAATTAAGTAAATTACATAAGCTCTTTATATGTCAAAAAATATATAAAAGATTAAAAGAATAAATAAATAATATCAAAAAAAGAAAGTAAATTACATACTTTGATGTAATGCAACTGTCTTTTTTTTTTTTTTGCTTTTGTTGCTTGTGTTTTGGGTGTTCCATCCAAGAAATCATTGCCAAATCCAGTGTCATGATGTTTTTGTTTTACTGTAGGAGTTTTACAGTTTCAGGTCTTATATTTAAATTGTAATTCATTTTGAGTTTATTTTTGTGAATGGTGTAAGATAAGGGTTTGATTTCATTATTTTGCATATGGATACCCAGCTTTTCCAACGTCATTTGTTGGAGAGGCTACCCTATTCCCACTGTGCATTCTTGGTGCTCTTGTAGATCAGCTGGCCACACATGCATGCAGTTATTGCTGGGTTATCTATTCTGTGCCATTGGTCTATATGTCCGTTTGTATCCCAGTACCATATTGTTTTAATTACTGTAGCTTTGTAATATATTTTGAAACCAGGAAGTGTGATGCTTGTTCTTCTTTTTTAAGATTGGTTTGACTGTTTGAGGTCTTTTGTTGTTCCATATGAATTTTAGACTTGTTTTTTCTAGTTCTATAAAAAAAATGCCATTGGGATTTTGATAGGAATTGTGTTGAATCTATAGATAGCTTTCAGTAGTATGGACATCTTAACAATGTTATCTTCTCCAATCCATGAACGAGGAATGTCTTTCCACTTATTTATGTCTTCTTTAATTTGTTTCACCAATCTTTTGTCATTTTCATCTCGATTTAGTTTATTCCTAAATGTTTTGTTCTCTCTGATGTTATTGCAAATGGGATAGTTTTCTTAATTTTGTTTTTGGATAGCTCATTGCTGATGTATAGAAATACAACTGATTTTTGTATACTGATCTTGTATCCTGCAGCTGAACTGATTAGTTCTAACAGTTTTTCAGTGGATTCCTTAGACCCTTCTATGTAAAAGTTCATGTCATCTGCAAATAGAGATAGTTCTACTTCTTCCTTTTATCTGGATGACTTTGATTTCTTTTTCTTGCCTGACTGCTCTGGTTAGAACCTCCAATACAATGTTGAATAGAAGTAATGAAAGCAGACATCCTTGTCCTGTTCCTAACCTTAGGAACACTCTGGAAAGATACCTGTTAGGTTTTCTTTATTTGTGGTCAGCCAGCTATAGCCCTAACTCCTCTTGGGAGTGGTTCGGCATCAAGGGGCTGCCGCCCTGAGGCATAAGTAGCCACCATCAATCCTTTTCAAATATTTCGCTAAAAAAAATGAATCACACTCTGACTTTCAATTATGGCATCAGCACTCTGACACATTGTAATTATTATAAACACATCAGGCATATTTTTAATTAAGGCCTCAGGCTTCAAATAATTTGGGTGGCAGTTTGATAACAAAATGAGAAAGCTTCGTTGCCAAATGGCATTTGATTGAGGGGCTACGACCTGTAAAGACATTTGTCTCGGGACCCTTAACAATATATTTGACCAAGTTGCTAAGTTCTTAGGAGCTTCAATGTCATAATCTATGACACAGGTAGAATAATATTGAGCTCTTGGGATGCTATCAGGATTAAAGGACATAGTGCCAGTAAAGAGCCAGTCACAATACTTGGTCCAGGAAAAGCTTTCATAAATGTCGTTGATAATTAACTCCTAATAAACCTTCCCACATATTGTTATCATGGTCCATTTTAAATGTCTCTCACTCTCTTACTAACAAGGGCAAGGTATGATTTATTTATTCATTTATTTATTGCATTTTATTTTGGTGAGTAAACGAGAATAATCCTGGGCCACTGAGTTCGTTCTGACTCCTGCCAATGTTCGAGGTCCACAGCTCCTCACACGTGGCCCCTCACACATGGCCCACAGTTCAGAGAGAGGGACAGGGAGGAAGGGAAAGAGTGCGGAGGGTCCTCTCTGAGCTCAGCGAATGATTAGCTGAAGCTCCATGCAGCGAAGTTTCCATTTCCCCAAATGCCTTCTGATTAGGTTCTCAGAAGCTACCCACCTCTCTCCTCGCCACAAGACCCAAACAGAATCTTTTTTCTTAAATTAATTAATTTTTTCACAAATTCTGTGGGTACAAATATTGTTAGGGTTACATATCTTGCCCCTGCCCCCCTCCCCACCCTGCTCTTCCAGAGCTTCAAGCGTGTCCAGTCTTCAAGTGGTGCTTGAAGACCAAACAGAATCTTAATCAACAATTGACAGTTTCACAGCCTGAGCACGTAGACAACAGAAATCAGCTGTCAGTGAGGTAGAGACCTGTTTGCCCCCTCCCACCACATTCTCACTCCTCAACCACCAAACCGTCTCTCCAAATAGAGGCAGATCTAGCCAGGCAAGGGGAGAGCGTCAGCTATTCAGCGGGGAGACATGCTCGCTGGGGACACTTAGCAACCTACGGCAGGTACCTGAGCGAGGTAGCCCCCCACCCAGGGAGAGCAGGACTGCAAGCCTGCCAGCCTGCTTTAAAAGCTCTACTCTTAACAAAAAGAGAAAGAAAGCAATAAACAAGCTTAATTATGAAGTTCATAAGGATGAGCACTAGGTTTCACAGTATTTGCATCCCTTAAGGTACCTAATGCAGTGGACTTTTAGTCTAATGTATCAATTTTGTTCTTTTACAGTTGGCCCTTTTGTGTCTTGTTCAAGAGATCTTTGCCTACTCCAAGGTCATGAAGGTGGTCCTGTGGGGGGTTTTTTGTCTGTATGTTTGTTTGTTTGATGCCTGGGCTAGACAGCTGTAGCGTCAGCCTAGCTCACAGCAACCTCAAACTCCTGGGCTCAAGTGATCCTCCTGCCTCAGCCTCCCGAGTAGCTGAGACTACAGGCATGTGCCACCACCACACCTGACTAATTTTTTCTATTTTCAGTAGAGATGGGGTCTTGCTCTTGCTCAAGCTGGTCTCAAACTCCTGACCTCAAGCGATCCTCCTGCCTCACCCTCCCAGAATGCAAGGGCTACAGATGTGAGCCACCTCGCCCTGACTGAAATCCTGTGTTTTCTTCGAAAGCTTTATTGTTTTACCTTTCACATTTAGACCGCAATCCATCTGAAATTGATTGTTTTTGTACAGTGTGAAGTGTTAGGTAATTTTTTTCACATGGACATGCAGTTGATCCAGCACATTTATTGAAAAGACCACCCTGTCCCCACTGCACCATCACTTTTGCATAAATAAAGTGACTATATATGTGTAGATCTGTTTCCCTGATTTTAATTCTGTTACTTTATGTACCAGCCAGCACTGCCTCACTGCCTTGGTTGCTAGTTGGTTCATCCTATGCAACAGGTATTCACTAGCAATGGCATAGTTTGTTTAGAAAAGACAAGACAAATGCTTGATTCTTTCCATTTGTTTACTAGCTTCAGAAATAGATTTGCTTTACTATCATCCTCCAACAGTGATCTTCTGAGTTTAATTATCATTACGAATTCATGTATTTAAACATAATTGATATGTTTCAATGAATTGCAGTTATTACCCTTATTGATGTTCAAAATGTTCTATCTTTGGAAGCCTCTTCTTGTTGGCTCCATCATTTTGACATGATCCTATTGCTTTGTTTTGCTTTCTTTTTTTTTTGGAGACAGAGTCTCACTCTTATTGCCTCGGCTAGAGTGCCGTGTCGTCAGCCTAGCTCACAGCAACCTCAAACTCCTGGGCTCAAGTGATCCTCCTGCCTCAGCCTCCCGAGTAGCTGGGACTACAGGCATGCACCACCGTGCCTATCTAATTTTTCTATATATTTTTAGTTGGCCAATTAATTTCTTTCTACTTTTAGTAGAGACAGGGTCTCACTCTTGCTCAGGCTGGTCTCGAACTCCTGAGCTTGAGCAATCCTCCCGCCTCGGCCTCCCAGAGTGCTAGGATTACAGGTGTAAGCAACCACACCCGGCCTGTTTTGTTTATACAGAGTCCTTTCTTTCTGGCATATTTGCACAATGGATAATGGACAGATAGAAAATTCTTGGGCAGATAAAAATTCCATGAGGTGGGCCAGGCATAGTGGCTCACACCTGTAATCCTAGCACTCTGAGAGGCTGAATTGGGAGGATTGCTTGAGCTCAGGAGTTCAAGACCAGGCTGAGCAAGAGCGAGACCCCCATCTCTACTAAAAATAGAAAAATTAGTCGGGCATGGTGGCACATGCCTGTAGTCCCAGCTACTCAGGATGCTGAGGCAAGAGGATCACTTGAGCCCAGGAGATTGAGGTTGCAGTGTGCTACGACGACGCCACTGTACTCTACCTACAGCAACAGAGCAAAACTCTGTCTCAAAAAAAAAGAAAAAATTCCACAAGGTTGGCTGGTGGCTATGGGAAGTTCAGTATGAGCAGCCACTTGTACAACAGCTATATTAAGGGACAGGAAGGTACAGACCCAAGAGTAACTCCCCCACTCATACTGGGACCACCTTGAGGATGATACGAAAAAGCCAAGCACGGCCGGGCGCTGTGGCTCACGCCTGTAATCCTAGCTCTTGGGAGGCCGAGGCAGGCGGATTGCTCAAGGTCAGGAGTTCAAAACCAGCCTGAGCAAGAGCGAGACCCCGTCTCTACTATAAACAGAAAGAAATTAATTGGCCAACTGATATATATATATATAAAAAAAATTAGCCGGGCATAGTGGCGCATGCCTGTAGTCCCAGCTACTCGGGAGGCTGAGGCAGAAGGATCACTCGAGCCCAGGAGTTTGAGGTTGCTGTGAGCTAGGCTGATGCCACGGCACTCACTCTAGCCTGGACAACAAAGTGAGACTCTGTCTCAAAAAAAAAAAAAAAAAAAAAAAAAAGCCAAGCACATAGATGAGGAAGAAAAGCAGATGGAGGGGGGCACTGAAATAATAAAAGCTAATATTTATGAAAATTTCCTGTGTGCCAGAAGCTAGTCTAAGCTCTTTGCACGTATTAACTTATTTAATCCTCACAATGATTGCACGAGGTGAGTACTATTATTATCCCCATTTTATAGCTGAGGACACTGGAAGCACAGAGACGTTAAATAATTTGCGCAAGGCCACACAGCCAGTATGTGAGGGACTTAGGAATCGAACTCAGGCACTCCCCCAACCAGAATGGAAAAGAAGACAAACCATCGCTCCTTCCTGGATTTGTTAAGGATGGCTGTGGAGGGGGATTCCAGCAGCTGGTGGGAACCTGGACAATGCCACCAATGTTCAGCCCACACTCCAGTGTGGATTCTAGTTCCAACTGGCCTTGGGTGCCCAAGGTGAGGAAACTCAGCCACAGCTAAAACTTCACTTTCCCTGTACTTCAGTCCCAAGAGCTCCCTTCCGTCTCCATGTCCCCAGCCTCCTGTCGAGCCCTGAATTACGAAGTTCATGAGGACACGAACGAACGAGGTGTCACAGTCACTGCATCCCTGCCTTCACTGGGGTAGCCGAGCCAGCTCCTCCCCTGCACCCCTGATTAATTCTCTTTTCCCGCCAACGCGGTAAGATTGCAAATAGAAGTTTCTCTTGAATGATTACTAAGTGCCAGGAGCGGGACAAGTGCTTCACACATTTTCTCAATTACCCCTGTTTTGCAGAGGAGGAAGCTGAGCGGTTGAGTGTTTTGTTCGGGTCACTGTAGCCAGTGAAAGCTGAGCCCAGGACGCCCCCAAGACGTGTCACACGCCAAGGCGCTGCACTTCACTCCTGGCCCACTACTGCCCTCTGCTGGGCCCGTGACAGCACTGCCTCACTGTGCCGGGGACCGCACTTTGTGTCGCCTGGGCCTCTGCAACAGCCGACCCAGGAGTATTTCCACCGGAGGAGGGAAGGGGGACGTGGGGAGAAGGCAGGGAGGGTATTTCTTGTTCTCGAAGACCCTGAGGAGACCTTCCGATCGCAACAGTCAAAAACATACATATTATTTTGCTATGAAGGACATTATTGGGATAATCGGTGAAATGTCCTCTGGTACGTAGGGGGAGGGGTGTGGCTTGTGATTTAGTACATGGTGGCCCGACCATCAGTCATCGCCGCGGGTACCCGCCCCAGCTGCCTGGGCAATCAGACACAGAGGCCACTCTTGCTTTGTTTCCGTTTCCCTCTTTCCCCAGGAGACCGAAAGGGAATGCCGCTCTTCCTCCTCCAGGGAAGGGCACCCCGGCCTCGAGAATCCTGGCCCGTTCTCCAAGAAGGAATTAACAGCTGCTTCTGCTGTCAGGTGGCAGTGGGGCCACCAGAGGCCAACCCCAGCAGGCCTTTGCCCCACCTGAAACTGGATGGTCTGAGGCAGGGGGGAGGACAGACTCATCAAAGGGGAAAGGGGAGGGCCCTACCTACAAAGAAGTGCAGCTCCAAGTCCAGAACCACGGAGGGCTGGTCTTGGACCTCAACTCTCTGTCAATGACCTTATCCAGTCCCCTGGTTCTTAGTGTAGAATAACATCCACACCTTGATCTCGCTGAAGTTTTTTTTTTTTTTTTTTTAATGAAGGGGATGGGGATTGTGAGGAGGGGTGCTCAGTTGCCTTGTTTTCGTTGAGACAGAGTCGCACTCTGTCCCCCTGGGTAGAGTGCAGTGGCATCATGTAGCTCACTGCAACCTCCAACTCCTGGGCTCTAAGCGATCCTTCTGCATTAGCCTCCCAGGTAGCTGACACACAGCCATGTGCCACAATATCCAGCTGGATTTGATTTGGTTTTTGTTGTTGTTGTTGTTGTTTTTCCTTTCTTTTTGGTAGCGATGGAGGTCTCACTTTTGCTTAGGCTAGTCTCGAACTCCTGAGCTCAAGCAATCCTCCTGCCTTGGCCTCCCAGACTGCTAGGATCACAGGTGTGAACCTCTGCACCCAGCCTATGTGTCCAAAACCAAACCCGTCATTGGCCCTCTCTGGCCCACCTTGCACCCACCCTGTCACCCACAGCCTCCCACAGCTCAGAAAAATGGCAATGCCATTCTTGCAGTTGCCCTGGCCAACCTCACAGCCATCCTTGACTCCTCTTCCTCCCTCCCGCGCTCCATGCCTAATCCTTCAGCAGATTCTGACAATCTGGCCACCTCTCACTGCCCCACCTGAGCTGAGGCTCCATACTCTCTCACCTGGATCGCTGCTGCTCCCTCCTCTCTGGTCCCCCTGCTCCCTGCTCCCACCCCTCTGCAGTCTGTTCTCAGCATAGTGGCCAAGTGGTCCTTTGCAAACAAACACCAGACCAGATCACTCTTCAGCCCTGAGCCCTCCAACAGCTTTTTGCTCAGAGCAGAAGCCAGTGACCATGGCCTTATGTAGTTACCCACTATCCCTGGGACCTCATTTCCTGCCACTCCTCCCCCACCCCTGCTTCCCCCACCCTGCAGCTCCTCCACGACACATGCACTTGCTGTGCATCTGCCCAGAATACCTCCCTCCACATCCAGGTGTGTCCATTCGCACAAACACCACCTTTGCAGCAAGGCCTTCCTTGATCACCCCATCCAAAATTGCAATCTCTCCTATGAGCATTCCCTGTCCTTTCACCTGGCTATGTTTTTCTCTGCCTAACATACTACCTTTTCTGCTCTCCACTAAAATGAGCTACATGAAAACAGGGACTTTTATCTGTTGCCGCATCCCCAGTGTCTAGGTGGGGCCCAGCACAGAGCAGGCCTTCCGCAAGGTTGCGGTACACATGGAGATCGGCAAGCCCACGTGCAGGGCTCCCAGGTGGAAGATGCCAATGCAGGCAACTGCACAGGTGCCCTGGTGTCACTGGCCAAGGGCCTCCCATGGCCCTCACAGGCCTGGATGACAGAGGCTTCAGCAGATCAACTGGAGACCAGGGGTACCCTTGGCTCCTGGTGCAGCAGAAGGGAGCGAGGCAGCCAGGGAATCTCAGTCTTGGAAACCAGTGGCCTGGAGTCAGAACCCACTGGGTTTAGGAAAGTAAGTAAATGCAGTGATTTCTGCACCTTGAGTGTTGGCAAGCAATTCATTCTAGAAGTCCCAAGAGTAGGTTCTCTGGGAAAAAGGCAGAGGCCCCTGTACAAAATACAAACAATCTAGAGGGCCCACGGGCCCGAGGCATTAGCCCTGGTAAGACTGGCCTTCTGGATCCCAGGAGTTCAGACTCAGAGCACCCTCCCCCCACCCTCCTCCCAGGGCCCACAGGCTCCAGGAAAACAGAGTCCTGGGGCAGGAAGCATGTCAGACCTCCCTGAGCAAAGGGTCTCGCTATCGGCAGTGAGACCTGCGAAGAAGAGAGTTGGCAGTAGGCAGGCTGGGGGGGGGCTGGGGAAGGGAGAGAGGAGAAATTGGGCAGTGAAAACGGCACATGCTGAGGCCTGGAGAGGAGCCTGTGTTGGAACAAAGGACGAGCAGCGGGTGTGGCTGTGAGGGGCAGGGCCGGGGTGTGCGGGTCAGATGCAGACAGCTCACAAGTGGGCCCGGAAGCCTCACTACCAAGTCTGAACTTTAACCTGAGGAACCAAGGGTTTCGAGGAAAGAAAGCTTACCCCGGCCACAGCACAAGGAATGGAAGAGCAGAGGCTGCCCGAGAAATTCCGGAGAGGGGCCTGGCCGACAGTGAAGGATGTTTAGAAGGCAGCATGGGCAGGCCTTGATGACGGAGATCACTCCGGTCACCAGCATGTGTGACAGGACAGATGACAGTGAAAGAACACTGGATTCGGGGCAGGGTAGGAAAAGGCCATGGGTTGCAGTTTGGTCATGCAAAGTCCTTATAGGAGGCCTCACAAGTAGCTGGAAATATTTGCCCGTAAGCCAGAGTCACGGTCTTGGGAATTGTAGGAGTGAGGGTGGTAATTAGAGCCCTGAGAGTGGGTGGGAACGCCCAGGGCAGAGAACTCAGTGAGGGAACGAGAGCCTCAGGCAGAATGCCACCAGTGGTCCCCAACCTTTTTGGCACCAGGGACCAGTTTCATGGAAGACAATTTTTCCACGAGGCAGGGGCTGGGGTGGAGGTGGAGCTCACACAGTGATGCGAGTGATGAGGAGCAGCTGCCACCCGGTTCCTAACAGGCCACAGACCGGTATGGTCCCTGGCCTGGGGGTTGGGGACCACAGATCTAAGGGATGAGAAGAGATGCCCAAAATCTAAGAGATGCCCAGAAAGGCGGCCGAGGAGGAACAGCCAAGGGGGCAGGGAAGCCAGGGAGCAGGCTGCGAAGGCCAAGGGCAGAGGTGTCGCCAGAAGCTGGGAGTGGGCAGCAGCACCCTGGGAAGTGACTCTGGTCCCACAGAAGCAACCTGACATCTGCACCAGGTCGGCACACCCCTCTGCACCCTTGGTCTTCAAAATACAGCCCCCTAAATCAAAAAACACACACGATCTAGGATTTAATATATGTTTATTTGTGTAGTAGGAACATTCAGGTATATAAATAAGGTAAATATTTTCCAATGTACAGCATATCATGTTCTTACACTGTGTGGAGAAATAACCTATACGTATTGGTCAACACTGATCGGAAGTGCACGAAGATCAACTGCGGCAAAAACGCTGATTGAGTGAAACGCTGAGGGGGGATATGGCACAGCAGGGGCGCCCAGGCACACGCCTATCTGGGGAGGCTGTGGGGACTGTCACGTGGACCCACACACCCAAGAACTGCTTCAAGGTCGCCGTGTCTGAGGGTGGGGAAAACCGAGTATCAACACCTGACCTATCGGTGCGAGACAGCTGATTCCGCCGTGTCCGTCCACTTTACAAAGGGTGGGGCAGAGAGACCGACCAGGGGATGCTCTGCCCGATCACAGAGGCGGGAGGGCCAGGGCAGACATGGCCCACCTCTGGGAGGCGCAGACACTGGCAGTGATGGGCCCATGTGACCGCCTGGCACTCCAAGCACAGAAGGCTCCCCAAAGCGGGCGGGGAGGCCATCTCTATGTTTGGGGAACTTTCAGGTTAAATAAATCCTCCAAGTGGACAGAATTAAGATGGCTGTGCATGACTCACCTAAAACACCAGGGTTTCCAAGACTCTTCAAAACAGAGGGGGGGTCCTGTCTGATCTTCCCCATCCATTTTAGAAGGTATTGAACAGCAATAAAAATTAAAACTTGGAATCAGTACCAACTCCAGAGGATAATCCATGAGCTTCAAACTTCCCCGCATGGGTATTCTGAGCTCAGTTTTCTGGTCCCAACACCCACGTGAGCATTCGCTAGGCTGCCTCTGTTAGAGCCAGCCCCCAGTAGCAGACTCCTGGCCCCCTCCTGGCCCCCTCCTCGCCCCTGTGTTCCCCCTGCTGCTGCCCCTACAGGTTTTCAGGGGTTCTCTGGCTGGAGGACAATAAACCGCTGCCTCCCAATCCCTGAATTAGTCTCTTGGCTCCAAAGTCCTTTGGTTTCATTGGCCCTGATGTCTGTTCAGCTCTTTCCCTTCATCATCAGCCCCCAGGCGCCCAGCAACACAGAAATACAGGATTTGCTAAAGGCCCACGGTGCTCTGTGTATAGAGGATTTAGAAGACACAGCACACAAAGAACACTCTTATAAAAACACGTCGGCACATTCTGCTACTAGAAAACATTCTTAAGCCCTCTTCTGTTCTGATGTTCCTTTCAGAAAAGCCAGCAAAACCAGCACCAGAACCTAATGCAAGTGACAGAAAGCATCCCAGTAGCCGAGGACAGGGACAGCTATGTGGGTGATATATCAGCAAACATGATTTCACTTGGGACGGAATCACCAGGTGGCTAAACCTTCTGAGCGCTTTATGCAGAGAAAGTCCTCTGGGGGCTGCAAAGAGCTGGCCCTGCCAGCGCCTTGGGTGACCACTGCAGGGGCATCTGCAGCTCGATGTCCAGAGGTCCCTCACCTCCAGTGCAGACTTTGTGTGGACAAAAGGCTGCCCTGGGTCCATTCGATGGCACAATGAGGGAGGAAGCATCAGGCCTGGCAAACTCGAGCCCAGAAGAGCAAGGGGACCCTCAGGGGCAAGCCCAGGATCAGCCCTTCACAGCGGCTGCTTGCTAAAACCCCACCACCATCTTGTCCTGCTTCATGGCATTACCATTACTTCATTAATTAACGGAAGGACAGAGACTGTTATTTAAATGCTAGCAATAGGCTGTTGGGTCCCACTAACACCTAGGAAATAATCCACAGTCAAGCCAGTAGTTCTACACTGTTATTCCATGGGTCTTGTTAGCCGGTACTATTCCTTCAAAGTGAGGAAGCCTCTGCCTTGCACACCCTCCCTCCCCAATTTCCCTTATCTCTGGTTCAGAAAATGAAATTAAAGGAACTTTTTATCACCTAGTCCTGTGCCTGTTCTCCCTCCACTCATGAATCACCCACTTGATCCTTTGCTAACCCAAAATCCGACAGAAACACCCCACGCCGTCTGTCCTCAACGGGTCACCCACTCCTATCCTGTTCATACTTTTCAGAAAGAACGAAACACGAGGCCCCAGGTTGGCTGCGTTGTACAGGGGTGGGCAAGACTTTTAGGCTTTTAGTCTGTACAGCCTCCTACACAGCAGGTTTCTGTTTTCCCTACTCTTCTTGGCCCCTGAAAATGTACAAACAACTGCTGCAGGTTCCTGAACTGTGTGTACAGGGTGCAGCCCTTGGCCAGAGGGGAAAGCGGCATCCACAGCAAGTCACAGACAGGCCTTCACTGCCCAGAGTGGACACACCAGCAGGCAAGGAAACGGCCTCCTCCCCGCAGACAGTCCAGACCACAGGCACGGGGGGTGGGCAAGATTCTCAGGCCGACCCTTCCCGTGAAGAACAGAACACCCTCACAGCCTCTTTCCTTTTGTCAGGCTGGCCTTCTTAATGACACATGACACACCAAGATGCTGTAGGGGGTGATACGGTTGGACTGCTTCTCTCAGAAGGACCTGGGCTGTGTGCAGGGCAGTGGCAGTGTTGTGACTGAGAACCCAGTCTCTGGCATTACATCAACGTGGGTCAAACGACTAGCAAAGATCAAGAAAAGGAACTAGCATTTATTGAGCGCTTACTATGTGCCAGGCACTGTGCTAAATGCTTACATGCATTATCTCATTAAATCTTCACAACCTCCCCATAGAGAAGGTACTATTATCAGACTCAACTGGGTTGGAGGTGGAAGCTTACAGCAGCCTGAGTAACCTGCTCAGAACTAGGCATTTTGAGCCTGAAGTCTATCTTCTTAACCACTGCTCTCAACCTCAGTCACACTCAGTTTCCTGATCTATAAAATAGGATAATAATACCCAATCAAAGGTTGTTTTCTGGATTAAATGGGATAATGTATGTAAACCCTTAGCATTGTGCCTGGCACATATTAAGCACTATATTGTAATCCCTAATAAACACACTGGTGATATCTCACTGGCTCAAGAATAAAAAGAGAAGGAACCTCAGTAGACAGGCCTTTGGTAGAGAAGTGGAGAGGAGTCTTCAAACTGCCAACAGATTTGAAACCCACTGGCCATAAAACCCTAGACTGCACATGTTCTGCCTCTCTAGTCTCATAAATCATCCACAGGCCCTAAAAAACCCAACACTTCAGCATCCAAAGTATACCTCCTAAACTGCCCTCAAAGTGGAGAGCTCTGCGCCTTGGAATGGTCCCCATACAAACAGGTGTGAGCCTCGATCAAGAGACAGCCCCAGGTGAGAAGCACAGCCTCCATCCAACTGAGAGCCAGGTGAGCAAGGCCATGCTGGTCAACCTGGACTGGAAATAGCAGCTGGGACTCTTCCTGAGAATGGGGCCCACCCAGGGGGTGTGGGAGGGAAAAGTCCAGGCCCAAGAGGAGGTGGGCCAGGCAGAGCCCTGGAATAATAAGAATCCCTCGTCACGGCCTGGTCCAACCCCCCGCAACCCATGCAGGCTGTGCCACAAGGCCCTACCCTACAAGGGGAACTAAGTCAGAAAGTGGGAACTGTTAACTCTTTAAGAAGCGGAAGCTGGGCAGCCGTGTGAAGGGTGATAAAAAGAAAGGAAGATTGTTTTGGCCAAGACGAGGAAGACCGTGAGGCTCCGTGTGAGTATCAGTCCCTGTGTTCAGGAGCTGACAGTTTGTTCCAGCTGCCCTTTGGAGCCCTGAGCTCCAGACACGCACACGTGCGAGTCCACCCACAGCGTACCGTCTTGCAACGTGTCCACAACAGTCGCCTGGACACTCTTCCCCTAGCCTTTCCTCCCGACCATGCCCTCAGAAGAACAGGAACCTGGGTCCAAGTGAAATCATCCCTCCCACACCCCACTCCACCCTCTTCTTGGCACATTATCAGTGCACAAAAAACGTGGGCCCGGATGTAAGCTGCTTGAAAGATGAAAGAGAACAGCGCCTAAGATATTACTAACGTAGGGCGGTGTCCCAGCGGTGATGCACCACCTTTAGTAGAGCCATGAAAACCTACTCCCTCAGAAATCCACCTAGGGCTGGCTTCGTAAGGAACAAGGCCACTGCTGAACAGTTCTCCCCAGCAAGGCTGACTTTTGCCCTGAGCCATTCACATCCTCCCCCTACCCAGATCTGTCAACAGCGGGCTGGACCTGAGCCTGCCAGGGGCTCGCTGACAGTGCGAAGATCTCAACTCAGCAGTCCATTCGAATCAGGCTCCGGCCAACTCAACAACTAGCTTAAACTCAAATCACAGTGTCTGTGGAGTGTCTCCCTTAAAGCAGTTTTGGGATTTTCTTGCATAATATAGGTCAAGTTACAGGTTAAAAGCCCAGTGGGAAAAAATTAATTCCATAAAAATGGTTTCAAAGTCCACCTGTATAATAGGTTAAAAGTTATATTTCGCCCCTATGAAAAGAGACTATTTTCAATGGATGTGAGACTAGTTATACATTACAGAGTGTACAATACTAAGAGTAGATACATATTAAAAGGTTAATACTGTAGCTACCAAAATGCTCAGAATATGAAACAGGCAAAAATAATTAACATACAGACAATACATAAGCAGATGGGCAAAGGAAAAAATACTAATAAACATACCTAAGGCCCAGGCTGCCTTAGAGGGTTTCACTTTCAGGAGTAAAACACAAATGTGCACTGTCTCGATGCTGAACGCAGTTCAGAGGGCGGCATGCGAACACACACAGGGCGAGACCCGGCACCCCGTGAGCTGTCATGAGCACAACTCATGGGTCAGGACACCAGGCTCGCATTTCGAGAGTCAGCGCTGGTTTCTGTGACCCCTTCCATCATCAACTCCTTACTTCACCAGTTACGAGCTAAGAGCAATTTAAGCTCCACCTGGCTCAGGCCAGGCCTGGTGAGCTTGAGGGAAGGAAAGCTGCAACATCCCAGGCGCGCTCAAGCCACGTCCACAAGGCAAGCAGGGCTAGCCCTGTGCACAAAGCGCATCCAACGCCACCCCGGGGAAGCTCTGTCACACCGTCCAGGTGCTCATGACTCTCACCCGAGGCACCTCAGAAAGCTGTTGTGAGAATGCAGGGGACACAAACTGGAGAACAAAACAAAAATCTCTAAAACGGAATTGCAAAACATTGATGAATACATAAACACGTGAGAAACACAAAACCATGCGTGGAAGAGATAAACAGTGAATTCACACTAGGAGGGGCACACAGTTTCAGTCACATTTTATTTCTGACCCCCCTCCCAAAAAATGGGTCTAAAGCGAGCAATGCCATTCATGAAGATCTGCACGGGTGTATGTTGAAACAGCCTTTTGAATCTTGTCTGTAAACATCAGGAGGAAGAGAAACGCTGCGCTCTACAGACACAAGGTGGCGTTGCTCTTCTGGCTACTTGACAGGGAAATTCCTCTTTCTGGGAAAGCACGTGGGGAAATCGGAAGAAAATAAAGGCCAGGCGAACCCTCTGGCCTTCCTGCCAGCAGAGCGTCCAGCTCCTGCTTCCCGGGACCCCTCAGTGACCGCGTCCACAAAGGACCGTGACTTTGCCTGCTGCTGCCAGGCTCCCGATCCCTAAGGCAGCCCCACTGGAGGCAGTCTCCACTGCTGAACCCCAGTGACACTCCCTGTTCCCAAGGACCCCACACAAACCCACAAAGGGACACAAGAGACACACGGGCGCCCTTCCGTATCTGGTTCGGTGATCCAGGTTCACTCTCCAATCTGGAAACTACAGTCCCATTACTGATCACCATCACTGCTTCAGATTTGTTGCTGAGATACTGACTCATCTTGAGGACAAGCATTTAGAAAAGGCCTGAAAGCACTTCCTTTTTGGGTGCACAGGACATCACTCAATACCCACAGGAGCCTCTGGTGATGTGAACTTGCTCAGCCAGAGTTGCAGAATAGAGAACTTGGGAAGACAGCACGGAAAATGAGTCCCCTGAGAGCAATGCAGCCTGCCCGGGGTCACGTGTGTTTTGTTTTTAAGAAGGCCTTGGGCCTGGACAAGAAAAGGCAGGAAGCTGAGATGCAGTGAAAGTTCAAAGGAAAGAAGCCGCTTCAGCCCTGCACACGTATGGGAGGTCACACAGTGACACGTGAACTGAAACATTTTGAGGGCTCTGTTCTCTGTTTTGAGGGCTCTGTTCTCTACCCCAGAGACCTGCGTTGACCATGAGCTTTGAGGGAGGCAGTAAGGCTAATTTACAAGCAGAGACAACACAAACCACCACTAGACCGACGTGCTGAAGCAAGTCATTACACCCTCGTTGAAAGTGAAAGCAACCATGGCACAGAATAATTTAACACATTTGGGCAGCAAATTCTCTCTCCCACCCTCCACTGCTGTCTTCCCCAAGTCACCCCCACCTTTGTAATTAGGGAGGGAAAAAAATAAATCACAGTTTAGCAAATAACAACAACAAAAGGTACCCCAGTCAAATACAAAATACATTTCAACTGGTCACATTATATATATAAAAAGTGTGCATTTAATCTTCAAAATAGTCAAGCCTCTAATCAGGTTAGGTTTTCCATAGTTTTAAGCAGGACTTTGTGGTTTCAGTGAAAAGTCATGGTGCAAGGAAAATCACTGTAAGACATAAGTGACTTTTTAAAACAAACAGATATATATATGTATCCACCCTTAGGAGGAAAATATACACAACACAGCAGCTACATGGGTGTTCAGGCAAAGGGTGCACGAGTGAGAAGCCCCCCGCTCCCTGCCTGATGGGAAAGCCCCAGGAAGGATCCAGCAGCAGCAGGTGTACAGCACAAACGTGATGGCAGCGTCCCTGAAAAAGACACAGTTAGCTGGACTGCCCTGCAGGAGACACTCGGGCCGAAAACACGTGGGAAAGGGCTCAGTTACAGTACATTCTACTGCATACACTTGAAATAGTACAGTGTGTTTTTTTCTCCAGACTATTATAAATAATTTCTCGTGCTTTCTGAAAAAAAAAAATAAAAACTGAAACTTTCTTTCAGTCTGTGATGAAGTAAGGTAAAACCACACTCTGAAGCAGAGCTTCTTGACACTTGGCAGGATTTCCGTGTGGACGGAATGCTTCTCTCTTAATACGCATCCATCCTTCCGGCCCACAGAAGGCAACCACCAGTGGTTCCAAGCAGGGATTGCTGGAAACGACCAGGTGAGAGCTCTCCAGTACAGCAAAGACATCCAAGCCGTGCCCCCCGACACAGGTAAGGAAGCCCCCTGAACTGGTCAGACACAGATGCATGTCTGTGTTTGTCTGAGCCCAGAAACAGTTCAACTGATGGGGGCTAGAACCACCAAGTAGACACACTCCTGAGCTGAGCAACACTGTCTTCTGGATTATTAAATACTTTTGTTTGTTTAAAAAACTCAAACAGTTTTTACCCCCATGACTTCTTTCCAACTCAAAGCTATAGCTTACTCACAACCTAAATCATAGACTATATATACAGATTTTTTTGAATCCACAAATAAAAAATACCCTACCAAAAAAAAAAAAAGAAGAAAGAAAGAAAGATAGTGAGTTGAAGCCTTTTCATAGTCTGAGTCACACCAGCAGGGCGTGCCTTGGAGACCTGCCCCTCGCTCAGTCCTGCTCCTGCTCTCCCGGCCCTGGGTGGCCCCTACTCGTCCTCCGTGGCAGCTGTCAGCATCCCCTTGTCAATGAGGTGAGACCGGAGCGTGTTGAAGATGTGGAGCTGCTGGTCTGGCCTCAAGGTCAGGAACTGCTGAATCAGTTTGCTTGGATTAGGGCCCCTGGAACGGAACGTGAAATAACAGCACTGAGCTGGGACCTAGAAGCTTCTAAGGCCTGATTATCCAAGTGGCTGCCCTGATCTCTGGATTCTCTACTAACGGAGGGTGGGAGGAGGTTTCCAAAAACTCACAAGCAGTAAAAAATGAAAACTACATTCACATTTGGGATGCTTTTCCCTGGAACTTTGATGTAGCTAAAATTCTAGGATTGCACCATACTTAAAAATCCACCAACATGGAAAAGTGTATACCTGATAAAACTGGCGATGTACACATTGACAAAGGTGGCCATCAGATACTGGCAGTCAAAGCGATCCATGATGCCTCCGTGGCCAGGAATGGTATTGGCAAAGTCCTGGTAGAGGCAGGGGAGAGACAGATGAGCCTGGGCTCAGCCAATGACCAAATCCAGCCTAAAGGTCCCACCCCAATGTCCAGCAACTGTCCTGAGTAACCGAGGGCAACAGAAAGTGAAAAGTATTAAATCTAGAGCTGAGGCTATCTTAGGACATAATTTTCTTAAATTAAAAAATATTATTTTGAAGAAAGATATATTAACAAATAAACTGAAAATCAACTATTGTGTTTTTTTGCAAAGAAACATATTTTTATTGAACCCACTAACTTTAGCACATGGGTCAAGAGGAGCACACATTAGTCACCAGGGTGTACAGCCTGGCATTCTGAAGAAGTGGTGACTGACAGGGTAGGGCAGGGGGAGACAGGCAGAGCTGGGCGAGGAGGGAGCAAGGTGAGAGGACAGACAGAAGGGCTTTCCTACTTTGATTTTAAAGGCTCGTTTGAATCCACTTGCGAAGAACCCTCCAAAGGGGCCGATGAGCGAGGCGAAGGTGGAAAGGGCGACGCTGTGAATCTGGAAGGGGTACATCCTGACCGTTTTCTGTGGAGAACGAGCAAAGTAAAAGTAAATGTATGCACAAGCCCAGTGCTGTGATGTGAGTTGTCCCCACCAAAACTCACGCTGAAATCTGAACCCCGGTGTAGTGGTGCCGGGAGGTGGGGCCTGGTGGTGGTGTGGGTTATGAGGGCAAATCCCTCAGGAATGGTTAATGCCTTTCCAGAGGTAGTGAGTCCTCACTCTCGAGACTGGATGAGTTCTCAAGGGAATGTCCCCAAGAGTGGATTGTTATAAAGCGAGGCTGCCCCTTGGGTTTTGCCTCTTTGCACTGCCTGCTTCCCCTGTGACCTTCTCCACTATGCTATGACCAAGTACAAAAAACTCTCACCAGAAGCCAGGCAGAAGCCAGCACCACGCTTCTTGTACTTCCCAGTCTGCAGATCGCTGAGCTAAATACCCCTCTTTACTTTATGATTACCCAGCCTCAAGTGTTCCATTATATCAACACTAATGGGCCAAGCCTTATTACAAGTCACCAGAAATAACTCTTTATGAAACTAATTATATATTTTTTTAATCAGTAAGAGGAATGGATTTTCCCCTTATTTCTGTAAATCTCTAACACCTAGCTTAATGGAAGACATTAAGATATTCTGTATTTAATCTATTGCAATATGTTGTTTTGGTGGAAATATGTGAAGAAAATTCAGTCTTACAAATATGTAGTTGAAAAAAGGAAGAGTATTTTAGTAGTCTTCTCAGATAATTGTGGGTATTCTTCGACACCATGCCAGAACATGACAAGTAGTCATTTCTTCAACGTTAGGTACAATGTGCAATCTGAAATCCTATTGAAGAACTTTTTATACTCTTTTACATTAAAACCCATTGGCCTATCTTGCACTTTAAATGGTTCTTTTACCCATGCATGACTGTATAACACCATGCATTGGCCATTTAGAAAATACTGGTTCTCACTGGGCATGGTGGCTCTTGCCTATAATCCTAGCATTCTGGGAGACCGAGGCACGAGGATCGCTTGAGGTCAGGAGTTTGAGATCAGCCTGAGCAAGATCCCATCTCTACTAAAAATAGAAAAATTAGCCGGGCATCGTGGCGCACGCCTGTAATCTCAGCTACTTGGAGACTGAGGCAGGAGAATCTCTTGAGCCCAGGAGTTTGAGGTTGCTGTGAGCTATGGTAACGCCATGGCACTCAAGCCCAGGTGACAAAGTAAGACATCATCTCAAAAAAAAAAAAAAAAAAAAAAAAAAGAAAAGAAAAGAAAATGCTAGTTCACTGAGTTATATAAATCTTCCAAATGTAGACACATTTCATCATATAATATTAAAATATCACATGTTGGCTGGGCACAGTGGCTTTCACCTGTAATACCAGCACTCTGGGATGCTGAGGCAGGAAGATCACTTTAGCCCAAGAGTTTGAGACCAGCATGGGCAATATAGCAAGACCCCATCTCCACAAAAAATAAAAAAATTAGCTAGGTGTGGTTGTGTGTGCCTGTAGTCCCAGCTACTTGGGAGGCAGGGGCAGGAGGATCGCCTGAGCCCAGGAGTTTGAGGTTATAGTGAGCTATGATCAGGCCATTGCACTCCAGCCTGGCAACAGAACAAGACCCTGTCTCTTAATTAATTAATATAAAAAGCAAAAAACAAAAAAAGAAGTAGGCCGGGCGCGGTGGCTCACGCCTGTAATCCTAGCTCTCTGGGAGGCCGAGGTGGGCGGATTGCTCGAGGTCAGGAGTTCGAAACCAGCCTGAGCAAGAGCGAGACCCCGTCTCTACTATAAATAGAAAGAAATTAATTGGCCAACTAATATATATAGAAAAAATTAGCCGGGCATGGTGGCGCATGCCTGTAGTCCCAGCCACTTGGGAGGCTGAGGCAGAAGGATTGCTTGAGCCCAGGAGTTTGAGGTTGCTGTGAGCTAGGCTGACGCCACGGCACTCACTCTAGCCTAGGCAACAAAGTGAGACTCTGTCTCAAAAAAAAAAAAGAAGTAAAAAAAATTTAACATATGTTAAAATCACCACAGATCTCATCAGAAAAGCCTTTAAGAATCAGGAAGCTGTCAAGCTCACAGTGGCAGGTCATGCCTTCCTAAATTCAAATTTTCACTTGAGAGCCAAATTTTATCATTGGTAACAATTATGTCATTTTCCTTAAAGTGACACACTCACTGCATTCTTTTCAAGAAAAATGTCTGCCAAATTCTCAAGTCTGAAAAAACTGTAATTTGTCAGTTCTTTTCAAGTAAAAATTATATTCCTAGAAAAAAACAGCTGATTTGGCTCACAACTCAGACAACTGCATGCATAACATGCTTTCCCTGTAGGCAAGCAGTATACTTCAGTATTTAGTGGAAACATTTTACACATATGTTCCATTTCAGTAGACAGAGTATTAAAAAAGTGTGTGTGCAAGAAGAGTCAAGATTGAATAATAATTTTACTATTTCAAAGACATTTATAAGAGCAATGGGCCTGTCTGTACTACAAGCATGTGGCCTAAAGAAACCACTGCCTTAACTCATGTGAGGGCACCAGCAGTTTTAAGCACCACTGCTTTTGTACCACATCACAGCAAATGTCAACACGTTAAAAAAGGCATATAATGTCATGGTCTAATGATGAAAATATTAATAGTTGTGACCTCCCAGAACCCACACTAAGAAGGATCTCAGGGTCATCCAGGGATCCACAGAACACTCTTTGAGAATCACTGGTCTACATGATCTGAAGTGGGGGGGGAAGGTCTCCTGCCCTGGCTTGCGCAATTCTCCTTCATCCTGGGGCTGAGAGTTTTGGGAGGGAGGAAGCTAGCTTTTGAGGACAGCGGGTGGTGGTGGAGGGGACTCTCTCTTTGTAGTTACTATTCAGCCAAGGCCCAAAGGCCGTTCGCCCCATGTGAGTGGCACGTACCCAGCCAATGACAGACTGGATCACCCCAGGAATGTTATACTCCTGCAGGCGAAACAGGTCCGAGGGCTCACAGTCCACAGTGAAGCTGTTGGTGTCGTTGTTGTACTCCACAGGGCAGACGAAGCATCTGTACCCGGACATCACATAGGACAGCTGAGGAGGAAGAGCACACAGGCAAGGAGACAAGTTCCAACCATCCAGCCTGGATGGCAGTTTGGCCACGTTCCTCACAGTGCCTGGCACCCCACTAACTGCGAACTTTGTGCGGAATCGGAGGTTCATGTTTCACCACACATGTATTTTACCTGAATTTTTTTTAACAAAGCTCACTGTCCACTAAGATCTCACACAGAGGTGCACAAACATCCAGGCTTTGAAAGAATCCAGGAAAGACCTGAATGAATTTGAGCAAAGAACCACAACAAGGGCCGGGTATGGTGGCTCACAGCTATAATCCCAGTATTTTGGGAGACCCAGGTGAGAGGATCACTTTAGGCCAGGAGACCAGCCTGAGCAACATAATGAGATCCCATCCCTACAAAATTTTTTTTAAAAATACAAAAATTAGCAGAGTGTGATAGTCCCAACTATTTGGGAGGCTGAGGCAGGAGGATTGCTTGAGCCCAGCAGTTTGAGGTTGCTGTGAGCTATGAATGATGACGCCACTACACTGTAGCCTGGGCAACAGAATGAAACTGGGTTTCAAAAACAAAAGCAAACATAAAAAAAAAAAAAAAACTACAAGAAGATCCTCCCATCTGGAGAGCTATGGTACACTTCCCTCATTTCTCTTAACTTGGAGATATCCAGAGACAGGCCACGGGAGTGGTGCAGCAAGAGGCAGGCACCAGGAAGAAGGCGGCTAGAGAGCAACAGTGCTGGGGGGCAGGCTGTGGGGGAGCACCGAGGGGCAGCCAGACAGCACTGAAGACGGGAGACTGGCCGAGGGCCTGAGCAGGAACTGGTGCTCTCGAAAGGGCAGGAAGGTCACCCGTCTCAGGCCAGGGCACACACAGGAGAAGATCTGGGCTGGGGTGGCACATCTCACCTCACCCCTCACTCTCGGTGCCCTAGTCCTGACCTTGGAACATTAGATGTCGGACAAGAACACCGCCATGCCTGGGCATAAGAGGATGTGCAAGGTGCACACAGCCCTGCTCTCCAGCTGCCAAACCCTAGTTGAAAACTAATGAGTAAAGGACAGCTGGTGGCTGCCTTTACTCAGGCAGGGTCAGCATTTTCAGCAGGATGGAGGCCCTGGCCTCGGGACACACTCTTTAGCTCTACATTGGTCTTGGAAGGTAGTGTGAGGCCTGTGTCTACTCCCCCAACTCCCACCCTCCCAGCCAGCCAGGAGCCACCACCTACCAGAAGGCCAAACACCACAGTGGCAAAAAAGCCCCCAATGAAGCCTTCCCAGGTCTTCTTCGGGGAGAGCTGTGGACAAAGAACAAGTTCTTAGCAACGGGTGTTTCAATAACTCCAGCTTTGGGAACCATGATTACTTGTTAAAAACCTTTCTATCTTTGAATCTGTAAGTCACTTTGGAAAAAAAAAACCAAAAAAAAAAAACCTTTCTATCCTAAAACCCCCATCCTGTTAACCGTGTCACCTTCTAAAATTCCCCCAAATACAGTTTCTTTGTTCCCTACCTCATACCCTTCTTTTGGTCTCCTTTCTGTTTCAGTCATTCAAATATTTTTATTATAAAAACTACAGACTATAGACTAAATGACAATACTCAAATCCAGATAAAAGTCCCAAAAGTATGCCAATATAGCTCGTAAAAATATTGTATTAGCTCTCTTTTTGTTTAAATGAATTTTCAATGTTTTCCTTTGGCCTTTGTCTTAGAAATCAGTGAATAACCAGGATGACATGAAGACATGGCCACAATACACACAGCTAGATTTCCTCTCTGTGCCCAGCTGATCTGCTCATACCAAAAGCACCACCCTCCCCTCACAGTGATATTTCATATTAGGATAACCCATCTACCTTGATGAGTGGAGTCCGACCAAAGAAAAAGCCAAACATATAGGCCATGATGTCATTACAGATCACACAAGAAATGGGGACAATGAACCTGGGAAAGAAACCAAAGTAAAAATCAAGTCTACCAAGATGATAGTGCCCCAGAAGTCTGCAAAATAATGCCACTCATAAATGCCGGTACCAAAACAACACATAAATTACTACATTTGTCACCCGTTAAGGAATAAGTTAAAAAGAAAGAAAATACCAAAAAGCCATGCCTAGTACCTGGCATATTCAAATGTTTACTGAATGACTACTGAGGCATTCTATAAAATGTCACTGGTTCTTTTGTCATGATAAAGTAATATATGTATATACACAATATAAATTCAAATTGTACAAGAATTTAAAAAATAAGTTTTCCTTCCTTCCCCCATCCCTATCTCTCTTCCCCAAAACAACCACTTTTAATCATTTCTAATTTTTCTTCTTCTAGTAGTTACCTCCACAACTCTAAATAATATATTATATGTCTATTTCCTACTTTACTTACCTTTTTACTGCTTATTACCAGCTCTTGTGAGCCCTACCCTTCCCTAGGACAACAGTGAGAACAAAACCTTGACAGCTAGATTTCTTGACTGCCCCTTCCCTGCCACAAGAGAGGGGTGGTTTCCACACTTGCACCATCCCTATCCTCTCCTCACTCTCTAATTCTTCTGTTACAGTTTATCCTAGTACTATATACATACACCTCTATTTCCTGGCCTATCAACTACAGTATTTTCTGACTTCCTGTTTGTTAAGGGAGAGAGTGAGAGCATCGGAACCCTCCTTACTCCATTTGCCTCCCAGCTCCCACCACATGATTTACTTTGTCAAGGCCTCTGGCACATAGTCTCTGCTCTGTGACTATAATTAAGTCTTCTAGGTTGAGTCTGAAAACCAACAATTATGGAGATTTTAATATTATTCACTGTAGCACTAAGTGGTACGTCTGGCCCTGAAGATGAGAACTTAGCAGGTGCCACTCTTAAGAAATACCTTAAAAAAAAAAAAAAATACTGGAAGAGGAGTTATTTGCCTCCCCAGGCCATCTTAATTGTTTTAAACGTAATAATGCCTCAGGCTAATGTAAGCTTGTCCCCGGTTCTAAGCACTTTACATACATTTACTAATCTATTCCTCAGGAGGTGAGGATTGCTGTATCCTAACTCTGAGATCTGGAAGCAAAGGCACAATCCGGATCTTAACCCCAGTATTTAAGAACCTTTCTCTCCCTCATATACACCGGGATATGCCTTTCCCTTCTCGCTAAGACCATCCAGTGTCTTTAATTGGCCTGCTGATTTCTATCAATGCCGACAGATTTCCTGTTGAAACCACTGCATTTCTGGAATAAAATCTACTAACTACTAGCATATTTTTCTTTTGACACATTGTCAGATTCTATTTGCTAATATTTAGAATGGTTTATCTATAATCATAAAAGAAACAGGCTTATCGTTCTTGTTTATCCCTCCTCATCAGCTTTGGTATAAAGATTAGATAAAACTCGGCTGTTAACACATCTGGTTCTGTTTCTTTTTCCAGGTGTGGAATCCTACATAATTTTCAAAAGTCTTTTATACTTATTGATCTATTCAAGTTTCCTTCTTCATGACTTTCAGTATACATTGTGCCAAGAAATCATGAATATTTCCTCTAAGTTTTCAAATTTGTTGCCATACATGTTTCATTGTCTTTGAGTCTTTAAATATCCCTGTAGCTGTCTAGAACAGTGGTTCTGTGTGTGGGTTCTGTCCAGCAGCAGCAGCAGCATCACCTGGGAATGTACTAGAAATTCAAGTTCTCAGGCCCTACCCCAGACCTACTAAATCAGAAATTCAGGGCTAGGATCCAGTGATCTGTAACTAGCGCTACAGGGGGTCCTTAATGTGGTTCAAGCCGAGAACCACTGGCTTAGAAGGTAAGGCAGGGGCTCCCAGCCTTCCTGTTCATGAGAAACAGCCACAAAATAAAGGGGAAAATCTCCTTTGTCCCCGACATCACTCACCAGATCATTCCTTCAAAGAGGTTGTGGATAACGAGATGTGACTGGGTTACAACAATCAGCAACGTTACGTGGGTCCAGCCAAACTGCAAAAGAAGAAAAATAAACTCTACCTACCAGTTTACCTTGAAAGTAACTTCAAAGACCAATCAATATCAAATAGAAAATCAATGAGAAACAGGAAGGAAGAATATCTGCTTTTGTACCTGACTTATTGGAAGTGAAAAGGTACAGAACAGGCCTCTGGGAGTAACATTGTGTGGGCTCCCCCACCCCAGCTAAGAGTCCTCACCAAAAGTAGGGTCCCCTAGTGAGTGAGCCCTTCCTGCTCTGAGAGCCTGGGTACTCTTCACCTTCTTAGTATTTATTGGGTGCCTGGGGCACACAGAGAGGAGGTGTTCTCAAGATGAGGCAGGGAATGATTGATAGCACATGATGTACCAGATGGGCTATCTGTGGGCAGTGTCAAGTGGGAAGCTCAAGCTTCCCCTTGAGCCTTACCTGGAGCCCACCTTCAGGGCCCCAGTGGGGAGACTGCCTATGCCATAAGTTAAGTAACAGCGACTGGCTCTAGGTCGGTGTAGAGCTGACAAACCTAAACGGGCACTCTTCCTTCATGCTCTGGGTCCTGCATGCACACAGAACAGACTGCGTTCCAGAGTTTTGATTTATTACAAAAAGCATGAAAGCATGTTGAGTTTCTGCAGAACTTCCTTTAAACCAAGAATTCTCACATGCACACATATGCGTTTCCCTTACCATGTAGAACTGCAGTCGATAATGCTTCTTGACCAGACTCAGTACAAACATGCAGAATCCTAGTTTAAAGAGAGAGAAGAAAGGACAAAAGGAATTGCATGCACATTTATCTTTGTCCTAGTCATTTCCTTTAGCTGTGTTAAGTGGTTCTTTGGCTAATTTTTTCCCAGCAGCTAACTGGTACACAATTGCAAAGCCCAGGGGAGGAAAACTAGTTATCTAGAGAAACAGTCATAAGGAAAAAATAACTCCTTCAAGATAATAAAAGGAAGGCAATATTTTATAATTTTGCAGACTACACTCAATTCAGGACCATGGTTCATGAGATAGGAATGTTTTGTTCCTAGAGCAGGGACCAGTAAACAATGGACAGGAAAGTAGCCTGTTTTTATATATAAAGTTTTATTGGAACCCAGTCATGCTCATTTGTTTACATATTGTCTATAGCTACTTTTGAGCTACAATGGCAGAACTGTGTACAGTCATGTACCAAATAACAACATTTTGATCAATAATAGACTACATATGTGATGGTGGTCCATAAGATTATAATATCATATTTTTACTGAACCTTTTCTATGTTTAGATATACAAATACCATTGTGTTATAATTGCCTAGAGTATTTAGTACAGTGACATGCTATACAGGTTTGTAGACTAGTAGCAAGAGGCAATACCATATAGCTGAAGTGTGTAGTAGACTATACCATCTAGGTTTGTGTAAGTACACTCTATGCTGTTTCTACAACAAAATTAACTAATGATGCATTTCTTAGAACATATCCCCATCATTAAGTGATGCACAACTGTTGTTGCAACAGAGACCTTATGGCCCCCAATGCCTAAAACATTTACTAACTGGAACTTCAAGAAAAAGTTTGCCAGGCTGAGCACAGTGGTTCACGCCTATAATCTTAGCATTTTGAGAGGCCAAGACAGGAGGATCTGTTGAGGCCAGGAGTTCAAGATGTGCCTGGGCAACATAGTGAGACCCTTTCTTCTACAAAATAAAATAGAAAAGTTAGCCGGGCATGGTGGTACACGCCTATAGTCCCAGCTACTTGGGAGGCTGAGGCAGGAGGATCACTTAAGCCCAGGAGTTAGCTATGATGATGCCACCACTGTACTCTAGTCCAGTTGAGAGAGAGAAAGAAAGAAAAGGAGAGAAGGAAGGGAAAGGGAAAGGGAAAGTTAAAGTTTGCCAACTCCTGTCCTAGAGAATAGGGTTAGGGGAGGAGGGATCCACTTGGTATAGGGTCAAGATCACCCTTGCATCTGTCTCACAATGACCTAGATGGTCGCAAAAAATGTCTGCAGCCTTCTTCTCCAGGAAGGAAAGGAAACTTTACTCATAAGTGTGATAGGTAGGCCCCATGAACACAGTCCTGCCAGAAATGAGTGTGTCACTGTTCCAGACCCCTGACCCCCTCCTGTGGGTGGCTGCTTTTAGGGTCTAAGGCATGCTTTCTGAATATCCTCAACAGCATCAGACCCCATGGCAGTAAGTCTTTATATTTTAATAGCCAGATGTCATTCACAGAACTATAAGGCTGTTCAAAAACTTGTTATCAGGATGATCAAAAACAAATCAGACAGAAATTGAGATCAGAACAAATTTCTCATGTGCCTCAAACTGGCTTTGAAGGCAACTGTGAAGACCATTAGCAGTATAAGAATTGGTGTGTGGCCTTACCTGAGTTTATGTTAATATAACACTTTAGTGTTTGCGAAGTTTTAGTATATCTAATTTAATCCTCACAATAACTGGGCAGGTTTAGCTCTAGACTACAAAAGAGCTGAGACTCAGAAAGATTAAGTTCCTAGCCCCCTGAGGCTGCTGTGTTTTTTTTTTTTTTTTTTTTTTGAGACAGAGTCTCACTTTGTTGCCCAGGCTAGAGTGAGTGCCGTGGCGTCAGCCTGGCTCACAGCAACCTCAATCTCCGGGGCTCAGCGATCCTCCTGCCTCAGCCTCCCGAGTAGCTGGGACTACAGGCATGCGCCACCATGCCCAGCTAATTTTTTCTATATATATTAGTTGGCCAATTAATTTCTTTGTATTTATAGTAGAGACGGGGTCTCGCTCTTGCTCAGGCTGGTTTTTGAACTCCTGACCTCGAGCAATCCGCCCGCCTCGGCCTCCCAGAGAGCTAGGATTACAGGCGTGAGCCACCGCGCCCGGCCTGCTGTGTTTTTTTAAAGCCCAATTCCAGTCAAATTTCCACCATGCTGCAATGTCTCTCAATGGGGTCTCCTAAGATGATTCCCCTGACGATGGGGTCTCCTAAGATGACTCCCCTCCCAGAGTCTCTGCCAGAAGGAGTGTCAGGACAGGATCATGCTGTGCTGTCCTTAGCAGAAGCTGGAATACGAGGACAGGTGGCATGGAATGCACTTCCCCACAATTGCACAAGCCCCTCAGACGCTGTTTCTCTTAGTAAAGAGCTGCCACAGCTCAACAGAACACAGAGCTGTCAGCTCTGCTCCCCTGCATGCTCAGAGTTAATGCCACGAAACTAACCAAAAAAATTCCTCAACACCCATTTGATAGACATACAAAAATAATACAGCACAAGAAATGGTGAACCGCTTAATCATGCATACCTGTTAGATAGAGAGTGAAGGAAATGAAGCGGTGGTATTTACTGAGAATCCGCAAAGGCTCCTCTCTCTGGACCAGCGTGAAGAAGTAATCTGTCACTGTCTCACCGTAGAAGAAATAGTTTACACACAGTAGAAAGTACCTGCAAACGAAGACAGGTCAGTGCCACGGGGAACACTGTGGCCTCTCCTTTTCAACGAGGCAGTTGGACAGCCCTGAGAAGAGGACGGGGGCAGTAGATCACCCCACCCTCAAGAAACCCAGGGCAGCTCTCAGAGGGACAAGCAGACCATGGTTCTCTGGTGACACTATAGGTGAGAAGTTTATCTAGAAACTAGTGGCAGCTTTCAACACTCTCCATTTATCACAAGCTAGGGACTCAGTTTTTGTCCTTTGGTAGCATTTCCATACCTAACCGAAGGACACTTGAACCATAAGACCCTCCAAAATGGCCCCATCCAGCCTCCCCCGTCTTATTTCCATTCTTTCCGACAGGAATCCCTCCACTCCTATCAACACGGTTTATTCCAGCTTTGCCTCCTGTCTGCTTTGCTCCTGCCTTTTTCCTGCCTAGAACATTCTATTTGCTTATCCATTTTTTTACTCATTGCTCAAATACCATTTTCTTCATAAAATCTTGCATGACCTAACATGGTATGTGCCTCCCTGAATTTATTTCTATATCAGGTAGTATTTGCTCATTTCACTTATGCTTCATTTCAGGGCATCTCTCTCCCTGAAGCCTGGCTCTGACAGGTAAGCCATTCCCTAGCTTTAACTCCCTTGTTACTACTATCCTCTCTTCAGGCGGTCTTCCCTGAGAGGGGAAGCCAGGGCTCACATCCCTTTGCAGCCTCCATGCCACTTCCAAGTATGGGCCATGCAGCCACCACTCCACACCCTCAACACGGGTCCTGAGACAGGGAAGAGCGTAAAGAGCTTCTCTTTCCCATTTTTTTTTAAATTGTGAAGTTCAAAAACTCCTATATTGGGCTTATTTTCTGTTACATAGAAGAAACTTCCTTTGGAAAGTGATCACAGCCAGGGGTCAGGCCTCCTGAGCATCTTAACAAAATTCAAAACACTGCTTTCCAGCCTTAGAACAGCCACAGAAGAGACCTACATCTTAACCCAGGTGGCAATCACAGGTGCACCTGGAGGCTGGGAGGCAGCATGTGCTGCTGCATGATGGGGAAGCACCTTGGGAAGGAGGTCCCCAACCTAAGTCTGGGCACATCGGCTCCCCTGAGCATGACCAAGTTGGGCACCAAACACTACTCTCCAGCCCACTGAGTCATGGACTCAACCCCTATGTCCCTGGCACAGTGGCGGGAGAAGGTCCATATTTGCCCCAGGTCTTCTCAGCACTGTGTAGTGCTCTGCTCAAACATCACTACCTGAGAATACTATGGCCAATAATGCTGAGCTTCAGATCAGGAGGGGGTTTCAAACGTCATCTGCACTGCAGGTTTTTATTTTGTTTTTGCTTTAAGGCAGCCAAGCCCTGTCCAAGGAGAAGAAGAAAGCAGAATTTCTCAGAGGAGCCCAGATCCTGTGCATTCAGCCTCACTCCTGCCCACTCTGGCACCCAAGGCACGTCCGAGGAACTAGGGCTCCTACACTATAGTCTGGAAACCACTAGGTCTCAACCATCTGTTTCAGAGATGAGGGAACCAGGTTCCACAGATAGCAACACCAACACCAGAACCTGACAATCCCAGACTACTCAAGTGGGACGCTGGCCTACTACCGCACGAAAAACACACTGATCTAGAAAAGGGGGCCGTTGTGCGGAATCTGAAGAATCCAAATAAACACTGAGACATACATGGTCACAGTGCAGCTGATCTGGCTTCTTCTGAGGATGATTCCAGACTCTTAATAACTAAGGCCGGTCGCACGGTGTGACCTATGAAATACTCTGGTCTCAAAGGTGCTGTGCAAGTCTGTGGCCATCACTCCACCTCCCACCCACCATCACTGTAAGTATCTGCCACAAAAGACATCATCCCAACCTGTTAAGGATCCCTGTGGGGCCAGAGAGCTTACCAGCTGAGGGTCCTGAACCAGGGCAAGTCATAGGAGTGGTAGACGTTGTAGCCAATCGTGATTATCTCGTGGAAACACTTAATCTGAACACACATCACCTGTAGGACGCAAGAATTGGAACAGTGATTCCCCAATTCTTTTTGTTTTTTAAAGAGATGGAGTCTTCCTATGTTGTCCAGGCTGATCTCAAACTCCTGGGCTCAACTGATCCTCCCACCTCAGTTTCCCAAAGTGCTGGGATTACAGGCATGAGCCACCAACATGCCTGGCTGATCACCTGACTCTTACGATCCTTGGAAACAGAAAACAACAGGTCATGAGCCTTCAGGATAAAACATCATATTTAGGGCAAATACCAAGCCTACAGTGGTTGTGCTCGCTGCCTCCCCTCCCTCTCTCATAACATCCCACACCGCAGTGCAGCCCTTTCTGTTGCAGACACAGATGCAATTTCTCACTCACAATAAAATACACACCCCGATGTTTTGATTAACTTTTTGTCCTAAAACCTCCCAGGACTCAACCAATCCCTTCCCCTTTTGACTTTGAATATAATACTTGAAAAGCTCCAACTGCTTTGGTCAGCATTCAGCAGTTGGTCACCTGACCCTGCCTGTAACAGTGGAGGGGACAGAAAGCAGCTCTGGGGACTGTGACTTCTCAATGGAAGGTCTAAGCCCATGAGGGAGGACCCAGGAAAACAAGAAACAAAACCAGGAGCCACACAAAGACACAGTCACAGGGTCACAGTTCAATCCAACAGTTGGAATGATAAAGTCAGTCAGTCAGTCAGTCTGTCTGTCTGTCTGTCTGTCTGTCTGTCTGTCTGTCTATCTATCTATCTATCTATCTATCTATCTATCTATCTATCTATCTATCTATCTATCTATCTGAGACAGAGTCTCACTCTGTTGCCCGGGCTAGAATGCTGTGGCGTCAGCCTAGCTCAAAGCAACCTCAAACTCCTGGGCTCAAGCAATCCTCTTGCCTCTGCCTCCCGACTTAGCTGGGACTACAGGCATGCGCCACCATGCCCAGCTAATTTTTTCTATATATTTTTAGTTGGCCAATTAATTTCTTTCTATTTTTAGTAGAGATGGGGTCTTGCTCTTGCTCAGGCTGCTCTCAAACTCCTGACCTTGAGCGATCCTCTTGCCTCGGCCTCCCAGAGTGCTAGGATTACAAGCATGAGCCGCCACGACCGGGCAAAGTCAATTTTTAAAATGAGGAAATATCCTTAACCACAAACAACTGGCCTACGCAAATGACCCTCCAGTTGGCTACTGAAAAGTGAGAAGTTGTTCTCACTTAGATGTTCTATGGCAAAAGTGTTCTGAGGACCCCCATCAATTCCCACAACCAACCTGACACCTGGCACTTAAAACAACTGGTCCTACAGGAAAATCTGAAGGCAAAAGTAAAATAGCCAGAAATGGTACTTACAATTATCATTAAAACCATTGGTCCCAGGTAAATGATGATGAAGAAAAATGCAATCATGGCCAAAGTCAGGATGCCTCTCACCCACCAGTTCTTCCATCTAGGTCAGAGAGTAGAAGAAGAAGAAAACATCAGTTAGGAACCCAGAAAGAACTGAAGCACAAACTCAAGGGGTATGGATCTTTCTGGGATTTGAGGGCCCTGAGCTCAATCCTTTCCAAATTCACCTTGACGGAGGTACCAGCCACAAGCTGGCAGGAGCAGGGCCACTGTGCCAAGGCCTCACCTACAACCACACTCAGTAGGTGCTCCAAGGCCTCCAGAAAAAAACACCCAGCATACACCTTAAGCGAGGTATCAGGCAACACAAAACAAAACCCCAAGGCAAAGGTAGTGCCCTCTGCTTCTGTATCTACTTGGATAGTTTCTAGACTCTATCTAAAGAAAAAACTATTCACATTTTCCCTGCAGTAGGATTCCACATTGCACTGCCCTTCATCATTACGGGGATAACAAGCAATGGTAAGTAACAACAGCTACTACAAATATGCACAAGGAACTTTTATGAGGACTTTACATACATTAACTCCTTCAACCCTCAACACAAGATAAATGTCCCCTCGGGCCGTAGTTTGAGGATGCCTGACTTGTATAATGCTTTGGGTCTTACAATTTGTGTGTTTTGTTTTGTTTTTTTGAAACATGGGTCTTCCATGGCACTTGGACACCGTGCAAGACCCCCAACAAGCACCTACATCATTAAGCCAGGTTACCTTGAAGACAAGTTGGAAAGGGCTCTGTTGAGGACCTCCGGGGTATCATCTGCAGAGGCTGGCGGGGGAGCAGGTTCTGCCCGGCTCTCGCTGTCCGACGCAGTCTCTCCATCTAACTTTGCTTCTGGCTCTGACTCCTGCACAGCAGAAACACAGAAGAGGAAAAGGTCAAAAGTGCTGAGCAGACTATTGAGAAGTGCATTCCTGTCATGGGAGATTTGTGGGAAAAGACTCCAAATGGGGCCTGAAGACCTGGCATAATCAGGAGACGGAACAGACGGGACTAATAGCAATCTTGACCCTGTTCTGACAATGCCAAGGTGACCCACACTCTGCTGGGACAGTGCACACGTACCACACATGATCTGCTCAACCGGGCAGGATGGATCCAGAAGAGAGAGAAAACGGCTCCTTTTATCCAAAGAACACAAAAGGAAGGCTATGACAGATTTTTAGCAAGGGCTTATTGCCAAGCCTGCCAGCGGAGCCAGTGGCACTGACCAAGCTCTTAGGGGGCAGCTGGCCAGGTGTGTGGGCTATTGTCCGTATGGACCAGTTAATGCCAACATTGCCAAAAGCCCAGAGTATTTATTACTTCTGGATTCACAAGGGCCTTCTGTGAGGTCAGCCACAGTCGGTGTGGAAGACACACCATACAGTTTACTCAAGTCAATGCCTGAGCCAGGACTGGTGCAGCTCTGTCCTTTCCCTGCTAGCAGGCCCTGGGCAGCGACAGACCTTGCAGTTTTATTCATGCAGAGCTGCTGCCCCAGGATCCAGCCACAAAGAAAACAGCTACAGGAACTCACCCTGCTCCCAGCCAGGACAGGGGACCAGAGCCCTGTCAGCAACAAGGTCTGTATCCAAGGTACCAAAGAGCAGGCCATTCTGAGTCCTAGGAACCATCCCACTACTCAGATCTTTTATTTTTTAGGGGAATTCAGAATAGTTGCTGTGAGGAGAGGTGGAGAAGAAATCAGATCACTTACAATTAGACAAAGTAACAACACTACTCAGTATTGGTATAGCGTGAGGAGCATTTCCCATGCCTGTAAGCTTGGGAGCAGACTGGGAGGCAGGGAAGGAAGAGCCCTGTTTACAAATAAGAAACAGGGGCACCAGGAAGTTAAATGTCTGGCCCAATGTATCATATTGACCCAGGTCTTCTGACTTCCCTGATGGCTAAGAAACACAGGGAATTGAGCACTGTTTCATATGTTCACTAGCCATTTGGACATCTTCTTTTGTAAAGTGTTTGTCAAATTATTGGCCAGTTTTTTCTACTGAGTTTTCTGCCTTCCTTTTTATTGATTTGTAGGAGTTTTTATGCACTCCATGTTAAGTATTTTGTGTTGCTAATACATTCTCTCAGTCTACTCTAACCGTTACCCTCACCTCAGGCAAGGTCAGGCACGCTAACCTTTTGCTGTCCTAACACTCGAAACTTCTCCCTCTCAGCACTGACCACAATGGGGACTTTTTTATAACTGCCTCCCTGGCAGACCATAAGTTTCCTAAAGACGAGACTGTGACATCTTGTTCTCATTTATATCCCTTTGCCTGGCACACAGCTAAATACTTATTAATGGTTGGAAGGATAGAGGAAGGAAGAGAAAAATTAATTCCAGGTGTGGTAAGGAGAAACCCAGCCCCTGCCCTCATGGAGACAGCTATTTCTGAATTAATTTACAACCATGACAGGACCACAAAACAGAGGGTCTTAACTAGTGCAGACTGCTGCTACAGAAGAGGCAGCTGACTTTGGCACAGGGCCTGTAAGATGGCCTTGTCACTGGGTCCAGGACAAAAAGCCACGGCTCTGATGACACGGCACTGCTCCCCACTGCCGCAGCCAGGCCAGGCGGCTCTGGACAAGTGGCCCAGTGCCTCTGTCCCCTCTGTCCTCACCTTATAAAGGGAGCCCGGGAGGGGCCCTCCTGACCTGTGGGGATCCCTTGAAGAGATATAACAAAATTCCCTCTCAGCACCATGTCCTACCACCCCAGAGGCTGAGAAACACAGGAACGCCTCCAAAATCGCCCCTCTCCAGTTCGCATAAGCAAAGACGCGGCCTTCAGAACAGCTTTCCCACCTTTATTCTAACACTGACACCCACACTCCGTCAGCAGCCACCAGTAATACCAGGTACTGATGCTGCCTGATTGTGTGGGCCTGGCGCCCAACCTCAGGGCTTCAAATGCCAGCACCTGGGTCCCACCGTGGCTCCCACGGAGGCCCTCCTGGAACATCTAATCTAGAAGCCACAGGGGCTGCGCTCGGGCACAACAGGAGAGGGGGCACTCGCTCACACGCACAGAAGGCCCAGCACAAGGTTATTTTTAATTTTTCCACCCTGTTGTCAAGGAGACTCACAAAGGCTGCTGGCTCCCCAACAGGCAAGGGCAGGAAGAGAACCCAGGCAGAGTCCTGTGGGGGAGGGGGAGGCAGCTTCAGCTCTGTGCTGGGTCTCCGTGGACTGCCTAGGCCCTGTTAGGGACTGTCAACCCGGCACTGGCCGGCACTGCGTCCTGCAGTATTGCCAGGCCTGGCTACTCTCCCTCCCTGTAGGAAGGGGAGAAGTGAAGAGAGGTATCCTGAGGCAGAAGACAGCAAGAGGAGGTAGAGAATTGTTATTAACACAAAGTTACAGTGACTATTCTTACCAAGGCTTCACAGTGACTGAGATGAACAACTAAGAAATGAAATAAAAGTTCTGAAGGAACAAGCCTGAAAGAGATTCACTTTCCAGGCTTTTCCTGCCTATAAGTAACTTCAGGCTCCCGGGGCCTCCCCCACAGGGCTACTAAAGAAGCGTCTTCAGAGCAGAAGACCAGCCCCTGCACAGACCACCACTTTCCCACAGCTGACACGGGGTGAGCAGGCAGGAAGGTAAATCCTGGGAGAGGGAACAGCCTGGAAAGACAGATGCGGAGGAGGCATGTCAGCCAGCTCTCCAGCCCCTGCTCTCTGCCCCACCCCCAGGCGTGGATGTCACAGGGAGCAGGCTGGGGGAACGGAAATCTAGGAAAACCTGGAGGCCTGCGGTTTTCTGGCTCCCCCAACCTCGTCGACAAAGGCCTCCTGCTTCAGGAAACGGCTGCTCATACCTGGGTAAAGGAAGCTGAGCGCTGGTGGCAGCTTCCATAGCGGGCAGGGACCTGGAACCCAAGTGCCTTCCCACAAGAAAGGTGGCACATGCTGGACAAAGAATCACAGGTGCTGAACATGTTCATCTGTTTGCTTCTCTGGGGCAAGACAGGCAGGATGTCAAGGAAAGTTCTCTGCAGAAGGAGGCAGCTGCCAGTTCAGGGTATCAGGCCCCTAGGCTGGCTCTGACACTCATGCCATTCAGCATAGGCCTCCACGTCCGGTCTTCACAGTGGGGAAAGGACTCCCTATCTCACACCATTGTTCAGATGATCAAATGCAGCATCAACGAAAGTCTGTGACAACTATAAAGGGACTGCATAGCAACAGGCACTTCCTGCACTGGCTCCTCTACCTCCACTGCTCAGTAGCCCGACCACATAGGGCAGGAGCATGAGAACCCTAAACACCCACCCCAGGCGACCTGGGCACCCTTCCCAAGGAGGGTGGGGTGGGAGGAAGAACAGTGACCCTGAGGCCTTGTTGGGGCCCGTGTGCTAATATTAATATACCATCTGAGCTCAGCACCTGCCTGCCATGCTTCCTCTTTTCACACAGGCAGCCCCAACTCAAATGTGTAAGGTGGCATCTGACACAAAGCCCACCCGTTAAGGTTCCAGTCCATGCTAGTGCTCTCTGAAGCAGGTTGCGTGCAATATAATCTGCTGAGGTGTGGGAGGAAATATTAGAACTTATTTCTACTTACAGCATTCTTATTTCCCTCCCTGTGTATGCTTTATAATGGACATATGAAAACACGTACACACCTTAGTATGTGTCATCTGGGGTGCTTGGTCAAAACATCACATACGTGGCAGATGATTTGTCAGGGGCCGTGGGCTACCTATTCACCACCACACTAAGCAGCACCTGGAACGTAGCTGGTACCCATGGACTGGATGAACTAATGAGCTAATCAATTCTACTTGACCTACCATGGACCAAAGTGTCCAGACAGCATTCACTCTCCTTCCAGCTCACATGCCTGACACACACCCTGCCTGCCCTGCAGTAGGACCAGACTGGAGTCCATTCCTGCCTCCTTCCCTGGTGGGCAGCGGGTGGGAGGGCCCAGCTCTGGGGCCAGCACGGTGCAGTGGGAGAGGCTGCCTTGCCACTTCAGACTCCTCTCTCTCCTTCCTTCCCTTTCAATCCCAATTTCCCAGAACAGAGTCTGAGTGGGGCGGACCTCTCAGATTCCCTCTCCACCACCGCCCATCCTCCTATAGTTCCTTAGCCACTTCCCAAGGGGGTTGTAGTGCTGGTGTAAACAGGAAACAAGAGTGCTGCTTTGAAAGGAAGGGCAAAAAAGCTCCTTCTGAGGCTCCCTTCCTCTGAGTTTACTTAGACTCCCTGGGGAAAGGCAGAAGCACTTAGGATGATGGACACATGGAGCATCCTGGGCACCAAGGGCTCAGTAAGAGCAGTCAGAATTTTTGGAGAAACTCATGCTCAAAAAGTTTCCCCTACCACCGTTCCAGGGCCCCTTCTAGCCTCCCACAACTGCCCAGAAGTCTCCCTGCACCCAGCACTGACCTGGGGCACAGAAGAGCACAGAAGCCCTCCTTCAACAGAACCAAGAGAAGGCAGTGAAAAGGTGCAGAGGGAGCAGTGGGTGGGAGGGAAGTTCCTCGTGGTCAAGGTGTGGCTTTTCCCGGGGAAGGGACCTAGCTCAGTCCAGAACAGCATTTGTAGAGCTCAGTTTCACTATCAACTCTCTCTCCCTGTCATTTGGCTCATACCTTACCTCCTTAATTCTCAAGATTTCCTGCAGGCCTGACGGGCTTACAAAAGCTTCCTGGGCAGCATCCTTCTAAAGCTCCCTTCTGGTCATCAGCTGGCATGAGGGCTCACCCTCCTTCCTCGGTATTTCTCAAGACTAGGCAGTAATACACACAAGTGGTGATGGTCGGAGCTTGACCCACCAAAAAAGTGGCTATGGCCAGGGCTGGACAAAGCCCTTGGCACTGACCGTGTCAGCTGGACTCCAGGCCGGTGGGACTGATGCTGCCCCACACCCCATTTCTTTACCAGATGCTGATTCAGTTTTGCACCCCACTAAAGAAAATATATTAACATTCCCTTCATGTTCACCTAAGAGGAAATAAACACTAGGGAAAGAAAATAAGTGGTACCATCCATTACGCTTTTCTTCTCTTTTTCTTTCAGCTTCAAGAAAATTTCATTAAAAGGTACAGTTCAATGCACTGGCTGGTTATATTTCCAACAACTCTGTACTTTCCACTGGCATTGCATTCAAATGCACAAGTTTCACTTACTAAATGACTCTTGAACTTACACAAACTATTTTTTGCACTGCTTTATGTGCAAATTACAAGCCCTCTCCTGGAGGAAAGTCATTAGTCTGAGCCTAACCTTTCTGCTAAATGCCACGCCTGCCATCGTCTAAATCAAGCCCTGTGGCCAGGTGCCGGGGCAATCAAGTATCCTACTTACACAGACAGGTCCCTGGTAGAGAAACTGCCAGAGAAAGCATTATCCTCAATAAGGACTCTTAATAAGTGCCAGGGACTTATGTGTCCCTCTCAATGAAAAAGCCAAGTGGGCTTTCATCTGAGTTCCTACTGAAAAAAATATATATGTCTGTGTGTGAGTGTGAGAGTGCGTGTGTGTGAGTGTGTGTGCAGTGTTAGGAATAACAAAGGAATATTTCTAGCCCTGTGTAATGCTAACCCCATTTGACAAGTTCAATTGTCTGAACACAGGATCAAACAGAGGGGAGCTCTACCCTGAACAAGTCTGAATCATCCCCAGTGTGGCTGTACCCCGTCCTCCAAAGCCTTGTATCAATGAGGGGATCCACAGAAAATGTGTTCAGCTACCCAGATGGACTGCTTCACTTCCGGGACCTATCAGAGATAATAGTACTCAGAGAGAGGACACGAGAAAACACGCATGTGGCAGATTTAGCTTTTAAAATCTAACTCTGGCCGTGAGCCATTTTGCCTCCAGACGAAGATATTTACAAAGGACTACCGGGCCCTTTGTAGAGGTCACCTCCCTGACAGCCACGGGCCCAGACAGGGCTCTCAAGGGAGGACACTCATTCCCAGGACAGCCACATCAGGAGATGGCCATGTGCTTGCCATGCCCTCCCCTGCCACCCTCAGACACTCACTCCGTTACCCTCCCCCGTCATCTCAGCTCACCACAGCCCTACTTAGCCATCTAAGCCGGCTTGACAATACACAACTTCTGACAGCTCGCCCAACCGATGCACTTTCTTCCCCACTCACAGTACCTTTGGGAAGAGCTGTTAACACCCACGTCTCCACCCACCCCTGCCCCTGCCACTGTGCATCATTTCCTCAAACCACAACAACCCAACATCAGCCCCACCTATTCCACTGAAGCAGCTTTCCCAGGTTGACAACGACCTTGTCACGGACCACAAGGGACTCTCAGTCCTCACCCCATTCTACCTCTCAGCAGCTTTTGAGGCTGTTATCAAAAAACACTCCTCATTGGCTGCCAAGCAGCACATCCCCTGGTTTTCCACCTGCCTCTCTGGCCAGGCCATCTCTAGTTGGCCTTCCCTTCAGCACTTTCCTCTTCCTCAGCCTGCTCCTTAATTTGAGGGTTTCTCAGGCACTGGCTCTAGGCTCTCTTCTCCTGCTACTCACTCTCCCTGAGTGATCTCATTCATTCCTATGCCTCCTGCTGTTTCTTCTTGAGCTGCAGACCCACATATCCAAATGCCTACTAGATGTCTCCACAGACACCTAAAAGTCTCCATGTGTCCAAAACCAAATTCATCATCTCTTCCCACAAGCCTCTTCCCCCTACTGTGTGACTTCTCTTAGCAAATGGTACCCTTTCCACTGAACTTTCAAGCGAGAAATGTGGCCATCACCCTTAGTGGCTCCTCCCTCAGCCTGTAGATCTATCCATCACTAAGCTTGTTAACGCTACCTCCCCAAATACCTTCAGCCAGCATCCACTCCTTCCCACCAACTCTGTCACTTCCTTAACTCAAGCCAGCATCATCCCTCCTGCAACAGCCTAACTGGCCACCTCACCACCAGGCTACAGGCCACTCCCACCTCCCTCCACTCTTAACTCTGCAGAAAGAGGATCTTCCCAGAAAGAAATTCTGGTCATGTCACTCGCCACCCTGAACACCTTCCAGAGCTCCCTAGGTCTAAACTTTTTTAAATGGCATATAAGCCCCTCTGGGATCAGGGTGAGGACTAAACTCAGATCATTTTCTTTTGCTCAAATTCCTTTCTAAAGGGGCCTGGTGAATCACACCTATAAATTATAAAATCTCAGTAAACAGGTTTTTATGATGAAGTTTATATCCTGCCCTGATTACGGTATAGCATTGCATGAAAGATAAAAGACCCTTATCTTAAGCATTCCTTTAGGCCGACTCCTGGTCTTTGGACAAAGCCCAACTCTTTCAGACAATTGTCAAGTAAAGAATCCCTAAATCCATCTATGACTTGTAAGCCCCCGCTTCAAGATGCCCTGCCTTAATCCCTAAACCCATGTATGCCCTGTAAGCCCCCACTTTGAGATGTCCCATCTTTTCGGGCCAAACCAATGTATGCCTTCCATGTACTGATATTTATGACTTTACCTGTAATTCCTATCTCCCTAAAATATATAAAACCAGGCCGGGCACGGTGGCTCACGCCTGTAATCCTAGCACTCTGGGAGGCCGAGGCGGGCGGATTGCTCGAGGTTGGGAGTTCGAAACCATCCTGAGCGAGACCCCGTCTCTACTAAAAATAGAAAGAAATTAATTGACCAACTAAAAATATATATACAAAAAATTAGCCGGGCATGGTGGCGCATGCCTGTAGTCCCAGCTACTTGGGAGGCTGAGGCAGGAGGATGGCTTGAGCCCAGGAGTTTGAGGTTGCTGTGAGCTAGGCTGACGCCACGGCACTCACTCTAGCCTGGGCAACAAAAGTGAGACTCTGTCTCAAAAAAAAAAAAAAAAAATATATAAAACCAAACTGTAACCTAGCTATAGCAAGTCTACTTGCTCAAGGTTTCCTGGGTGTGGCTCTGGACCATGGTCCCTAAATTCAGCTCAGAATAAACCTCTTTAAATTATTTTGCAGAGTTTGTCTTCTTTTCTGTTGACAAGTGTCTTGTCTACTCTTCCAGCTTTGTCTCTCGCAGCCATTCTGAACTACAGTCGGTTCCCAAAACAGGCTGTACTTTCTCACATTTAGGCCTTTTGCTCACGTGCTCCTACCTAGAACAGTCTGCAAAAACCCTCATCCAAGACCCACTTCTCTTTCCAGTGAATTCTAATTTATCCTTTAAGAGATCTCTTTCTCTCCAAACCTTCCCCGACTACCTGTGTGTCCTGCTGGCTCCCTGTCCTTCCTCAACACTGCACCGTTTCCTCCTTGAGACGATAATCTCTGTGAGGGGGTAGCCATGTCAACTTCCTCACCACTGTACCCCCAGCACTTGGCCTGGAGCCTGGAACATGGAAGACAATAAGTTTCACCACGTCTGTGTAAGCAGCCACAGCCAATCATCTAGAGAGAATCCAGGGCTTGCCAAAATGGCAGATACAGCTGGGCTACACATAGTTTAGGTCAGCAAATTCGGTATTTTTTGTACTCAATAGCAGTATAGGAGGCATTTATAGGGCTTTAGCCAATCGTCCCACTCTTCGTTTCCGCTTCCTTCTTCAACATTTGTGACCAAATGTATCCTAAGTGACATGGGGGGATTCCAAAAAAAGTACAGGATTTGAATGTCCGAAAAGAGTTCAAAAAAGGATGAAGAGGCCTCTCTGAAATCCAGCTTTTAGAAACGCAAGGCTTTCTAACTCAAACACAGGCCAGTGTAATGGGTTCCAACCTCTGCACAACCACCAATCTCATACACTAAACCAAGAATCTGCATGACAAGGAATGAACAGGAATCCTTTCTCCTAATACCTACCCTGCCCATTAAAGCCTCCCTCTGGAGTAGATGGATCTGTTTACTAACAGAACTCACATAGGACTACAATCTGAAACAGCCGCAGGAAGTACCAATCACCATCACAAGACATTACTTAATTCAGTACAGAAACTATCAGAGACAGAAAAACCACTCAGGTCCCCACAAGGCTCTGCACACTGTTCTGTTTTGATGACTTCACTTATTTTCCTATTGTCCTTCCTTGCCTTAGGGCAAAGACACCAAAAATTAGAAGCATTCTGGGGTCTAATAGGTCCTCCTATTAGCAGTTCCCTAGTCAGGCATCTCCATTTAGTATTTAAAGGAAAATGAGTCTTCAGCCTTACTGGGGAAGGAGGTGATTTTATTTTTCAGTTCATTAGAATAAGGCTCTTCCAAAGAGGGAATATGTCAAATATTGCCAAAAGATCTAAAAGATGGGAAAGAAAAACATATGTGCAATCTCAAAACTGGGCTCAGGTGTGCTCCCTAGACCTCCACCAGGAAGCAGAACCAGAACGAGCTGCTAGGGTTTCATCTGCGACAAGTCCCTAAATCATAAATTACCATCAAGTATCTGCCCCACTCTCACCCTTCTACAGCAGTGCCCTAGGCGAGGCCATCCTGGCTGCACCCAGCCGGGCAATGGCCACAACCTCCTAACTGACCTCCTCTTGCCACTCCCATGCCATTCTCCCAGGGCAACCAGAGATCTTTAAAAAACATAAATCATTTGGGTCATTTCCTTGCTTAAAGTTTAAAATCCTCCCACATCTCAGTTGACATCCAGAATGAAATCCAGTCTCATTCGTGACCTCCAGGGCTCCTCCCAAGCACTCCAACCTCATGTCTCTGTCCCCTCATGCCCAGCCACACTGGCCTTCCTTCCACCTCTCAGAGACGCCACTGCTGCCTTCAGCGGCTCCCCTTCTCCTGGACTGCTCTTCCCTGAGCTCTACGCATAGCTGCTCCTCCCTGTCACTCTGATCTCAGCTGAGCTGTCACCTCCAATGTGAAGCCCTCCCTGGTGAAAGTATCCAGTGGGGTCCAGGTTAAGGTGGTGCATTTAAAACTCACATCAAATTTCACTACCTCCCAGAACCCCACTAAAACTTGAATAAAACGATTTTATAAAACTACACTAGCCCACAGGATGGGGAGAATAGGAGAGGTCACAATGCAATAATTTAGGGCACTGGAAAGCAGATGGTTGAATGGGAGTCAACAGGAGACAGCTGAACCCTACAAGGGTGGGAAAATGATGGCCAACTTTTGAACTTTCAAAAGGCCTGGGAACAGGGGATGAAATAAGGATTAGGTGAAAGCTGTTTGGTAAGTAGTTAGATCCTCAAATGCCTTCCCTCACCCGTGCAAAGAACTAGAGGTTTATTCTCTGGAGAAGTCTCAGATTGAAAGACACCAGGAACAGCTAAAGGCAAAGCTTCTCACTAAGACAAGGGGATTAGGTAGATTTCTGCCTATGGATGCCAAGACCCCAGCCCTCTTCCTCTACTAAGAACCCCAGAGGCCAGGCCACTCTCCTTTAAGAAATGAGAAGACTCTTCTCATGGGATTCTGGCCAGCCCCAAAGGAAAGACCTAAAAATGGTGGTGGTTCCCTAAGTGCCCACCCTAGTCACCCCAGAGTGACAGGCTTCTCTGTCCCTTACATTTAATTTTGTGTAGACACCAAGAAGCAGCAGATCTCTCAGAGAAGTTTCTAACTTAGAAGAGACTAAGACAAAAGCAAAAAACTAGAGAAAACAATTTATGTAGGGAGAAGAAAACATAAGAGAAAAGGTATTATTATCCTTAAAGAGACGGTGCTACATCCATAAAGCATTCTTGAGATAGACTAAAAAAGGAGCAGATGGATGGCTGCAGCACCACGCCAAGGGGTGGGGGGAACCGTGGTGGCACCTAGTATGTTCCACAGGGCTGAGCCATCAGTGCCATCATGACACCCAGCAGGGCAGCTGCCCACACAATACTGTAAGATTACCATGAAAGACATGGTTTTCACCCTACTTCATCAATGCACAGGAATTTTCTCTTCTTTTTGGACCTCTATTTTATGCCACAAAGTACACATCATTGAAAGTGATGTGTACCTGACAAAGACGACCTAAAAAGAAATAACAAGTGAAAGACGATCTGTACTTTTAAAATTTTTTGACTTATATATTGAAGAATGTGAAAAAGAGCCTGAGATTAAGAAATTAAGAAGAAATGAGAACTGATTAGAGAAGGCTATTATGCAAGAGACAACGTCATGTTCAATGATCAATTTATACCCCTAAAATGAGGGCTATTCCCTGATTTTTAGGGAAAAAATATGGATCCAATTCTGAGACCATTCAACTGTTTTATGGTTGAAGGGAAATTGCTTGAATATTTGGATGTAGAAGAATTACCTCCTATTTTAGTTGATCATCTAGAAAAATCCCAGGTTAATACTTTTCACTGTGGATATGTCATAGCAGAAATATGTGACCACAGGCAGTCCAGTAATAGGAAATCCCATGGTTACTAGAGTAGGCACAATCTTTTACATCCAACCATGCAGACTTTAATCCCTGATGTACATTCAATAACAACTGATAATCATAAATGGACCCAGGAAGACAAACATTAGCTTGAGAGCCAACCGATCCTAACTACAGCTGAACCTCTGGGTCTTGATCCTTCCATAGCAGGAAGGATCTACGCTGCAAACAGACTGCTCTGTAACAAGCAAGAGAGTAACACTCTTCCTACGATACGGTGTTTCAAGAGGTATTCCAGGTCCTGAGTAAGATCTGCCTCATTGTCTACCTCCTCAGCTAAGATTACTTCATTTCTTACCAAAAGAGAAAGAAAAGCAGGTCAGCATTAGAGCCTCAAAATGTCTAAAGCAGGAGATTGTACAGATGTGTGGAATGAGTCCCTATAATTTGACCATACCTTCTGAAGTGGATGTAGAGACATATGTGGAAAAGTCTATCAAATCTGATGACCTACAACCAACAGTCTGGCCCAGCCCATGATCTAAAAGATGATCATGTACTTGAATATGAACCAGGTAATCGTATCAGAAGGCAAAGCTACCATCTTGCAGTCACCTGGTGGCCCATTTTACTGTGGTAAAATACAGCCACACAAAGAATATGAAGAAAGTGAGAGCCTGATGTCTGCATCCCACTCCTCCACAGATGAGCCTTTCCAATGGTTCATTTTGGGATCAAAGACTGATGATGTGAGAGGGTGGTCAGTCAGTACCAGGAATTTGTCCAGAATAAAGTCAAATGCCCAGTCAAGATGTCACACAGCTCCAGTGGTTCAGCCAATCTATGTCAACTTTCCATAGTGAAAGAAACAGAACGGCATTGAGACTGTGTCAGTTCAGTGTTCAGCACTGAGGAAAGGAGTAAAATATCTACTTCCATCCTTCAAACTTCCCTCAAGCTCAGGAAATAGTTTCTCAGGTAAGTTACTACACAACAGGCAAGTTGCTTTCTTAAATCGCCAACTCCTCCCCCTGCTTCTAAGCCACCACGTCTTTCTCAGAAGCCATCTGTGCATCTCAATCAGTTGGCATAGTTTCTCCAGCTCCCTGTCAACTACCAGCTCATCACAAAGATCTGGAACTCCTAAGCCACCCGCTCTTCACCAACCCCTTCATTGACCCCACACCCTCCTGACACTGGGAGGCCAACTCCTTGAGCCACCTCTGCTCCCCAAGATTCAGGCTTCACCCCTCAGCCCACTTTGTTAACTCGACTTGTCAGCAGCAAAAGTCTCTGAGCCAGGCAATGCCTGTCATGACCATTCTGCTTTCCACCATGGTAACGTCTAACTTCAGGAACTACGGCCACACTGGTCATGGCAAACTCTGCTGGACTTAACTTCATCAGTGCAATGGGCTGTGTGTGCAGTGCTCAGGCTTTGATGAGTGGTTTCAAACCCCCATGCCAGGCTATAAACTTTGGGGCCACAGCTACTGCAAGAATAAACCTGAGTGGCCTCCTACCTTCGGGAGCTCTGCTACCAAATGCATCGCCCAGCGCAAGTTCCGTTTGGCTTAATAAATACTCCAAGTCTCAGGCCCTTAAATCTACTCCAGCTTCCAGGTGGGTCGCTCATTTTTAACACTGCAGCAGCAGCAAAGGCAGCTCTCTCTTCATGCCACAACCACCACCTTGGCAACCTACAACGTCTAGTCTTCAACAGCCAGGCAAGCAGAATTCTGAGCAAGGTTCAACCTGTTAAGAACAGGCCTATCCCCTCAGCAAGCATAGGAAGCTTTATGTAATTACAGGCCTGAAAAAAGCCCTGGGCAAAGCCTTGCTCAGCAGATTCCAGCCCTCCTCTGCCTTTCACCAGCAGCAACAGATGAGTGCAGCATCAAATGGCTATGGCAGCAGCGGCAGCACAAACAGCTCAGCTGTAGCATCACTGGCACATGAGCAGTGAGGTTTCTTTTAAACATGATGACCTAAGGGCTGTCAGTAACAAGCTCCTTCAGAAAGAAGTGAAATGGTGGTTCAACCCAGTGCCTGGCCATGTCCCCTACCCTGTTTGAAGTCCTGGCCTGCTATGGTCTGAATGTTTGTGTCTCCCCAAAATTCATATGCTGAAATCCTAACCTCCAAGATGAAGAAGGTATTAGGTGATAGGGACAGTGATCTTGGACTTCCCTGCCTCCAGAACAGTGAGAAAGAAATTTCTGTTGTTTATGAGCCACCCAGCTTGTGGAATGTAGTTACAGCAGCTGAGGTGTGGCCTCTTCCCCTGCCCCCAGCTCCAGGTCCCAGGCCTTCCATGCCCTCCTAGACCCATCAACCTCTCTCTGCCTCTACCAGCTTAATCGCTTTCTTCTCAGATTTTTTTCCTTTCTTCAGTCATAAAACCAGTGCTCTTTCAACTCCATTCTGCCTCAAGCCACCAGTCCACCTCCCCTCTCTTCACTTCCAAATTATTTTACAAAGAAGTCCACACCCACCATCTATTCTCTTTCCCCACCAACTCTTCAGACTTTTTCAATTGAGCTTCAACCTACCATACTTTTCAGAAACTTTTTTTTTTTGAGACAGAATCTCACTTTGTTGCCCAGGCTAGAGTGAGTGCCATGGCGTCAGCCTAGCTCACAGCAACCTCAGACTCCTGGGCTCAAGCAATCCTGCTGCCTCAGCCTCCCGAGTGGCTGGGACTACAGGCACATGCCACCATGCCCAGCTAATTTTTTCGATATATATTAGTTGGCCAATTAAATTCTATTTATAGTAGAGATAGGGTCTGGCGCTTACTCAGGCTGGTTTAGAACTCCTGACCTTGAGCAATCCGCCCTCCTCGGCCTCCCAGAGTGCTAGGATTACAGGCCTGAGCCACCGTGCCTGGCCCAGAAACTGGTTCTTAACAGATCAATTAGCTCCCAATTGTCAAGCCCCATAAACTGTTCTCTATCTTCCTCACAGAGATTTTGGTGGCATCCAACCACTACCCCTCCCTCCCAGATCCTTTGAATCCTGGACATTTAGTGTTTTACCACCCAGCTTCGTTTCCCCTTTGTGCAATAAAAGTTCCTTTACTTGGCTTCCGGGTAGTTCTCCCACCCCTCCTCCAGGTGCAGGCACATAATTTAGACCTGATTAGTCAGAGTACTGTGCTCCTTCTGGCCAGGTCAGAACTGAAGACAAGACCCAATCGTGGCAATTTCCTGCACTTCTGGAGCCAACAGGAGGCAAGCATGACCTTTCCATGGGCCTTTCACCTGCCGACAGACATATTACTGCCATGTAAAGCCTAAAAGTGAAGCAAACATGAAGGAAAACCAATAGACAGAGGGAGAACAAAGTTGGTGACATTTGAGCCTCTGGATTAAATCAGGCCAGAAACTAAAATTCCCTTAGTCTTTTCAGTTACATGAGCCAAATGGATTTCTTTTTTTTTTTCCTTTTAATCAATTTGAGTGACTTCCTGCATTCATAATTCATCACATCTTCTTGGTTCTTCCTCCCTACACTTCCTAAATGCCAGTACTCTCCAAGGATGTATTTCAATGCTATTTCTTTTTCTTTTTCCTTTTTTTTTTTTTTTTCTGAGACAGAGTCTTACTCTGTTGCCCGGGTTAAAGTGAGTGCCGTGGCGTCAGCCTAGCTCACAGCAACCTCAAACTCCTGGGCTCAAGCGATCCTTCTGCCTCAGCCTCCTAGCACTGGGACTAGAAGCTCGCGCCACCATGCCCAGCTAATTTTTTCTAAATATTTTTAGTTGGCCAATTAATTTCTTTTCTATTTTTAGTAGAGATGGGGTCTCGCTCTCGCTCAGGCTGATTTCGAACTCCTGACCTTGAGCAATCCTCCAGCCTCGGCCTCTCAGAGTGCTAGGATAACAGGAGTGAGCCACCGCACCCGGCCTATGGTGTTTCCTTACTGAGCCGATGATGTCTCTTCTGTGGACCATCTCCTGTAATACTAGTTATGTCCACTCCTTCAAGCTCCTGTGCAACATTCCATCTGCCAACAGGATATCCCAATGTGTACCCAGCAACTCCAACTCAATAAACCAGTCACCAAAATAAACTAATCACCTCCTTTTCCACCCACACTAGCTCATCCTCCTGCTTTCCTTCAAGACCCTAATCTACCTGAGATATGCCCCCTGGAAAACATTGTCCTTATTACTGTCACTTAATTCCCCCACCCAACACGCCTCGTCACTTCTCACACTGTGCAGATCCTCTCTCTCAGGTCCTTCCTTATGGAGCCCTTCTCCCCACTCTCACTGCTCATACCCGTCCAAAGTCCTAATGCCAATCCTTCACTACTACACTGGCCTCATAATTGGTTTTTCCACTAATTCTTCCCTTCTAATTTATTCCCCACATACAATCATATTAATCTTCATAATGCACAGCTCTGATTACAACCTCCCCCATTCACTGTTGCCTAGTGAGTTAAAGACAAACTCGATTCCCACTCAAGGTCCTCCACAATCTATCCAATCCATCCCCCCACACCTTTACCAAAAGCTCAGCACTTGTCCTCAAGGCCACATCAGAAGAACAAGAACATGTAGTTGAAGAGAAGGAAAGAGACGTTTATTACTTTGCTGGCAAAGAAGGAAAAATGGCAGACTCTCATCTCAAAATCCAAATTTCCTTTCAGGGAAGCAGAAGCTGAAATATAGGAAGCAGAAATATAGAGCCTTTAAAGGAAGGGCCCTCAGTTCTAGGCTACTGTCATTAAGATTCTAATCATCTCATCTCTGCTGAAGACAAAGCCTGTGACCTCCACCCACCTGAGAGGCAGGTGCTGGCCAGGGATGGCTGAGCTATCTCCTGTAACACACAGAACAAAAGACATTACTCTGCCTTTCCTAACCACTGGCCCAAGGCAGGGGTACACGTTTTAGCTCTCAAAAAGGAGTGGAGGAGGTTCTAAAGAGATGGAAAATCTCTTTAGAGATTTGCCATTTTTTTTCTCCAGGCCATTCCCTCTGTTACACCACCACCTGCTCGAGCCAAGCCCAACCACTCCTCATTCCTGATTACATCCCACCATTCCCTACTCTCCCCCTTTGCTCCCAGCCTTTTCTCCTCCCTGTTCATCTTTCAAATCCCATCTTAGAAGCCACTAAAGAAAACTTTCCCTGATTCCCATCTTTGGGTAGACAGGGAAAAAATGCACCCCCCCCCAAAAAAAATAAATTCACTTCCTAATCCCTAGAACCTGTGAATATTACCTTACATGACAAAAGAGTAAATATTGCCTTACTTGGCAAGGATGTGATTAGGTTAAGAGTCTTGTGGAAAGGAGTTATCCTGGATTAGCCAGGTGGACCCTAATGTAATCACATGTATCCATACCAGAGAGAGGCAGAAGGAGATTAGACACAGAGGAGAGGGCAGTGTAGACACAGAGGAGAGGGCAGTGTGAACACAGAGCAGAGAGAGAAAGGTGTGGCCACAGCCACACTATCCTTTCCTTCTCATCAACTTTCTCTCTCTTCTGATAAAGTTCCCACAGAATATTACATGTACCTCCACTGTATGATTTGTTATGCTTTATATTTACAAGTTAAGAGAACACTTTCCATAATTTAATTTAGATTTCAAGATCATCAAAAGGACTGCCTTATTCATTTTTGCTTACCTTGAAATCTCCTTGCCTTGAACCTGTTAGATGCTCGATGAGTTTTTTAATGAATCAAATTCATCAACCTTTAACTACATGGCCTAGAATCCTGACTTGCCAGCATTTGTGCCTGGAAGACAACCCTACAGCTACAGTGATACAAATGCAACTAATGACTAAATGCACTGTGTTTCAGCCCCTCCCAAAGGTTAAGATGATTTTGGGTGGAGGGACTCCACAAGGGGCAACCACACAATGCAGAGTGGTAATGAGCTGTATTTCCCAATAGCAGCTAATATATTGCCAGGGATAATGAATAAGTAGGCAGCAAGAAATCTTTTAGAGTCCTAAATGGTTGGATTCTGCCCTACAGAGTGTATAGGTCTGTGTACATTTCCACTTGTTTTCCATGAATAATGGAAAATGCTTTAGGCAGAGTCAGGACACATCTGTGCTTTGAGCCAACTGGACCACACATACTGGAAGGTTCCTTCAGATGCTAACACTTCAAATGCTATCCTCATATTAGGAAATATGTGTATTTTTCTTTGTAACATCACTACCACCTAAAATTATTATACATTGGTCTGTCTCCCCTGTGCAACATACACTTCATGGTGGAAGAGACTGTTTATTTACTGTTAATACCCACAGCCTACAACACAGCCTGGCAGGTCCCTGCCTTGAGAGTGTTTCCAAGCCACTTCTCTGCCAGAGAGCTACCAAGGGTGGAGAACGACTATCAAGGCCCTTAGAAGGAAGCCTCAGCTAAGAACTACCAGAGCCAGTGATCATTTCACAGCCCAGGAGAGCCCTCAGGCTCAGTCCCTAGGCAAGACTTTCTGAGTATGGGCTGTGGAAGATCAGGCCCAGTTGCTCTCAGAGTATCTGCCCCAAAAGGTGTTGGCTGGTATGAATGACCTCACAACCATAATGGCTTGAAGATAACAGGACAGCTTAGCACTTAGGCTCTCTAGGTAGGTGTTCTGGAGCCTGAGGGAGACATGAGGTGGGAAGAAATCTACTCATAGCAAAGCTTATAAGCAGGGAAGAAACTGCAGGTCAGTTTGCTGCACAATGAGAGGGGGGAGCTCTGCACACTGTCATCTGTCATACCTACATGCATCTACGCCTCTGCAGAGCTTCATCCTAATAGGAGGAGGCCAGATGACGAATGCCATGAAAGCTTCCAAGCCCCACAACCTCCAAAACAAGAGCAAATGTATCCAACTCATCATTATAAAAACACAAACCAAAAACATTCTCACTACTTAAGAATGGTAATATCGGGAATTCACTACAGCTACATTTATAATGGATATCAATCCTGTAAACACATTAAGAGGGAGTGATAAACTAGACATAAAACAAAAAGGCTACAACTGACTTTCCAGAGCAAGCCACTCCTCACTCCAGGGAGAAGAATAGCTCAGATGCACAGGAAAAGGCAAAAGGGGGAAAAGGGCAAGCTCTGTGATCTAGGGAGAAATCAAGTCACTTCTGGGCCTCAGCTTTTTCTTCCAAAAAAAGATAACTCCTATCTTAAGGGTCATTAGGAAGATAAAATAAGGCTGTTTTCCAAACTATGAGTTGAGAACTAGGGTCTTGAGATCAATTCTGTGGGTCACAAACTAGCAAAAAATAAAATAAAACATGGTACCAGAAGATAGGCTAGTGGCTATCCCTGACAAGGGGCAGTGACTAGGAGACATCACAAGAGAGCCTTCCCACAGACAGGTACCATTTTGCTTGATCTAGGTGTTAGGTGCAGGCATATACTTACTTTATGAAAAGTCATTGTAAAATTATGATATGTACACATTTTATATGTATATTTAATAAAAAGTTCACATAAAAAGTAGAATCAGATAGAATCAAATAACAGAAAACTTCTGGATACATCACAGATATAAATAGTAAGCACAGCTTCCTGAAACTTGTTTCCAAGTGACATACCCATGCAAGCTGGTACTGGGACACAGTAAAGTATATTTATTTATTCCTGTGGATCAAGGTCCAAACAAAGCCCAAAAGGCCCTGAGGCAATGCAGAGAAATATGTTGTAAACTAAATCACCACACAAATGCTAGCTATTATTAGGGGGCAGAAAAAGGGTAGGAACAGGATGCTCAGTACTGCTGACCTTTTACAGATGAGAACCTAAAACAAAAGACAGAATGTGTTACAGAGGGAATGGCCTGCAAAAATGGCAAAAATATTTTATGTCTCTTTAAAACATCCCCCACTACTTTTTGAGAACTAAGACCTGCATCCCTGCCTCAGCCCAGTGGTTGGGAGGGGCAGGGTAATGTCTTTCACTCTTTGTGCTATAGGACATGGCTCAACTGACCAGGCAAAGGTCCTGGAGGGCCGGGTGGGCCTCCCAAGTGGGCTGAGGTCTGGGGTGGAGATGGGACCATCAGAACCATCAACTGTAATTGAACAGCAATTGCCTGAAGCTGCATGGTCCCCCTTTAAAAGCTTTGTATTTCTACTTATAATTAGGACAACGGCATTTCAAACAGGAATCTCCATCCCCCTCATTTGCCGGCAAATTAATAAACTCCTCTTTCCTTCTCCTCAAACCACTTGTCCTCGTTCTTCTAATGCGGCTTGGAGGACAAGTGCCAAACTTTCAGTAACAAACACCAGTGTGGTACAAATGCATTCTAAATGACATGCTTTTATATTTTGAGACTTACCCACACTCAATGTATCCTCACTTAAAAGCTTTCTTCTTTTCCTCTAGAATCCTCAGGAGGAGGAAGATCAATCACTAGAGCAAAGTTTTTGCCTAAAGACTAATTCTTATGCCATTTCAAAGATTTTCCAAACTAATGATGAAACTAAAGAACACCAAGATAAATAGAAAATTCTGTCTTTGAAACAAAAACCACAGGACATTAGTTAAAAGGCTTTAGTCTCTGCTCCCCAAAATTCCTCAAAGTTATCAAACAAAAGATGAGATTTTTTAGAGGTGAAAGATTAAAAGGAAAACAGTTGCAGCTCAGTGCCCGCATCATTCCGCTACTCTGGGAGTTAGGTTTTCAGCACGGGGGAAAAACAGTTAAACAAAAGAGGGGGCAAGGGCATTATTTGAAACCTTAAAATTTGTACCTCCATATGCTGAAATAAATAAATAAAAGTTAAACAAAAATATGCTTAAATCAATGTCACTTATGATGCACATTTTAAAAGATAATTGCATTTTTTTTTAAAGACTATCTTGCTGTGTTACTCAGGCTTGGTCTCGAACTTCTGGACTCAAGCGATCCTCCTGCCTCAGCCTCCTAAATAGCTGGGACTACAGGTGCATGCCACCATCCACCTGATCACTGCATTTTAAATCTTAGTTTTAATTTTGAATTAAATGTAATAAATGAAGTAAATGTAGTAAACTGAAGGAAATATAGCTAATTTAGTAAATTTTAGTAAATTTTAATTTTCAATAAAATTTAAATTTTATTTACCTTATCTACTAAGCTACAAAGGAATAGTAATTTATGTTTTAGTATTTAAATTGTTTATCAAATTAGGTTTTTACTTGATATTCTGTAGTGTGTCCAAATTTTGTGCATTGGAGCCACCTAGTTTTACCATCTTTTGAATTTCATAAATTCTAAGCACTTTTTAATGAAATATTGAGATTGAAACTAAGCATAGTATATGTTAATGTAGCTTTAATGCTGTTAACATGGTTCTTCAATGCTAAAAATAAACAGTAATGTGCCAATATTTTGTTTGCTGCAAAACTCTAGTCACTAAGCACAACAAATTCCTCTTGAAACCAGAGGCCTGGTTTTCACTGCCCAGGCAGCTGCTAATCTTCACAGCTGATTTAGCATGAACTCTACCTCCTGACAACCTTATGTGCTAGGAACAGCCAGGTCTGACCAGTGAGGAGTTTATGACCAAGGCTCCAAGAGAGCCACACCTGTGAGCTCTGCTTACTTTGTTCCCAGTGGGACCGCTGGTTTTGTCACTGTTCCAGGAACCCCCATGATGAATCAACATGCCTTTACTGAATCATGTGGGAGCTACAGAAATGCAAGACAAGGAGCCTGACTCCAGAGACCATCTGCTGAGGAGACAGCAGGAGAAAGCACCTACTGAGGGCTTGGACAGATGACTTCCACAGAATCCTAGGAAAGGGAAGAGATGAGGAAATGGGGTGGGAGGGTTTGAGGGCTCCACAGCAGGGACTGTGAGATGAGGGTACTGTGCCATAGGCCTCCCTCTACTCCAGGATACCCTTGCTTCCATCATGCAGGTCCCAAGGAACTCAGTGGCCAGTGTCACCACCTCCTTTCTCCAAGACTGGGTACAGAGGAAGGTAAGGGCTGTTCCACTCCCCATGGCCTTGATGGCTGACCCCAAGAAGCTCACAGTCCTCTCTGCATTAGAGGCTCTTTGGCCAAACTGTGGAAGAAAAATGACTGAAGAGACCAGGGAGGCAGAATGGCTAAGGCAAAGAGCATGGGACTGGGGTTCAGCCCAGCTGGGTTCAGACTCTAACTTGTCAACTTATTGAACTTCAGGCCTGTTTGCTCATCCCTGAAAAAGAGGAGCCAATACTTCTGATAATCCAGCAAGCCCATTCCTAGAAATGGACACAGCTGGCCCCTGCATGGTCAGACCTTGTAATAACCCACAGCTCAGCTGAGTAGCCAGCCATCACAAAGCCACACCCTGCCCCAAATCCTCCCTTGGTTGTCACAGTGGCATGACTTTGAAAAATGAATGATCATTTTAAAAAATGCTTTAAGAACAATACTACAGTTTAGATCTTTACTTTATACCATTTATTAAAATATATTCCAGTTGGATTAAAGCTTTCAACATCAAAAGCAAACTATAAAAATAGCCGAAAACATACAAGTTAAGCACCTGCAGCTCAGCTGTCACCACCTCTGCCAAGCCCTTTCCCTGGCTCTGCCCAGGCAGTGCTAACTATCTCAGAATGACAGTGAGCCCTAGAGTCACACACAAAGGAATACATGAAGCAACATGAGCTTCTTCAAAGCAACCAGGAGAGCCAGCCCACCGGAGGTCAGCTTCCACAACCACATTACTTACACCAAATTCATCAAAGCTAAGAGGGATTAACGATCTGTTGAAGGCTGGAAATCCTACGCCAAATTTCCCTGAAAAGGAAGGGCCCTGAAGAATGCTCAAATCATGAGGCTTTTATTCCCTTTTTGATTCTCTGGACACACAAAAGTTTTTGTTTTTCAACTCTCAAACGGTAGCTCATTCTGGTGCTTTGGATATTTTAAGATCAATGAGAAAGGACTTGTGTTAGAACACTAAACCTAATAATTGAAATAATAATTCTCTGAGATCTAGGAAATAAGATGTCACTCTACTGTTTCCAGGACTCAAGCGGACCCCCTGAGAACAATAAGATGTCACCTGTCTGATGAAAAGTCCCTAGAAGAGACTAATATCTCTAAAGAAATGGTTCTTGGTCAGAATTTTTCAAAATAGCTACTCCCTAGTGGCACATTTTGAACAGATCACTGGGTGCAAACTGAAAAATATCTCTGTATAGAGAGAATTCTGTGTAACAGCTAGAAGAGAGAAGTGCAGCTATTTAAGAGAAAACTGGGTATTTGGCTGACATCCCCGCAAGAAAACAAGGTTCACGGAACAAAGCTCGCATGGTTCTCACTCTCTCAAACTACAGGAGGGGACAGATATCAACCTGAACACAGTGTGGACTGTAGAGGGGAGAGTCTATTCTGAATACCCAAAAGATCAGCAATAAAGAAGGGTCCCTGGGCACCTACAAGCTACCCTCACACTCAAAGCAGAATGGAAGACCAAAATCTACAGTTGAAAGGACTAAAGATGATTTATTTTTATGCTTTCAGAGATAAGTCCATGGAAAAAACTGGCCAGAGGCAATCAGAATTCTGGCCAACCTGCCAGTCTCCTTGAGCCTCAGTTTCCACATGCAACATAACAGGGCTAGTCTAGACCTATGTCTCAACCTTATCCTTTCATTATTTTTCCACCAAAGATTTCTTATTTCGAAGACTGTCCACAAAACTGCATTAACTGATTAATTTCACTGGAGAGAACGGCTCCACTGAGCTGATAAGAGCCTAACCATGGCATTCTGTAAGGACCATGAGGCAGCAGGATGCCCAGGTTTCAATCCCAGCCCTGCTGGTACCTGTGTCATCCCTAGCTGCTACTGCTGTAACATCTAAGAACGACAGACTTCTGCTGCAATGGCAGGAAGAGGGGTGCAGGTGCAATCACTTGTATCCAAAGTCATCCTGTTAAAGCAGCACCATTTCTGGCTTTCTCCCACAGCTCATTCCCACACACTTTTGTAAGAATTCAAGATTATCATTTTAGATAACAATTACTGCTCTTTATAGAGAGATCAAAAGACACAAATTAGACAATGAGAGGCATTAAAGCAGAGGGGACTGGTTGTTCCTCTACTTTTAGTAAAGTGGAGCAGGTGCCGTGGCTCAAGCCTATAATCCTAGCACTCCGGGAGGCAGAGGTGGGAGGATTACTTGAGCTCAGGAGTTACAGACCAACCTGAGCAAGAGCAATACCCCATCTCTACTAAAAATAGAAAAAACTAGCCAGGCATGGTAGTGCTCACCTGTAATCCCAGCTACTTGGGAGGCTGAGGCAGGAGGATCACCTGAGCCCAGGAGTTTGAGGTTACAATGAGCTAGGCTGACACCATGGGCACTCTATCCCGGGCAACAGAGTAAGTTGGGGCTTTATTGTGTCCAAAAAAAAAAAAAGTGTGCCCCACCAGGTACAGTGGTGTATGTCTATAATCCCAGTTACTTGGGAGGCTGAGGCAGCAGGACTGCTTAAGCCCCAATTTCAAGACCAGCTTGGGGTAGGGGGCAAAGGGGGTAGAAAGGGAAGGAAAGAAAGGAGAAAGGCGGGCAGGCGGGCCTGGACATACTCAAGAACTACTGAGCTGGGCGACTTCTGGGGCCCCCGCTCTTGGGGCCCCAGAACCTCGTCCATATTAATAAAAAAATTAAAAAAAAAAAAAAAAAAAAAAAAAAGAACTACTGAGCTATTGGGATACAGGGAGTTTTCTGCATATTTATGCCTTTGTTCACCAAACGTTTACATACCATACACCAAAAGCCCCTCAAAGCCCAGGCTCCATTACTGAGCAGGGGGCAGCTGCCTATGCCTGTGCTCAGCCCCTCTTTCTCATCTCCAGACCTACACAACAGCTCCCCTTCCCTTTCTGCCTGGTGTCACTGAATCAGCTCTTGCCACCACTAGTGAAGACTCTCAGGTACCACTAGTCTCGTCCACTCTCCATCCTTTTCTTCTTCAGTATATCTTGGATCTCCTGTCAATTTTTAACAGGTATCTTCAGGCCTTTGGAAGTTCTCAGAGGCTTCTGGTTGTCCCCCAAAATCCATTCTCCTTTCCTTCCACGGTAAGAGGAACCTTAATGGTCAGCCAAGCACATGGCCCCTAAGGAGGGACGTTTCCCAGCTTCCCTCCAGTTAAAAGTCAGGACATGAGCCGGGCGCGGTGGCTCACGCCTGTAATCCTAGCACTCTGGGAGGCCGAGGCGGGCGGATTGCTCAAGGTCAGGAGTTCAAAACCAGCCTGAGCGAGACCCTGTCTCTACCATAAAAATAGAAAGAAATTAATTGGCCAACTAATATATATAATATAAAAAAATCAGCCGGGCATGGTGGCTCGTGCCTGTAGTCCCAGCTACTCGGGAGGCTGAGGCAGCAGGATTGCTTGAGCCCAGGAGTTTGAGGTTGCTGTGAGCTAGGCTGACGCCATGGCACTCACTCTGGCCTAGGCAAGAAAGCGAGACTCTGTCTCAAAAAATAAATAAATAAATAAATAAATAAATAAATAAATAAAAAAAAAAAAAGTCAGGACATGCAACTGAGTTCCGGCCAATGAGATATGAGCAAAAATCGTGCACTATTTAGGAAGTGTCCTTATAGGAAAGCAGCAGGCCTCTCCTCTCTCCTTCCCTCCTTGCTGCTTACTTAAATACACAGAGATGGCAGGAATTCGAGCAATGATGAGATGGCAAGAATTCTACTATGGGTGGAAGCCACATACTCAGGAGGGTGGAAGCAAGAACGAAGAAACCTCAACCCTTGACACCATGAAGCTGCTGGAATGCTGACCTCCAGGCTTCTTTTCACATGAGAAAAATATACTTCTATCTTGCTTATTATATTATCTTTAGTTTTCAGTCACTTGCAGTTAAACAGGGCACAGAATATTTTTTGGCATATAAGACAGAGATTTTGCTGAAATGTTTAAATAAACAGATTATAAACACATTGTGCTAGTTATTTCATAAGGGAGTAGAGGCTAAAAAATATCACAAATAAGAGCTTAGCAAAATCCACAAAATAGCAAATGTATGTATAAAGGTTTACTGCTCAAAAAAACTTAGGTCTCAGCCAGGTATGGTGGCTCACACCTGTAATCCTAACACTCTGGGAGGCTGAGGCAGGAGGATCGCTCAAGGTCAGGAGTTCAAAACCAGCCTGAGCAAGAGCGAGACACTGTCTCTACTAAAAATAGAAAGAAGGCCGGGCGCGGTGGCTCACGCCTGTAATCCTAGCACTCTGGGAGGCCGAGGCGGGCGGATTGCTCAAGGTCAGGAGTTCAAAACCAGCCTGAGCGAGACCCCGTCTCTACCATAAAAATAGAAAGAAATTAATTGGCCAACTAATATATATAATATAAAAATCAGCCGGGCATGGTGGCGCATGCCTGTAGTCCCAGCTACTCGGGAGGCTGAGGCAGGAGGATCGCTTGAGCCCAGGAGTTTGAGGTTGCTGTGAGCTAAGCTGACACCACGGCACTCACTCTAGCCTAGGCAAGAAAGCGAGACTCTGTCTCAAAAAAAAAAATAAATAAAAAATAAAAATAGAAAGAAATTAATTGGCCAACTAAAAATATATAGAAAAAACTAGGTGGGCATGGTGGTACTCTAGCCCAGGCAACAGAGTGAGACTCAGTCTCCAAAAAAAAACTTAGGTCTCATCACCTTCTAAGATGACAACCTCTTCTATAAAATGATTACTGGGCCACTGTGGGAAATACACATGGGTAGGATAAACCAGGTCCCCCCTTATTCTACTTGACACCCCCATGGTAGTTGACACTGTCCTTTTCTTCTTCCTCAAAAACTTCTTGCAGGCTTTGGCAGCACACTACCTCCTGGCTCTTTCACTGGTTTCCTACCCTGACTCCTCCATCATCCACCTACAACCAAGAACAGGCACTTTCCAGGTCAGTGGTCAGCTCCTGCCAGTCTTAACGCCAAGAAGAGAAAGAAGCCCAGAATTCACAAGTGTCATCAATCGAGAGGAATCATTTTTATCCTTCGCCACATACACAAAACAAAACCAAAAATAAAAATCAACAAGAGTGTTGCAACTACCTGCTTCTGTGTTGTAACACCAGCTTGCTCTCTCAAAACTTCCTGTTGAAGACAGCAGACCCAACAAACATCCCACTGAAATGAATGTCAGGAATGAAACCATGGCCTTAGACACAGCAAGCGAAAGAGATCATCAGTGGGTGTGAGATTCCAACAAATTTCTGGGTGACAAAATAGACTGAAGAGCTAAGAGGGATGAAACAATGCAGAAAATGTAGCCAAGGCAGAGGAAGTAGCAGCCTTTGCCCTCTGAAAGTCTGAAGAAGCTCTGAACCAATATTCGACATAGGGGATGGTGATGAGAGCAAGAACTAGGGACTGTAACAGAAACTGAAGGTCTACCCACTAAGACAACCATGCAAGTTACAAGCTCCACTCCCAGGCTCATCTACAGAAAACATGGTTATTCCCCTAGTCTACAAACTAGAAGGTATATCTGTAAATAAACCAAATAGACCATCTGGGTTAATTTAAGCTTCCAGTGTGAATACTGGGCCCCAGAGTAGAACCCTCCTCATTCTGGGATTTGGAGGGTTCTGCTCCCCATCCACTCAACCTAAAATGGAGCCTATTAGGCAACAGGCTCCATCTAAGTAAGCACTCAGAGGTCTCCAATTTCCACTCAGGAGAGAGGTGAACTAAGACACTGCTGTGTGTCTCCCCCATTCTTGCCTTGTCAGAAGCAGAAAGCTTATTTTGGTTATCCTGCCAACCTTCATCCTGTCCCTCCTCCACAGTTGTACTCGGAGGCAGAGGGATGACAGATGACCCTTTAGTGCACAGTTATCAGACCCAAGGAGACTAGTGAGCATCAAACTGCCATGCTGAACCCTCACAATGACTAGTGAGGGGGGGGTGTGTTAAGTGCCCCCTGCCCCTTGAGGAGGAGGTAATGTGCTCTGCAAGCCAGAGGGGAGAGGACTGGATCAAGCCAGCACACCCTGTAAACCCTCCCCAGTTAACATTCCCATGTATGGGAAGACACACACAGTTTGTTAATACACAAACCCACGGAAAGCATGTGATCCAACATGATGGTTTCAGTCAAGTCAATGTTTATATATTTTTAAAAATGTATATTTTGTCTCAAAATCCATTCAACATTTTTAATAAAACAAAATAATCTGTGGGGAAAGTTTAATGTTGAATTTCAAATAACAGTGGGAGAAAGTCAAAAATCATTACCCATTTTGGAAAGCATGTCAAATTACAAAATGGATGTGTAGTCTCCAAAGCTACTGGCACTTTGGGAGTCGTGCTGGTTACATGCTCTCTGTAAGGATACAGTGAGAAGCTTTCTTTTAAAAAATGGTCTGACATATAATAAAAACATCCTACAGCATAATACAAAGGATTTTTTTCATATAACCGAGAATGTAACAAAGCTTCATTCTGCATTTTTTTCCTCCTAAATGTTGGTCCATTGTGGCTTATAGGAAGATTATAGCTTGCCAGTTCAGAAAGTTCTACAGCAGAACACAAAGGTGACTCCAAAGGTGACTCTGTTACCAATATGATGATCTTGATATGGACCCCATCATTAGGGTGATTATATAATGTATCACCCCAACTGGGTCACTTGCGAGCAAAAGAATATGTCACTCAACTGACCCACACTGTCACTTTCCATACCCACTGACAATGACTGCTTCAACCCTCTCCTCCTTGATGAGTAATACAGTTTATTAAAGCAGCAGTTTTTGAATTACTGAGGACCTCAATAGTTGCTTATGTATATTATACCTCTATTGAGAAAATTAAAATAGAGAAATTTATAAAATGCAGGAATATCCAAATAAGGTAGTTCTTCAAAAAATTAAACATAGAATCACCAGCAGGCCAGGCACGGTGGCTCATGCCTGTAACCCTACCACTCTGGGAGGCCGAGGTGGGTGGATCATTTGAGCTCAGGAGTTCGAGACCAGTCTGAGCAAGAGCGAGACCCCATCTCTACTAAAAATAGAAAGGAATTAGCTGGACAACTAAAAATATATAGAAAAAATTAGCTGGGCATGGTGGCACATTCCTGTAGTTCCAGCTACTTGGGAGGCTGAGGCAGAAGGATCGCTTGAGCCCAGGAGTCTGAGGTTGCTGTGAGCTAGGCTGTAGCCCCAGCACTCTATCTAGCCAGGGCAACAGAGTGAGAGTCTGTCTTAAAAAAAAAAAAAAGAATTACCAGCAATCCTACTTCTGGGAATATACTCAAATGAACTGAAAGCAGGGACTCAAACAGACATCTGTACAACATGTTCACAGCAGCAATATTCACAATTTGGATTGTTTGCAGTTTGAGACTACTACAAATAACACTGTGTTGAATGTTCTAGAACTTATCTTTCAGTGAACACATGTGCAGATTTCTGTTGGACAATCACCCAAGAGTGAAAAAGCTTGATCATAAGGTCTGTGTCCATTTAGCTTTAGTAAATATTGTCAGTTTTCCAGAGTGTACTAGTATACTGCATTATACCAGTATGAAAGTATTCTGCTTGTATACTTCATAGTAATAGTGTATTTCACATACTTGCCAACTAATAATATTTTCATTCTTTTTAATTTTCACTAATTTGGTGGGCATGCAGTGGTATCTTATCAGGAATTTTAATTTGCATTTCCCTGATGACTAGCGATACTGGGCACCTTTTCAAATGTCTATTGATCATCTATAGTGCCCATTTTTCTATTGAGTTGTCTTTTTATGTATTTGTTTTAAAAAAAATTCTTTAAAGATTCTAGAAATGAGTCCTGTGTCAGATATTTTTTTTATAAATACCTTCTCATTATCTGTGGCCTTTATTTTCACTCTCTTAATACTACAGTTCAATAAACAGAAGTTCTTAATTTTAACATAGCTCAATCTATCAGTTGTTTCCTTTATCATGCTTTTTGTACACAGACTTTTAAACATCACCATACCATTATCACATCTAAAAAAAATTAACAATTCCTTTATATTAAATATCCAATATTCAAACTTACCCGATAATTTCAATTTTCTCTTTATTGTAGTTTAATTGAATCAGGCTCCAAATCAGGTCTAGAAATCAGTATATGCCTTGAGTCTTTTTTTTTTTTAATTTTGAGACAGAGTCTCTCTCTCTGTTGCTCGGGCTAGAATGCCGTGGCGTCAGCCTAGCTCACAGCAACCTCAAACTCCTGGGCTCAAGCAATCTTCCTACCTCAGCATCCTGGATAGCTGGGACTACAGGCATGCACCACAATGCCCAGCTAATTTTTTCTATATATTTTTAGTTGTCCAGCTAATTCCTTTCTATTTTTAGTAGAGACGGGGGTCTCACTCTTGCTCAGGCTGGTCTCCAACTCCTGAGCTCAACAGATCATCCTGTCTCGGCCTCCCAGAGTGCTAGGATTACAGGCATGAGCCACCAGGCCCAGCCGAGTCTTTTAATCTATAGTGTTTTTTTGCTGTTTTTTTTTGAGACAGAGTCTCGCTTTGTTGCCCAGGCTAGAGTGAGTGCCATGGCGTCAGCCTAGCTCACAGCAACCTCAAACTCCTGGGCTCAAGCAATCCTGCTGCCTCAGCCTCCTGAGTGGCTGGGACTACAGGCATGTGCCACCATGCCTGGCTAATTTTTTTCTATATATATATTAGTTGGCCAATTAATTTCTTTCTATTTATAGTAGAGATGGGATCTCGTTCTTGCTCAGGCTGGTTTCAAACTCCTGACTTCATGCAATCCGCCCGCCTCAGCCTCCCAGACAGAGTGCTAGGATTACAGGTGTGAGCCACCACGCCCGGCCTTAATCTATAGATTTTATCCTCCATATATGCCCTTATCTCTCCCCGCTCTCTCTTCTTTAAATAGAGGAAAACAGTGTATGAAAATGGAAAAACTCAAACTGTGTTTTTCCTGTTTCGTACCACAACAACAATCACAGAAGATTTCTGACCAAATGTGTGGGGGTTTCTACCCAAACACCAAGCAAGCAATCGATTCTGCAGTGGACACCAGCTAGGTGTGCTCCAATTCAATTCAGACTCTATCTACCTGGAGATATCCTCAAAAACCACAGGTTGAGGGCTCAGTCCCACAAAACTACCCCCTCCTGCCCACCAGTCAGAAGTCCAGGCCTCAGGAACTTCTGACCAATAAGCTTCAAGTTGGGGTTCCTACAACACCCCCCCTTTGGAGTTAGTTAATTTATTAGAAAGTCACAGAACTCAGGGAAACACTTACCTACATTTACTGGCTTACTACAAAGGATACTTAAAAGGATACAAATAAACAGCCAGATGAAGAGCCATACAGGGCAAGGTCTGGAAGGGTCCCAAGCACAGAAGCTTGCTTCTGTCTCTATGGAGCTAGGGTGTGCCACCCTGCCGGCACACGGATGCGTTCTTCACCTCCCCGCACACCTCAATGTGTTCAGCTATCCGGAAGCTCCCTGAACCTGTCCTCTTAGGCCTTTTATGGACACTTCTTTAGACAAGTTTGACTGAAGCACAGATAACCACAGAGAAAATTGATTGAACAAAAAAATGTATGATCTAATACTAACAGACTGGGGAAACCCAGCAAGCCCTGTCTGTTCAGATTCTTCTTGGAGATGTGCATTCCTTCCCCCCGGGGTATGGGGTGTGCCAGCCTTCCAGCCTCAGTAAGGGTCTTAGAGCCTACAATGAAACAAGGTGGGTCAGAGAATTTCTTTCTGGCCAGCTCCAAGACAGAAAGACAGGGGAAGATGCCTGCCTTTTGGGAGAGAAAGGAACAGGTAAAAGGAGGGCCAGAGAGAGATTCTGTTTTCTGAGGCCTGCTTCTGAAGCCTAAAGTGCCCTAACATTGTAATAAGTGCTATCTGAATTATGAACCAGAATCATGGACAAAAATCGTACCACAACATTACAGGTGCCTCCCTGCCATTTACTTACTAAAGCGACCAGGTCATTTGTCAAGTAGTGCTTTTCCATGTGTTCTTCTGTCCCTTGAATTTCCTACAAACTAGCACTTAGAACTAGAGTCTTGATCAGGCTCAAGTGTGATTATTTGACAATATTTCTCCATCAGGTGGTACATAATATTTGTCTGTCTCTGTGATGGTAGCAGCATTTATGATTATTGCCTCATTCTATTAATTCATCGGAGGTTGGGAAATACAAATATTTTTATTCTATCACTCCTTTGCCATTTATTCTATAACGAGAAACGTTCCCTAGTCAACTGTTTGATTACTCTAAGGCGCAATTCATATAAGAAAAGAATGATAATACCTCAGAACAACTCTGTAAGGTAGATACTATTTTTGGCTCCATTGTTCAGATGAGAAAACTTACACAAATCAGTGATAGGGCCAGGATATAAATCAAGAGTCCAACTCCTGATTCTATGCCTATAATCACTAGGCTATAATGCCTCTCCAAAAATCAAGAAACAAGTGCATAACTCAGTATTACTCTGCAAGAAGGAGAAATAACAAAGACAGACACTCATACTGCTAAGGTAGTGGCTACAAATTTGCTGTAGAAGGAAATATATTAATTGTACCAAAAACTTAAACAATGTACATCCTTTTTTGAGTCAGCAGTTCTAAACAAAGGAACTTACTTAAGAATATCGCCTTATGTGCAGAATGAATGTTTACAAGAATTACTTCCTCCAGCATTGCTTGAAATAGCAAAAAAAAACTTAAAAGAAGTTAAATGGAACTGATTGGTTCAGTAAGTTGGGGTACAGCCCCACAACAAAATGGTAGACCACCATTAAAAATGACGCTGGTGGCCAGGTGCACATAGTCCCAGGTACTCAGAAAGCTGAGGTGGGAGGATCACTGGAGCCCAGGAGTTCAAGACCAGCTGGGCAACATAGCAAGACCCTGTCTCAAAAAAAAATTATGCTGGATTATAAACAATTATAAGCCAACAAATTGGAAAACCTAGAGGAAATGGATAAATTCCTGGACACATATAACCTATAAAGATTGAACCAGTAATAAAAAGAAAACTTAAACAGACCAATAACCAGTAACTAGATTGAATCAGCAGCAGAAAGTCTCCTAACAAAGAAAAGCACAGGACCAGACAGATTTACTGCTGAATTCTACCGAACTTATTAAAGAACTAATACCAGTTCTTCTCAAACTATCACAAAAACTTGAAGAAAGGAGAATTCTTCCTAATTCATTCTCCCAGGCCAGCAATATCCTGATACCAGAATCAGCAAAGACACAACCAAAAAAGAAAACTACCACCTAATATCATCCCTGATGAACATAGATGCAAAAATCCTCAACAAAATACTAGCAAACTGAATCCAATAGCATGTCAAAAAAATAATACACTATGTTCAAGTGGAACTGATCCCAGGATACAAGGATGGTTCAACATATGTAAATCAGTAAATGTAATAAATCCCATCAACACAATGAAGAACAAAAACAATATCATCATCTCAATAGATGCAGAAAAAGCATTTGAAAATATTCAACATCCCTTCATGATAAAAAAAAAAAAAAACTCTCAACAGGCTGGGCAAGGTGGCTCACATTTGTAATCTTAGCACTCTGGGAGGCCCAGGCAGGAGGATCACTCAAGGTCAGGAGTTGGAAACCAGCCTAAGCAAGAGTGAGATGCTGTCTCTACTAAAAATAGAAAGAAATTAATTGGCCAACTAATATATATAGAAAAAATTAGCCGGGCATGGTGGCACATGCCTGTAGTCCCAGCTACTCAGGAGGCTGAGGCAGGAGGATCGCTTGAGCCCAGGAGATTGAGGTTGCTGTGAGCTAGGCTAATGCCACGGCACTCACTCTAGCCTGGGCAACAAAATGAGACTCTGACTCAAAGAAAAAAAAAAAGAAAGGGGAACTCTTAGACACTGTTGGTAAGCATGTAAATTAGTACGGCCATTATAGAAAACAATATGGAGATTCCTCAAAACAACTAAAAGCAGAACTATCATATGATCCATCAATCCCATCCTTGGGTATCTATCCAAAGGAAAGAAATGGATATGAAAGGGATACATGAACCCCAATGTTTATTACAGCACTATTCACAATAATCAAGACAAGGTATCAGCCTAAATGTCCATCAACAGATGAATAAATAACAAAATGTGGTATACATACACAATGGAATACTATTCAGTCATAAAAAAGAATGAAATCCTGTCATTCATGGCAACATGGATGAACCTGGAGGACATTATATTGAGTGAAATAGGTCAGGCACAGAAAAGTTAATACTGTATATTCTCACTCATATATAAGAGCTAAATAAAATTGAGCTCATAGAGAGTAGAATTTGGGGTACTGGAGGCCAGGAGGGGTGGTGCAGAGGGGAAGATGGGGAGAGGTTGGTTAATGGATAAAGAATGACAGCTAGAAAGGAAAAATAGGTTCTACTCTTCTATAGCACTGTAGGGTAAAAGATTAACAATAATTTATTATATATTTTCAAAGAACTAGAAGAGAAAATTTGAATATTTACAACACAAAGAAATAATAACTGTTTGAGGTTAGGGACATGCTCATTACTCTGACTTGATCATTACACATTGTATACATATATTGAAATACCACTTTGTATCCATAATATAAATAATTATTATGTGTCAAATAAAAATATTTTCAAATGATGCTGGGTTAAAATGTTTAAAAACTTGAGCAATGTTTAGGGTATATTCTATAATTAAAAAATGGGTTATAAAATAGTAGTATACATAGTGTAGGAATGTATGGTGTGTCTAAAAAGAAAGAACATGCATCAAAACATTAAGTGGCTATCTCTGAGTGGCAGAATTATGATGATCTTTTTGGTGCTTCTACAATGAATATGTTTTATTTTTATCTGTTTCTTTCATAATTAAAAGTATGAAATACTATTTACAAAGAATATTAAGGATGTGGGGCAATGCTTTTAACAGCATAAAAAAGCAAGATACCCGATTATGCACAGTGGCACCTGTTACAGCCACATGTAGCAATATTTGTGAGAGACATAGATGTACACATTTGAATAATGTTTGTTTATCTGATTGATGGGTTTGTAGACAGATTTTATTCTCACATGTACACATTTCTGTGATTTTTATAATAATTGCCTAAATCACTTCTAACCAGAGATGGTCTGAGATAGATTTTGAAAAAATTGGACTTCAATAGGTAGAAATAGGGTAGGTGACAAAGAAAGAGCACATTTCAGGGCTAAGACATAGCAAGAACTGGCCAGGCGCAGTGGCTCACGCTTGTAATCCTAGCACTCCAGGAGGCTGAAGCGGGCAAATCGCTCAAGGTCAGGAGGGAGTTCAAAACCAGCCTGAGCAGGAGCGAGACCCCGTCTCTACTATAAATAGAAAGAAATTAATTGACCAACTAATATATATGGAAAAAAATTAGCTGGGCATGGTGGTGCATGCCTGTAGTCCCAGCTACTCAGGAGGCTGAGGCAGTAGGATTGCTTGAGCGCAGGAGTTTGAGGTTGCTGTGAGCTAGGCTGATGCCACGGCACTCACTCTATCCTGGGCAACAAAGCAAGACTCTGTCTCAAAAAAAAAAAGAAATAGCAAGAATCAAGATCCTTGACAGAGAAGTACCAAGCAGGGGGAGGGGCCGCTTAAGAGGAAGGCTACAAAGGACGGTAAGCAGTTTAAGTGATATGAAAAAGGGGTCAGAATTCCATTCTTTTTTCCCATAATTCATATGGTAGCTTCAGAACTGACAGATGATACAAAGAACATGTGAACTAGAAAGGGCTTAGAAGAGCAAATCCTGAAGGGAGGGACCTCAATTAGAAGGGTTTACAACAGTAAAGGCACCAAGTCCTGAAATCTGTGTAATGTACCTGAGTCACAGACAGATAAGGATTCCAGGTAAAAGTTTGCAATAGTGCAAGCATTAAGTCCTGAAATCTCTGAAATGTGCACAAGCCACAGACAGATAAGGAATCCAAGGTAAAGGTTTACAACAGTGCAAGCATTAAGTCCTGAAATCTTTGAAACCGTGCATAAGCCACAGATAGATAAGGAATCCATGTCAGTGGGGCGGCAGGAGGTGAGAGCAATTACAAGGGTTTACAACAGAGCAAGCATTAAGTCCTGAGATCTGTGAAATGTGCACCAGCCACAGACAGATAAGGATTCCAGGTCACATCTGGTTAGAACCTGCATCCTGGCCTGGGCAAAGGAAAAGAGGACTACTGGATTTCAAGCCAGAGTAACCGAGTGATCTGTGATTCTATTTGCAGAAGAAAGGAAACTGGAGGAGGAGGGTAATAGTAGAGTGAGAGAACTCAGATTTGAGACAAAGCAAGTGTGTGCTGACTGAGGGACATGCACCGAGGAATGTCCTGCAGACCACTGAAACCACAGGTCTAGCAGGACACAGACTGTGGGGACAGTCTCTGCGAGCTGCCCACTTAGGGCTCTGGTGTCAATGATAGACAACCTCTCCATGTCTTAGACCCAGGGGCACAGAGTGTTGCCCACAAATCCCAGGTGCCAAGGACTCTTTCAAAAACTCAGCAAAGTCTTCACAGAGAAGCTCCAAGCTGGCCCTGTGGTGACTCAAAGGCAGCAAATCAAATGGACATCTGACTTTGGTAGGACAGGTCAGGTCCTTCCACACAGAAAGCAGCGCTCCCAAGCATCACAGCCTGGCGTGGGGGCTGTCTGCAGGGAGAAGCAGGTAGGAGAAAGGAAGCCTTCACCATGTACCCTTTGTTCTCTTCAAGTTCTGAACCCCACATTTCTTAGGGTCAAATAACATAATAAAGTTTAACTTTCTTTAAAAGGTCACTCAACTTGGCAGGCCTGACGCCATCCCCACTGTTGGAGCAAACAACGTGGGACCAAAGATCAGTGACTGGCATGGGGAGGTGCCTAACGTGTGAGAGTGAGCAGGAAGCACCTCGCTACTATCCCAACCACATGACAAGACTTAGAAGGCAAGAATTCTGCCCAATGCCAAAAACAAATCAATATGCTTTCAAGGAGACCCTGGCAAAATTAACAGTCAAGAGTCAGTGTCTGCCTTTTTCCAGAACCAAAGGCAGTCTGACACACGAATGGCTGCACTTTTTCACCCCAACATCCTCTAGTGCCAGTTGGGAAGGTCTGGGAGGCTGGAACAGCACAGAGAGTAGGTTAACAAGCTGAGGATCCCAGAAAAGTGTGAAAAATCAGAGACACTGACATGCAAATTTTTTCAGTTTAAAGGATGATCAGTTACAAAATTCATTTTAAAAGAGTTTCTCAGAGGCCGGGTGGGGTGGCTCACGCCTGTAATCCTAGCTCTCTGGGAGGCCGAGGCGGGCGGATTGCTCAAGGTCAGGAGTTCAAAACCAGCCTGAGCAAGAGCGAGATCCCGTCTCTACTATAAATAGAAAGAAATTAATTGGCCAACTAATATATACAAAAAATTAGCCGGGCATGGTGGCGAATGCCTGTAGTCCCAGCTACTTGGGAGGCTGAGGCAGGAGGATTGCTTGAGCCAGGAGTTTGAGGTTGCTGTGAGCTAGGCTGACGCCACGGCACTCACTATAGCCTGGGCAACAAAGCGAGACTGTCTCAAAAAAAAAAAAAAAAAGAGTTTCTCAGAAACATACAAAATTACATGACTTCCTTAAATCGGCAGAGAAAAAGTGGATTATTTGGGAGTCAAAAATGGTATAAAATCCTGTATAATATCCTCATGAATACTGATATCAGCCACTCTCAAAGAACAGAGACTGTACACAGCAGACACTGGAGTCAGTGAATGTGCTAAGGAAAGGAATACTGAAATCTGAGTTGATTATTGCTAGAACAAATGGTTCTCACCTGGAAAGTAATTCTTCCAAACAGCCTCACACATGCCCTGAGGCCCTTTGCAGTCTTCAAGCTCCACTCTGGGAGTGCCTTTCAAGGATACCCAAATGGGCGCTCCCAAGATGTGCTTACAAATTTGTAAGTCACCAGTCATCCAATAACCAGGAAAATTGGACCTAATTAACTTTCTCTACCCCCCAAAGAAATATTTTTCACAATTTTACAGAGAGTAAAATATCCATATTCACTCTTTGAGGCCTTACTTTTTTTTGCATATGACATTTTGAAAGACGTATTTTGTTATTTTTCTGATTTTGTAGGCAAATAAAAATAGGTAATATTTGGGCATTTTATCTATCAAAATTAATCAATGCAGAAGCTTTTAAAGTCTAATTAATTCTATATTCTTGAATGCAGCATTATGTAACATAATAGGGGGAAAAAAAGCCCAGAAATTAAATGACCTTCATACTATATTAACTACTCTGTATCTAACCAGCTGTGTAACCTTGACAAATAAACTCTCTGGGCTGTGGTATCATCTTCTGTAAGATCGCCTCTAGTCCTAACACCCAATGAGAGCAATTTTAACATTTAAAAAGATATTGAACTCTTCTAATAAAATGCCATATTAATTTATGCAAATGTGAAATATTTTCTAAAAATTAGATTTTAGAAAAAGCTAACTTTAAATATTTATAAATTGGGAAGTAAGTTTTGAAAGATTATACTGAGAGTTAAGGTTTACTAATTTTTCATTTCCCAAATTATTTCCCAACATTAAAAAAATTTTGTGAATCTTAAATTCAGCTCAAAAAAATTGTTTTGAAAGAAATAAAGCATTTCTACTACACCTGAGGTAGTCATAGCTCTTAAAATAAGATTTTACTATTTCAGTAGTTCACTCTCAATGTCTATCAGAAAGCCATTTGTAATTATTCCATCAGTGTGTTGAGATACACTGTAGCTAGTACTATGAAAAAAGATAATTGCATACAGCAATGCCCAGTGGTCCTTCTACAGTTAAAGCTTAACTGTGATTCTGAGTATTGAAAAATTCAGCAAGAAAATAAACTGAAAAGATAAGTCACAGAAGGCTAAGCCTTTTCTATAAAACTTTCCTTAAAAGGTAATGAATACGAGGCCGGGCACGGTGGCTCACGCCTATAATCCTAGCACTCTGGGAGGCCGAGGCGGGCAGATTGCTCGAGGTCAAGAGTTCGAAGCTAGCCTGAGCAAGAGCGAGACCCTGTCTCTACTATAAAGAAATTAATTGGCGAACTAACATATGTGGAAAAAATTAGCCGGGCATGGTGGTGCATGCCTGTAGTCCCAGCTACTCGGGAGGCTGAGGTAGTAGGATTGCTTGAGCCCAGGAGTTTGAGGTTGCTGAGCTAGGACACCACGGTACTCACTCTAGCCTGGGCAACAAAGTGAGATTCTGTCTCAAAAAAAAAAAAAAAAAAAAAAGAAAGGTAATGAATACGAATGGTTTCACCAAACACATATAATTTGAAGATTTAAGCATCTTCCAAAAGTGGAAGATGAATATTATTTCCTATAAATTCCATAAAGATGAATATTTTTTCCTATAAAAACCTACTTTAACCAGTAGCAACAATAACTAAGACATTATTACAGTGTGACAAGCTCTGCCCTAAACGAGTAACATGCATACTCATTTAATCCACATGAATATCCTATGAAGCACATGCAATTTCATAACCCCCATTTTAAGGATGGACAAACTAAGGTTTATACAACTTACGTGATTTGCTCAAAGTTACACAGCTTCTAAGTGGCAGAGCTCAGGCTGAAGGTGGATCTAACTGACTTAACCACTATCTTCAGCTAAAATTTAAACCCTCCTTTCTACATGATGTCACTATTTCCTCTGCATATTGGTTTCATCTACCTAGAAAGGAAGCCTTAAAACAAGTAAAGCTCTAATTTAAATAGCACTGCAGCATCAAAGTAAAGCAAAAAAACCCCAGAAACTTCACTTTAAATTCCAAATAGAAATCTCCTGAAATGCCAACCCAATCATAATTTTTTTTTTTTTGAGACAGAGTCTGGCTTTGCTGCCCAGGCTAGAATGCCGTGGCATCAGCCTAGCTCACAGAAACCTCAAACTCCTGGGCTCAAGTAATCCTTTTGCCTCAGCCTCCAGAAGAGCAGGGACTACAGGCAAGTACCACCATGCCCAGCTAGTTTTTTCTATATATATTTTTAGTTGTCCAGATAATTTGTTTCTATTTTTAGTAGAGACGGGGTCTTGCTCTTGCTCAGGCTGGTTTCGAACTCCTGAGCTCAAGCAATCGTCCCACCTTGGCCTCCTAGAGTGCTAGGATTACAGGCATGAGCCACCACATCGGACCTCCAATAATAAGTTTTAAGATGCCAATCTTTTGGACCACATTTTATCCTTCTCTTTCCTGAGCTTCTTGCAAAACCATGGTTGGGCAGGAAAAGGATCATTCCCAAAGTTTAAATTCCAAGTTTCTTAGTTTGGCAACTATACTCTGCTTTGAGACTTTAATATTATAAGCACAGTTCCCAGAGGAGAACATAGCAATTGGCTTTGAAAATTCCATTCTGGGATGCTAAATATAACAAAATACCTCTGACTTTTATAAATAAACACATTCCCCAGATAATTTTGATACTAATGATTGTCTATTTATAAGATAGTTTTGCCACAGCAGTTAAGCAACTGTAACATTTTGAGGACTCTTTCAAATTTGTTCCAGATCTTTTAAAACACTGACTTGAAAATGGTTCTCCGGATTCTTCTACAGTGAAACAAGAAATTTCCCATTTCACAATTCATTTCCCTAAAAAGACAACCTTGTTTTATTATTTCTAATTTCCTTGGGTTCTAACACAAGAATATTGGCAAAGCCAGAATCATAGAAGTAGATTTTTTCCAAACTATGAAACAGAATAAATCAGGATTTTAAAAAACTTTATTATATATTCATCAAAGGCAAATAATGCATTTCACAGTTTTTAAAATGTGCCCTTATTAAAAAGCCCAGATATGACAATTCAGAAATACTAAATGATGGGGTGAGGGATTAATTGCATTGTTCTGGACTAATGGTCATCAGATTTTTAACAAAATGCACAGCACCTGTATTTTAGGGAACAACATGCAACTAGTGGACCTCACAACCCCAGGCATTCTGTCATTGTATAAGTGGTATAAGCCAAGTTGTAACTATGAAGTCACCTTTAGCTGGACAGCTCCTCATGTCCTCCCTACCTAAAATATGGGATGTGAAAGTGAGAATTAACTGGCACTTTATTTTTGAGGAATAGATCCAAAGAGCTGAGTAGGAAAGGTAGCAACTTCCTTTCACCTCATAACCCCAGAGTTGTTCTAGTTTTGTTTTTTTCTTTTTCAAACATGTCTAATTATTGCAAATAGTTAGCTTTTCAAAAATATAGCCCACCAGTTATTATCATGCCTTCTTTCTTCTCCCTCTTTTCACACCTTCTAGGCCCTTCAAAGTATCATGTCTCTTCAAGTGACCCTAAATCTGCACCACTAGCCCTAAATTTTCTCCAAAATATGTTCTAAAAATCAATATGGACAGTTGTCCTTGGATGATCTGCTGATAATAGCAATAACAAAAAAGTTGTTTAAAACCCCATTATCTTTCACCCAAAACATTCCTCCTAGTGTAACTGCTCTGTTGACATTCTGTCACCAAACCTTGTGCTTTCTTCATTCTTGGTGTCTCCCTAATGTCCCTTTCCTCCATTAATCTTTTATAGGCTATACAGAAGCAGGTGCTGTGGGCCTGGTATAAGGCAGCAGGGATTGGTAGGAACAGATGATTCTCAGCTCCAGCCAACCATTAACCATTTCTAACCATTGGAGAGAAGGCAATGGCAGATCCTCCAATTATCCAAGACAGGAAAGAAATTTAGATTGTTAGGAGAAATTTTCTCATCTTCAAGGCAACCTGTGGGCCAAAGAAAACATCTGCAGGTCACCCACTGGCAAACCCTGAGTAAACCAGTCTCCAGCATTCTGGTCCAGATTCCCTCAGTCCACTCTACACAAGATCAATTTTCCAAATACATGGCTCCTGACCACTGCTAACTCGAAAAGCACAAATACTACTATAAAGTCCCAACCCTTATGCTGTCATTCAACGTCCACAGTAATACAACCACTCCCCACCAACTCCCCATACAAACCTTTCGCTTCAACCAGTCTACTCGCCCATCCTTCACCCCCACCCGGCTGTGTCCCCAAGATGGCCTCCTTTCCACTCTCCTCTGCCCCATCAGTGCCCACGTCCATCCATCCGCCCGTCCATCCGGAGTATACCCTCCAACACCTGCTGACTGAGAGCTGGGTCACTGCCTAAGACACCTCTCTGCTCAAGGCAAACGATTTAACTTCCAACAAGGGATTTAAATCTCCCAGGAGGCAAATCCTATGGCCTTGTCTAGATTCCCCCACCTTCCCTCCAAAAAGGATAAAAACAACATTTTAATAAGAGAACGGAAAGCCCAAGTCGCACTCAGGGGAGTCTCCTCCCACCGAAGGCTCCGCGAGGTGTCCGCATTTTCACACCCAGGAAGGCCTCGGGGATGCTGGGGAGTGGAGGGGACCCCCACCAGCCCCGCGAGGCAGAGGCCGTGAGCGACTCCAGGCGTGCTCCCTCCTGCGCCCTGGGGGTACCACCCCAACCGGACCCAGAGCCCCGACCTGCCGACCCCTGGCGCGCGCGCCGCGGGGCCCTGCCACCCGAGGACCCTCCGCGCTGCCCAGGCTCGACCGCGACGAAGGTCAGGGGGCGAGACGACCCTCTGCGCGCGTCCCCCGCGGGCCTCCCGGGAGCGCCGCTGCCCGGGCCGCGCCCACTCGACGCGGCCGCTACCTTGTCCTCGGGCGGTGCATCCGGCTCGTGGGCCACCCTCTGCCTCAGCTCCGTCATGTCGGAGACTCCGAGCCGACGTCGCCGCAGGCGAGCAGCGCAGCCGCCGGAGGGGACAGCTCACCGCGGGAACGCGCGGACTCCTTCGACCGGCCCCGCCCCGCCCGCGCGGCTCTGCAGCGGCTCGCAGGCCCCTTCGCAGCCCGGCCGCCAGCCCGGGAGCCCGGCCCAGCCCAGCGCCACCACCGCCCTTTCACCCTGGCCGAGCGGTCGACAGTCCCTAACCCCGGCCCGCTAGCTCCCCCTCCCGGGAGGCGGGCTCGGAGCGAGCGCGCACGCGCGCCGCCGCCATCATGGCCGGAGAGATGCACCAAGGCGCAAATACGCCAGGGAGGCGGGGCGGCCGGGGCGGAGCGGAGCAAAGTGGAGAGGCGCGCATTGGGCAGCAGCGTGAGGGGGCGGGGAAAGGCGTGCGAGCCCTAGCGAGATTAGCCAATGGGAGCTCCAGCTGTGAATGAGGCTGGCTGGCGCCCTGGGTCCTGCACGTAACGGGATACAGAGAGCGAGGGGCGCCCCCCGGAGGCTCCAGCTCCTCGAGTACTTGCTGCCCTCCGCTTCTAGTCCGCCGCAGCGGGGGCTCTTCCCTCACACTCTCAAATAGGCGTTATTTAGGCTCTGAGTGGGGAGGCCAGGTGAGCCGACCTGGTTAAGAGGTCGGCTCACCTCTTACCACGTGATAAAGAAGTGAAACCCAAACTTCAGTCCCCTTGCTTTGCCAAGCGGGCGCTAATTGAATGCTAGGCGCTGAGTTGAGTAAATCGTTTTAGTTTCTCTTATTTAATCCACACATCGTTTGGAAGTGGATATGATTGTCATTTTACAGATAAGATCCTCCTCGGTGTTTCACATGTCTTCTGGACTGTTGAAAGACATTTTGGGGGACAGGAATGCTACCTAGTTTTGTTTACTGTGGGTGTCCTGTGTCCCTGACACATTCTAAGTGCTTTTTGAATGGATTTTTTTTTTATGAATGGATTTTAAAACTTTGAAAAGGAAAATTATTTAGCCAAGGTCTCTCCGCTAGAAAGTGCGTAGTAAGAATTAGAACACAGGTATGTTTGTTACCAAGCTCACACTCTAACCACTCTGCCTGCCTGAATTCATTAAGACCTGTGTTGCTCTAGCATCACCTTCAGTGCTTCGTATTCTTCCTATTCGCTGCCTGGTAAGTGATGTAGCACAAATACAACGTGGAGTCCCCAACCTTAACCATCTTGTAATCTAACAATGACAGGCACTTGCACACAGAGGAGTTGCAATTCCCTGACAATTTTGACCTGAGGTGCGGGTTTTGGGGAAAGTTGGGAGAATTCTGAAAAGGGCATTATATATTCCTGATTTCTATATGAGTATATTCCCAAGTTTCTTTACAATGCTTTGAAGTGACAGTAAAATGAGTTTGGAGTAGCACTGAACTCAAGGTATATTTTGTTTCCTATTTAACAACACTGCACAGATACTTGTGTGGGTTTTTTTCCCCCCAGGGAGTGGGAGAGATACCACTCTTCAGCTCATAATTTATGTAAAGAAAGCTTTGCTTTTTGTGTTTATTTTGTCTTTTGTTTTTTTTTTTTGAGACAGAGTCTTGCTTTGTTGCCCAGGCTAGAGTGAGTGCAGTGGCGTCAGCCTAGCTCACAGCAACCTCAAACTCCTGGGCTCAGGCAATCCTTCTGCCTCAGCCTCCCGAGTAGCTGCGACTACAGGCATGTGCCACCATGCCCGGCTAATTTTATATATATATTAGTTGTCCAATTAATTTATTTATATTTATAGTAGAGACAGGATCTCACTCTTGCTCAGGCTGGTTTCGAACTCCTGACCTCTTTGAGCAATCCACCCGCCTCTGCCTCCCAGAGTGCTAGGATTACAGATGTGAGCCACTGCGCCCAGCCTTTTGTTGTTATTTTATTTAGAATAATGATGGTAATTTTAAAACTTATTTAACCTATTGATGACTGTGTGACCACCATTTTGACCAATGTTGATGGTCACTTCTTGATCTAAAGATCAGAAACCTTTTGGATAAGTTAAAGCAAGGTTTATTATCTTAAGGACCTAGGAGGACATCACCACAGAGAGAGCTACAAGGTTATCTTCTGAAACAGGTGGAGATGTTAGTATCCCATACGTCACCTTTAGGGGCACATGGTTGTGAAAGGTCACATCTGAGTGAGTGAGCATCACAGCAGTCCTTTTGGAAGCTCATCTATTCCCTTTCAAACCCAGCCCAATATAAAGAAGGCTGGGAAACCAATGCATATAGGTCAGAGTTCTAAAATGCATAGTATGATTACTAGGATAAATAACTCCCTAAAATTTGATCTGAACAAATTTATCTGTCATGCTCAGTCCTCCCAAACTAAGTGAGCTCAAATCAAGTATATTGCTGAAATCAGTGCTGTGAAGAACAGGGATCAGGTAAAAGTCATGCTAATTGACCCTTTGGCCAGCTTTGGGGCCTCTCCCTCAATTGTAGAAAGAAATTAAAAGTAAAAATCTCCCTCCACCTCCAGCCCAAAGAAGAATTTTGTTCCTTTACATTACCTTGCACCTGTTCCTCTATTCTTGATTTTCTCTTTTGTTCCTTATATTAACTCTTTATTAATTCTTTTCTCCAGGGTCATTTTTTTTCCATGCATGAGTAACATCTACACAGAGATTTATTTTCATTGCACTCCTGGGTTAGTTTCATTATTTTTATTTTTATTTTTTATAGGCAGGGTCTCACTCTGTCACCCAGGCTGGAGAGCAGTATCATAATCATGCAACCTCAAACTCATGGGCTCAGGGGATGCTCCTGCCTCAGCCTTCCAGCCTTCCAAGTAGCTGGGACTACAGGCAGGCCACCAACATACCCAGGTTTTTTTGTTTTTTTGGGTTTTTTTTGAGATGGGATCTTGCTATATTAGCCAGGCTGATCTCAAACTCTTGGCCTCAAGCGATCATCCTTCCTCAGCCACCCAAAGTGCCAGGATTACATGCATGAGCCACCATGCCCAGCCCAATTCTAAGGCTTTTGAAATACATTTCCAAGTTCCCACAAGAAAAATTACACCAATTTATACTCCCACTTGCAATATTTGAAAGTGCCTATTTCTTTGAATCCTTTCTAACACTGGGTGTTAATATAAATTTTATTAATTTTGTAGGTTAAAATTCTATCACCATTGAATTTACATTTCTTCACTTATTAATGTGGCTAACAAATTTTTCACATATTCACTAAGGCTAGGATTAGACACTGAAAGCCAGATGCCTCTGGCTTTTTTTTTTAGATGAATAAATTTCCCTTTTCTGTTTATCAGTTTGAGATCTCTGTCACTGAAACCTAAGGTATACTAACCAATACAGTGCTTGTAGGCATATTAAAGTCTTAAAACTTATGCAGTCATTCCTGTGTTTTATGGTTTTTTTCCTTTTATAGTTAGAAGCACACAGGAACATCACATAAATATTTACTGAAATATTTTTCCATTTCTTATTGGATATACATTTATTTGAATTTGAATTCTTTAATGTACCTGGAATTTATTTTGGTGAATAGTTATTAGGAACAGTCTATAACTTTATTCTTTTCTAACAGTTTAATCAATCATTTGATCAAAATTTACTTAATTCATTCTTTCTTCCACTGATCGAATAGTACCTTTACTATATGTTAAGGTGAACCTCTTAAAATGCAAATTGGATCATGTCAAGGACGTGCTTTTGATAACTTTCCCTTGCATTTATAGAGGGCCTACAAAGTCCTGTAAGATCTTACTCCGCCTTTCTTTGCAACCTATCTTGCACCACTCTCTACATTGTTCAGTGTGCTCATGGCACATTAGTCTTTTGCATTCCACAACGAACCTGTCTGAACATCTAAGCATGACGACCTTTGTAATCATGCTATTTTTTCAGCCTAGAATGCTCTTTCTTCCACTTTCCAAACATCTAGCTTCTCTGGTAAAATACTATCTCTCAGAGAAGCCTTCTCTGACCACAGGTCATAGTCATTTTTATGTCCTCATTTCAACAGATTCATGTGTATTCTGGGTACCATATGAGTAGAGTTTGATTGACATTTAAAGTGTTTTGAAATCCATTTCACTATGATTTGGCATTAAATCAAAATGTTATTATGTAAGCTGAGAGCACTGAAACAGAGTAGCAGAACATATACATTTGTTATTAGTGAAGCAAATGTTCTTCACTGAAGGAATAAACACATTTTGCAAAGGAACTAAGACTTTAAGAGACCCAAGAAAGGAAAATACCCACACATAGATGAAGCTGTATTATGTTTTGATATTGAGATATTGCAAAAAGATAGTCAATCACATATAAAGCAAGAAAGTTTTAGCATCAAAACTTACAAATGGGTAGCAGAGGCTTGCAAGAAATAACAGACAATAGAGTAGCTCTCTTGCAAAATGCCGCATCATCAACATCCTTGACAATACAGTGTGAGATTATATGGAAAAACAAAATCAGCAACTGAGTAGGAAACTCTGAATGTGGAGAAGTAGTAAGAATGACTTAACTAATTTATTTTGTTTATATTTTTTATGTAGGCACAAAAGCAACATATGATAAAAATGTTTTTAAAGTCTAAATATTCTTTTTTTTTTTTGAGACAGAGTCTCACTGTGTTGCCCAGGCTAGAGTGAGTGCCGTGGCGTCAGCCTACCTCACAGCAACCTCAAACTCCTGGGCTCAAGCAATCCTCCTGCCTCAGCCTCCCGAGTAGCTGGGACTACAGGCATGCACCACTATGCCCGGCTAAGTTTTTCTATATATATTAGTTGGCCAATTAATTTCTTTCTATTTATAGTAGAGACGGGGTCTCACTCTTGCTCAGGCTGGTTTCGAACTCCTGACCTCGAGCAATGCACCCACCTCGGCCTCCCAGAGTGCTAGGATTACAGGCGTGAGCCACCGCGCCCAGCCTAAATGTTCTTTTAATAATTAAAAAATAGAAATTTTTTTTTTTTTGGACAGAGTCTCACTCTTTTGCCCTGGCTAGAGTGCCGTGGCATCAGCAACCTCAAACTCCTGGACTCAGGCAATCCTTCTGTTTCAGCCTCTGAGTAGCTGGGACTACAGGCATGCACCACCATGCCCAGCTAATATTTTTCTATATGTTTTTAGTTAGCCAATTAATTTATTTCTATTTTTAGTGCAGATGGGGGTCTCATTCTTGCTCAGGCTGGTTTTGAATTCCTGACCTTGAGTGATCCTCCTGCCTCGACCTCCCGGAGTGCTAGTATTACAGGCATGAGCCACCACCCCCAGCCACAAAATAGAAATTCTAAGTGATAAAACATTGTATAATAATGTGACAGTTTTATTTTCATTCTTGTGCTACATAAAATAATGGTACATCTTACATTGAAAGTATCTTAAATTCAGTGAAGTACATATGTCTAATAGAAATGCCAAAGGGAGATGCCCTTTCAAGGTTGATGCACTGCTTTAAGAGACTAACACAGAAGGGTAAAGTCTCCATAAAACCCAAAGAAGAGATTGTAAAATTCCTCTTTGGATCCTGTCTGAAGTCAGAGCTGAACTAGAAAAAAAAGAAGAAAGAAAAAAAAGAGAGAGAGAGGAAGGAAGGAAGGAAAGAAAGAGAAAAGAAAAAAGAGAGAAAAGTGCCAGAGGGACAGAATAGAATAAGAAGATATTTGAGGCCCTGCGCGGTGGCTCATGCCTGTAATCCTAGCACTCTGGGAGGCCGAGGCCGGTGCATTGCCCGAGGTCAGGAGTTCAAAACCAGCCTGAGCAAGAGCAAGACCCTGTCTCTACTATAAATAGAAAGAAATTAATTGGCCAACTAATATATATAGAAAAATTAGCCGGGCATGGTGGCGCATGCCTGTAGTCCCAGCTACTCGGGGTAGGCTGAGGCAGGAGGATTGCTTGAGCCCAGGAGTTTGAGGTTGCTGTGAGCTAGGCTAACGCCACGGCACTCACTCTAGCCTGGGCAACAGAGTGAGACTCTGTCTCAAAAAAAAAAAAAAAAAAAGGAAGATATTTAAAGTCATGATTGAGAATATTCTAGACTTGATGAAATAAATTAATCTTCAGTTCCCTGAACAGGATAAATAAAACTAAATCCATACCTAGATACACGGTAGGAAAACCGAAGGATTTGACAGACCACGATAAGATATTGAAAGCAACTAAAGAGAAATGTAAACAAAGCAAAAGAGAAACAACAAATTGCCTCCAACCGGTAACAATGGAAATTTTCACACAAACGGAGATTTAAAACCGTGATTGCGCATATTATTAGGAAAATAAGGGGAAATGAGCACAGTGTTGGCTGGAGCATAAATAGCAATCTTTTAGAGGTCAATATGGTAACATCAAAAATTTAAACGTGTATACTCTTTGACTAAGCAATACTGCTTCAAGGAGCTGCTATGACTAAAATTACCTAAATGTTCAAAGGTGTTTGTAATTACAATGGGAAATTGGTAAATTAGGTTACATACATGAGATATTATGCCCTTTTCAAAAGAGTACTGCTATAGAAAAGATGGACATCGTATAAAATTAAAAGTACTTCATTGGCCAGGGGAAATTGTTCTTGCCTGTAATCCCAGCACTTCGGGAGGCGAGGCAGGAGGATAGCTTGAGCTAATGAGTTGGAGGCTGCAGTGAGCCATGCCGATCCCACTACTGCACTCTAGCCTGGGCAACAGCCTGAGACATTGTCTCAAACAGCAACAACAAAAAAACACCTGTTCATTTCGTAAACACTAAGGCAAAATACTTAACAGATCACATTTAATTTTAATTGTTTTGAGATAGGATCTCCTTCTGTAGCCCAGGCTGGAGTGCAGTGGCATCATCACAGCTCACTGCTGCCTCAAACTCATGAGCTCAAGGGATTCTCCTCCTCGGTCTTCCAAAGTGCTGGGATTACACACGTGAGCCACCACACCTTGCCTGGAATGAACACATTTTTAAAAGTGTATTTGTATTTTTAAAAGCTTAAAAGATTGAATACAGTCAACGATTGCATGATTTTATGAGCTTGGTATGTGTGTGGGGATGTTATAAAACGGTGAGTGGAAGTTAACTATAACCAAACAGTACACCCCTTTATTGTCTGACACTTTTAGGAGAGTACCACTTCTTTTTTTTTTTTTTTTTTGAGACAGAGTCTGGCTTTGTTGCCCAGGCTAGAGTGAGTGCCGTGGCGTCAGCCTAGCTCACAGCAACCTCAAACTCCTGGGCTCAAGTAATCCTCCTGCCTCAGCCTCCCGAGTAGCTGGGACTACAGGCATGCGCCACCATGCCTGGCTAATTTTTTCTATAAGTTGGCCAATTAATTTCTATTTATAGTAGAGACCCGGTCTCACTCTTGCTCAGGCTGGTTTCGAACTCGTGACCTCGAGCAATCCGCCCGCCTCGGCCTCCCAGAGTGCTATGATTACAGGCGAGAGCCACCGCGCCCGACAGGAGCGTATCACTTCTATAATAGCAAAATAAAGTGCATATTTAAAGCAGCTGTACTCTTCGGGCTACAGGGCGGCTTTGCCTCCCGGTATTTCATTTGCATTTCACTTTCGTGGGTGGAAACTTTCTACTCCCGGAGTGGGAGGCTGAGGAGTCATTATAAAGCTGGGGCTCTGCGTTCCCTGACCCTTACCGCAGCCAGGACTCTCCTCGAAACCCAAACTCAGGAATTAGGCAAAAAGAGGAGGAGACCTCCGGAGCGGCTCCGCCCGCAGCCTGACGCTCAGCGCGCCTGCCCCGCTGTCCTCCAATGGATGTTCGGGGGCGGGCCTCGCGCGGAGCAGGGACACGATTGGTCCTAGGGTCTCTCCGCCCAGGCTGTGGGCGGGTCGACGTGGTGACGTTGCAACACGGGCGCTGCGAAGAGAGCGCGCGCTTGCGGACGCGGCGGCATTAAACGGCTGCTGGCGTAGCTGACGGGTCGTCGTCTTTCTTGCTCTGAGGCTCTCGCTGCTGCGCTTGCCCTCTTGCTCTCAGCCTTGAGGAGCCAAAACCGGCCAGACCTTCGTCCTTTGCACCCGCCTGTAGCCGCGTCACCGCGACTCCGCCACCATGTTCGAGGCGCGCCTGGTCCAGGGCTCCATCCTGAAGAAGGTGTTGGAGGCACTCAAGGACCTCATCAACGAGGCCTGCTGGGACATCAGCTCGAGCGGCGTGAACCTGCAGAGCATGGACTCGTCGCACGTCTCTTTGGTGCAGCTCACCCTGCGCTCCGAGGGCTTCGACACGTACCGCTGCGACCGCAACCTGGCGATGGGCGTGAACCTCACCAGGTGGGCCCCGGGGCGGCGGTGAGCGGGGGCCCGGGCCCCTCCGGTTCTCCGGCTCTTGGCGGGAGCGCCTTCGAGCCGGGCCCTCATTGGCTGGCGTGAACCATCCGCGCCTTCTCATTGGCCTGCGACACCGGGGGGCGGAGCCCAACGGAGAGCGCGGTTCCGAAAAGCCCGCGCTGGCTACAGCGCGAACCGGCTCTTTTCGCGCCAAAGTCACAAAGCGAGTGGTGGCGGGAAAATGACCAGCTTTTTTGCAGTGACAGGAAAACTGTTCCAGAGCTCTTTGCTCATTAAATGCCAGTGACCTTGAATGTGTTAGCCTTAGTTGTGGTTGACTTTAAGCGCTTCAAAATGTGCCCTCGTGAGAGTGTGTGTCGCCCTGTCACTCTGCTCGGGGGCGGCAGATGGTTTCTGGTCTTCATTACAAAGTCGCAGCGCGCATCTGAACATTCTGAGCTGTGGGAAAATTTCTTCAGGGCAATGGCTTTCAGCTTTCTTGCTGCTACATATTTAGTGCATTACGTTTTTAAAAAATATGCTTACATTTTAAAAGGCTTATAAGAAATAATTAAGCAATATGCAACGTGTTTTAATAGATTCGTTAGATCATTGTTAAGGTTTGTCGCGGCCGGAGAATAATTTACGTTCTAAAGAGATTTGCAGTTCGGAAAATACTGCTCTTATATAAATACTGGCAGTTGCATTCCAAAATGATGGGACCGATATACACATCCTCCAGCATGTTTACCCCTTTACCAATTCTCAGCATGATGGATGAAAATGGTAACTCTTAATTGCATTAGAAATCTAGATTTTGAGCAGATCGTGTTGATTTTAAACCCTGTGTCTTGTGTATTCTAGCATGTCCAAAATACTAAAATGTGCTGGCAATGAAGATATCATTACACTAAGGGCCGAAGATAATGCGGACACCTTGGCACTAGTATTCGAAGCACCAAGTAAGTTGTACCCTTTTACTGAGTTATACTACAAAAAATTAAAATGCAGTGTCAGCATTTTCTAAAGCTGTCTGAATATTAAGAATATTAATGTTGGTGATGTTGTAAAATTTACATCATGGTTATCAACTCATGCTTTTTCTTCAACAACGTTTACTTTTGTTAGATCAGGAGAAAGTTTCAGACTATGAAATGAAGTTAATGGATTTGGATGTTGAACAACTTGGAATTCCAGTGAGTATCAAGTTTCAAATTATAGGGGGTACTGCAATCAGTCAAGATAGTTACATAAGATATGTTAATATAATAATATAAGGCCTGTTTCCTGACAGAACTTTTTCTAGAAATCTATCTACTAATACATGTTTCAAAGAGGGATTTTATTATTTGGCCTGACATGTAAGCTGTGTCAGAATAGATTTGTCAAGGTTAGGTAGGTTTATCAAGATCAAAGGAGAGAAGAAATGTTTTGCTTAAAATACCCGATATCATGTTCTCTTGTTTTCTTTCAGAAATCAATTAGGTCTGTTTGTACCATCATCGTTTCTGTGCCATACCCTAATGTCTTCTTGAGTTAGCCCTGGATAGTGCATTTGCTGTTAAACGTTTATGCTCTAATGAAATACGTGTTTTATATCCACATTTGTTTTTTGAGTGGTTGCGGTGTGTTAAGAAATTATGTGAATGATGTTTTAAAGTAATCAGAAAATCTAAATTCTGAGTTCTCATTTAGATGTTCATTGTTAAGAAAGTGAGGGTGCCAGATCTTTAAATTTTTAGTAATTAACATTTAAAATTTCTTTGTTTTGTAGGAACAAGAATACAGTTGTGTAGTAAAGATGCCTTCTGGTGAATTTGCACGTATATGCCGAGATCTCAGTCATATTGGAGACGCTGTTGTAATTTCCTGTGCAAAAGATGGAGTGAAATTTTCTGCAAGTGGAGAACTTGGAAATGGAAACATTAAATTGTCACAGACAAGTAACGTTGATAAAGAGGAGGAAGCTGTAAGTAGGTTTTAAATAAATAGAAAATATTTTGAAGAGAACTGTAATACTGCTTGACATTAGGTTCATTATTAAAAATTAAATAAAAATGGGCAAAATTATATCCCATGTAATGTGTGAAAACTAAAAGATACCATTGAAATTTGCAAGTGATAAGTGTCATCCAATTTAGAAGTGTATCTGTGAGAAGGGAATACAAATTCAGCTGGGTTTGTAGATCAAGCCCAGACATCCCCTAAGGATAGGATAGGGAAGGTAGGCATCTACCTTTTAGCTTTCTGGAGATAATTTACTGTGCCTCCACCAAATAACTGAGCGTTGGACAGCAATTCAATTGAAGGATATGGTTAGGGATAAAACTCTAGCTGTTATTAGCTCTAATGTAATCCTTGTATTAGCTTTTTGTGTTGTGGTTCCAATTATTGGCCCATTGGAGGAGAAGCCAGCTGAACAGAGTTAAGTGGCAATTTAACCAAAGTCACAGGCTGTAGGAATCAAAGTTGAACCGGAGAGTTTCCTCACTAAGGCTAGAAAGTAGACTACATGTAACTTGGAAAGAATTGCACTATGTTCAATATTGACTAGCATTTACCTAAGCTTTTTCCATTATTTGAAAGGGTGCCTAGAGAGCCCTCCTTTAACAAAATGATGAAGAACTGTAATTCCTAAATATCTTTAAGTGAGGGTTTTCCTGAAGTCAAGTGCTTTTTTAAATATTCTTAGTATTTATACACTGATATTTGATAGTTATAGTCAAATGAGAAAACTTTGCTCACTAGCCTGAGCACCAATTACACTTGTAAATCAAGGATGATTAAAAGTCCTAACCTTATAGGATTATTAGGATTAAATAGTATCTGGCATATTATAAGCTTACAATAAATATTAGATATTATTTTCTTATCCTTTGCATAAGTCAACTCTCAGTTTAAATGAAGGTAAAACTCAGTTTACATAGAGATTTTTCTAAAAAAAAAAAAAAAAAAAAAACCATTAATAACAAAGCCCAGGGACTGATTGTTTAACTCCTGAATCACATTTCCACTACCCTGCTAGCCTCGGTTTTTTTCAAATCTCATTATTTTATCCAAAAATATTTTAATAAAGTGCATACATTGAAATTAGTTTATATGCCCCTTAACTTTCTTTCAATCTACTGGTTCCCTCTTTTCCCCCGGTGCCACTGCAATCTATTTGTTGAAGAAACTAGATCCAGGCCTGGATTTTGCTCAGTGTATCCCTGTGTGTCAACACATTCCTGTATACTTCCTGTAAACTGGTAGCCACAGCTCCAGAGGGTCAGTGACATTCAGGGTGTTTGTTTTGGGGTGAGAGCAAGAATACTTTAGAGGTGGTAGTGTTTACCTCTAGTAGGAGGCTCAAGGTATCTGGGTGTTTTTTGCAATATTAGCCATCATAGTCATTGTCTAGCTCCATTAAGTCATTAGCATTTACAGAGTTGAAATATAATATACTTTGTTCCTTCATTTATTAGTTGATTTATTAGAAATATTTGTCTAAAGAGAAGCTGTCCCATATTGCATAATTTGATTACCTCAGGTATAATTTATATAGAAAAGGCTAAATATAAATACATAGTTCTTTTGCTTTATTTATAGTCTTCAAAATTAGTTTTGTAGCACCCTCCAAAATGACCAATAAAGGTTTTTGGTTTTTAGTATATATTATGAACTAATGGATTGTAACTTTTTTTTTTTGAGATAGTCTTGTTCTGTCACCCTGGGTAGAGTGCAGTGGCGTCATTGTAGCTCACTGCAACCCCAGATTCCTGGGTCAAGCGATCTTCTTGCCATAGTCTCTTGAGTAGCTAGGACTACAGTACCTCTCCACTAGGCTAACTTTTCTATTTTCAGTAGAGACAGGGTCTTGCTCTTGCTCAGGTTGGTCTGGAACTCAAGCTCAGGGATCCTTCCACTTTGGCCTCCCAGAGTGGTATAATTACAGGCCTGAGCCACTGAGCCCAGCCTAGATTGTAACTTTCCTCATGTTTTTTCAGTGTGATGAATCTTTGCTTTCTCCTGTAGGTTACCATAGAGATGAATGAGCCAGTTCAGCTAACTTTTGCACTGAGGTATCTGAACTTCTTCACAAAAGCCACGCCACTGTCTTCTACAGTAACACTCAGTATGTCTGCAGATGTACCCCTTGGTAAGATAATAAATTCAAACATTGTTTCATAGGTAGTATATGTGATACTCCTCAGTAATCACCTATCTTCCTGTTTTCTTTCAGTTGTAGAGTATAAAATTGCTGATATGGGACATTTGAAATACTACTTGGCTCCCAAAATTGAAGATGAAGAAGGATCTTAGGCATTCTCAAAGTCAAAGAAAATAAAATTAAGCTATTCGAGAACTGCTTCTGAGATTCCAGCATATACTGAAGTCTTTCGTGTCACAAAATATTGAGTACATATGTAGATATTTTCTGTAAATAACCTACTTTTTCCCCTCCATTCTCTACAATTTTAAAGTCCAAAGTCAAATCTGGTCTTGTTAACCCAGAAATATTTTGTCTTACTTAGAAATACTCCTTATGGTTTTTATAATACAAAGAGTCTTCATTCTAAATGCAGTTTTAAGAATTGTTTTTCAATTTAAATAAAATTACCTGAATTTCAAATATATCGCAGGGCAGTGCCTTCATTTGAACCATGACTTTTGCAAATATCCTACTGCATTCTCAGCTATAGCTACCCTTTCACATCAATGTGTATTTCAAATGCCAGATATTTTGAGGGATTCATTTATCAAACTTATTTTGTTATTCTAATTTGAGTTCAAGTAATGAACAGGGAGAGTAGAGCAAATCCTGAGTATTTCATCATTTTGTCATTTTAGTTAGCAGACTAACACTTTTCAGAAGCTTACTGTACCCAGAATTGTGTAGGCTTCATAAGACTAGCATTGTCATAGGGCAGTGTTTCTTTTTAGCGTAGTTAGTATTTTACAAGAGTTTTGAAGTTTCAGTAGGTGTGTGAATAGGGCTCAAGGAGTATGGTTGTGCAGAAATTTCTTATTACGAGTACTCTTTTTGGGACTTCACTCCCTTAAAGGATGAAGGTGTCTCAAATTCCATGGATGTTGGATCAAACCAAGAAAGTGAAAAGGCCCTGTAGTTGTGAAGAAAACATTCCCAGGAACTGCTACAAAGTCACTGGCATGTTAAATATTGAGAATTACTCTATCAGAATTTTTTTTCCAGATCCCCATATTGCTTATAATTTTTTCCCAGTGTATTTTGTTTGGTAGATAAAGTGACTGGTCTCTTTGTTGTTTTACTTGGATAGTTCTAGTTATTGTGGATATTAGAACTGACTGTATCCAGAAAGTATTCATTACCTACCACATACCTGCAAGTGGGGAAGGAGAATGGCTGTAAAGGGACCAGATGGAAGTTTTTGAGGTGATGGGAATATTTTATCTAGCTAGGTGACAGTTCTTCTAGTACTGCATGCGTTCTTCAGAGCATCCAGTTGCGTTTTACTGTATGTAAATTATACCTTAATAAACCAAACTTAAAAAAGCTTTGGCCAGGTACAGCAGGAGGCCGAGCTGGGAGCCTGGCTCAAGGTCAGGAGTTTGAAACCAGCCTGAGCAAGAGCGAGACCCGTCTCCACTAAAAATAGAAATTAATTGGCCAACTAAGAATATATAGAAAAAAATTAGCTGGGCATGGTGGCGCATGCCTGTAGTCCCAGCTACTCAGGAGGCTGAGGCAGGAGGATCGCTTGAGCCCAGGAGTTTGAGGTTGCTGTGAGCTAGGCTGATGCCATGGCACTCTAGCCTGGGCAACAGAGTGAGACTGTCTCAAAAAAAAAAAAGCTTCACTTGCAGCAAAATGTCCCTGTGGGCAGGCCTCTCTTACTTGGGCAAGGCCTAATGACCAGGAAAAGGAAACAAGCACAAGAATGGGGGGCTACTCAAGGGATGTGGCGACAGGGCTGAGATGTGGCCCTGACCAGCTCCAGTTCGGCGTACACCACTGCGATCCCTACCACGCCACAACGCAGCGGGCTTGCCCTGGGCCTGACTGTGACTCAGGTGGGCGGGGACCCTAAAATGTCCGCCCGCCAGCCGCAGCGGAAGAAGGTGGTGGCGGGCACGGGTCGGGGCGCCTTTTGAAACCGCGGCGCTAGAACAGGGCGGCCCCAGAGCCCCGACGCCCCCTGCAGGTTCCATTCGCCGACACGCGCAAAGCGCTACCCCAGACGCATCCAGGAAGTGAGTGAGAAGACGACGCTTTGAGTGACGCAACTTCCGGCGCGCCGCTTCCGGCGGCCTAGTCGGTGCTTGGGCGGACTGTGTGGCAGTTAGGTGGGCCGTGCCAATGCAGCCTCGGGCTCCTCCGCTACCAACCGTGGGCGAGTTCTCGGCGCGCGGGGCACTGGCGTGGCGCTCTGGTAAGGCGTGCTTGCGGCGGGGCGCGAGCGGAAACGCCCTCTTCGGGCTCGGCGTGGCGGGGTCTGCGCTCCCCGCCGAAATCAAGCCGAGTCCTCGGCGTGGAGCGTTCGCCCGTCCAGGCACGGTTGGCTCCAGAAATAAGTTTTGTTTATTGTACGTGCACATTCGCCTTGGTTCTTATTTCTCTCCCTGGCGAGGTCTGGAGACGGGCAGGAAAATAGCGTTATGGTGGGACGTGTAATGCCAGGCACTGTGCCAAGCGCTTTACTGATGCTTTTATAATTCTTGCAACATTCACTTGCGGGGGGAATTTGGGGGTTGCAATGAGCTGGTAAAAAGCCTGTTGGGAAGTTGGACTGATACTTTGAAAATACTCCATCGACTTACGTTTTTCCTTTCTCCTCTTTTAGAATCCTTACTGTTTGCCAAGAATAAGCATTCCTTTCTCCTCTCCTTCATGCCCTGTGATTTTTTTAAGTTTTGATGTGGGTATCAATAGTTAAGCAGAATATGTATGTAATTTTTAATAGTGATAAAAATCAAATGTGATTAATTGCCATCAAAGCCCCTCACATTGGTAGTTTGAACTTTTAAGTTTTGTAATATTAAATGTAATCTAGATGTCAACACTAAACACCTAGTGTTTGCCACGCAAGAGGGTTAGTTTGATCTAACCCTTTTAGAAAAGTACATAGATGAGCATTATTGTAATTATTTATTTATTTATGTATTTGTGAATGAGACAGAGTCTTGCTGTGTTGGCTGGGCTAGAGTGTTGTGGCATCAGCTTAGCTTACAGCAACCTCAAACTCTTTGGCTCAAGCAATCCTCCTGCCTCAGCCTCCCAAGTAGCTGGGACTGCAAGTGTGCACCACCATCCATGGCTAATTTTTTCTATTCTTAGTTGTCTAGCTAATATCATTCTATTTTTAGTATGGACAGGGTCTCACTCTTGCTCAGGCTGGTCTTGAACTCCTGACCTAAAGCAATCCTCCTGCCTCAGCTTCCCAGAGTGCTAGTATTACAGGCATGAGCCACCGCACCTGGCCATAACTTCTTAAAAGTACATGAACATGTAGCTTCATTTCTTTCATAATGCTAGTTATTTTACATTGACTACAAGCCACTTAAAACAGCTTGTTAATTTTCAGAATTAAATATGTATAAAGCACTTAGAACAGTGCCTGGCACCTAACCAAGACTAGGTAAGTACTAACTGCCCTTATTGTGATGATGATAATGATTATGATTTATAAAATGTCACACTGGAGAAATGTAAATCTATGGGTTCTTTTCATTTTTTTTTATTTCAGCATATTATGGGGGTACAAATGTTTAAGGTTACGTATATTGCCCTCCCCCCCCCTCAAGTTATGGGTTCTTTTTTTAATGTTGCTCTTATTGAAATACTTTTCTCTTTTGTTTTTGCATTTAAATGGCCTTGGCCAGGCCTGGTGGCTCACGCCTGCAATCCTAGCACTCTGGGAGGCTGAGGCAGGAGGATCGTTTGAGCTCAGGAGTTGGAGACCAGCCTGAGCAAGAGCAAGACCCCTGTCTTTACTATAAATAGAAAGAAATTAATTGGCCAACTAATATATATAGAAAAAAATAGCCGGGTATGGTGGCACATGCCTGTAGTCCCAGCTACTTGGGAGGCTGAGGCAGGAGGATTGCTTGAGCCCAGGAGTTTGAGGTTGCTGTGAGCTAAGCTGATGCCACACCACTCTAGCCCAGGCAACACAGCAAGACTCTGTCTCAAAAAATAAATAAATAAATAAATAAATGGCCTTGCCATCAGAATAGATTTACATGTTTTGTTCTTATAACTTTGTTACTTTATGGAGGAAAAGTGTACAAATATAAGTTTGTTTGGTTTGTTTTCTGACACAGAGTCTCGCACTGTTGCCCGGGCTAGAGTCCATGGTGAAATGATAGCTCACTACAGCATCAAACGCCTGGACTCAAGCGATCCTTCCACCTCACCCTCCTGAGTAGCTGGAACTACAGACGAGAATCACCACACTCAGCTAGTTTTTCTATTTTTGTAGAGACAAGGTCTCCATATATTGAGCAGGCTGGTCTCAAACTTCTTAAGTGATACTCCTGCCTTGGCCTCCCAAAGTTCTAGGATTATAGGCATGAGCCACCATGGCTGGCTTAAATTTTTTAAGTTTAAATGTCTTGTTTTTAAATCTTATATACTATCTCTTAAGCTAGTGACAAAATAGCCATGATTTCATCACTGTTGTCTGCTTTGAATATTTGATCAGTAAACCAGAATCTTACTCACTTTTTTGAGAAGTAATTGGAAAATGAAATCACTACTTTCAGTGCTTGGAATGGGGCAGGGAGACATGCATTTCTGAAGGCAGTGGTATAGTACTGATAGCCAGGTGCTTAGCCAAATTTACAAGAAGCTTCATAGATCTTTTGCATTAAAAGGATGATCTCTATCATGGGGAAATAGGCAGAGCACTGATGTGAGTGTATTCCCTTCCCTGCCCTCTCCCTCCTCCTTAGCAAATAAGAGAGTCAGTTGAGTATATGCTGCTCTATCTTTTTCCTACTCAATTCTGTGGTGTCAGGTGGACCTGGATTTAAGTCACCCTTTTCCACATAATCTCTGTATTATTTTGGAAAAATTAAGAGGCAAGGAACCTTGGTGGCAAGATAAAGTGGGATCTGGTTCTTAGTGTCTTGGCTGTGATTATACAAGGACTAACCAAAGTAAATACCTAATAAGAATGTTTTTACTGTGTCAGAGGAATATCTGGATTTAAAAGCAGTGAAGCCTAAATTGCCAGTTGCAAGTATGACATGACAGCCGAGAACTCCCATGCATAATATCTGAGAGTCCTGAACTCATTGGCTTTAATGTACCATAGTCATCTACAGACAATAACAAGGTTTTTTTGTTTGCAGACTATAGTTGTGTCAGTGTGTTATGATGCCTTCCCGTACCAACCTGGCTACTGGAATCCCAAGTAGTAAAGTGAAATATTCAAGGCTTTCCAGCACAGACGATGGCTACATTGACCTTCAGGTAAATGCAGAAGGGAACTGATAAGATGGACTGCATATGTTTCTGTTGTTAGCAGGAAAACCTTCCCAGTGGAGGTTTTGCTAACTGTCCCTGGGGATTAGAGGGAGTAGCAAGAAGTAAACTCAGCTCTGCAACCCTTTCAGCCATAGCTTACAGAAGAGGACCTTGGCAGGGCACTTTCAAACCAATTCTAATATTGTCCATTTCTAAGAATTTTTTAGTTATAGTGCCAGAGCCCTGTAATTCCATTTAGTTTATCCAGAAAATAATCAGATTGTGTTTTGTTAAGTGGAGTTTTTTTAAGGAATTTTAAAATTTTTTGCTAAGCAGAATTTTTTGTCACCGGTTTATTTACACTTTAGTCAAAGCCAGTTCATCTTTTAAGGGAGAAACTTACTGCTGAAGCCAGCAGATTGTGGGAATCTTCCTTCTTTCCTGATGTCATGAGATCCAATTTATTAAAGGTATTCTTTGTGACAAACAGTAAGTAAAACAGAATATTAAATTTGTTCCTACCCTGACCATTTACAAAATAGTAGTACAGCATCTCTTTTTGCCTATTTCCCCTTGGAATAGAATATTCTAGGTTGGTCTAGGGCCGAAGAGGAAGTAGCAGGACCTCATCCCTTTAAATATAAATAAATACAACACTCTGGGAGGCTGAGGCAGGTGGATCGCTCAAGGTCAGGAGTTCGAAACCAGACTGAGCAAGAGTGAGACCCCGTCTCTACTAAAAATAGAAAGAAATTAATTGGACAACCAAACATATATATAGAAAAAATTAGCCAGGCATGGTGGCACATGCCTGTAGTCCCAGCTACTCGGGAGGCTGAGACAGAAGTATTGCTTGAGCCCAGGAGTTTGAGGTTGTTGTGAGCTAGGCTCTCTAAGCACTCTAGCTCAGGCAACAGAGTGAGACTCTGTCTCAAAAAAAAAGATAAAGATAAATAAATAAATAATTCTTCATACTCTTGGACCTGCATTTGAAGGACAGATAAAAATAGATCTGGAGGCCGGGCGCTGTGGCTCACGCCTGTAATCCTAGCTCTTGGGAGGCCGAGGCGGGCGGATTGCTCAAGGTCAGGAGTTCGAAACCAGCCTGAGCAAGAGCGAGACCCCGTCTCGACTATAAATAGAAAGAAATTAATTGGCCAACTGATATATATATAAAAAAATTAGCCGGGCATGGTGGCGCATGCCTGTAGTCCCAGCTACCCGGGAGGCTGAGGCAGAAGGATCACTTGAGCCCAGGAGTTTGAGGTTGCTGTGAGCTAGGCTGACGCCACGGCACTCACTCTAGCCTGGGCAACAAAGCGAGACTCTGTCTCAAAAAAAAAAAAGAAAAAAAAAAATAGATCTGGGAAACTTTCAGCCAGTTAGAACGGATACAGCCGTGAGCCAAACCTTAGAAGGTTTGTCTCTGAATCTTAACCTTGAGTTGAACTTATTCATAAGGTAAACAACTAATGCTTTAGAAAAAACTAAAATTGTCTGTTTCTAGAACCTTTAACCATATACTAACTTAACTTTGATTCCAGAAATTACTTATTTTCTTCTCCATATCATGGTATTCATTCTTTTTTTTTTTTTTTGAGACAGAGTCTCACTCTATTGCCCAGGCTAGAGTGCCATGGTGTCAGCCTAGCTCACAGCAACCTTAAACTCCTGGGCTCAAGTGATCCTTCTGCCTCAGCCTCCCGAGTAGCTAGGACTACAGGCATGTGCCACTATGCCCAGCTAATTTTTTCAATATATTTTTAGTTGGCCAATTATTTCTTTCTATTTTAGTACAGGATCTCGCTCTTGCTCAGGCTGGTTTCTGAACTCCTGACCTTGAGCGATTCTCCCGCCTCGGCCTCCCAGAGTGCTAGGATTACAGGCATGAGCCACCTCAACCAGCCGGTATTCATTCTTCAATCCCCGTAATTAGTACAGCCATCTGTGTGCCAGGCACTTAATAATATGTCCAATGAGTGAATGACCATCAAGTAATTTCTGGTTTTGTAAAAAAAAAAAAAAACTTTCTTATGAACATGGTATAAGAATAGAACTAGAAAGGATGACATTCCTCTAGGACTCTTTTGAGTGACTGTTAGAGCAGTAACTAGAGCATGGTGTCCTGCCTGTCTCTTTCCTTTCTTTCCCAGAGCTGCACTGGGTGGTAGGACATATTTCAAGACCCAGAAATCATCCAATTTAATTATCCTCCCTGTTTTAAAGTATCTGGGCTGTTGTATTTTCATAATGTCCTTTCTTGTCTTTTTTTGTTTCTCTTCCAGTTTAAGAAAAGCCCTCCTAAGATTCCTTATAAGGCCATTGCACTTGCCACCGTGCTGTTTTTGATTGGCGCCTTTCTCATTATCATAGGCTCTCTCCTGTTGTCGGGCTACATCAGCAAAGGGGTAAGCTGACAGACATTGGGAATGTGCTGTGAGATCTTTAAAATGTTAGCCAAGGCTCTTGTTTTTATATTCATTTCTAGTACAGCAGATTCCAACAGAAAGATTTTCTTTTATATTTTTTTCTCTGATGACAAAATATGTTTTTCTTCCTTTAAGCAATAAACTTACGTAGTTCCTATGAGGGTTGTGGGTGCTGGTAGGCAAATTTAATTTCTGAGATACTAGGCAGTTTGCCCACTGTCATAGTTTGGAAGAGTACAGCTGAGGCTGGCATCCAAGATGCCTGCTTGCTACAGGGCTGTAACTGGAATAATATTATGTCCTCATCACTTTGCAACCCCCTGGCAAGCATTTGGAGAGAAACAATGATTTTTCTATAGGTCTGGGGTCAGTGATCCTCATACATCAGTCCTTCTTTTGTTGGGTTTAGGTGGAGTTTTAGTTGAGCTTTGATGTGATACCTTAGAACTCTAAGGTGTTTTTTTGTTTGTTTGTTTGTTTTTGGTTTTTTTTTTTTTTGAGACAGGGTCTCATTTTGTTTCCCAGGCTAGAGTGAATGCCGTGGCATGAGGCTAGCTCACAGCAACCTCCATCTCCTGGGCTCAAGCAATCCTTCTGCCTCAGCCTCCCCAGTAGCTGGGACTACAGGCATGCGCCACCTATGCCCGGCTAATTTTCTGTATATATATTTTTAGTTGGTCAATTAATTTCTTTCTATTTTTGGTAGAGACAGGGTCTTGCTCAGGCTGGTTTCGAACTCCTGACCTCAAGCAATCCGCCCGCCTCGGCTTCCCAGAGTGGTAGGATTACAGGCGTGAGCCACTGCGCCCAGCCGTAAGGTTTCTTAAATACCTTAGAACCTAAGGTTCTTCCTCCTGGGCTGTCCCCATATACAAAGTGTCTAAGTTATCCTGAACTGATTCTGACCATGATTAACATACAGCAGGATGATGGTCATATCACTCTACAGAAAGAACACTGCCCAGAGCTGAAATTGCCGCTATTATCATTGGAATTGAGAATAGTGTCTCAATTAAGTACCTGCACATGGTTTTTAAGAGGAGTGTCTGATTTGCGTTAGGTACTGCTATATGGCTACCAGAGGCGTTCTTAATGCAGTTACATTTGAACACCTTACATCAGGACTGGGTCTTCAGTTAACTTTCATTGAAGCATGAAGTATTAATCCCAGGGGTATAGTAAGGAGTCTGTTAGTGATAGAAAAATTGAAAGGTGGCCCAGCATGGTGGCTGACGCCTATAAATCCCAGCACTTAAGGAGGTAGAGATGGGAGGATCACTTGAGGCCAGGAGTTCGAGGCCATCCTGGACAACATCTCTTTTTTTTTTTTTTTTTTTTAGACAGGGTCTCGCTTTGTTGCCCAGGCTAGAGTGAGTGCCCTAGGGTCAGCCTAGCTCACAGCAACCTCAAACTCCTGGGCTCAAGCAATCCTCCTGCCTCAGCCTCCCGAGTAGCTGGGACTACAGGCATGTGCCCAGCTAATTTTTTCTGTATATATTTTTAGTTTGCCAATTAATTTCTTCTACTTTTAGTAGAGATGAGATGGGGTCTTGCTCTTGCTCAGGCTGGTTTCAAACTCCTGGCTTTGAGTGATCCACCTGCCTCAGCCTCCCAGAGTGCTAGGATTATAGGCATGAGCCACCGCCCCTGGCCAACACCTCTTTTTTAAGAAATCGATTATAGCCCTGGCTATTAAGCATTATAAAAAGGTATCCATGTAACAAAAACATTTGTTACCTTCTTAATAAAGAAAAAAACTGCAAGTCATACAAAGAATACTGGAGGAAAAAGAATTGAAAGCAGAGGGAGGCAAGGTTGATGCAACAAATATCATTTCACCTTGTGTAGTTAACAGAAGACTACCTTATAGGCTGGGCGCGGTGGCTCACTCCTGTAATCCTAGCACTCTGGGAGGCTGAGGCCGGAGGATTGCTCAAGGTCAGGAGTTCAAAACCAGCCTGAGCAAGAGCGAGACCCTGTCTCTACTAAAAATAGAAAGAAATTAATTGGACAACTAATACATATAAAAGAAATTAGCCGGGCATGGTGGCGCATGCCTGGAGTCCCAGCTACTCAGGAGGCTGAGGCAGGAGGATTGCTTGAGCGCAGGAGTTTGAGGTTGCTGTGAGCTAGGCTGACCCCAGGGCACTCACTCTAGCCTGGGCAACAAAGTGAGACTCTGTGTCAAAAAATAAATAAATAAACAAACAAACCTTTTCCCTTAGTAGTGTATTTCCCAAAGAAAATGTTATGAAAGTGTAAAATATTGATCTGTAGATTGGGCCCATGACTTTTTTAAAAAAATTCGTAACTTGTATGGTACTAATGTGTTTGCCTCTTTCTGCCACCAGGGGGCAGACCGAGCTGTTCCAGTCCTGATCATTGGCATTCTGGTGTTCCTTCCCGGATTTTACCACCTGCGCATTGCCTACTATGCATCCAAAGGCTACCGGGGTTACTCCTACGATGACATTCCAGACTTTGATGACTAGCACCCACCCAGCCCTGAGGAGAAAAGTCACAATGGGACTACACCTAGCTTTGAGATATTGAGCAAAAACTATGGCTAAGGGCTAAGGAATTTTGCAGTTTGCAATGTTAAAAACAATGTCCAGATTTTGGTTCCATCCCCAAGATGTTAACTAAGCTTACAATTAGCTAATTAGGACATCCTCTGCTTTTCAGCTTCTGGCCCTGGCAAAGCTCCTGACAAGTTTTTCCACTGGAATATGTATCATGGAACAATAGCAATGTTAATTGTCTAGGAAACAGGAGGTTATTCTGTAGTGGAAAGTGTTGTTGCCACCACCCTCTTTAGAGTTGAGTGTTTCTATTAAATGGTCTTCATTGTCAATTTGTTCTAGCCGCAAATGGAAGAATGCAGCATGTCTAATTTCTTATTACTAAGTAATTTATTTTTAAAAAATCTAAGTTTATCCCCTCTAGTTACTTCTGCATTCATGTTCTAGTGTAAAACCTTGGTAAAATTAAATATCAGTGTCCATGTATCTGTAATATTTTTTACTCTTTTTCTTATTGACAGCAACCAGGAATTTTTTAAACTGCAGAACAACTTTTCAAATGTAAACACCTTCTCTGTTTACCAATCCTTGGCCAGCTCTGAGCTATATCACCAATAGGTTGAACAGCATATAATATGGGTCATTATGTCCTTTGTAGATCAAGATGTTCTGTATATCATGCCTTTAAGGACTGGACTTTTGGCTGTTTCCTAATGAAAAATGTAGATAAGTGTTGTTATTTAGAGTTTATAACCCTATTGTCAGTACCTTGTATTATGTTCTCATTCTGTGAAAGATCAGAAGTCTGGATCCCTAAAGACTATACTGCCTTACTTAGGCTGATACTGTTTCCTAGCTTGCAAAAAGTGACTTATACTCAAATTAAAATGTTGAAATCCAAATCCTAAACTTAAAATGAGTTAACTTTAAACATTTCAAAAACATTTCAATGATCTTATGATTTTTTTTTTTTTTTTTTTTTTTTGTGACAGGGTCTCACTCTGTTGCCTGGGGCTAGAGTGCAGTGGCATCAGCCCAGCTCACAGCAACCTCAAACTCTTGGGCTCAAACGATCCTCCTTCCTCAGCCTCCCGAGTAGCTGGGACTACAGGCATGCACCACCATGCCCAGCTAATTTTTTCTATATATTTTTAGTTGGCCAATTAATTTCTTTCTATTTTTAGTAAAGACAGGGTCTAGCTCTTGCTCAGGCTGGTTTGAACTCCTGACCTCGAGCCATCCTCCCACCCTGGCTTCCCAGAGTGCTAGGATTACAGGCATGAGCCACCACACCCAGCAATCTTAAGATATCTTAAATCCCAGTACCCAGAACAACCTTTGTTTTCAGGTTACTTGCACTATAGGTCAGACTCTTCTTTCTAGTCATTCTTTTGCTATGAGGTTGTGGACTTGGGCAGCTAAAAGCTAGACATGTCATCAGCTGCGATTTGGAAGCTGTGGGTAGAGCAAGTCTTGGAGTGAAGATGAGTTTTGCATGTGTTAAATGTAAGGTGTCTACTTGATATCCAGGTGGAGCTGTTGAAGTAGTTACAGGGCACACTTGTGTCTAGAGTTCAGGAGGGGTTCTAGACTGGAGGTGGAAATCTGGGAGTCAGTGTTTGGACAGTGTCTTGGGAGTCACAGGGCTGGGTGAGAGCACCAGTGGAATGAGTGCACATGGAGTTAAAAAGAGGACTCGGGAAACAGGAACAAAGAGAATGTGTCCTAAAGCAGCTTCTGAGGTTAGGCACATTGGTAATGGGAGGGTAGGCTAGGGAGTCCAGTGCTCTACAATTCTTGGGCCTTGACAGTGAAGATGTGAGATGATATATAAAAGCTTTATCTTGGGCAGTGTTTGTGAAACAAAGCTCAGACCAGGACATTTCTGCCAAACTAAATCATTTGGTCCATTTTCTCCCCCAGCTCACCTCCCAAGGTTGTCCAAAGTTTCTTGTATATCTTTCCTAAAATGGTCTAAGCCACATAAACATATATGTCCATTTTTTTAAAACTTTGGCTCCTGCTGTTTGGTTCTATAATTTTTTCCCCCCACTTAGCCTATTTTGTATATCTTTCCATACTCATGGAGATCAACCATATTCTTGTTTGTTTTTAGCCATATTTTTTTTTCATGATACAAATGATGAATTATACAGTAAATAAGTATCAACAGTCAACACAAGTTCAAAACCAGCTTCGGGTCCCTGGTGGCTTCCTCCCCACCGTGCCCGTTAGGAGGGAGCACAATGGCAGTGGCCAGTGGCTCCATGATCAGTGCAGAAGGCAACAGGGACAACATGCACTCGTGATGGCCTGTGCCAGGAGCTGGGGTCGGGGTGGTCATGTTGGGGCCTCAAAGTCTGGTCAGCAAGAGCTCTTGTCTGTTACAAAAGAATCACTGACCCAAAAAGTTGAGTCTGGTCTACTGACTGGTCTGGGCCCCGCGCACCATTTGAGGGAAAGCACCTACCTGGGCAAGAACCCTGTCCTGCGCCCAACCGTGCCACCCACCCTCCCCCGGGCAGGAAGAGACCAGCCACTAGCCTTCCTGAATGGCATCCTCTGATTCTGGTGGAGGAGTGGCTCCTGGGGCCAGAGAGGACACCTGTGGAACAGCACAGGTGGGCAGTCTTCACTCAGACCCTGCATGTCCTTCTGGCAGCCCAGAGACCATTTTATTTATTTTATTTTATTTTTTTTCAGACAGAGTCTCACTTTGTTGCTCAGGCTAGAGTGAGTGCCATGGCGTCAGCCTAGCTCACAGCAACCTCAAACTCTTGGGCTCAAGCGATCCTCCTGCCTCAGCCTCCCAAGTAGCTGGGACTATAGGCAGGTGCCACCATGCCTAGCTAATTTTTTCTTTTTTTTTTTTCTTTTTTTTTTTTTTTAATTTTTTCTATATATATTTTTAGTTGATCAATTAGTTTCTTTGTATTCTTTTTTTTTTAGTAGAGACATGGTCTTGCTCAGGCTAGTTTCGAACTCTTGACCTTGAGTGATCCTCCTGCCTTGGCCTCCCAGAGTGCTAGGATTACAGGCGTGAGCCACCGCGCCAGACCAGAGACCATTTTATTTTATTTATTTTTATTTATTTTTTAAATTTTATTTTATTTTTATTTTATTATTTTATTTATTTATTTTTTATTTTATTTATTTTTTTATTTTATTTTATTTTTTGAGACAGAGTCTCACTTTGTTGCCCAGGCTAGAGTGAGTGCCCTGGCATCAGCCTAGCTTACAGCAACCTCAAACTCCTGGGCTCAGGCGATCCTCCTGCCTCAGCCTCCTGAGTCTCTGGGACTACAGGCATGCGCCACCATGCCCAGCTAATTTTTTCTATATATATTAGTTAGCCAATTAATTTATTTCTATTTATACTAGAGATCGGGTCTAGCTCTTGCTCAGGCTGCTTTCGAACTCCTGACCTCGAGCAATCCGCCCACCTTGGCCTCCCAGAGTGCTAGGATTACAGGCGTGAGCCACTGCGCCTGGCCACAGAGACCATTTTAGATCTTAAATCTCTCTGTGCCAATGCGAAGGGTCAGCTCTCCTTCAGGAACCAGAGAGGGGCTGGCAGGTGGTCAGCTGACCTGGGAGCTGGAGGTGAGAAGTCCACAGGGTAGAAAACGAGCCAGAAATGCCCAGTAGACATGCTACTGGGACACAGGATTGGGGGAATGTCTTTGTTGGGGAGAAGCAAGTCTTTTCTGGTCTTTAATTTGTGACATAATACTTTTTTTTTTTTACAGTGGTGGGTGGGGTGAGAACAGCAGAAGGTTGGGAGAGGGAGGTAATATTAGTACATGTTTGTTAAAAAATCTTAGCCCATGTGAGAATGATTTTTTTCTACATCTCCAAAATGAGAAATTATTATTATTAAGTCTGCAATTTAAAAACAAAGGAGTTAGCAGGTAGGTGGATGAGGGCCATCCTGGTCCCTCACCCCCGTCTCAGCCTGGGAACTGTCCCCTGGGGACCTGCGGGCACAGAAACACCCCCCACCCCTGGGACAACTGACATTTCCACATTATCCCCATCTTGAACTCGAGTGTGGACTGAGACAGAGGAGAGCAGACACACAGAGTCAAGACATTTCTTCCATTTCAGCTAATCCCTGCATGCCTTTTATTCACAAAAGGAATTAGTTGATAAAAATCGGTGAGTCGCATTCATATATGAGATTTTTTTGTTTAACTTTCAAGATGTTGGTGTATCAGTAAGAAAAATAGCCTCTCTCAGGATCTAGCCAAAAGGCTGAAAGTCAGTCATTTAGTAATTCACCAAAAAAGGGAGGAAAAGGCAACTGGAGGCTGGGCCTGTTTGTTGCTGTTGTAGTTGTTTTTTTTTTTTGTTTTGTTTTGTTTTGTTTTAATAAACATCATCTTTTATGTGTAATCAAATTCCCATATGTTTCCCTATAAAGAATTTGCTTTACTTTTTCCATAAGGCATTTTTTTGTCATCCAAACATCTTTTCTTTTTAGAATTTTCTTACAAAGTTAAAACCATAAATAGGATTTAAACCACTAAAATGACACATGCTAATATCTTAAATCAGCCAGACCTGGTAAATCCTATCAAAACTAGACAGTTAAATAAGAAACACGTTATAAAAATATTAGCCAACAAAAGACTATTAGGTAATTCTGCAAACTCAAATATGAAGCTGTACTAAACAAAATGTGTGCAAAAGTATACAAGCATACAGCCATGTGGCAGGGTTATGCTCAGATTAGTTTTAAAGCTTGCTCTAGTGGATTTAATTCAAGAGTTGTCCATGGTGGTGTTTACTTTGAACTCACGCACAAGTCAAAGAAAAATAAAACATGCACAACCGCGTCCCCAAAAAGTCAGTGTCTCATGGAACCAGTGCTTCATCCCTTCCACACCTGGGACTGCCTGGGCTGTCCCTAGGACTGGGGGCAAAAATTAAGAGACCGTCCCAAGTCCTAGGCCAGGCAACGTCCCAGAGACCCTTGGGCCGAGGCTGGGGGCAACACTGACAACTCCACCTCCACCTCCAAGGCCTCAGAGGAGCCCTGACAGGACCTGAGCCCTTGGGAAGAGGTGGCGAGAGTAGGCCAGGCTGGGACAGGTGAGCGGGCCTGCCTCAGAACGTGAGGACCTCGTGTGACAATCTAAGTCTGAGGGTCAGGGCTATAAAGACTGGAACTGAAAAGCCCTAACACACCACCCCCCAACCTCTCTAGCCCCATCCCACAAACGAGAGTTCCTGCCCAGTGTCCTCTGCACGGGTGCTCTGGACGTCCCTCTAGGGTGGGTCCCAGGCCCGAGGCACTAGAGAAAGGGTCGGTTGTGCCAGTGGCCTGAGCTGCCGATGGGGGGATGCCCACGCTGCCCACCATATTCTTCATCGTGGGCCCCAGTGATGTCAGAGAAGAACCACTGGCTCCCAGAGCTGAGTGTGGGGCCGTGGAGGTCCTGGAGGCCACAGCCATGGGCTCCACCCCAGGGCCAGGCCCGAAGGACGTGCTGGTGCCCAGGACGGGGCTGCCCCGCAGCTGGTTCAGCGTCAGTGGCTGGGGCTGGTTCACCTGGAAGGGGTTGACAGGGGTGGAGGCGGCGGCTGCACCTGGTGCCAGGAAAGGGTTGAGCGACTGGGCTGGCAGGGTGGGCCTGGTCACCAGTGAGTCCAGGTTTACTAGGGCCGCGTTGGGACCCAGGAAGGACTCAGGTGTTTTCCGGGCACTGCTGGGCTTGCTCGAGGCAATGGTCAGGGGTTGAGACTCAAAGGGGTCAGGGCTTGTGGTTCCATTGTTTTGGGATGGCAGCAAGGCCACAGATTCAGCTGGTTTTTTTGAAGTTCGGAAGTTGTCAAATTCAGGAAAGTCGTCTTTAATTGTACCCTTCAGATTACTGAAGAGCTCAAAGGACCTAGAGGCAGATACTGGCTTGGTGGCTGAGACTGTGCCCCAGGTGTCAGAGGTGGTTTTCCCAGCACTGGGGGCAGGCTGCTGTGAAGTGGCCCAGGGGTCTGAGCTCTTGGGGACAGAGTGTGTGCTGGCTCCGGTAGGCACTCCCCATGGGTCAACAGAGGCAGCTGGTTTGGCACCGAATGATGGCCAGGGATCCAAAGTGCTCTCAGGAGCCGCTGGCCCGCCCCAGGGGTTGGTCTGGTTAGCTGAGGCCGACAGGCCCCAGGGCTCCGCTTTCCCGGCAGCAGGGCCTGAGCTGGAGAGAGCGTCCATGAAATCCAACAGGGTGGTCTGCTGTGGGTGGGAGCCGTGCTTTTTCTTTTTTGGAACTTTAACTGTGTCCATTCGGCTTTCCTCTAGGGCCATCTGCAGTCTGAGGTCATCACCCCGCCGGAGGCGTTCTTCCTGCTCGGCCACTTCTCTGCTCATGGCTAGTGCCAGCTGCAGCTGAAGCTCCTCTTCTCCGCTAGTCTGGGGCCGGGCTTGCTCCAGCTCAGAGGACACCCTCCGGGAGGTGGAGCCGTGGTAGGAGGCCGGCGAGCCCCCAGCCTGGCCGCACTCCTGCTTCGAGTAGCTGCTGGAGAGCGTGGGCTGGCGGGAGCCGCGCCCGGAGGTGCTCAGGTTGCTGCCCATACCGGCGTCAACCCGGGCCTTGCGCTCCTCGGTCTTGAGAGCCTGGGCCCTCTCGGCCCTCAGCCGCTCCTCGTCCTTGAGGAGGGCCACCAGTTGCTTGGACTTCTCGCGCACGTTGATGCCCTGGTCCTTGCCGTCACGGTCAGTGTACCGGAAGTCCTTCAGGGCCTGGATGGCAAAGATATTCTCTCGGCACTGCTGGGCCACCCGCTCGGACCCCGTCTTGACGAGATAGTGCAGCAGCGTCAGCGCCTTGTACACGTGCCGCCAGTTCTTGCCGTGGTCGCTGAGCCGCTTCCACACCACGCTCATGATCTCCAGGAAGGACGCCACGCCGTGGGTCAGCTCCGCGATCTCGGTCATCAGAGAGCTGGACGGGCCCCACGGGTCATTGGAAGTGGCTTCCCGGACTTTGATTTCGGCCTCGGAGTACTTGTTCACGATGTTTTTCATCTGCCGTCTGATAGAAGAAGTCGTCATTTTTTTTTTCTTGGTTACAAACTTAAAGCCCTTCAAAGAGAGAGGCTTCCCTGACCTGGTTACGTCTGTACCCTAGGGAGGTTCAGTGTCTGGAGTCCTTCTAGAGCAAGGTCCCCGGACAGTCCTTTCCCCCTCGGGGGCCCGAGGTCCCAGGCGCGGGACGCCAGCACCGGGCTAGCGTGCGGTCCACACGCTGGGTCACCTCCACCTGTCTCATCGCCAGCGAGCAGCCAGCACCTAGCACGGTGCCCAGCTTGGGAGGAAATACTCCCCCGGTAGCGCTGGGACGCGGGGCGAGCAGAGGCCCCGCGGGGCCGCCCGTCAGGCTCCGGCTCCGTTGGACACCCGCGCCAGCCAACATGGCGGCCGGGACGGCGCAGGGCGCGTGCGCGCGCACGCACGCCCGCTTGTAGCCGTATTATTTTTAACGTGCAGTGTAAGTGTGGTTTACCATCTTGTGCATGTAGTTATAGTGTCCTAAGAGCAGAGGCCAACTTACTACCTAGGGTGGGAATCCCTTCCAGTGTCCGCTGAGTAATGGCCCTTGCTGCTCTGTTCGAACATTCATGCTCATAATCTCATTCCAGCTGGCGTTGTTGCAGAAGTATCGTTTATTAAGCCAAAATCAGACTCCCTGTAACTTCTGTGCGTAGACTATAATTGTATTCTTTGGTGTTTTATGGAAAAGATCTCAACTTATGTAATAATGGTGAGCATTCCTTGAACCCTTTGCCCCCTATTGTGCCAAGAACTTTTATTACATATCCATTTCATTTTTTCTTTCTTCTTTTTTCTTTTTTTTATTTTTTCTTTCTCCAACAATGCCATTGGTAGTATCCATTTCATTTTAATCCTTGGGAAAACCTGCAAGTTGGGTAAGATTCTTAGGCAATAGGTGAGATATCTGGGACTCAAATGAAGCAAAGCCTGAATTCCCTTTCCAGATATGAAAACCAAATGCCTTTAGGGACTGGGCAAGTAAAGAAATTGGGGACTTGCTGATGGACTAGTAGATGTAGCAGGGTCCTTGGTCAATAGTCAAATGTGTATTTTACCTAAAAGTAGCCTTGTTTTGTTCTTGTTGGACAAACCATGTGCCCTAACTTTATAAGGATCTTCTCATTTGCACAATTATGCCTCCCATTAGTCACTTCCAAGGCTAAAAATCCTCCCCAGCTGTGTCAGCTGTTCTGTATGAGGCCACTCTGGTGGGTCTCCTGTGGGTGAGCTTCACGTGGTCAATATACCAGATACACATTGGCCGCTCTGGTTCTACCAGGAATTGTTAGGTGCTGGAGGCAGGTACAAGAGGAAAAGACAGGACTTGGTCAGTGAGGAGCAGAGGTTGCAAACTAGCTGCCACATGTTGGCCTGCATTTTTTTTTTTTAATGATCTTGATTTTGGACTTCTTTTGAAAAATCAGATAGTTCTTCATTGAGAGGTTCTTCAAATAGTTCTTTATTGAGAGGTTCCAGGCCAATAGAGCAAAGTAGTGAAAGTAGCTTTAGCTGAGCAGGATTCTCCAGTTCACCAGTTTCCATTCTGTTACTTTTATACCCAACCTGCTGTTTTTCCTAAGGACAAAGAATGTGTTTTAAACCCTCCCACAAAGTCTAGCACAATGCTTGTAGGCACTTGTTTGTCAAATGAATGAGCCAAAACCTCAAGTGCATTTCCATCCTGGGGAGGGCACTATGTCCCTTTGAGGTATGGACAGTTGGGCTAGTAACATTTAATTTGGACTTTTCTAAGTGGCCCTCTGTCAGCTGTGTGTCGCCCTTTGCTGTGGCCAGCAAGCCCAGTGCATGATCTACCTGTACCAGCTGGCACAGGGGAGCCTCCTGTTAACTGGTATGTGGTGACAGAACCAGGTAGGGGGACAATAGCACAGCATTGACTTTCTGCTGACCTTTGAATGATCATGTGCCAAATCAGTGCACCTTAGTTGCCTTAATTCATTAAATTCCTATCCTGAGGTTTCTCTCTTATATCCAGTCCCATAGGCCCCTGGTCTCACAGGCATATAGTTCGGTCACAGAGCCTCAGTTCCCTTGTCTTACAAAGTGGGGATAAACCAGTTCCTACCTCGCAAAGTGATTGTGAGGATTAAATCAAACAATTTCAGATGGTGCTTCACACAGAGCAAGTAGTAAGCTCAGTAAATGGAAGCTGCAGTTTGAGAAAATGAAGGTCACTCCTTTGGCTTCAGGAGGCAGAGCCTGGGGTGAGGCAGAGGTGGAGAGGTGAGAGCCCATTTGTTATTCCTGGGGCCATCTTGACAAACCTGCTGTTCCATGGCAGAACTATTCCAGAGCCAGGGACAGGGTCCAGCAGGGCTCCTCTCCCTGACAGAACTGCCTGTCGGAGGATGTGAGGAGAGCTCAGGCCCCTGGCACTTTCCCGGCACGTGGTTGGGCCTGGGTTGGTGTGTGCTGGACAAGGCAGAAGGCAGGGATGACAGCAGCACCCCCCTTTGTAGCCAGAAGGCCCTGCAAGGAAGCCCTTAAACATGAGGGGTTTTGCAGTTGCAGCATCATCAGATTACTTCTCTGGAGTTTGTTTTTCCTTCTCTCTATTTTCACCTTTTCGTTTTCTGCACTTCCCCTCAGTCATGCCCCTTGTTACTCACATGCTGTAATCTGTGGACTGGCAGCATCAGCATCTTCCGGGAACCTGTCAGACATGCAGAATCTTGGGCTTGTCTGCTAAATCAGAGCCTGCATTGTAGCAAGACATGCAAGATGCATGTCAGTGTCTGAGGAACGTGTCTGAGAGGTGGGGTCATCCTGCACCTAGTCCGTTTCCTTACCTTGGGACTGGACCTCCCCAGGCAGTGCCAGTGGGGGAAGGGCCAGAACTTAAGTCCTTCCTTGATCCACCTTTATGCTCTGGCTAAGAAAAAAACTGCCCAGGTCTTGAGGAAGCTTCATAGAAATGGCACAGAAACAAGGCAGGGAGGCTTGGTGAAGACCATTTGTGTGATCAGTAAGAATTCACAATAGGAGTCCTGAAGGTGGGAAAGGCTACAGGCGGAGTAGAACAAGCTTTGGTACCCTGAAGGCCCCAAGGAAGGGTATGGTATAATTTATGACCCAGTGAAAGGCAGGATAGGTGATTCAAGAGTTTACCCTGGGCCGGGCGTGGTGGCTCACGCCTGTAATCCTAGCTCTCTGGGAGGCCGAGGCGGGCGGATTGCTCAAGGTCAGGAGTTCAAAACCAGCCTGAGCAAGAGCGAGACCCCGTCTCTACTATAAATAGAAAGAAATTAATTGGCCAACTGATATGTATATAAAAAATTAGCCAGGCATGGTGGCGCATGCCTGTAGTCCCAGCTACTCGGGAGGCTGAGGCAGAAGGATCGCTGGAGCCCAGGAGTTTGAGGTTGCTGTGAGCTAGGCTGACGCCACGGCAATCACTCTAGCCTGGACAACAAAGCGAGACTCTGTCTCAAAAAAAAAAAGAGTTTACCCTGAACATTGGAGGTGCTGTTTTTCCTCCCTGTGTCTTTGGGTTTGTAACACCTCCATTCTTTCATTCCTGCCACTAACTTCAGCCAGGAAATGCTCCAATCTGTGTTTTGGCTAAGATGCTTTTTTTTTTTTTTTTTTTGAGACAGTCTCACTCTGTCTCCCAGGCTAGAGTGCTGTGGCGTCAGCCTCGCTCACAGCAACCTCAAACTCCTGGGCTCAAGTGATCCTTCTGCTTCAGCCTCCTGAGTAGCTGGGACTACAGGCATGCGCCACCATGTCCGGCTAATTTTTTCTATTTTTAGTTGTTTGGCTAATTTCTTTCTTTCTTTTTTTTATTTTAGCATATTATGGGAGTACAAGTGTTAAGGTTATTTATATTGCCCATGTCCCCCTCCCCCCTCGAGTAAGAGCTTCAAGCATGTCTATCCCCCAAACATTGCACATCTCACTCGTTGTGGTTGTACGTACCCCTTCCCTCCTACCCCCTCCCACCCTCCTGACACCCGATAAATGTTACTACTATATGTCCACTTAGTTGTTGGTCCGTTAATATGTTTGGCTAATTTCTTTCTATTTATAGTAGAGATAGGGTCTTGCTCTTGCTCAGGCTGGTCTCGAACTCCTGAGCTCAAGCAATCCTAGCCTCCCAGAGTGCTAGGATTACAGGTGTGAGCCACCGTGCCCAGCTGGAACAATTTTCTTGATATTTTTTTCCAGATAGTTCATTGTTAATGTATAGAAACACTACTGGTTTTTGTATGTTGTGTTTTGTATCCTGCAACCTTGCTGAATTCATTTAGTTCTAACAGTTTTTTGGTGGAGTCTTTAGGGTTTTCTATATATAAGATCGTGCCACCTGCAAATAGACACGATTTTACTTCTTCCTTTCTGACTTGGATACCTTTCATTTATTTTTCTTGCCTAATTGCCCCAGCCAGGACTTCCAGTACTATGTCAGTAACAAGCTGCGAGAATGGGCATCCTTATCCTGTTCCTCATCTTACAGGAAAAGCTTTGACTTTCCACCTTCACGTAGTACTGGAAGTTGGCTGTGAGCTTGTCATATATGGCCTTCATTGTATAGAGGTACATTCTTTCTATACCTAACTTGTTGGGAGTTGATTATCATGAAAGATGTCAAATTTTGTCAAATGCTTTTTCTGCATATGTGGAGAATAGTCATGTAATTTTTGTTTTTATTTTGTTCATGTGGTGTATCACATTTATTGATATGCGAATGTTGAATTGGGGAGTCAGAAAATGAGAAATATTTTCCCCATTTAATGGAGAATGAAAGCACAGTGAGACCAAAAGAGCCATGGAGTGATGCTGGCCCAGGGTCAAGGCCTCCCACTCATTTTGATCATTGACGACGCAGGATGATCTCCCACTGCCTTGCTCTCCTGGTGTGTCCATCTCCCCACCTCCAGCGAAGGGCAACAAAGCCTCTCTCCTCCAGTCTTATCTGAACAGCAGTAAAAAGTGAATTTCTCAGTGTACGGAGTTAGGGACTTTGTAGTCTAGGAAAACACAGGAAGCAGGAACAAAGTCTGTAAAGTCACACAGGGTGTTGGCAGGGCAGACCTACGTTTGTTTACACACCAAGCCCCAGGTCACCAGAACATAAAACTTGAGAGTACTTTGGGGGTACAATATCTCTTTATTAAAACAACTTCACTTGAACATTATCCAGAAAATTAGATCACAGAGCTTTGAAAGCTCCGTCTTGATACAGTTAGGTCCTCCACGTGTCTTAACTATTATCAGTCACAGCTTGAATCTAACCTTGGTTTTTATCTCCAGACTTTGATTTAAATTTGCCTATCAAAAACAAAACAAAAATCTGGCGTATCAATTCACCCTAAATCCTACCTTTAAGTTTATCCATGAAATATTTTTAGGGCACTGACTATGGACATAGCTTTTTGGCTAGGCATCTAAAAGAATGGATCTTATCTGCCTGAGATCCACACCTAAAAAATAAAAATAAAAATAATTTTTTAAAAAAGGATGGATGTGAGGGCGATCTGGCTGCAACCTGATCACCCCACTGATCACCCGGGGTTGATTTGGCCCCCACTGATCACCCGGGGTTGATTTGGCCGACCTGCTTGGCTAGGTGGGTGTCCCCTTCCTCCCTCACTGCTCTGTGAACGTCCCTCCCAAAGCTGTGCACTAAGTTGAAGAGGACGACTATTCTGGAACATCCCATATTGGGACGATCCCTAATAGAGGATCGTTCTTGGTCAAGACCAGGGGTCCTCAAACTTTTTAAACAGGGGGCCAGTTCACTGTCCCTCAGACCGTTGGAGGGCCGTTGGAGAGTGCAGCGCACATTCCACACATGCGCACTGTGGGCCCAGCACAAGTCGGCTGCTAAGCAGGACAGGCAGCCGCGGCAAAAACACCTGGCAGGCCGGATAAATGTCCTCGGTGGGCCGCATGTGGCCCGAGGGCCGTAGTTGGAGGACCCCTGGTCAAGGGTATACGAGTAGCTGTGCTCCCCTGCTAGAACCTCCAAACAAGCTCTCAAGGTCCATTTGTAAGAGAAGCTTCCAAGACTTCAGGCACATCCAAATGAGGTGCTGCATGTGGCATTCTGCCTTGAAAAAAAAAAAAGGGACTGTCCACCATGTCTGTCCTCCAGAAGTTTGCAACACATTTAGGTAGAAAGAGATCCATATTTGAACAGATACAAATGAGTGCAGTCAGCCCTCAGTATCCACATGTTCCACATCCGTGGGTTCAAACTTGGATTGAAAATATTTGGGAAAAAACCCTACAACAATAAAAAAAAATAGTATATACATCATATTAGATTTTATAAGTAAGCTAGAGATAATTTAAAATATATGAGATGGGCCAGGCATAGTGGCTCACACCTGTAATCCTAGCACTCTGGGAGGCTGAGGTGGGAGGATGGCTTGAGCTCAGGAGTTCAAGACCAGCCTGAGCAAGAGTGAGACCCCGACTCTACTAAAAATAGAAAAATTAGCCAGGTGTGGTGGCTCATACCTGTAGTCCCAGGTACTTGGGAGGCTGAGGCAGGAGGATTGCTTGAGCCCAGGAATTTGAGGTTGCAGTGAGTTAGGATGACACCACTGCACTCTAGCCAGGGCAACAGAGCAGAACTCTGGCCTTTCCAAAGCTGGTAACGGGTGCTGTGGTCTGGGGCCCACAGGCCAGGCATGGGGATGGATGGGGATTAAGGTTGGCTAAGAGACAGGGGATTAGCTTGTGACCAGCTAAGGAATAAAAACTAGGGTAGTTTTTTCTTTTAAGACAGAGTCTTGCTCTGTTGCCCAGGCTAGAGTGAGTGCCCTGGCATCAGCCTAGCTCACAGCAACCTCAAACTCCTGGGCTCAAGGGATCCCCCTACCTCAGCCTCCCGAGTAGCTGGGACTACAGGCATGTACCACCACACCCAGCCAATTTTTTGTTTCTATTTTTAGTTGTCCAGCTAATCTTTTCTATTTTTTTCTTTTATTTTTACCAATCAAGACTCCATGACATAATTTTTTCTATTTTTAGTAGAAATCGGGTCTCACTCTTGCTCAGGCTGCTCTTGAATTCCTAACCTCAAACAATCCCGCCTCGGCCTCCCAGAGAGCTAGAATTACAGGTGTGAGCCACCGCGCCTGGCTGGATAGTTTGTTTTTAAATTTTGTTTTATTTTTCTCAAAATTATCAATGCACATATTTTTTTAAAAAAGTTCCACAAGGTTCGTCATGAAAAGCAGTAGTCCTCTGCAGGCTGGGCATGGTGGCTCACGCCTGTAATCCTAGCACTTTGGGAGGCCGAGATGGGAGGATTGCTTGAGCTCAGGAGTTTGAGACCAGCCTGAGTATGAGCAAGACCCCGTCTCTACTATAAATAGAAAGAAATTAACCAAATAACTAAAAATAGAAAAAATTAGCTGGGCATGGTGGCACATGCCTGTAGTCCCAGCTACCTGGGAGGCTGAGGCAGGAGGATGGCTTGAGCCCAGGAGTTTGAGGTTGCTGTGAGCTAGGCTGACACCACTGCACTCTAGTCTGGGCAACAGAGTGAGACTCTGACTCAAAAAAATATATATAAAAATAAAAAGTAGTCCTTTGCCGTCCCTCCTCCCTCTTTCCCCAAGAGACAACCACCTTCACTTCTTTCAGCAGAACCTTCTAGTATTGACTTTGACTTCTCCATGTGAAATTACCACTTAGTGACTTTTCAGTGTTGGGCCTCATCAATTGACGATATCTAGTGGAAATCGGAGACTTGGGACGTCCTTCACCACAGACACACACTTCCAGTCCCCCCATTTTGTCCATATAATTGTGTCATTTGGGATGGATAATACTAATGTTGATATTACTATGGATATAAACCCTATTCACAACTGAGCCAGGACATTGCGTATGACCCCTCTTCGCTTCTGGCAGAACTTTCAGTTTTCTTTGGAGTTAACAATCTTTGTTTGGTTGCGTGATTTTCTATGCACGTATCGCTAGTAAAGCCAAATCTGACCCCATTTGTATATTTCTCCATTTCATCTTGAAGAACCCGCTCCGCAGAGGAGTGTGTTCCCCTGTCCTACCTGCTCACTGTCCCTTTGAGGAGGGGAGGGTGTGACTGCAGAGCCTCCCGGCTTGCCATGCGTCTGCGGAGCTGGCTGATACCACGCTGATTCTTGGCTCTTCCTTTGCTGTTTTTCTCTCTGAGTGCTTGTAGGATCGTCTTCAGTGTTGTGAAATTTCACAGTGACATGTCTTGCCGTTGCCAGCTTTTCTCCAGCACCTATTACCCACTGGGCCAGGCGCTCTGAGCCCTGTCTGCCTGGAAACTCGTGTCCTTTAGTGTTAGTGAATTTTCTGAAATTAATTTCTTTCTTTGATAATCTCTTTCACTCACATGTCTCTGTTTCCTATTTCTGGGATTGATTCTTTAGATGTTGGTCCTTCTCTTTTCTATTTTTCATATTTTGGTCCTTTTTTTTCATGCTTTGTCTCTTTGATCTCCTTTATGGGAGATTTCCTCAGTTTTTTATTCCAACTTCCAACTCCTCTGTTATACTTAATTCCTATCCTTATGTTACTGTTTTTTGCGGTCATGGTTTTATTTTCTTTATTTTTTGAGACGGAGTCTCACTCTGTTGCCCTGGCTAGAGTGCCATGGTGTCAGCCTAGCTCACAGCAACCTCAAACTCCTGGGCTCAAGTAATCCTGCTATCTGAGCCTCTCTAGTAGCTGGGACTATAGGCATGAGCCACCATGCCCGGCTAATATATATATATATATATATATATATATATATATATATATTTTTTTTTTTTTTTAGTTGTCCAGCTAATTTCTTTCAATTTTTTTTAGTAGAAGTGGGGTCTCGATCTTGCTCAGGCTGGTCTCAAACTTCTGAGTTCAAACAATCCTTCTGCCTTGCCCTCCCAGAGTGCTAGGATTACAGGTATGAGCCACCACGCCCGGCCCTGTCATGGTTTTAATGTCCAAGGACTTTTTTTTACGTTTTAGAGCAATCAATATTTATTTTATGGCTGTAATATTTTTTTCTTATCTCAATATATTCTCTTATCAGCATAAAATATTCACTTATCAGCACAGCAGCCAAAGTGATCCCTTTATAATGTTGTATATTGAGTTCTTACCGCCCACACTCAGATGAGCTTGGTGTCATTAACTGTGTCATTCCACCTGCTGTGTGGATCTCCTGTCACCGATGACTGCTCTGCAGTGATAAAATCTGGTTCCTCGCCCTTTGCCCACATTTCTGCTGACCTAGCCCAGTTAGGAGACGTGGGCACTGTCCACTCTTCAAACCTCTATCTCCTATGGAAAATGTTGTGTTTGTTTTTTCTTTTTTAATGGAAATTGTGTGAGAACTAATTGTGTTTAAAGACTTTTTTTTTTTTTTTTTTTTTTGAGACTCACTTTATTGCCCAGGCTAGAGTGAGTGCCGTGGCGTCAGTCTAGCTCACAGCAACCTCAAACTCCTGGCTCAAGCAATCCTCCTGCCTCAGCCTCCCAAGTAGCTGGGACTACAGGCATTCGCCACCATGCCCGGCTCATTTTTTGCATATATATATTAGTTGGCCAATTAATTTCTTTCTATTTATAGTAGAGACGGGGTCTCGCTCTTGCTCAGGCTGGTTTCGAACTCCTGACCTCGAGCAATCCGCCCGCCTCGGCCTCCCAGAGAGCTAGGATTACAGGCGTGAGCCACCGCGGCCGGCCTAAAGACCTTTTTTTTTAATTAAAAAAACTTGAAATAACTTGAAATAGCTCCTGAAAAATTAGAAAAAAATATTATAAAAAGAAATAAAAGATTTAAGGAAAAGAAAGGAATGTCATTTCACTCTTTTTTTTAATTTCAGCATAATGTGAGAAGAAAAACTGTAAGTAGTTTTACATTTTAGAATCTAGAGAGTGAGACAAGTTTAGAGGCATCACTGTTTGTTTAACAAGCTGGCTGTAACCCCCATATCAAAGCTTGTCCAAACGAATGTTTAAAAAAAATGTACATGCCAAACTCACCTATAAATATTGATTTTAAGATTGTAAAGAAATTATAAGGTGATAAAATCTAGCCATATAATAAAACAAATAGGCAAAGTCAAAGGTATTTTAAGGAAATCTGTTGTGTACTTCATTACCTTAACAGCTTGAAGGAGAAAAATCTTATGACTTTCTTGATACATGCCAAAAGGCATTAGATAAAATCAACATCTATTCCTGATTTAATAAAAAGACATTCTAAAACTCTCTAGCGTACCCTTGTAATATGCTGAAGTTAAAAAATAATTACAAAAATAAAAACAAGAGTTTGGACTAGAAAAAAAAAAAACTCTCTAGCTAACTTGAAATAGATGGACTTTAACATCATCAAGAACATGAAGAATTAATACCAAATGCCATTCTAACAATAAAAATACCAGATACATTCCTATTAAAATCAGAAACAAGGTAAAAGTGCCTACTAACACTTGCCATTTTGATTAAAGCCAAAGTAAGCAAGCATCTCAGTCCGCAGACTCAGGTTTATGAGAAATAAGGCTTTCCAAATTTTTTCTGCCTTTTAAAAAATTCCTTTGAATTTCAATCATGAATCACCATTTTCCTAGGTGATGGAAATTTACTCTTGGTCATTATGAGAGCGTTCGCCTTCCTGACAGCTTTGCCATCTCATCTTGGGAGAGAGAGTGTCACTTAGTGTCAAGGCCTCCAGGGAGGAGAAGCATCTGCCCCCGCTGGCATTTGCCAAGATACTCTTTGTCTTGTCTAGCCCCCTGGTATTGGTGCATACAGGTAGCCGCTGTGTTATTCCTTGCCATGAATATTCGTTGAATCTGAGTCTCTCAGCTCCTTCTGCACCCCATTTGGGCACCTAGGAGCTTTAGGTGGCCTTTGTGCCCATTTGGTGGGAATGTTCAATTCTTCATTGCCTTTGGGCTCCTTCCGGACATACGTCAAGTTGTTCTGCTGCTCCAGCCCCGTGCTGGGGCGCGTGGGAACTGAGTGGGCTGTCCAGACCCAGCTGCCCAGCCGTGCCCACAGCCTTGTCACTGCCCAAAGGAATGATAGCATCTTTCTCCTTCCCAGACTCTACGTCGAACCAGGAGCCCTTCAGATTCCAGTTTCCTGGTCTGTGGAGGATATCTAGTTCTGCTACTGGCAGCTTGCCCCTGCCACCCCCCACTGCCCACTTTTGGCCATGCTTGGGCTTCTGGGTGGAGGACAGGATGCAGGGACATAATGGCAACTTCGAACCTACCTGTTTGTCTGTAACTGTCTTCTTTCTCTGAATCTAGACACTTTTAGTTAGTCTAAAGAAGTACATATCAAAACATGTAAGAAGTAAAACCAACTTTGTTTTATTTCCATTTGTCATGGATTAATATTTTTGGTCTATATATGGCTCAATGAGATGAGTCTGCCAATCAAGCCCTTGGATATTGTGGCAACAGCAAATTGCCATAAAAGCATCTACATATTTGTTTTCAAGATCTGCACTTAACTCATCATGGACAGTAACAGCTCACGGACCAGCAGGGTCATTACGTTGAGTAACCTAGTACAGAAGCTCTGTCATCCCCCCCCCCATCTGCTGTTCCAAGTCTGATAAGGGCTTTAGGCGCTACACAGTCCAAGAACTGGACTTCCTTTTCCTACATTCTGCTGTGTCATTCCTTCCCTAAGCCAGTACACAGAGAACACCCTAGCTTCTGCCAGGCCAGAGAGAAACAGTCATGGGGTCACTGAAATAGTGGAAATGAAAATTGCATCAGTTAACACAGTAAGTTTCACTCTCACAGCAGAAATGAGAAGTATAAAATTGACAAAAAAATACTAATAAAATAAAATGAAAGAAAGAATCACAGACTAATCATAATTTATAAATAAGTTGATTGCAACCTACAAAACAAAACAAAAGTGTTTTTGGAGACAGTATCTCTCTGTCACGGTGGGTAGAGTGCAGTGGCATCATCGTAGCTCACAGCAACCTCAAACTCCTGGGCTCAAGCGATCCTCTTGCCTCAGCCTCCCGAGTGGCTGGGACTACAGGTGCACACCACTACAGGTGTCTCTATTTTTTGTAGAGATGGGGTCTTGCTATGTTGCCCAGGCTGGTCTTGAACTCCTGGGCTCAAATGATCCTCCTACCGCCTCAGCTTCCCAAAGTGCTAGGATTACAGGTGTGAGCCACCAGGCCCAGCCAAGAGAATTTAATAGGATAGATGGTTACAAAGAATATAAAAATTGAAAACACTTCTACTATACTAGAATGATATTTAGGAAACATAATAAGAGTCTCATTTACACTAACTATAAAACAAAATCCTTGGATATCAAATTATACATTGGAACAAAATCATAAGACTGTACTGAGATATTGAAAAGATTATTTTATCAAACTAGTAAGTCTCAATATTGTAAAGAAATATAAATTCATCTGCAAATGCAATTCCCTTCTAATCAAAATCACATAGGAATGATGGGGTGACTTGACAAAGTGATTCTGAAATCTATCTAGAAATTAAAGATATGATAATAGCCAGAAAAAATTTCAAAGAAGAATCTTGAGGAAATACTTAACTCCTTTGATGTTAAATGGCATTATTTATTAGCTGGGTATGGTGGCATGCATGTAGTCCCAGCTGCTTGGGAGGCTGATCACTTCAGCCCAGGAGTTGGAGGCTGCAGTGAGCTATGATGTCGTCACTGCACTCCAGCCTGGGCAACAGAGTGAGACCTTGTCAAAAGAAAGAAAAGAAGAAAGAAAGGAAGGAAGGAAGGAAAGAAAAAGGGGAGAGAGAAAGAGAAAGAAAGGAAGGAAGAAAAGAAGGAAAGAAAGAAAAGAAAGGAACAAAGTCAGTCAAAGTGGCAACAGCAGAGCCTTAAACCAAACATGGGGACCTTCTAACTGTGACTGCACAGGACACACACATGAAGCCATGAACCTGTGTGTATCTGACTTGTCTGCATCCTCCCTTTTCTCCTAGGTCCATTTCCTTAGTGCTCTGCCCAGGTTGTACTTCCACAGGGCAGTGAGGGTGATGTCTGTGGTTCATTCATGAAGTCTTTACTCAAATGTCACCTTCTCAATTAGGCTAAACCCCATCTCCTATGCTCTGTATCCCGTATCCTGATTTCTTTTTCTCCTTAATACTTACCACCATCTATCATAGTATCCATTTTGTTTATCTTATTTATGAGTAGTTCCTTTACTAGAATGTAATCCACAAGGGCACAGATTTTTGTCTGTTTTGGTCACTGTGTATCCTCAACAGCTAGGATAGTACCTGTCAGCTAGCTGCTGCTCAGTAAATAGCGAGTAAAAGAATGAATGACTTCAGGCGGGGCTCGGTGGCTCACACCTGTAATCCTAGCACTCTGGGAGGCCGAGGTGGGCCGAGTGCTCGAGGTCAGGAGTTCAAAACCAGTCTGAGCGAGACCCCGTCTCTACTATAATTAGAAAGAACTTAATTGGCCAACTAATATATATAGAAAAAGTTAGCCGGACATGGTGGCGCATGCCTGTAGTCCCAGCTACTTGGGAGGCTGAAGCAGCAGGGTCATTTGAACCCAGGAGTTTGAGGTTGCTGTGAGCTTGGCCTGATGCCATGGCACTCACTCTAGCTTGGGCAACAAAGTGAGACTCTGTCTCAAAAAAAAAAAAAAATTAAAAAAAAATAATGAATGATTTTAAAGAATAACAATCAGAGAACAGATACAGGCAGAATATATACAGATAGATGCCTGTTACATAACCAGTATCTACACACTGGTGAGTCCATCCATACAAGATATTTATTTATTTATTTTTTGAGACAGAGTCTCGCTTTGTTGCCCAGGCTAGAGTGAGTGCCGTGGCATCAGCCTAGCTCACAGCAACCTCAAACTCCTGGGCTCAAGCAATCCTCCTGCCTCAGCCTCCCGAGTAGCTGGGACGACAGGCATGCGCCACCATGCCCGGCTAATTTTTTCTATATATATTAGTTGGCCAATTAAGTTCTTTCTATTTATAGTAGAGACGGGGTCTCACTCTTGCTCAGGCTGGTTTCAAACTCCTGACCTCGAGCAATCCACCCGCCTCCACTTCCCAGAGTGCTAGGATTAAAGGCGTGTGAGCCACCATGCCCGGCCATACAAGGATATTTAATGGTTGACTCTCAAGTCACTGCATCTAGGGTCCAATAACAACCAGACCACAGTATCCCTTAGGACACTCCCTGTCTAGTGAAGTGGTTGGGTGCAATTGCAAAACATGGTCTAATAGGATGTCATGAGGTTGGATCCCTGTAGAAAAAAGATTCTTTTCATTTGTATTTTATAACTTTAAATCAACTTTACCAGGGTACAATCTATTACCATATAATGTATCCATCTTAACTATACAGCTTGATGCACTTAGATAAATGTATATCCCTGCATTCTGCATGAATTTTTTATTATGGTAAAGAACACAAAACATTCAATTTACCATCTTAGCCTTTTTTTTTTTTTTTTTTTTTTTTTTTTGAGACAGAGTCTAGCTTTCTTGCCTAGGCTAGAGTGAGTGCCGTGGCGTCAGCCTAGCTCACAGCAACCTCAAACTCCTGGGCTCAAGCGATCCTCCTGTCTCAGCCTCCCGAGTAGCTGGGACTACAGGCACGAGCCACCATGCCCGGCTAATTTTTATATATATATATTAGTTGGCCAATTAGTTTCTTTCTATTTTTTTATAGTAGAGACGGGGTCTCGCTCAGGCTGGTTTTGAACTCCTGACCTTGAGCAATCCGCCCGCCTCGGCCTCCCAGAGTGCTAGGATTACAAGCGTGAGCCACCGCGCCCGGCCCCATCTTAGCCATTTTTAAGTGTGGTAAGTATGTTCACATTGTTGTGAAACAGATCTTTAGAACTTTTTCATCTTGCAAAACTGAAACTTTACTCTCACTAAGCACTAATTCCTTCTCCTCCTCCACCCTAGGGGAAAAGATTCTTTTTGATTCACCCTAATACAATAAATGGAGCATTCAAGATGTCTTAACGAACTCCTTAAAATAATCTCAAAACAGCCTGAGCAAGAGCGAGACCCCATCTCTACTAAAAAAAGAAAAAATTAGCCGGGCATGGTGGCTCATGCCTGTAGTCCCAGCTACTCGGGAGACTGAGGCAGGAGGATCGCTTGAGCCCAGGAGTTTGAGGTTGCTGTGAACTAGGCTGACGCCACGGCCCTCTAGTCCAGGCAACAGAGTGAGACCCTTGTCTCCAAAATAAATAATTAAGTAATTAATAATAATAATAATCTCAAAATAGGTCCACTTCCAAAAAGAGCCAATGAATCACTCAGGACTCTTAAGGATAAAAATTGGGAAAAAATTAAATAAACTCAAATTGGCTAAATAGTAAAAGGGAATTTGGGGACTTCTGTATCAGAATAGTCTTCTTCCCAGGGCTCAGATGATGTGACCAAGCCCAGTTTCTCTTTCTTCCTGTCCCGGCACTGACTCCGGATGTTGCCTCCCTTCCCAGGCAGGCTGGGACAGCACCAGCGGTTGTGGACTACATCCTTCCTCATTCACGGCCTTTCTTCCTGGACACGCACGCAGATGCCTCCTGTGCTGGATCTGTTTGGGTTTCCCGGCCGTGATGACCACGGGAATGGCCGCCATGTCTTAAACCCATCAGGGTCATGAGGGAGCATGGGTGGGGGTTGACCCCCCCCCCCCACTGCATGGCTAAGAATGGGAAAGTCAAGATTTAACCAGGGAAAATTGGTTGCAGGTGATAAAAGGGGGAGCAGCTGCTAGGGAGACATCATGATATCACCATTGCTGTGCACTTTATGAATTATATCACTCAGTCACTCAGTGTTCAGCGAATTCCAGTTGCAAAATGAACATCTTAATGAACCTTTGGGGCGTTTGGTTTCAGGCTGTCCCTGAATCAAAGTTTCATGTGCAAGTGGGTTTTTAAGAGCACTCCTAGGAGAAAGCTGTGAGGGGACGGAGTGACTGGCGCATAAATTAGGGACCTCCAGGCAAAGGGACAGGGTTGCTGTACTTGCATACTACTGCCATGGCGAAGGGGGAGCTTCAAACTCCCAAACACGTCCAGCTCTCCAGGCAGTCACTGAGGCTCCTGCGCTCAGGGTTGCAGGTGCCAGCCATTCCCGGCTAGCTGGCCGGAGATGGGCATGCAGAGCTAGTTCAAGATGGGACATTACCAGGGATCCGCTATGAAAGCTGGTGCCGGGATGGGCAGACCAAGGGGAAGCTGAGAGTTGGGCGGGGGGCAAGGGTTGCACTTTGAGGAGAGTTGCTCCCAGAAGTGCCCACACAAAGGAATAAATGACAGTCATGGCACAAGGAACACGCAGCCACAGGCCTGGAAGAAAATAGTCGTGGAAAGAGAAAGAGCAGAGGGCGGAGTTGAGGGCGTAGGGGAGGAAAAACTTTCCCTTTGCCCTCTTAGTTTCTGTAGCTGGGGGCTGCACATCAAACTGTCTAAAGATAAATTAACTTGCAATGAATAGTGATGGGACAAAAGAAAAAAAAATAAAAAAATAAAAAATAAAAAAATAAAGATAAATTAACAGGAGAAAAGATTATTTTGTATGTACATAGGGACTTTACAGAAAATAAGTGAAAACCTAAAGAAATGCATAGGCCTGAGAGCTTCTATATCATTTTAACAAAGGGTGATAAAATGTGGAGAAGTGACTAGACAAAGGAAAGGGGGCTTGGGGTTCTAGGGGCTGTAAATTGTAGGAAAGTAAATCTAAGGGGGACCCAATGGTAGGTAGGGGGCTATTTAATAATGTCTGTTTATGCAGACTCATCTTGCTGCCACCTCCAGGAACAACAGTGAGTAAGAGTCACTCTCCTCTTCCTGGTGGGGACAGGGAAACATCTTTAAAAATGAAAATTTATGTTCTATTTTTAGGCAGAAATATGAAGGGCAGAGAGTTCCTCCTGTCTGCTATTTCATAATTGCCTTCAGCTCAAAATAAATCTTGTGCCAATGTGGCATATTTGGGGGTGGCATATTCTGATCTTCTTCAAGGGGGACAGTCTAAAAGTGAGGAAGAGACAGAGAGAGCCCTTTTCTAGTCTCCCCTACTTTATTGCATCAATCCCCACCACCCTAAGCCTCAGACTGGCCTTGGGCTCTGCTGTCTCTGGCCTCTGAGCTGGCACCTGCTTGCCTGGGCTCTGTGTCCCTGCTCTCCATCCAGATCCTGGGCAGCCTCCCCAGCGCAGTCCTTGGTGCCAGCCCTCTGCCAGGCTCTGGCTCCAGCCCTGCCCTCCTGCAGCTCTGACCACACCCTGGAGCCCCAGCCAGCCGCCCTGAGCCAGGAAACACAGTGAAGCTCCCGCAGGGTGAGCCACCAAAGCCAGGCCCTGGGGCAAGGAGCATGGAGCACCTCCAGGCTGGCTGCATCCGGGGCTGTCTGCGTCATCGACATCTTCTCACTGGCTTTGTGTGCTCCACCCTTGAGGCCTTCCGGGTGCTTTCCACACCTGGGACTTTCAGGAGAGCACTGCCTGGAGTTTCTGGACCTGTTTTGTAAACACTGGGATTTTATATTCCCCAGGGTGAGAGTATGGGAGAAGGAAAGCCCAGCTCTCTTGCCTGGAGGCAGGACAACCCTACACGCCAACTCTTCCTTTTCTCTGGCCTGCTTCCCCCACTCCCAGATGCCCTTCCTTAATAACCTCTTGCACATGAACCCTCACTTCAGGGTCTGGGTCTTGGGAGTCCAACCTAAGTTACCTGCTGTGTGGCCTCTGTTTCTCAAGCCATCAGTCTCTACAAGGAGGCTGGAACTGGATCCTCAGGAAGCTTCATTCATGTTTTCATAGTCTCATGGCCAAAAAGGAAAAAGGCCCTTCCCTGCCAGCTCCAGGTATAGTAGAAACATTCCAGGGACAGTTCTGCTTGGCCAACATGGATGGTGTATCCTTCCCTGGAATCATCACCATGAACAGGCAAATGAGTCCTGGAAACTGCCAAGAACTACACAATTAGACAGTGGGGAAGCATTTCCCAAATGACAGGGGTATGTTCTGGTCAGACGGGACAATAAATGGTGACTGCACTTGTAAGAGTATAGGTTCAGCTGTGTGTGACAGAGGCCAAGAATAGCACTGGCTTACACAAGATAGAAATTGGTTTTCCTCTTATAGAATATAAAGGTCCAAAGCATAACATCCCAATTCTGTGATGTTGCCAGAAGCTCAAGCTCCCTCTGTCTTCTTCCTCTGCCCTGCCAAGAGTGCTGCTTTTAACTGCGGGATTCAATATGGCTCCCCGTCTCTCTGCATTCTAGCCAGTGTGCAGGTGGAAGGGGAAGGACAGAGGGGAAGGACAGACCCCACTTGTATGAGCACAGCCCAGAACCTAAACCCTTCACTTCTCCCACATCCCCTTGGCCGGCACTTAGTCACATGGCCACATGTAGCTGCACAGGAGGCTGGACAAAGCCAACTTTATTCTTTTTAGCAGCCATGTGCCCAGCTAAAAAATTATCTGGAAAAAGGGGAGAAGAAATATTGGGAGACAACTCATCTTCCAAGACTTCCTCAAAATACTATATTTATAGGTGTATAGGAAAAAGACAATTAAAATTTCAAAAAAATTGTGGGCAGACCAGAGTGAAAAAACTACTTAAAGTAACATTTCCCATTCATGACCTACAAAATGTTTCTTCCAAGGGTTGCTAATAGGTGTGGCAGGAAATCAGAGTTCTGTAATCAAACACATTTGGGAACTGATGGGCTAAATGCTAGGGGGTTTTTTTGGGCTTTTATTTTAAATACAGGATTTTTCAGACTAGATGTGCTTGTGCTTGTGTACACAACACTCTCCTAGGGAGAACAAGATTGCATCCTCACCTGCTGACACCTCCCAGGGAAGTGTCTTCAGAAAACTAGTTGGGGCCGGGCACGGTGGCTCACGCCTGTAATCCTAGCACTCTGGGAGGCCGAGGCAGGCGGATTGCTTGAGGTCAGGAGTTCGAAACCAGCCTGAGCAAGAGTGAGACCCCCCCCCCCCCCCGTCTCTACCATAAATAGAAAGAAATTAATTGGCCAACTAATATATGTAGAAAAAATTAGCCGGGCATGGTGGCGCGTGCCTGTAGTCCCAGCTACTCGGGAGGCTGAGGCAGGAGGATTGCTTGAGCCCAGGAGTTTGAGGTTGCTGTGAGCTAGGCTGACGCCACAGCACTCACTCTAGCCTGGGCAACAAAGCGAGACTCTGTCTCCAAAAAAAAAAAAAAGAAAGAAAGAAAAGAAAAGAAAACCAGTTGGAAAATTTTCCCATTGTATCTCCTACTTTTGCAAAAAAAAAAAAAATATATATATATATATATATATATATACTAGTCATTTGATCATTTTTCAGCTCATTTATACTAAGAATTTTGTTGTCGGACAGAAGCTGGGTCGGCCTTGGAGAGGTGGCGAGGCCTGTGTACACAGCCACAGAGGCAGGGAGGGGCCGGTGGGCTGCCTTTGTGGAGGTGCTGACTAGACTGATGTGACTGAGGTCAACAAGCTGGAAAGTTCGTTAGCGTCAGATGCTGATGGACTAGGAAAAGAAATTTGACTATTCCACAGGCCCTGGGAGGCTTTGAAGGTTTTCAAACAGAGAAGTGATATAATTTAAATTTGTATTTTAACAAGATTGTTGCCTGGTGTTCGGTATGACAAATTGGGATGGGGACAGGATGTACAAAACCAGTGAAAGTCACTTTAGTAGTCAATCAAGTCCAGGTGGTGTGGAGGCCTTCTAACAGATTTGGGGGGCCAGGAGGTACCTTGAAGACAGGGGATAGTGCTACTCAGCAGGTGGAGTCCCAGCTCTTTAAGAATGTTCTCAGGCAATAAGCTGCTATCTCTACAATTAAGGTGGACCCCAGGGTCTCTGCAACCTGGTATATTCTAGTACTTTTTCTTCCACTGTTTCTCAGCCTTGGCTTCCATTCATAGCTCTATCTCCGGGGCTACCTCTAGATTATTGTCCCCCTCACCCTGATTCCTGGACCTTGGCAGAGGTTAAGCTGCTTTTGAGAGTATCACAGGCCACATGAGGATGGGTGGTCCTGCGCTATTCTGGGCACATAGATGTGGAAGAATTCCAACAAAGGCCCATAAACAGCCAAGGTCTGTTGGCCTTGGGTAGTCTAAATGTGGGGCTGTCAGGACTCCTTAAATGAGGAAGCAAGAGCATGAATGAGTCAGTCTTTTCTCGTGTTGAATTTCTGGCATTATTTCTTGTAGAAAGACTGGGAAAACCTCCACGTCAGCATCTACCCGTCAGGATGCTGTAAGTTGCTCTGGGGAACTTAGAGGCCCAACTTAGTGTCTCCTGGGCCTCGAGACAACCACAGACCAGCATCAAGGCAAGCCCCTGCCCCTGCTTGAGCAAGCCAGGTTTTAAAATTTTGCTGCTGGCCAGGCGTAGTGGCTCACGCCTGTAATCCTAGCACTCTGGGAGGCTGAGGCGGGAGGATTGCTCGAGGTCAGGAGTTCAAAACCAGCCTGAGCAAGAGTGAGACCCCGTCTCTACTATAAATAGAAAGAAATTAATTGGCCAACTAATATATATAGAAAAAATTAGCCGGGTATGGTGGCGCATGCCTGTAGTCCCAGCTACTCGGGAGGCTGAGGCAGGAGGATTGTTTGAGCCCAGGAGTTGGAGGTTGCTGTGAGCTAGGCTGATGCCACGGCACTCAGTCTAGCCTGGGCAACAAAGTGAGACCCTGTCTCAAAAAAATAAAAGAATAAATAATAAAGAAAGAAAGAAAAGAAAAGAAAAAGAAAACAATGCAAAAACAACAACAAAAATTATAAATAAAAATAATCACCCAACCCACTCCCCTAACACAATCTTTGCATATTTCATTCCAGTTTTTGTCATTTGAACATATTCTTGTACGTAATCACATAGTACATGTGCTATTCTGTCTACCAATTTTCAAACTTGGCATTAAGAATATTTCCAGGTTGTTTGGCAGTTTTCATAACTATATCTTTTTATTGAAAAGATAAACAACAGTAAAGAAACTTTCAGAAATACTTTTGCAATTACCATCTCTTTCAACCTCAAACTCCTGAGTTCAAGTGATCCTCCTGCCTCAGACTCCTGAGTAGCTGGGACTACAGGCACACACCACCATGCCCGGCTAATTTTTTCTACTTTTTGTAGAGGTGGGGTCTCACTATGTTGCTCAAGCTGTTCTCAAACTCCTGAGCTCAAGCAATCCTCCCTCCTTGGCCTCCCAGAGTGCTAGGATTACAGTTGTGAGCCACTGTGCCCAGCCCCTTCTCAATATTCTATCTCAACCTTGTCTCACCAGAGAAAACATCTACCTACTACCATACAGATACCAGCATTTACCACACGTACGTAAATACCCTCTCGTATATATAGAAAACCTCTACATTTTCTGTATATCTGTCTCTAAATGCACATACTGATTCATCTTATTATATATCACTCTAACTATAAATCTGTATATCCCTATATGTATATTCATGCCCCCCCTTTCTCCAGCTCTCCATGTCCACTTACCCACACCCTTTTCTGCATCTGTCTGTGTTTTGATGCGTTCTTGGTTGCACTTGCCGTTCAGGAAGCCCCAGATAGCCCAGCGATGCATGCTTCCTGAGCCGAGGCAATCACTAATGACTAGAGTCAAATATATCTCCACTCCCAAGCTAACATCACTTCTGGGGCATCTGGGCATATGATCAGCTGACTTTTGAGTAGCTCCTGACAATCACTCCATGGCCATTCACCTGGAAATGGGGCAGTGTCAACTCCTGAAAAATAAGGAAAAATAAACAAAAAATCCCATACATCGTCTACGAAGACTGTTTCTTTTTTTCTCCCACATTTGCTCCAGGGCAATAACAACAAAGAGAACGAACCAACAAACAAAATCTGCCAGATCGTTTGCACAGGTTGAACAAAAATCCTTTTATGCAAATATCTGTTGGGTCTTTGCCCTCTCGATAGTTAAATACAGCTTTCTGCTTACACCTGGATGAGTGGAACCACAGTGGTAGAAGGATGCCACCTGTCACCTGCCTCAGCCCTGAGCTCACCTGGAGCAGGAGTGTGGCAGGTAGGTAAGCTGGGCAGTGCTTTCTCACCAGCGGGATTCCTGGGTGATCAAGACAACTTCAGGGTTCTCTTCCTGGATGAGGCACTCTTCTGGTTATTGATGTCTACATTACAAATGGCCCTAACACTTTGTGGCTAAACAATTAATTTTTATGTTTTAGGGTTCTATGAGTTAACTGAGCTCAGCTCAGCAGTTCTCACTTGGGCTCTCTCATGTGGCTGTGGTCAGATTTTGGTTAGGGCTGTGGTTATCTGAAGACTTGATTGGATCTGAATTCAAGATGGCGCATGTACATGGCTGGCAGGTGATGCTAATTGTCTGCTGAGAACTCAGCCAGGGAAATCAACTGGAGAGCCTGCACATGGCCTTCCACGTGGCTTGGGAGTCCACAGAGCATGTCAGCTGGGGTATGAGAAGTATCTTAAGAGTAAACATTGCAAGGTAGCCAACTGAGACCTGCAAGGCTTCCCCAAGACTGAGTCCTGAAGTCCCAAGATGTCCCTTCCACTCTTCAGTCACAAGGCCAGCCTCGATTCAGAGAAAGGGGAATTAGGCTATGTCTCTGGAAGTGAGTTGCAGCATTTACATATAGGAAGAGAAGGAAACAGTGGCAGCTGCCCTCTTTGGAGATAATTTACGTTAGCCACTTATAGAGGGACAGGTCATAGGCAACCAAGCAAGAACAAGAAGATCTTGAGCTCCTGCCCGCCCCCAGGTCTTTGAGGTGTGTGGGGGGTGCCCAAGTGCATAAGACATGGCTTCTTGACAATTAGGATTCCTGTAGGTTGAAGAGGTGAAAATGATATAGGCAAAACTTATGGTGCAATTGAGAAGAGGTGTCTCTTTCTCAGAGTCTCAAAGCCACCCCACAGGAGCAAAGCTGGTCACCAGGGTCCAGTGGCCACACCGTCCATCATGGGCCACACCAGGGAAAGGAGTCCCAAAGAGGACACAGCTCCAGGCTTCCAGAAGAAAGAGAAACGAAGGCACCACCTGACTGAGGTTGGTAAGTATGTTAAAGGTGCTAAACTGAAAATGTCCCAGGAATAAGTATTTGAGTGTGAAAATGACTTGGGTTGTAAAATACAGCAGAGAAGTTTCCCCTACTGAGAAGCTATGTGAATGGAATGCTCTAGATGTGTAAGAGAAGGGAATTCCCAGCTGTCCTCTCACCCCCCCATACTACTCTTTTTGCAAATGGTGAGAACGTCACAGAGGCCTCCCCACCTTGTTCCTGTGGGCAGGATTCCCTTCCTGTTCCTCCCATCTTTGGTACTCAGAGTGATGCTGAAGAGGACAGGATACCTGTGTTCTCACAAAGGGACTGCAGCGTGGTACAGATGGCTGCATGCCCAGCCCTATGCCCATTTCTCCTTCTTTAGTAATAGAACCACTCAATCTCAGCTGTACAGGTAATAAAACCACTGGATGATCTTGCTTAACATAGCTACTAATATACAAACTATTGTTTCCCAGCATGCCTATGACTAAGTCTGGTCATGTGACTGTGTTCTGGCCAATGGAATGTAGGCAGAAGTTGTTGGGGAAAGCTTCTCAAAAAGGGAACTGTCAGCTGCAAGGTATTCTTTTACCTTGCCACCTGCCTGGGACCCAGATGTGAGGGCTGGAGCTGCAATGTTGACCTTGCAACCATGGAGAGATCTTGATGATGGGCAGTGAAGCAAGAAGGCTAGGAGCCAGAACATTGCTGACATTGTGGTACCTTCATCAGCGTGGGGGACAGCTCCAGGACATGTGACGTTCCCACTTCAAAATCCTCAGGATTTTCTCCAGCACCACGGAAGCTTGCTCAGCCTGTGTACAGCAGTCTGGACAATCTGGGGCTCTTGTGCCCCAAGGACAGTCCTCAACCAATGAGTGCAGGAATCAGTGGGTAACTGCCTCAGTTTACCTGTCTCTCACCGGATAATTCTGACTTGTCTCCTACACAGCTCATCAGAGGGTCCCCAGCAGGATGAGCCTGCCGGCCACAGTGATAATCTACACTTCCTTGGCTTTCCTTCCTGCCCTGTCTCACTCTCCACTTCCCAGAATCTCTTCCAAACAACTACCCATACCCGAGTCTACTTCTGCAGGTGTCCGAGCTAAGACAGGGCGGAGTGTCAGCTTCACTATGAAGTCAATGGGAGCACCTAGAAGCTTTGCACCGGGGCTCAGTGTGTGTGGGTGGGCAGCTGAGACCCTGGAGGTGGGAGCAGGAGATTGGAATCAAAGAGGTCAGTGGGGACATGAACACACTCATGTCCACAGGGGATGATGAGGTCTGGCTGGGGTCAGTGACATTCCGTCTGAGCCCAGAGACATTCAAGGTGTAACTCAGTGAATCACAGGTGTGAGTAATACCAGAAGGAGACACCTTGGTTATGTTTGGGTTTTTTTTTTTGAGACAGTCTCACTCTGTTGCCTGGGCTATAGTGAGTGCCATAGTGTCAGCCTAGCTCACAGCAACCTCAAACTCCTGGGCTCAAGCGATCCTTTTGCTTCAGCCTCCCAAGTAGCTGGGACTACAGGCATGCGCCACCATGCTCATTTCATTTTTTCTATATATTTTTAGTTGGCCAATTAATTTCTTTCTTTGTTTGTTTTTTGTTTTGTTTTTTGAGACAGAGTCTCACTTTGTTGCCCAGGCTAGAGTGAGTGCCGTTCTTTCCATTTTTTAGTAGAGACAGGATCTCACTCCTCCTCAGGCTGGTCTCGAACCCCTGACCTTGAGCAAGCCTCCCGCCTCAGCGTCCCAGAGTGCTAGCTAGGATTACAGGTGTGAGCCACCGCGCCCGGCCCTATGTTTGGGGTTTTGACATTCTTGTTTTAAAAGAAGTGTTCTCTCTTCTCTGCTCCCCAGTCTTTCCTTTTCTGGGCTGCTCTGGAACTCTAGGGGGACAAAGCGGCACTTCACACCCTCCATCAGGGAAGGCAGTGTCCTCCAACGAAGAGTGATTCACCCTGGGACGTGGCTGGCCAGTCCCAGCCCGATCCAGAAGGAGGCATGCCAGTGTGGCAATGAGGCATCACCCGCTTGGTTTCCTGGCCTGGACTAACCTGACCATGACTGAGCAAGGCTATGAGGTTTCCCAATCTGGGCCAACGTGGGTGTGTGGGCAGAATGCAGCGGGGGAGGGGCAAGGCCTGAGCAGATTGCCAAAGCTGGGGACTTTGTGGGCTGCTTGCACATCATAGCAGCCCCTCTCCTCTCTCAGATCCGCTCCTGCTTCTCCTACTTATCCCAGGGACGGGGGTCTCCGATGCAGCCCAACCCCCTGTTGTGGCATTGCTCAACTCTGGTGCACTTCTATGTGACCTACAGTTGTGATGTTTGGCATGGCAGGGGCGTGATCCCTGCCCCCACGCACCCAGTGAGTCATGGCCCCCTGGGGTCCAGTCTGTGGATTGGTCACTTCCTGTCCTTCATGCTTCTCTAGGACGGCAGCCCTGCCCCACAGCCCAGTCCCTGGGCCCTGACCTTAACCCAATCAGATCAGAAGCATCCCCATACGTATCCAGGAGACTGGGGAAGCTGGTGGTGGCAAGGGGTGAGGAGGGGTGGGGACGTCTGCTCTGACCACCTGGCCTCCTCCTGGCCAGGAAAGCAGGCTGCACTCACGGCCACCTCTCCGCTGCTTGCTAGCCTCAAAGAGATTGTTAGAGCAACTCTGCTGCCCTGAACAAGGGCCACTGGTGGAAACAACAAACAGCTAAGGGAGGTGGATCGTGGAAATCATGGAAACAGAGAATTCTCTGTTCTGATCCCCCGGGAGCACCAGCTCCCTCCTCCTGACAGTCGGTTCCCCTCTCAGCCCGCATCTGAGCCCGTCATGTCCCTTCCCATGACAGAGGTCATGCCATTCATGCATCATTCCAATGTGTTAGACGTTAGTCCTTATGAGATTAAACCTGCTTTCCCTTAATATTTTCATCTTTTCATATATTTATTGGATATTTGTATTTCATTCACAAATAAATTGTAACTCTCTAAATTTTTTAATTTATTGCTATAAAATTGTGCCTAGTGTTTTTAAAAATCTTCAATATCTGTTCTTTGGCCTTTCTTATTACAAATGTTAATTTTTTTCACATCGTTTTTTCTTTGATGATCTCTTTCTTTTTTTTTTTAAGACAGGGTCTTTCTCTGTCACCTAGGCTAGAGTGCAGTGGTGTCCTTATAGCTCAATACAACCTCAAACTCCTGGGCTCAAGCAATCCTCCTGCCTCAGCCTCCCAAGTAGCTGGGACTATAGGCACACGCCATGACGCCCAGCTAATTTTTCTATTTTCAGTAGAGACGGGGTGTCGCTCTTGCTCAGGCTGGTCTCAGGCTAGGATTACAAGCGTGAACCACCGTGCCCAGCCTGATTATCCTTTTCAAAAATATCTATTTCATTGTTTTTCCTTCAATGAATTAGCATTTGATTTGATTGATAACATTTATTATTGGATTTTGTTTTCATCTTATCTATTTTTGCTTGTATCTTTAGTAATTTTTGCTTATACTTCCTCTGGATTTATTTTGCTAGCTTCTTAGGTTGAATTCACCTACTGTCAGTTTTGCTGTCAGTGATCCTGTGAGTATGCACTTTCCTGAGTACTGCTTTGACCACATCTAGGTTTCGACATGTAGCTCTGTAATTATCGTTTATTTCGTAATAGTTTGTGATTTGTGTTTTTGTTTTCTCTTGTAGCTATTAATCATTTAGGAAGCTTTTATAAAAAGTTCCACGTTAACAAGTTTTTGGACTAAATTTTTCTTGTAAATTTTTCATTCTATTGCATTATGGTCAGAGAGTACACATGCATGTAGACACAGCCTATATGACTTTTTACTTTTCTGGAAATTTAATCCACCTGTCTCAGGTCTGTTCTCTGATCTTCCTTGAAGAAATTTTAGTTCCTCTTTCACAGGATGGCTGTTAAATGTTTCATAGAAATTACTTAGCACTCCCTGGGCAGGGGGCAGGGGGAGTGTGCAATCTTCCCCTGGAGACTTTTTGGTCCTCTGGGGCTTCTCAAGCATTTGGGTACCTCACTCTCCCACCCTTCTCCCCCACCACTGCCATCACGTGTTGAGACGGGAAAGGAAGAACAGCTGTCAGACACTCACAGTAGGACAGCATTGTCCTGCAATCCATCTCTGGAGATGTTTGAGTCCTCCCTAGTAGCCTATGAGGTCAACGCAGTGCTCATCAGAGTGCAGGGAGCAACACCCCTCTTCTCTCTCTCATGTTCGTCTTGATCAAACTTTATTTAGCCCAATTGTTAGAGTCAGTCCTTTGCTCCGTCCTCTCAGCGCGTCTGTACCCCGATTCTGCAATCCAGTGTCGCAGCCACCCCTCTGCGATTCTTACTGTGGGCAAATCAGATCAGCCTGCTACCTGTGTCCTCATTCAATGCACAGATAAGCACGGAAAATAAACGGAAAAGGACAGGACCGAGGATTGAAATACAAAGGACACATGTTTCATCCCATAGAACGACTCTGATTGGCCGTGGCTGCCCAGGCCAGTGCCTCTTAGACTTCCTCTTGGAAGTGAGTCACCTGGGAATGCAGGATCTGATTCGGTGAGTTCAGGATAGGATCTGAGATTCTGTATTTCTCACAATCTCCCAGGTAATGCAGCTGCTGCCAGTCCTGGGACTATATCTTGAGTAGCCAGGCCCTAGAGCACTGTGTTGAGAAGAAATCTGAGACTACCTCTGTGCCCACTGGGAAAGTGCCATGATCAATTAGCGATGTGTGCAAAGATGCGGTTTTCATCTAGAATCTAGCTTAGTGTGATCCCTCAGAGAGCTCACGGGCATGAATAGCACCACAGTGTTGGTCTCACCTTGGGGCAAGAGGACCAGCCTTTATGTGACAGTGTCAGACAGCACTGGTTGCAGGATGCTGGGGGTGGGTAACCTCTCATGTAAGGCCACCCTGGTTGGCCAAGAATAATTCTCTGGAGAAGTGGGTAGTTGTGAGTCACTGGCAGCCAACACTCCCAGCAGCTGGGGGAGGGATGCAGCAGGCAGCTGTACAGGCTGAATTGCGTGCACGGAAAATTCACATTTTGGGGGAGGACAGAGTCCTGCTCTGTTGTCCAGGCTAGAGTGTCATGGCATCAGCCTAGCTCACAGCAACCTCAAACTCCTGGGCTCAAGTGATCCTCCTGCTTCAGCCTCCCTAGTAGCTGGGACTGCAGGCACCCATGACCACACACGGCTAAATTTTTCTATTTTTAGTAGAGATGGGGTCTCACTTTTGCTCAGGCTGGTCTTGAACTCCTGACCTGAAGCTATCCCCTACCTTGGCTTCTCAGAGTGCTAGGATTACAGGCGTGAGCCACTGCACCTACTGAAAATTGAAGTCCATATTGAAGTCCTAATTCCCAGGATCTCAGAATGTGACTCTAATTGGAGATAGGGCCCTTCAAGAGGTAATTAAATTAAAATGAGGCTTTTAGGGTGGCCTCTAATCCAACCTTACTGATGTCCTCCTAAGAAGAGAAAATTAGGCCGGGCGCAGTGGCTCACACTCATAATCCTAGCACTCTGGGAGGCCAAGGCCGGAGGATAGCTTGAGCTAGAGCCCAGGAGTTTGAGGTTTCACTGAGCTATGACGACTCTACTGCACTCTAGCCGAGGTGACAGAGCAAGACCATATCTCAAAAAAAAAAAAAAAAGAAGAGGAAATTAGGACACAGCAAGGGTGCACGTGCAGAGAGGAGAGAGACCACGTGAGGACAGAGCATGATGACAATTCGTAGATGACAACCTGCAAATCAAGGAGAGAGGCCTGGGAAGAAACCAAGCCTGCTGATGCCTTTGTCTTGGATTTCCATCCTCCAGAGCTGTGGGAAAATACATGTCTGCTGTCTAAGCCTCCCCATCTGTGGGCCTTTGTTATGTCAGCCCGAGAGGCGGAGACAGCAGGTGAGCAGGGGCTGGGCGGCACCGCCAGCACCCACCGCATCTTCTTGCATGCTCTTGGCCCAAACCATCGCTCCCTTCCTTCCGTTCCTGCTCCCAAACACCGACCATTTCAATCTGGCTGCCTGCTCTTCAAGGGGAGCCACAGTGCCAATTATAGGAAACAGCTAATTTTCCGGATGGAATATCCGCTGCCTGCCCCAGACAGACGCCAACCAGCTTTCTCAACCTCCTTTCAGCACTTTTGACATCTCAATGGAAACAGTGCAACCGAGCTAGAGATTTATGGTCCTTCAGTTGAAATGAGCCATAAACCACCAAGTAATTGCATGTGTTGATTTATCTTTGGCCTTAACCTGCCTTGGATACCCTGTTCTAATGACTTGGGGGATTTGTGTGGTCCTGCCCAGTCTACAAAAAGCTCCACAATTGTTTCCATGATCTCTACTAAATGGCAGAGCAGCCACAAAGGGAAGGAGGCAGAGTTGGCTAAACTTTCTGAGATGAGATTTTAATTTATTAAATCAGGTTAATATTAATTGATGGCTCAGTTTCTTTCCAATACTGGATTTTTCCTGTTGCATCGCTAACTCTGTTAATCCAGTTTCCGTGGAGCAATGGCAATTCTTCAGCCTTCCGATTTGCTGAGACAGTGAGTTTCCAAGCAATGGACACCAACTCAGGGAAGTTTATCATCATTTAGGGCTTGGTAGGTTTGAGGAAGAGCTTTGGCTTTGGGTGTTTTAGTTTGCTAGGGCTGTCATAACAGACACTGATCAGGGAGCTTACACGACAGAATTCTCGCCAGTCTGGAGGCTGGAAGTCCAAGATCAAGGTGTCAGCAGGGCTGGTTTCTCCTGAGGCCACTTGCTTTGGCTTGTCGATGCTGCCTTCCTTCCCCCTGCGATGTCACGCGATCGTCCCTTTGTGCGTGTCTGTGTTCAATCTTCCTCTTCTTATAAGCACATCAGTCATATTGTATTAGGCCCCAACCTGATGACCTCATTTTCACTTAATTGCCTCTTTGAAGACTCTATCTCCAAATGCAGTTACATTTTGGGGCACTGAGGGTTAGGACTCCAACATATGAATTGGATTGGAGGGGGACGTAATTCAGCCCGTAACAGAGGGTTTGGGACAGAAGAGAAACTTTGTAAAGTCTCATCTGACTTTTTTAAAGAACGCCTTAGGCTGTTGTATAGGAAAGCAAGGGGGCAGAGGGGACCCACCAGGAGATGACTGCAGTAACGCAGGGAGGGAAGAGGGTGTCTTGAGAACGGGGAGAGAAATGAGGATGGCGGGAAGGGATCGGATCCTGAATACATCTTGAAGCTAGAGCTGAGATGATTTGCTGATGCTTCGCCAAGGGACATAGGGCACGACAGAAAGAGAAAAGCCGGAGAGCCCTTCGGAAAGCCAGTGGACACCGAGGTTTGTCTGAGCAGCCCAGAGACCTAAAGATCTCCCACCTCGGTATTCTCTAAACTTACAAGATGTCAAGAGTTACCCAGATATTATTAAAATTACAGATTCCTAGGAACTACCCTGAACCTGATGTTCAAAAAAGTAGTCAAGAAAAAAAATATATTATTGGACCCAAGAAAAAATAAAACTGGGGAAAAGAGACGACTTCCAAGAGACTCAGAAAGAGGCTACTGGAAATGGCCCACCACAGGGGAAAGTGCGCTTGTGCAACCACCGTTCTGCCTGCAAATTTGAACAGTGCAAACAAGAAAAGGGCAGAATTCATGACAAAGATGTGGGTCCATCCTCACAAAATGCAGAAACGCAGTTAGGCTGCAGGGGGAACTGGAACCAGGAAGTTGGATAAGTCTCTCCCCCTTGCCTTCCTTTGCATTCTTGCTTTTTCCCCCTCTGCCTCCTCCTCCCTCTCTCTTTCTGTCTCTGCAGATTGGCTTTCTCCGCTTTTTCCACCTTGTAGAAGATGGCTGCAGCGGTGTACTGGGGCAAGCTCTCATGGACTCTGAAAAGCCAATTGTTATTTTCAGGAATTTTGTAGGGCAGTTGTTAAACATACCCATTATTAAAATTTAAATTATATAAGCTTAAGTGGCCGGGTCTGGTGGCTCACACCTGTAATCCTAGCACTCTGAGGCCAAGGCGGGTGGATTGCTCAAGGTCAGGAGTTTGAAACCAGCCTGAGCAAGAGCAAGACCCTGTCTCTACTATAAATAGAAAGAAATTAATTAGCCAACTAATGTATATAGAAAAAATTAGCCGGGCATGGTGGCACATGCCTGTAGTCCCAGCTACTCAGGAGGCTGAGGCAGGAGGATTGCTTGAGCTCAGGAGTTGGAGATTGCTGTGAGCTAGGCTGACGCCACGGCACTCACTCTAGCCTGGGCAACAAAGCAAGACTCTGTCTCAATAAATAAATAAATAAATAAACTTAAGTTAAACAAATTATATCCTCAAGAGATATTCATTCCCTTTTTTTTTTTTGAGACCGAGTCTCAGTTTGTTGCCCAGGCTAGAGTGAGTGCCATGGCGTCAGCCTAGCTCACAGCAACCTCAAACTCCTGGGTTCAAGCAATCCTCCTGCCTCAGCCTCCCGAGTAGCTGGGACTACAGGCATGTGCCACCATGCCCGGCTAATTTTTTTTTTTTTTTTTTTTTTGAGACAGAGTCTCGCTTGTTGACCAGGCTAGAGTGAGTGCCGTGGCGTCAGCCTAGCTCACAGCAACCTCAATCTCCTGGGCTCAAGCAATCCTTCTGCCTCAGCCTCCCGAGTACCTGGGACTACAGGCATGTGCCACCATGCCCAGCTAATTTTATATATATATTAGTTGGCCAATTAATTTCTTTCTATTTATAGTAGAGACGGGGTCTTGCTCTTGCTCAGGCTGGTTTCGAACTCCTGACCTCGAGCAATCCGCCCGCCTCAGCCTCCCAGAGTGCTAGGATTACAGGCGTGAGCCACCGCGCCCGGCTTTAATTTTTTTTTTTTTATATATATATGTTAGTTGGCCAATTAATTTCTTTCTATTTATAGTAGAGACGGGGGTCTCGCTCTTGCTCAGGCTGGTTTTGAACTCCTGACCTCGAGCAATCCGCCTGCCTCGGCCTCCCAGAGAGCTAGGATTACAGGCGTGAGCCACCGCGCCCGGCCTGTAAACTTTTTTTTGAGATAGAGTCTCATTCTGTTGCTCTGGCTAGAGTGCAGTGGCGTCATCATAGCTTATTGCAACCTCAAACTTCTGGGCTTAAGAGATCCTCCTGCCTTAGCCTCCTGAGTAGCTGGGACTATAGGAGTAGGCCACCATGCCCAGCCATAAACTCCTAATTATGTATTTTACTACATTTTTCTTTCCTTCTTTCTTTCTTTTTTATGAGACAGAGTCTCACTCTTTGCCCGGGGTAGAGTGCGGTGGCATCAGCCTAGCTCACAGCAGCCTCAAACTGCTGTGCTCAAGCGATCCTCCTGCCTCAGCCTCCCAAATAGCTGGAGCTACGGGCATGCACCACCATGCCCGGCTCATTTTTTCTATATATTTTTAGTTGGCCAATTAATTTCTTTCTATTTTTATAGTAGAGATGGGGTCTCGCTCTTGCTCAGGCTGGTTTTGAACTCCTGACCTTGAGCAATCCACCTGCCTCCGCCTCCCAGAGTGCTAGGATTACAGGCATGAGCCCAGCCTTTACTACATCTTTCTATTACCTATGTTTTGAGGTTATTTATGTCTGTTGTATCTAACTGTTGGAAATACTGTATAGTGTTATACCATTGTGCCTCTCTTTTTAACTCCACATTCAGTGACCTTATGTTGGTAGCTTGAAATTGGCCATCGTGGGAACATTTACACCACAGAAATGGGAATACATTATAAATAGGATGATAGGACTTATTTATTATTTGGTTGATTGTAAAAACTTAAGAAAGTAATGGTGAAAATGTTAATAATATAGGCTGGGCGAAGTGGTGGCTCACGCCTGTAATCCTAGCACTCTGGGAGGCTGAGGCAGGAGGATTGCTCAAGATCAGGAGTTCAAGACCAGCCTGAGCAAGAGCAAGACCCCATCTTTACTAAAAAAAAAAAAAATAGAAAGAAATTAGCTGGACAGCTAAAATATATATATATAATAATAATAAAATATATAATATATAAAATATAATATAATAAAAATATATATATATATATAAAATTAGCTGGGCATGGTGGTGCATGCCTGTAGTGTCCCAGCTACTCGGGAGGCTGAGGCAGGAGGATTGCTTGAGCCCAGGAGTTTGAGGTTGCTGTGAGCTAGGCTGACACCACGGCACTCTAGCCTGGGCAACAGAGTGAGACTCTGTCTCAAAAAAAAAAATGTTAATCATACAGAGTAGATTTACAAGTGTGTCATATCCACAGCCTTTGCATTGGAATAGCACAAAAATTTGAGGAAATATTCTTCCAGTGTTCATGTACTACTGTTTTTAGCAAAAAAGTTCTCCTATCACTAACAAGTGAAGTTCTGAAATATATATTTGTTGTTTTACTTTTGTCTTCTTTGATAACATAAATAAAATTATAAAGCAACATCCATGTTGATATTGCATTCTGTTGTCCATTGCAACTATAGTTTTGTTACTAATATAAGAGATCATCAAAAATCGATGAAAGCATTCTGTTAGAATAAATTGGCTCTGTGGAATTAAGAATATTATATATTTTATCATCCATAAATAATATGCTACATATCCTTTACATGTAAAATATTTTTTTAAACTTCCTTATTAATCTATATGCACATTTTTTCTGGAGAGTTGGCTGTTAAATATCTATCAGCACACCACTGGATGGCTACTTCACACTCCTGAAATAGCATGTCTCTAATTTCCACCCAGATGAACACATTGCCTTTATTTATTTATTTAGAGATAGAGTCTTACTCTCTCAACCAGGCTAGAGTGCTGTGGCATCATCATAGCTCATTGCAACCTCAAACTCCTTGGCTCAAGCAATCCTCCTGCCTCAGCCTCTCGAGTAGCTGGGACTACAGGTGTGCACCACCACACCCAGCTAATTTTTCTATTTTTTGTAGAGATCAGGTCTTGCTCTTGCTCAGGCTATAATATTGCCTTTAAATTTCCATGTCATATTCCCAGGGGAGATAATCTGCCTAGCATAAGTCGAGTGGCTACCCTTGGTCTAATCAGCTGGGGCCAAGGATGCAGGATTACACAAGTATAAAAATCTTTCTCCAAGGCCAGGGAGCTTATTCTTAGAGAAGTGGGAAGGATGACAAATTGGGCAGGCATTTCCAAAAAGTGTCTACTATAGCACATTCAGTAGGCAAAGAGAAACACTGACTTCTTTGAAAAGCAAGCAGAAAGTCACACAGAGAGAAATGGCTGAGATGAAAAGACAGCAGGATAACTCAGGAAAAAGATGGATGAGATCAAAAAATAGTACAGGAAAACTAAAATTCAAGAATAGAATTAAAATCCATTTTGGAGGATGACCTTTAAAAGTTTGCCTGGAATGCGACAAAAAAAGAGCATACAGGATTATAAAGGGCAGAGAACACAAAGCTGTGTCAGAGTTGCAGTTGAAATATCTATTCTCCGCTTTCCTTTCTTGACATTATTTTAGTTTTGTTGGAGATGGGGCCAGCTCTAGAAAGGTCAGACTTTGACCATGAGGAAAAAGCTAAGGAAAGCCTAAGGCTTTAGGCACCAATGTTGTTAGGCCACTGAACCAAGCCCGTTAACTGCCTATCCCAGGACATTAGATTATTTGAGCAAAGTAAACCCCCTATTTTATTTAAGCCTCCGGTACCTGGGTTTTCTTTATTATTATTATTTTTTTAAAAAAATAATTAATACTTTATTTTATATATATATATATATTTCATTTTGCAGATCAGCTCTTATGAATGTTTATATCTTTATTCTATTATTTGTTATTTTGCTGGAAAAAAAGTCATATATCTGGGTTTTCTGAAACCTGACCTGGAAATCTCTAACTGATATGCTAGCATGCATATAATTAGTGTTTCTCAGGAGGAAACCAGAACAAATGGATTAAATCTAATAATTGTCAGGTGCAGTGGCTTCTGTTGGTAATCCCAGCACTTTGGGAGGCCAAGGTAAGAGGATCACTTAAGGCCAGGAGCTCAAGACTGACCCGGGCAACATAGCAAGATCTTATCTCTTAAAAAGAAAAAAAAAATTATCAAGAAAAAAAATTACCCAGGCGTGGCGGCTCATGACTATAGTCCCAGCTACTCAGGAGGCTAAGGCAGGAGGATCTCTTAAGCCCAGAAGTTTGAGGTTGCAATAAGCTATGATGATGCCACTGCACTCTAGCCAGAGCAACAAAATGAGACTCTGTCTCAAAAAAAAGTTTACAGGCCGGGCACGGTGGCTCACGCCTGTAATCCTAGCTCTCTGGGAGGCCGAGGCAGGCGGATTGCTCAAGGTCAGGAGTTCGAAACCAGCCTGAGCAAGAGCGAGACCCCCGTCTCTACTATAAATAGAAAGAAATTAATTGGCCAAATAATATATATAGAAAAAATTAGCCGGGCATGGTGGCGCATGCCTGTAGTCCCAGCCACTTGGGAGGCTGAGGCAGCAGGATTGCTTGAGCCCAGGAGTTTGAGGTTGCTGTGAGCTAGGCTGACGCCATGGCACTCATTCTAGCCTAGGCAACAAAGCGAGACTCTGTCTCAAAAAAAAAAAAAAAAAAAAGTTTACAATGCTAATAAGACATAATAAAATAAATTAACTAGCCAGGTGTGATACACACCTGTAGTCCCACCTACTCAGGAAGCTGACGGAGAGGATCCCTGGAGCCCAGGAGTTCGAGATCAGCCTGGACAACATAGTGAAGACTTGTTTCTAAAAATTAATAAATAAATAAGATTTTAAAATAAATTAACTAATTACGACTCAATAGGAGGAATATGTTTTAGTGTTCTAACTCTAGGACTGTAGGGTGAGTATAATTAACAACAATTTATTACATATTTTCAAATAGCTAGAAGAGAGAAATGATAAATATTTATGATGCATTTGTTATTTACCCTGATTTGCTTATTGCACATTGTGTACATGTGTTGAAATATCACACTGTATCCCATAAATAACCTGGCAAATATTTTCTCCCAGTCTGTAGGTTGCCTTTTTCCCTCTGCTTGATAGTGTCTTTGCTGTACAAAAAATTTTAATTTTGATAAAGTGCAATTTGCCTAGTTTTTCTTTTGTTGCCGGTGTCTTTGGTGTCATATCTAAAGCATTGCCAAATCTAATGAGGTTGTGACGCTTTCTCCCTGCTTTCTTTTAGTATTTTTATAGTCTTAGCTCTTACATTTAGGTTTTCCATTCATTTTGAGTTAATTTTTTTATATGGTCTTAGGCAAGGGTACACCTTCACTTTTTTGCATGTGAATATCCAGTTTTCTCAGCACTATTTGTTGGAAAGACTATTCCTCTGACACTCAATGGTCCTGGCACATTTGTCAAAAATCATTTTTTTTTCTTTTCTTTTTTTACATTTTTTAATTTATTTTTCCTATTTACCAAACACCACTGGAAGCATGTCAAAAATCATTTGACCACATATGTGGGAGTTTATTTCTGGGCTCTCTGTTCTGTTCCATTTGTCTACAGATCTGTTGTTATATCACTCTTTTAATTACTGTAGCTTTTTTTTTTTAAGGAGAGATGGGATCTTGCCATGTTGCCTAGGCTGGTCTTGAACTCCCTGGGCTCAAGTAGTCCTCCTGCCTCAGCCTCCCAAGATGGAATTACTCGTACCACCACCCACAGCCTCCTTATTACAGCTTTGTAGTAAGTTTTGAAATCAGGAAATTTGAACCCTTCAACTTGTATTCTCTTTCAAGATTGTTTTGGCTATTTGAGGTCCCTTAAGACTACACACATTTTAGGGTGGATTTTTCTATTTCTACAAACAATGTCATTGAGATTTTTGATAGGGATTACATCAAATTTATAGAACACTTTGGCTAGTATTTAGATATTATCAATATTAAGTCTTCTAATCCATAAACATGGGATATCTTTCCATTAATTTATGTCTTTTTAAATTACTTTCAGTAATGTTTTATAGTATTCATTGTACACGTCCTTCACTTCCTCAGTTACTTTTTAAGTATTTTATTCTTCTATGTTATTATAAATGTAATTATTTTCTTAATTTCTTTTTCAGATTGCTCTTCTTTAGTGTATAGAAACACAACATTTTTGTTGATTTTGTAGCCGGCTGCTTTGCTAAATTTATTAGTTCCAACAAATTTTTTTTGTTGTTTTTTGGGGTTTTCTACATATAAGATCATATCATCTGTGAATGAATAATTTCCCTACTTCCTTTCCAACTTGGATACTTTTCTTTCTTTTCTCAGAAGTGATGAAAATGGGCATCATTGTCTTGTTCCTCATCTCTGAGGAAAAAATTACAGTCTTTCCCCATTGAGTATGATGTTTACTGTGGGGTTTATATATGTGGCTTTTATGATGTTGTGGTGGTTTTCTTCTATTTCTAGTTTGCTGAGTATTTTTATCATGAAAGAGCATTAAATTTTGTCATATGCTTTTTCTGCATTAAGGTGGGCCGGGTGAAATGGCTCATGCCTGTAATCCTAGCACTCTGGGAGGCCGAGGCGGGCAGATTGCTCTAGGTCAGGAGTTCGAAACGAGCCTGAGCAAGAGCAAGACCCCGTCTCTACTATAAATAGAAACAAATTAATTGGCTAACTAATATATATAGGAAAAAAAAATTAGCCGGGCATGGTGGCACATGCCTGTAGTCCCAGCTCCTTGGGAGGCTGAGGCAGGAGGATTGCTTGAGTCCAGGAGTTTCAGGTTGTTGTGAGCTAGGCTGACGCCACTGCACTCACTCTAGCCTGGGCAACAAAGGGAGACTCTGTCTCAAAAAAAAGATGATGGCCGGGCGCGGTGGCTCACGCCTGTAATCCTAGCTCTCTGGGAGGCCAAAGCGGGCGGATTGCTCGAGGTCAGGAGTTCGAAACCAGCCTGAGCAAGAGCGAGACCCCGTCTCTACTATAAAATAGAAAGAAATTAATTGGCCAACTAATATATATACAAAAAATTAGCCGGGCATGGTGGCGAATGCCTGTAGTCCCAGCTACTAGGGAGGCTGAGGCAGGAGGATTGCTTGAGCCAGGAGTTTGAGGTTGCTATGAGTTAGGCTGACGCCATGGCACTCACTCTAGCCTGGGCAACAAAGCGAGACTCTGTCTCAAAAAAATAAATAAATAAATAAATAAATAAATAAATAAATAAATAAATAAATAAAAAAAGATGATCATGTGTTTTTTGGGGTTTTTTTTGTCCCTCATTCTGTTAATGTGGCATATTACACAGATTGATTCTAGGGCTGATTTTAAAGCATTTCTTCCTTGTCCCATATTCACAGTTGTAGGTCTCTTACCTCTCCATATGTTTAGGAAAAAGACATAACATGAACAATTTTCCAACTGTTAAACCACATTTAGGATAAACTATATTTTGTTGTGTTTTTTGTTGTTGTTGTTTGTTTGTTTTGAGATGGGATCTGATCTGGATACTTCAGCTATAGTGCAATGACTATTCACAGGTGCAATCCCACTACTAATCAGCACTGGAGTGTTGACCTGTTTCAAGCTGAGATGGTTTTCCCCTCTTTAGGCAACCTGGTGGTTCCCCATTCTTTAGAGGTCACCATATTGATATCAAACTTAGTGTGGACACCCAACCCACATAGTGCACTACAGCCTAGAACTCCTGAGCTCAGGTGATCCTCCAGCCTCAGCCTCCAGGTAGCTGGGACTATAGGCATGCGTTGGCCCATGCCCTTGCATTGCCTTGTTTTAAATTTTTTTTTTTTTTTTTTTGAGACAGGGTCTTGCTCTGTCACGCTGGCTGGAGTGCAGTGATATCATTATAGCTCACTGCAACCTCAAAGTCCTGGGCTCAAGCAATCCTCCCCCTCCAGCCTTCCAAAGTGCTGGGATTACAGGTGTGAGCCACCGCTACAGGCCCTAAATAATTTTATATTACATACCGTAATCAGTGCTTAGTAGTAGGTAAATTCTTACATTGCTATATCACTTGCCCTCAGTTTCTTAGAGACACCAAAGGAGGAATTTTTCAGGAATGTTTTCTGGGAAGGGGCCTCCTCCAAGGGAGTGAGGAAGGGGGTAGGTTGAATCCATATGAACTTTTCCTCTACCTGAACAGAATTCCCATAGCTATGTTTCTCCTGAACCTGGGTTCTGACATACGCAAGAAAACTCTGCCTCAGGGAATCTTTCAGAAGGACCCAAGAGAAACTTGGTGGGAACATTTTATCAAATCGGGAATTTATCTATGTGATCTAGCTCTTGAGAAATTGCAGCTTCCATTCTCCCTAAGGGAGCAGTTTTCAGCCCAGGCTATGTAATGGAATTACCTAGAGCGCTTAAAAAACAAAACAAACACCCCACTGAAGCCCAGGCCCCACCCCAGAGGTTCTGATGGAAATTATGCGCAGCGTGGTCTCTAACCATCCACAGATGTTCCTAATGCTCCACCAGTGTTGAGTGATGAAGAACTGACATTGACTGTGCCAGGCCCTATTCTACAAGTTTCCTTACATGCAATTCCTTACATGAGGTTTGTGCGGTGAGAGATGTTAACACCGTCCCAGCAAATCAGATGTGCAAGTTGGAGCCTGTGATCCTGTGCGTCTCTTCTAGAATGCTCTGCGGAGCATTGGAGCAGTAATTTTTCCCAGTCTCTGGAGACACGAGGCTCTTTCAGTGTCATCCTCACCCCAGCTGAGGAGTCCTAGGGAAGCTGGGAATAAAAAGTGTCTGCCCCCAACCCCTTGCCAGCAGATGCCAAAATAAGTCCTAAAAGAAAAAGGGGGTTGGCTAGGAGTGGTGGCTCACGCTCATAATCTCAGCACTTTGTGAGGCCATAAATTCAAGGCCAGCCTTGGCAACATAGTGAGACCCCCATCTCTAAAAAAAAGAAGAAAGAAAAAGAGGACGAAAATCATGATGAAAGTTAAGGATATTTTTTTTTAAAAAGGACTAAGTACAATGTGAGTTTAGAAAATGACCTTTATTTTATAAAAAGTCCAAAGAGACTTTTAAAGCTACGTATATCAGCTATCTATCTATTAATGCATAATAAATGACCTAGAAATTTAGCAGATTAAGACCACAGTGGGCCAAGCGTGGTGGCTCACGCCTGTAATCCTAGCACTCTGGGAGGCCAAGGCGGGAGGATTGCTCGAGGTCAAGAGTTCCAAACCAGCCTGAGTGAGACCCTGTCTCTACCAAAACTAGAAAGAAATTAATTAACCAACTAAAAATATATATACAAAAAATTAGCCAGGCATGGTGGCGCATGCCTGTAGTCTCAGCTACTTGGGAGGCTGAGGCAGGAGGATCGCTTGAGCCCAGGAGATTGAGGTTGCTGTGAGCTAGGGTGATGCCACAGCACTGTCTCTAGCCTGGGCAACAAAGTGAGACTCTGTCTCAAAAAAAAAAAAAAAATAGAATTAAACAAATTAATTAATAGAAACAACTAAAAATATATAGAAAATAATTAGCCGGGCATGGTGGCACATGCCTGTAGTCCCAGCTACCCAGGCTGAGGCAGAAGGATTGTTTGAGCCTAGGAGTTTGAGGTTGCTGTGAGCTAGGCTGACGCCACGGCACTCCAACCAGGGCAACAGAGTGAGACTCTGTCTCAAAAAAAAAAAATCTAATGTGGCTTTAGTGCTTATTTTGAGCACGGCACAGTCCTACTGTATTAACACATTTAATTCAATTCTCTCTCTAACCCTATAAGGTAGGTATTGTTCTTAATCTTATTTTACGCATGAGGAAATTGAGGCACAGAGAAGTTCAGCTACTGGTCCACGGCTCCCCAGCTAATAGGGAATGAGGCAGAAAGTGAACTCAAGTGACCCAGTGCTAAAGTCCTGCTGTCACCCAAGAAGGACACATCACTGCCTCAATGAGGCATTAAATCAGTGAGAATTAAAACAATGAGGATGAAATCAAAAGAGTTAGAAGGGAGATAAGCAAAACTTAAAAACAGAACAGAAAAACCAAAGTGGGGGCTGGAGTGGAGGGGAGGGTGGTGAGCCAGTGAAAATAAAGGGAGAAAATGGATCAATGAAATGGTGATAGTTTCAAATGGAAGGCAAAGACGGCAAGAGAAGAAGAAAAAGCAGGATAAGACTACAGTTTAAAATTCCCCCAAATCAGATTAAGAGTTTTAAACAGAATAATCTAGAAGAGAAGCACAATGAGCTGAGGGTTTACAAAGGTTGAAAAGATTAAAACTGAAACCAAACCTATGTGATAAAAAGTTCCACATAATAAGATAATCAGTGAAGAGGTTAAACAGGATAGAGAGTAAAAAAAATCCCACTAGGGGCAGGCAGGGAGAGACTGAAAGAGGGTTTTTAGGACACAGCAAGCTTCTAGTATGTCCTAAAATAGGCAGGAAAGCCGGAGGCCCTTTCAGCATCTTCAGGTTCCACGTGCTGTGCCTCACGCGGATCTTCTGGGCTGAGCCCTTCACTTCCCGGTTGGGAGGCCTCCGGCAGAGTTTTCTAGAAGGCTGCCTTGGAACTAGCAGCATCCCATGACCAGAGTTTGTGAGACGCTCAGGCTCTCAGGCCCAGCCACAGCCCTGCCAAATCGGCATGTGCATTTTAACAAGATCCCCTGGGGGGATTCATTGCACAGGAAAGTTTGAAAAAATGCTGCTTAAAAGAAATGTCACGTTTCCTTCTTTTATTTTTTTAAATTTATGGACTATTTTAAGTATCCAAGAAGTAATGAGAATAATACAGCAAACACTGAGAAATGTACAACTCAGACACAGCAAATGTTAGCATTTTAACAAATTTGCTTCTGATCTATGTTTCCTCCTTAATAAAGCAATTAGAGAGAGAGTTTCTTCCTCTTATTGCCACCCTTCCTCGAGATACCTGCTACTATTAAGTTGTGTTTCTTCCCCAGCTTACACCTTTATTATAAATGCAAGAATTCATAAACATGGTATTATTTTGTGTGCATTTAATTTTACATAAATAGTCACGTACCCTACGTAGCTTTGTGCACTTGCATCTGTAACTCAGCATTATGTCTTAATGGTTTATCCAAGTTGATAAGTTCACTCATTTTAATAACTGTGTAGTATTCCTTTGATAGCATGTTGTAAAACGTACTTATTAGGTCTTTTATGGACGGACATGTAGGCTGCTTCCAATCTTTTTGCTATTGCAAAAAAAAAAAAAAAGCTGAAATGAACATTAGTAGGTATCTTTGTGAACACATGTGAGAGCTTCACAACTACAAATCCCTAGAAGAAACTGTTCTGGGTTGCCCATATCTAGATCTTTATATTGACTGGATATTGCCAAATTACTTTCCCAAATGGTTGCAGTGATTTACAATCCTGCCAATCATGTGCGAGCACTCTTCTATATTCAAATCCTCACCACTACTTGATTTTGTTGGTGTTTTGGCCACTATGATCTGACTAACACAATACCCATCTAACACTATCTGTCTGGCTACCTCTATGATAGATATTGGAAAACTACGAAATATAGTTCTAGACACTCTATCATGTTTTATTAATTAAGAGAAAAAAATTAGAAGCAGAATTGGCCAAAAGGTCAATGTTAAGAATTAATTGTGAGGCTGAGCTCGGTGGCTCACGTCTGTAATCCTAGCACTCTGGGAGGCCGAGGCGGGCAGATTGCTCGAGGTCAGGAGTTCAAAACCAGCCTGAGCAAGAATGAGACCCCCGTCTCTACTATAAGTAGAAAGAAATTAATTGGCCAACTGATACATATATAGAAAAAATTAGCCAGGCATGGTGGTGCATGCCTGTAGTCCCAGCTACTCGGGAGGCTGAGGCAGGAGTATCGCTTGAGCCCAGGAGTTTGAGGTTGCTGTGAGCTAGGCTGACCCCAGGGCACTCACTCTAGCCTGGGCAACAGAGTGAGACTCTGTCTCAAAAAGAAAAAGAATTAAGTGTGGACACACATGTGTCGATTATATTATTTTTTGTTCTTTTCTGGATGTTTGAAATGTTTTGTACAGCAAAAGTTGGCTAGAGGCTTTTAAAGCTTATGTTTTTCTGATAAAGAACATTGATGTTTTGCTCTTTCTTCTCTGACTATGGCTTTGAAATGGGTGTGATGCCTGGGCGCGGGCCAGCCATCTTGCCAATGTGTAGTTGAACCATTGAACAGTTGCCACGGTGTGCTTGAGCCACTGCGCATGGCCTGTAAAATCTTTAACCATGAAAAATAGGTTAAAATAATTCTGTTTCTAGTGTTTGAAGAATGACAAATGCTGTCTGTGTCCCTCCCATGTTTTGGACCTTTCTGAGCGCCTGGGTCCCCATTCAAATGGCAGCATCCGCCTTCCCTGGGCCTGAGGCCTTCTCTGCTGCTCCAAAACCTAAGAAGGCTGCTTTGCCCAGCCAAGTCTGGATGAGTTGGGGAATTAACAGCCCCAGGATCAGTTTCAAGCAACGACTTTCTCTTGGGAACCAGAGTACACATCCCCCAGCTCCCTCACGCCTCCAGTGGGCTAATTATGTGATATTTATTTTGCAGTTTCCCGAGACCCGCACAGGATTAAGCTCCAGTGGCCCACAGTGGTAACTGGGTTGATAGCGCGCTTTATGAACTACATCCCCTTCCTCTCTCACTTCCTCATCCCCCTACTGGTGGATTCTTTACTTTGCAAATATAAGCACGGTACTCACACGTGTTGAATCCTATCTCAGGGTTTGCTTCTAGGGGAACTCAAATGAAGACTAGGTGTCTTCATAAAATGGTTGTTGAATTTATCATTTCTTTTTTTTTTTTTTTTTTTTTTTTTTTTAGAGACGGGGTCTCGCTATGTTGCCCAGGCTGGAGTGCAGTGGCTATTCACAGGCGTGATCCCACTACTGATCAGCACGGGAGTTTTGACCTGCTCCGTTTCCGACCTGGGCCGGTTCACCCCTCCTTAGGCAACCTGGTGGTCCCCCGCTCCCGGGAGGTCACCATATTGATGCCGAACTTAGTGCGGACACCCGATCGCCATAGCGCACTACAGCCCAGAACTCCTGGGCTCAAGCGATCCTCCCATCTCAGCCTCCCGAGTAGCTGGGACTACAGGCGCGCGCCACCGCGTCCGGCTATTTCTTTTTTCTGAATCTATTGAGATGATCATGTGGTTTCTGTTTCTTTAATCTGTAGCTATGTAAATTATGTTGGTACTTTCTAATAGTAACATAACAACCTTCCCTTCCTGGGATAAATACTACTTGGTAATGTTTTTTGTTTTATCCATTGTTGCATTTGACTAGCTAATATTTTATTGATAATTTTTGCATCTATATAAGTGAAACTGAGCTACCAATAGTGACTAGCCTCGTGCAGGTTGTTGAATCTTTTTATTAGTTTGGGAAAGACAGGTTTTCTGTCCTTTGAAGGCTATAAAAGTTGCCTGTGAGGACATATGGGCTTGGTGAAGTGTTTCATGACTAGAATTCTTTTTTGGGGGTGGGCTAGAATATTTTATTCAGATTCAATTTTATTAATGTGTAAGTCTATTTAGGTTTTCTATTTCTTCTTGAACACATTTTTGGTAACTGATGTTTTTCCTTATAATTGTCTATGTCAATGGAAAAGAAGACAAACTCTGTAAAATAATTTAAAGAGGTTTATTCTGAGTCAAATTTGAGGACCATGACCCAGAGCCACACTCAAGAAGTCTTGAGCAAGTGGCCGTGCTGAGGCTGGGTTACCATTTGGTTTTATACATTTCAGGGAGACAGGGGTTACAGGTAAAGTCATAAATCAGTACATGGGAGGCATACATCAGTTTGGCCCAAAAAGGTGGGCCATCTCTAAGAAGAAGGGTGTTTACAGGTTATAGGTGGGTTTTAAGACTCTTTGTCTTGTAATTAAAGACAAGAAGCTTTGTTTAAAGGCTTGCAATGTTTTAATATAAAGAGGTCTGTTAATCAGGGACAGGCCACCCAGACATATATTTGTTATGTAAATTGAGGACCTGCAGGTTTGTCTTGCATACCCCAAGGCCTGTTAATGCGTTACAAAGGATATTTCCAAGATGGGATGGGGGCATGAAGAGGCAGGCAGTTTAGTTTTAGGATATCGCCTTGGCAGGGGCAGGGTCCATTCAGTCGGCCTGTGGGAGGATAGCCTTAAGATTTTATTTTAAGGCCGGGAGAGGTGGCTCACACCTGTGATCCTAGCACTCTGGGAGGCCGAGGTGGGGGGGGATTGCTCAAGGTCAGGAGTTCCAAACCAGCCTGAGCAAGAGCGAGACCCAGTCTCTACTATAAATAGAAAGAAATTAATTGGCCAACTAATATATATAGAAAAAATTAGCTGGGCATGGTGGTGCATGCCTGTAGTCCCAGCTACTTGGGAGGCTGAGGCAGTAGGATTGCTTGAGCCCAGGAGTTTGAGGTTGCTGTGAGCTAGGCTGATGCCACGGCACTCACTCTAGCCTGGGCAACAAAGTGAGACTCTGTGTCAAAAAAAAAAAAAAATAGAATTAAACAAATGAATTAATAGAAACAACTAAAAATATATAGAAAAAAATTAGCCAGGCATGGTGGCACATACCTGTAGTCCCAGCTACTCCGGAGGCTGAGGCAGTAGGATCGCTTGAGCCCAGGAGTTTGAGGTTGCTGTGAGCTACACTGATGCCACGGCACTCACTCTAGCCTGGGCAACAGAGTGAGACTCTGTCTCAAAAAAAAAAAAAAGATTTTATTTTAGTTCACAGTCTATTTTATCAAATTTTTCAAACACATAGTCTACTATGCAGAGTTCAAAGCCTCAGAAGGAGAGCTGCTAGTCTTCTCCCCTGCTTTGTCAGGATTGGGCAGACACAGAAAGGTAACAAAGAAAAAAAAAAGATGCTTTTATTTGTTTCTGGTGAGCCACAACCTTAAAAAGACATGGAAAAGGAACCATTCATTTCTCAAATGCTCCCAGTTACATCCATTAAAGACTTTTCATTGTAGCTTTAAAAATCTCAAGGACATTCTGAGTGTGTAGGGGATGGGGTGAACAAGGGCTCACGGGCTAGGCAGGAACGCAAAGGTGATTTCAGGTGAAGGTGAGCACCAACTTGGCAGAAAGGCTCCCCTGGAACGGGCCTGGAGATAAGGCAAGATGCTTACCTGGCAGAGGCTGTGACCACGGGATGGAGACCTGGAGGCCAGGTGGTCAAGGAGGTAGAACTTTATCCTGGAGTCACCTGCTCTTCTACCTTTGGCCAAATGCACCATTTTGGAAAGAATTGCAGGACAGGAGAGGGGGGAAAGATACAAACCTCCTTTTCTTCTTACTTTTAAGCCCTACTTTTTTCTTTTTTTGGGGGGGGGGGCGGGACAGAGTCTTGCTTTGTCACCTAGACTGGAGTGCCATGGCATCATGGTAGCTCCCTGCAACCTCCTACTCCTGGGTTCGAGCGATCCTCTTGCTTCAGCCTCCTGAGTAGCTGGGACTACAGGCATGCGCCACCACACCCGGCTAATTTTTTCTATTTTTAGTAGAGACGGGGTCTTGCTCTTGCTCAGCCTGGACTTGAACTCCTGACCTCAAGCGATCCTCCCACCTCAGCTTCCCATGTGCTAGGATTACAGGGGTGAGCCACTTAGCCAGGCTAAACCCTGCTTTAAAAGACATCTTGAGGCCGGGCGCGGTGGCTCACGCCTGTAATCCTAGCACTCTGGGAGGCCGAGGCGGGCGGATTGCTCAAGGTCAGGAGTTCGAAACCAGCCTGAGCAAGAGCAAGACCCTGTCTCTACCATAAATAGAAAGAAATTAATTGGCCAACTAATATATATATAGAAAAAATTAGCCGGGCATGGTGGCGCATGCCTGTAGTCCCAGCTAGTCGGGAGGCTGAGGCAGCAGGATTGCTTGAGCCCAGGAGTTTGAGGTTGCTGTGAGCTAGGCTGACGCCATGGCACTCACTCTAGCCTGGGAAACAAAGTGAGACTCTGTCTCAAAAAAAAAAAATAAATAAAAATAAATAAATAAAAGACATCTTGGGTGGAGGAGAGATTAGGATGAAGTGAGGCAGGAGCAGGGGTTTCCCCCAGAAGTATTGGTTCTCAAGCGTGAATAGGGCAAGAAAAACCAGCCAGAAAGTGAGAGGATCTGGATTGGGCTTTGGGAGAAAATGCTGTGGCCTTAGGACAAGAATGCACCCAAGTTTAGGAAATCCAGGGCTTTGCAGTTGTATGACCTTGGGCAAATTACTTAACTCCCAAAGCCTTGGAATGCCAGAACGAGGTCTCTGATTTTCAGCGGAGTTCCACGCAGTTTTAAATTCCTGCGGCTTGGCCACAGGGACCTCAAGATCAGTGGGTGGGCGTGCAGGGGGGTGATTTCAGGGTCATGTTTCCCAAGGCCTCCCTGTGGACGTCAGTGATGTCTGCCTCGAACACTGGGCACAGGGGATCTGAGCGATAACAGTGCCTTTGGGAAGCTGAAAGATTCTGCGGTTTAAAAAACTAAATAGTAAACAGTAACCACCACGAATGTTCAATCACCTTTGGGGTTTTAGAAACATAATGTTCTAGAAAAATAAATCCCTAATGATGTACAAAATGGACCGGGAAGGGGGAAGACTAATCCTTGCTCCTCAAGGTGTGGTCTGAAGACCACAGCATCAGCATCCCTTGGAAGCTTGTAAGAAATGCAGAATCTCGAAAAAAAAAAACACCTTAAAAATAAAATAAAAAACAATATTGGTCTAAAAAAAAACAAAGAAATGCAGAATCTCACGCCCCATCCCAGATCTAGTGAATCAGAATCTGCCTTTTTTTAACTTTATAAACTTTTCAATTTTTTTTTAACTTTTTGACTCTTTTGTAATAACATGTAGCTTAAAACACAAACACATTGTACAGCTGTACAAAAGTATTTTCTTTCTTTATATCTGTATTCTATAAGATTTTTTTCTTTCTTTTTTAATAATTATTCTTAAAAAATATTTAGGGGCACTAGTGTTTTTGTTACACGAATTAATTATATAATGGTGAAGTCAGGGCTTTTAGTGTGCGGGTCACCAAAATAGTGTACATTGTAACCAATAGGTAAGTTTTTATCCCTCAAACCCCTTCTACCCTCTCCACTTCTTAGTTTCCAATGTCCTTTACACCTGCAGTCCCCAATCCCTGGACCACAGTCTAGTACCAGTCCTGGTCTGATACCAGTCCTCGGCCTGTTAGGAGCCCAGCTGCACAGCAGGAGGTGAGTTGTAGGCAAGTGAGCAAAGCTTCGTCTGTATTTACAGCTGCTCCCTATTGCTGGCATCACTGCCTGAGCTCCACCTCCTGTCATATCAGTGGCGACATTAGATTCTCATAGGAGCTCAAACCCTACTGTAACCTGCCCATGTGAGGGATCTAGGTTGAGTGTCCTTATAAGAATCTAATGCCTGGTGATTTGAGGTGGCGCTGAGGTGATACAAGTGCTAAGGAACAGCTGATTATCATTAGCAGAGAGGTTTGGCTGCACAGAAACCATAATAATCAATTGCTTGCAGGCTCATATCAAAACCCTATCGGGCCAGGCGCGGTGGCTCACATCTGTAATCCTAGCACTCTGGGAGGCCGAGGCAGGTGGATTGCTTGATGTCAGGAGTTTGAAACCAGCCTGAGCAAGAGCGAGACCCCGTCTCTACTATAAATAGAAAGAAATTAATTGGCCAACTAATATATATAGAAAAAATTAGCCGGGCATGGTGGTGCATGCCTGTAGTCCCAGCTACTCGGGAGGCTGAGGCAGCAGGATTGCTTGAGCCCAGGAGTTTGAGGTTGCTGTGAGCTAGGCTGACGCCACGGCACTCACTCTAGTCTGGGCAACAAAGTGAGACTCTGTCTCAAAAACAACAGCAACAACAAAAAAACCCTATCGGTGGGTGGCAAGTGACAATGAAGCTGCATCTGGTAGCAGGCTTTATAGTGGCAAGTGAGCATCTTACTTCAATTGTACGGCTGCACCTGGTGGCAGGCTTTAAGTCAGAATCCAACACTTGACACTTATTTTAGTCTATGCGTGGCCCGCCCATTATTTTACTTACCACTTCTGTCCATGTCTCTTTTCCGCACTGCGTATTTGTCTCAGTCACAGCTTTGGTAAGCCCATAGCTAACCCTAGCAAAAATTAGTAAAAAACAAATGTCACTGGAGAGCTTTTTTGAAAAAGGGGAAAGACCCAATGATGAGATAGCAGAAGACTCTATGACTGCAACAAAATGAAAGCTGCATTTAAAAAAAATACCAAGAGTCTTACTTAAATTACGGGTTCATTGCAACAGGTGATTCATACTCTCCTAGCCCACTTTGTACTACGTGGCGACCAGCTATCCAACAAAGCAATGAAAATTTCAAAACTGCTTTGCCATGTGGAGACCAAACACCCTGCATTAAAAGACAAGCCTTTATATGGAAGGCCAAGGAGGGCGATTGCTCAAGGTCAGGAGTTCGAAACCAGCCTGAGCAAGAGCGAGACCCCGTCTCTACTATAAATAGAAAGAAATTTATTGGCCAACTAATATATATGGAAAAAAATTAGCCGGGCATGGTGGCGCATGCCTGTAGTCCCAGCTACTCGGGAGGCTGAGGCAGGAGGATTGCTTGAGCCCAGGAGTTTGAGGTTGCTGTGAGCTAGGCTGATGCCACGACACTCACTCTAGCCTGGGCAACAAAGTGAGACTCTGTCTCAAAAAAAAAAAAAAAAAAAAAGAATAATTAGCTGGGCATTTTGGTATGCGCCTGTAGTCCCAGCTACTTTGGAGGCTGATGCAGGAGGATCAGTTGAGGCCAGGAGTTGGAGGATACACTGAGCTACAATGATGCCATTGTACTCTACCCAGGGTGACAGAGTGAGACTCTGTCTCAAATATATATATATATAATAATAGTTTTTGTATATGGCAAGAGATAGGGAACCTGTTTCATTCTTCTGCATGTGGCTATCCAATTTTCCCCACACCATTTATTGAACAGGGTGTCCTTTCCCCAGTGTATGCTTTTGTTTGCTTTATTGAAAATCAGTTAATTATAGTTATATGGTTTTATTTCTGGGTTCTCTGTTCTGTTCCATTGGTCTATATCTCTACTTTTATACTAGTACCATGCTTTTTTGATTACTATAGCCTTGTAGTATAATTTGAAATCAAGTAATGTGATGCCTTCAAATTTGTTCTTTTTGCTTAAGATTGTTTTGGTTATTTGGGCTCTTTTTTGGTTCCATGTAAAGTTTGGAATATTTTTTCTAGATCTATGAAAAATGATGTGGAATTTGATGGGAATTGTGTTGAATCTGTAAATCATTTGGGGCAGGATGGACATTGTAACAATGCTGATTCTTCTAATCCATGAACATGGGATGTTTTTTCATTTGTTTGTGCCATCTATGATTTCTTTCATCAGTGTTTTGTAGTTCTCCTTGTAGAGATCTTTCACTTCCTTGGTTAAGTATATTTGTAGGTATTTTTTTTTTTTTTGCAGCTATTGTAAATGGTGTTAAGTTCTTGATTTGACTCTCAGCTTGACTATTATTAGTATATAGAAATGCCACTGATTTGTGTACATTGATTTTGTGTACATTGAGACTTTGCTGAATTTATTTATCAATTCTATAAGTCTTCAGGGTTTTCTAGATACAAGATCTTATTGTCAGCAAACAAAGACAGTTTGACTTCCTCTTTCTGATTTGCATGCCCTTTATTTCTTTCTCTTGCTTGATTGCTCTGGCTAGGAGATTCCGCATTTTTTAACTCCAGGCAACTTAGAAATACTTCTAGCTTGCATTAATGAGAACCCCAACCAGGGGTTTCAAATCTAGTCACCTACTGGGCCAGTGAGGTCCCATAAAAGAGTGAGGGGCTTTCTGTGTGGGGACTAGTGAATGGCAGAGAGATGCCCCAGCCCTTACACCCATGGGGGCAGTGGACCCTCAGCTGTGGTCCAGGAGATTGTGGTCATGCCAGAACAGATACATTGCCAGGACCTTTGATTTTTCAAGAGATGTATGAATTCCAGATTCCAGTGTGAAATCTCCTGGCTTTTTTTGTGTGTGGTTTTTTTTAAACCCTGGTAGTCAATGTTTAAAATTGTGTTTAACTTTGAGAAATGAAAAAACTGAAAAGAGTTTTCTTTTCTTTTCACCTCCAGGGGAGGTGGCTCATGCTTGCACTTCGGGAAGCTGAGGTGGGAGGACTGCTTGAGGCCAAGAGTTCAAGACCAGCCTGAGCAAGAGGGAGACCCTGTCTCTACTAAAAACAGAAAAATTAGCTAGGTGTGGTGGTGAGTGCTTGTAGTCTTAGTTACTGGGGAAGCTGAGGCAGGAGGATTGCTTGAACCCAGGAGTTTAGGGTTTCTATGAGCTCTCATGATGCCACTGTACTTTATCTAGGGTGACAGAGCAAGATCTTGTCTTTAAAAAAAACCCCCCTCCTACACCAATTCATCTGGATTAAGAAAAAAAATAAAAATAAAAAAAAACCCAAACTGAAAAGAGAATAATAAAACAAACTTATGTCCTTCTAACCTGTGGTGGGGAGCAGATAATAAGAAAGTAGAAAGGGAAAAAGGAAAGGAGAAAGAAGGGAGGGAAACGAGAGGGAGGGAGGGAAAGGGTGAGGAAGGGAGATAGGAAGGACAGACAAACCATAGGCTAGAACAGACTTTTGTCATGGGCCTTTTTACCTTTTGAATTTTGAACCGAGTGAGTGTATGGCTCATTTTTAACGAGAACAAGTAAAGCATAGGGTTTTACAAAGTGGTCTGCAGGGGGAAAGGATAAAAATAGATAAAAATGACTTGCATGTAGCACCTGCAAGCAGGAGTTGGAGGTGGGTCAGGAGAGTGGGGAACAGAAGAAAGCAGATGTGCTCAGAGGGACTGAAGTGATATGTGTGCAGAGGCCAGATGTCTCAGATTTCTGGTCCCATGCTATCTTATATATTTTAATAAGTTAAATATGTATAGCACACAACTATGGGATTTAACGATTTTACCTTTGTCAGACTATGCATTCTACTTCTTGGTACAGACAGCAGGGTCACCAAAGCCATGAGATGGGATTTGAGGGCAGCCAAACAGGATCACCGACATTACTCCTGAAGTGCATAAGCATCAGCGCTTGTAGATCATCCCTTCCAATGGAGTCTCCAGGAGTCCTGTTTAAAAAGTAACTGGGCCGGGCGCGGTGGCTCACACCTGTAATCCTAGCACTCTGGGAGGCCGAGGCGGGCGGATTGCTCAAGGTCAGGAGTTCAAAACCAACCTGAGCGAGACCCCGACTCTACCATAAAAATAGAAAGAAATTAATTGGCCAACTAATATATATATATATAAAAATCAGCCGGGCATGGTGGCTTGTGCCTGTAGTCCCAGCTACTCGGGAGGCTGAGGCAGGAGGATCACTTGAGCCCAGGAGTTTGAGGTTGCTGTGAGCTAGGCTGACGCCACGGCACTCACTCTAGCCTAGGAAAGAAAGCGAGACTCTGTCTCAAAAAAATAAAAAGTAACTGCATTTCTGGAATAGTCACAACAATATTGAAAAAGAAGAATGAAACTAGGAGACTCATATTTCCTGATCCCAAAACATAATACAAAGAAACAGTAATCAAAGCAGTGTGGTACTGGCATAAGGACAGACATATAGACCCATAGAATAGAATGGAAAACCCAGAAATAAACGCTCATACATGTGGTCAATTGCTTTTCAACAAAGGTGCCAAGACCTTTGAGTGGAGAAAGGACAGTGTTTTCAACAAATAGTGCTATCCAACAAAACTGCATATCTACCATGCAAAAAATGAAGGTGGACCCTTACTTAACACCATATCCCAAAATATTATCCCAAGTGGATCAAATACCTAAACATAAGAGTTAAAACTATCCTAGGCTGGGCGCGGTGGCTCACGCCTGTAATCCTAGCACTCTGGGAGGCCGAGGTGGGTGGATTGCTCGAAGTCAGGAGTTCGAAACTAACCTGAGCAAGATCAAGACCCCGTCTCTACCATAAATAGAAAGAAATTAATTGGCCAACTGATATATATAGAAAAAATTAGCCGGGCATGGTGGTGCATGCCTGTAGTCCCAGCTACTCGGGAGGCTGAGGCAGTAGGATTACTTGAGCCCAGGAGTTTGAGATTGCTGTGAGCTAGGCTGACGCCACGGCACTCACTCCAGCCTGGGCAACAAAGCGAGACTCTGTCTCAAAAAAAAAAAAAAAAAAAACTATCCCATCGCTTGAGATCACTACTAAAAAAAGGAAGAAAAAAAAAGTTGAAACTATAAAACACTTAGGAGAACACATATAGGAATATCTTTATGACATTGTATTTGGCAGTAATTTCTTAGCTATGACACTAAAAGTACAGGCAATAAATGAAAAATTAGATAATTGGAACTTCCTCAAACTTAAAAACTTTTGTGCATCAAAATGTGATTTATGGGCCGGGCGCGGTGGCTCAAGCCTGTAATCCTAGCACTCTGGGAGGCCGAGGCGGGCGGATTGCTCGAGGTCAGGAGTTCGAAACCAGCCTGAGCAAGAGCAAGACCCCGTCTCTACTATAAATAGAAAGAAATTAATTGGCCAACTAATATATATATATATAATTAGCCGGGCGTGGTGGCACATGCCTGTAGTCCCAGGTACTCGGGAGGCTGAGGCAGAAGGATTGCTTGAGCCCAGGAGTTTGAGGTTGCTGTGAGCTAGGCTGACGCCACGACACTCACTCTAGCCTGTGCAACAAAGCGAGACTCTGTCTCAAAAAAAAAAAAATGTGATTTATGCATACAAGGGAATATTATGTAGCCTTAAAAACAGAGGAAAGTCTAACACATGTTACAACATGGATGACCTTTGAATACATTATGTTTAGTGAAATCGACCAGTCACAAAAGGGCAAATACTGTATGATTCCACTTATACAAAATACATAAAGTCATCAAATTCATAGGGACAGAAAGTAGAATGATGGTTGCTGGGGCTGGGTGAAGGGAGGGATGGGGGGTTAGTGTTTAGTGGGTGGAGAGTTTCCGTTTGGGAAGAAGAGAAGGTTCTAGAGATGGATAGTGGTGATGGTTGCACACCAATGTGAATGTACTTAATGTCACAGAACTGTACATTTAAAAAATGATTAACATGGTAAATTTTGTCACAGTGAAAAAAAAAAGTGCCTTGTATCATCATCAATAATGAGACAAAACAACAATGCTTCCTGGTATCATTCACTGAGGACACAACATCACTGAATCCATGAGTCCTGCCAAAAATGTTTAACCCAACTCTGATCATAAAGAAATAGCAGCAAACCCAAACTGAGGGACATTCTGCAAAACAAGTGACCTGGAATCTTCAAACACATCAACATCATGAAAGACAAAAAAAGGTAAAGAAACTGCTTTCAGACTAAAAGAGATTAAAGAGTCATGACATTAAATGCAACAGGTGATCCTTGCTTGCATTCAGGATCAAAAAGAAAAAATACCTACAAAGGACATTATTGAGACAATTGGGGAAATGTCAATATAGCCTGAATATCAGAGAATAGTGCTCATTTAACAATGTTAAATTTCCTGAGTGTGATATTGTAGTTGTGTGGGAGAACGTCTTTGTTCTTAGGAGATTCATGGTGAAGTATTTCCAGGTGAAATGTCATAAGGTCTGCAATAACTCCCAAATGGTTCAGGGAAAAACAGGGGAGGAGGAGAAACAGAGACAGAGAGGGAGAGAGAGCAAGTGCAATTAGAGAATCTCGATGAAGGATTTATGGGTGTTGATTGTACCTTTCCTGCAACTTTTCTTGAGGGTTTGCAACTTTCAAAAAAAAAAGTTGGGATTAAAAACAAAATAAAAACAAAAGCTGGGCATTAAAAAGGAACCACCCCCGTGAGTACAAAGCACTTGAAGTTACAAATGTGCTCAGCTGTGGGCTCAAGGCAGGGAGGTACCTTGCCCCTGGGTTTTCGGAAGTGAGCCAATCTGGCACTGCAGTGGAGCCACAAGGGACAGGACAGAAGGCGGAGATGGAGTCTGAGATGACGGGCTGTGCCCATGGGGTGATGGGCAGGGATGTATTAATACAATCAAGGAAAGACGTGCAAGGTGCCCCTTCCAGTACTGATTCTTGGCCAGACTCCCCTGCTCAAAAGCATCTCTGGCACCCCCATCACGGTGCCCAACAGTCTACCAGAAAAGAGAGAAATAGCTTTGCATCTTTAAACGTTTCCCAACTAAACACATATGCATTCATTAAACCAGCAGGTGTTGAGCATCTACTACTTCGATGTAAAAATAAACAAGACTGATGTGGTCCCCTGCCTCCAGGAAAAGGTGAGATAAGAGATTTGGAAGAGCCCCTTAACCTGGGCTGGTGGGGTGGGCAGCCGGGAAAGGCTCCCCAGAGGAAATTAACCAGGAACTTGGGAAATAGAAGAGCTCACTGAGGGTTAGGGGAGATGAGAGTGTTAAAAGTAAAGAGAAGGGGGAGGTGGAAGGCCACCAATTTACGTGTGTTTTTTTCAAGGAACAGAATTCAGACAGATTTCTTTGAATCCCACCCTTCTCCTTAAATGCTGTGCAGCACTGAGCAAGTTACTGAACCTCTCAGGATTCCGGTCTGTGAGGGTAAAATGCCCTCCCCGTAGTTTGAGAGTGAGAAAAATACTATGCAAAGCGCAGCTGGCACCTAGTAGACATGTGAATGTTAGTTAACTTGAACTTCAATTTCACAATTTTTGCCTGAGGCCAGCTCTTGCAATACTTGTACGTGGAAAAGGACTCAGTCACCAGACTATCTGGAATATATGAACAACTTCTTTTCACCATGATGAAATGCTATTTATTATCATTCAAAACCACTTATTACTTGTCTGTAGGCACATAGTACAAATTTCCATATCTTAAATTACCTGTTGGATACTTTACATACTTTTTTTTTTGGCGTCCCTGGGTGGGCCCGAATTTTAGAAAAGCTTTATCAAAATATAATTCATCTACCATACAAGTCATTCTTTAAAAGTGTGCAAGGTAATGATTTTTAGTATTTCATAGGGTAGTACAGGCAGCACCACAATCAATTTTTGATCATTTCCATCATCCCCTTAGCTGTCTCTCTCCATTTCCCTCCAACTCTCCCAACCCCTGGCAATCACTAATCTACCTTCTGTCTTTCTGGATTTGCCTACTCTGAACAATTTCATCTAGTTGCAAACATACAATATATGGTCTTTTGTGACTTGTTCCTTTCACTTAGCATAATGTTTACAAGGTTCATCGATGTTTTGGAAGAACTCATAAATTAGAACAAATATATATATATATATTTTTTTTTTTTTTTTTTTTTGAGACAGAGTCTCACTTTGTTGCCCTGGCTAGAGTGAGTGCCATGGCGTCAGCCTAGCTCACAGCAACCTCAAACTCCTGGGCTCAAGCAATCCTCCTGCCTCAGCCTCCTGAGTAGCTGGGACTACAGGCATGTGCCACCATGCCTGACTAATTTTTTCTATATATATTAGTTGGCCAATTAATTTCTTTCTATTTATAGTAGAGATGGGGTCTCACTCTTGCTCAGGCTGGTTTCGAACTACTTACCTCGAGGCCTGCCTCGGCCTCCTAGAGAGCTAGGATTACAGGCGTGAGCCACCGCGCCTGGACCAAGTAATTTTTTTTTTTTTTTTGAGACACAGTGTCACTCTTTTGGGTCTGGTGCGGTGGCGTCTTTGTAGCTCATTGCAACCTCAAACTCCTGGGCTCAAGGGATACTCCCACCTCAGCCTCCCAATAGTAGCTGGGACTATAGGTGTGTGTCACCATGCCTGGCTAATTTTTCTTATTTTTTTGTAGGGATAGAGTTTCATTATCTTACCAGGCTGATCTTGAACTCCTTAGCCTCACATGATCCTCCCACTTTAGTGTCCCAAAGTACTGTGAATACAGGCGTGAGCCACTACACCTGGCCTTAAGATCTGTACATTTTATTACATATAAATTGTATCTCAACAAAAATTCAATAATATTGAAGGCTGTTCCTGGGCTTTGACCTGCGGGCAACTTCTTCTTGGCCTAAAGCCACCACACTCTGCGTTTAGGTAGAGCAACACTCAAAAGAAGGTGGCTATTCTGCCTTCAAAGCTGGGGTATGGCTGGCCCTCTGTGGCTCTGGGCAGCTACCCAGCAGTGCTGCTCCTGCAGGAAGACTTAAAGGGAATTTTAATTCACAGAAAGGCAGGGGTTTATAATTAGGGAAAGGAAAGTCTGTGAGTAGAGCACCTGGCACTGGGCTTTCTGACTCATGCCTCCTTCTGCTCTGTTCCAAGGTCTTTGCACACCTGCTTCCTCTTGGTCGCAGGGCCAGCGTGCCTCCTTGGAGAGGCCTCTCCTGGAGGCTCTAACAGGACCCCCTCCCCTGCTTGCTCTCATCCTGCTCCATTTGATTCCTATGTCCTGATCTGCAATGACCTCCCCTTGTATTTGCTGACTTGTCCTGGACTCCATGTTAATCGCAACCTCCTAAAGAGCCAGGACTTTGTCTGTCCTGTGTCCTGCAGTAACCCCGGCCTCACTGCAATCTTCAGCCTGCAGTAAGCCCTCTACCAATATTGATGGCATCAGTAAATAGCAGGTGTTAATAAAGTAGGGCTATTGTGGATATTACTGTTGTTGAATCAAAGGAGGAGAGGGTAAGCCAGGCATAATGAACTTGTACTCCCAGGTACTCAGGAGGCTGAGGCAGAAGGATCACTTGGGCCCAGGAGTTCAAGGCTGTAGTGAGCTATGATGACACCAGGCACTCCTGCCTGGGCAACAAAGCGAGGCCTCATCTCTTAAAAAAAAAAAAAAAAGAAAGGAGCAGAGGCTGGGCGAGGTGGCTCACGCCTGTAATCCTAGCACTCTCAGGGGCTGAGGCAGGAGGATTGCTCAATGTCAGGAGTTCCAGACCAGCTTGAGCAAGAGCGAGAACCCATCTCTACTAAAAGTAGAAAGAAATTAATTGGCCAACTAATATATATATATAGAAAAAATGAGCCGGGCATGGTGGCACATGCCTGTAGTCCCAGCTACTCGGGAGGCTGAGGCAGAAGGATCACTCGAGCCCAGGAGTTTGAGGTTGCTGTGAGCTAGGCTGACACCATGGCACTCTAACCTGGGCAACAGAGTGAGACTCTGTCTCAAAAAAAAAAAAAAAAAAAAAAAAAAAAAGGAGCAGAGGATGGTTTTGAGAAAGACCTTAGAGGAGGTTGAGAGGTGCTAGAAGGGGGTGTGGGGGTGTGGGAAATCCAAGGTTGGTGAGAATGAGAACAAAGTCAGCAAGATTAGCTGGTGGTGGTGGAGACTGGAGCCGATGAGAAATATAAAAACTCAGTGGTAACAGTTTCAGATCAACAGAAACAGGAATCAGAAAGTTTTGAGGCCCAGGAGCCCAGGCCAGACCTTACCTGGCACTCCCTCCTCCCACCTTTCCAGCTGGGGGCCAGGCTGTGTTCTAGGTCCCTGCTGCTCTCATGACCCCCAACTCCCTTGGGTGGATTTGTAGAAATGGTGGCCAAGTCTTGATTTCCAGCCCCGAGCTCCTGACCCATGTTTCCAAATATCATCAGGAATCCCTAGTTGGGTGTCCCACAAACATCCAAATCTTAACAAGCATGAAGTCCTCCCTCTCTGGTTTCCAGCATCTCAAATCTCCGCTCACACCCCTATGTCTCCAGGATGAGGTATCATCTGTGAAGCCAACAGCCACCCAGCCACCAAACTGGGCTCTTATGTGATCTTCATCTGTGGCCTTTTTCTCTGAGTCAAATCTGGTCATTTCTACTAACAATAATAATAAAAAAGGTGGGGTAAGGTGGCTCACACCTGTAATCCTAGCACTCTGGGAGGCCGAGGTGGGAGGATTGCTTGAGCTCGGGAATTGGAGACCAGCCTGAGCATGAGTGAGACCCTGTGTCTACTAAAAATAGGAAAAGTTAGCCTGGCATGGTGGCATACATCTGTAGTCCCAGCTACTAGGGAGGCTGAGGCAGGAGGATCACTTGAGCCCAAGAGCTTGAGGTTGCTGTGAGCTATAATGAGCCCACTGCACTCCAGCCCTGGCGACAGAGCAAGACTTTGTCTCAAAAACATAAAAATAAAAATAATGATGATTATTAAGGCTGTCATTTAATCTTCTCCACAATCATTTGAGGAAGGGACTAGCTGTGGCACCTGAGACAAGTTACCTAACCTCTCTGTGCCTCAGTGTTTCCATCTGCACATGAGGATGATAAATGTACCTGCCTCACAGTGTCATAGTGTTGTTGTGAGAGTTAATCGGAAAATGACAATTGTAAAGGCTTTGGAACAGTTTCTTTTTCTTTTTCTTTTTTTTTGAGACAGAGTCTCGCTTTGTTGCCCAGGTTAGAGTGAGTGCCATGGCATCAGCCTAGCTCACAGCAACCTCAAACTCCTGGGCTCAAGCAATCCTCCTGCCTCAGCCTCCCGAGTAGCTGGGACTACAGGCATGTGCCACCATGCCCGGCTAATTTTTTCTATATATATTAGTTGGCCAATTAATTTCTTTCTATTTATAGTAGAGATGGGGTCTCACTCTTGCTCAGGCTGGTTTGGAACTCCTGACCTCGAGCAATCCTCCCGCCTCGGCCTCCCAGAGTGCTAGGATTACAGGCATGAGCCACCATGCCTGGCCTGGAACAGTTTCTTTTTTTCTTTTTTTGCATTTTTTTTTATTTCAGCATATTATGGGGATACAAATTTTAAGGTTTCAATAAATGCTCTCCCCTCCCCACCCCCCACAAGTCTGAGTCTCCAGCATGACCATCCCCCAGAGGGCGCACATCTCACTCATTATGTATGTATATACCTACCCGCTGGAACAGTTTCTTTTTTTTTTTTTTTTTTTTGAGACAGAGTCTCACTTTGTTGCCCAGGCTAGAGTGAGTGCCGTGGCGTCAGCCTAGCTCACAGCAACCTCAAACTCCTGGGCTCAAGCAATTCTGCTGCCTCAGCCTCCCAAGTAGCTGGGACTACAGGCATGTGCCACCATGCCCAGCTGCTTTTTTCTATATATATTAGTTGGCCAATTAATTTCTTTCTATTTATAGTAGAGACGGGGTCTAGCTCTTGCTCAGGCTGGTTTCGAACTCCTGACCTCGAGCAATCCGCCCACCTCGGCCTCCCAGAGTGCTAGGACTACAGGCGTGAGCCTAGAACAGTCTCTTGATCACAGTAAAGTGCTCAATAAATGTTACTACTGCTATTATTATCTTTTCATTGTAGTCATTGACCCATTTTACAGGTGAGGAATCTGATGCCCAGAGAGGCCAAGTAACTCATCCAAGGTCACATAGCTGGGTTTTTCCAGTCTGGCTCTTCCTGTCCGTCCCCACTGCCACAGCATTAATTCATCACTTCTCACCCAGACGTTTTCACCTTCTAAGTAACCTTCTTTCCATCCATCTCCTCCCACACTCCTTCATTCTCCACACTTAGTGTCAGTGAGCTTGCTAAGAAACATCTTAAATGCCTACGTGGAGTGCTAGTGGACACTCTCGGTGCTCCATGCAGGTGGCCAAGGAAGGGTCCCCTGACCATTTCTGCACGTCACTCCCCTGGCTGCTGCTCGGCGCTTTTGCCTCCAGTGGCTGACATCTCTGCTCCCCCTAGAGAACTGGCCTGGGGCTACGGGAGCCACTCTGCCTGAAAGCTCGGAGAAGGTAGGAGCTTGTGTTTTGACTGACAACTGCTGGAGTATGAGGTCCAACTCCCTTGCCTCCAGTAGGAACAAACTTGGAGATGTAATTTACATACCAGAATTCCCGAGTGGGACTTTACCTGAAATCACCCTTACTAGTTTCGCTTGGGAGCCTTTCTTTCATTAATCACCTGAAAACAAACCCTTATCTCATATCTGCGGCTGGCCGTGATAGGAGATACTAAGTCTTAGAACATTCTTTTTTTGTTTGTTTGTTTTGTGACAGAGTCTCACTCTGTTCCCTGGGCTAGAGTACCATGGTGTCAGCCTAGCTCACATCAACCTCCAACTCCTGGGCTCAAGCGATCCTCCGCCTCAGCCTCCCAAGTAGCTGGGACTACAGGCATTTGTCACCATGCCCGGCTAATTTTTTCTATGTATTTTTAGTTGGCCAATAAATTTGTTTCTATTTATAGTAGAGACAGGGTATCACTCTTGCTCAGGCTGGTCTCAAACTCCTGATCTTGAGTGATCCTCCCGCCTCGGCCTTCCTGGTTTTTCTGAGACAGAGTCTCACTCTGTTGCCAGGGCTAGAGTGCCATGGCATCAGCCTAGTTCACGGCAACCTCAAACTTCTGGACTCAAATAATACGCCCGCCTCAGCCTCCCAGAGTGCTAGGATTACAGGCGTGAGCCACTGTGCCTAGCCTAGAACATTCTTAAAATGATATAAAAGGCTCTCAGGAGTCTAGCCTGGCCTTTCTAGTGTCATGGTGCATGACCTCTGGGAATGAACTGTACATGTGTTAGTTAGCCTTGTGGATCTGACTACTAACTGAGACATTACAGTGTAGACCAGCCAAGAAACCCACGGCACTCTAGCCTGGGCAACAGAGCAAGACTCTGTCTCAGGAAAACAAAAACAAAAACAAAAACAGACAAAACCAGCTGATAGCAATAGAATAATGATTTCCATGGGAGCAGTGGGTGATGATTGGGAGAAGGCATAAAGGGACCTTCTAGGAGTCTGGAAATATGCCACATGTTGATCTGAGTGGGAATCACATGGGTGCATACATATGTAAAAATTTATCAACCGGCACATTAACCTAGTAGACTTCATTGTAAGTATATTGTACCTTAGTTTTTAAAAAAAGGGGAGAGGTTACCCCTTTTAGACTGGAATCCCTGGTTTTCTTCTGGCCAGTTTCGTGCTTGACCCCATTTTCGTGTGATGATTTTCCTTCTCACTCTCTTCATCTGGGTGAGTACCGAGTTCTACAGCATGTGCCATTGCTGACATGTCCCTGCCAAGGACAAAGATGATGCTCTGTGACAGTTGGTGTCCTCTTCACCCGCTGTCCTCTGTGCTTACTCCCAGTCTCCCATTCTGAGGCGTTCCCAGGGCTCCTTCCTGGGCTTTCAGTTGTCTCCATCTACAGTCTCTCCCTAGGTGATTCTTTCCAGTTCCTTGGGTTTTAATGTCAGATAATGTCAACGACTTCCACGTGCCTGACTCCAGCCCAGTCCTCCTCCCTGTGCCTGTATGAGTGGATCCGGATGCAGATGTCCAACTGCCTACCTGATGTCTCCTCCAGGGATGTCATGGATAGAAGTCTCCTAGGCTGTCCCCTGTCCCAAGCCCTCCTTCCTCCATGCCCCTTGTCTGTAAAATGGCCCCTCACCTTCCTGGCTGCCCACCTCCAAGCCCCAAGGCCATCCTGACTTCTCCCTTTCTTCATCTTCGACATAAAGCCCATGAGCATCAAAGTATTGCCTCCAAAAGCCATCAGTATTACCTCCAAAGGAGCCCCCTTATCTCCACCGCCACTGTGCTTGCCCCAGGCCAGGCCACCAGCTTCCACCTGAACTGCCGTAACTCCTCCTGTTCTATTTGCTTCACACACAGCCCCTTTAATCCATTCTCCGCACAACAGCCAGAGCGATCTTCTTGAAATATAAATGGATCTTGTCACTCCTCTGCTCAAACCCACCACTGACTTCCTATCGTATTTAGAAGCCCTGCTTTATCTGGCCCTCATTTCTTCTTCTTCAATCTCATCTCATCTCATTCTCCCTCTTATCTTCCATGTCCCAGTCACGATAACTGATTGCTCTTCAAGTCCTCAAACAAAACATGTTCTTTCCTGCCTCAGGACATTCACACTTGCTATCCCCTCCTTCCCAGCTCTTTGCATAAGTGGCTTCTTTGAGTCTCAGCAATAACGTCTCCTTCTTTGTCCTTCTTCACCTCCTTACCTAAGCTGGCCCCCCAACCTTGATCACAGCCTGCCTCTCTCATTATTCCTTTTGAGTATTTATGACTAACATAATTATTTTTTAGTTGTTTATTTCTTGGTTGTCATCTCATGTCCTAGAACACAAGTCCCATTGAGTATCAGGAGCCCAGCCAGATGCTGCATATGCAATGATTTCTCTTCCTTCTTCCCCTACTTACCAGCATGAAGGTTCACTGGGGACAGGTGAGGTAGGTTTCTTGTGCGCCATTTTGTCAGTGGTCTATCTCAGTGCCCGCCAGCTGGCACGTGACCACTGAAGCATAGCTGCATCAACTGAGATGACATGAGTGAGTGGTACTGCCAACAGTCTGGGCAGAAAGGACCTGAATTCCAAGTGACCTTACAGACTGGAGACCTTATCAAAAACAAAGAGAATGGAGTTTAATATTGGTGGAGTGCAAATACCATCTAGGGAAAGACCTGAGTGTTTGATATAACGGCTCAAAACCAATTGTGGGCTCAGTTCCATGGCTAGATTAGGCCTCTTATCCTAATACCTTGTATTTGTAAAAAGCTTTAAAAAGGTGCAGAAAACACATTCACACCAATTATCTCATCGAATCTTCATACCAACCCAGGTGGTAGATAGGGCAAATGGAATTATCTAGAGTTTGCATATTAGGAAACCCATGTGTATTTTGATTATGACTTTTTTTCAAGGTCACCCAACAAGGCAGAGGTAGGGCAGGAACTCTATGCCTTTTCTCTCCAAGGCTGCATGAGTTATATGACTCACTTGTTCTAAGATCAAAGGAACATGTAGGCCCGGTCGTGGTGGCTCACGGCTGTAATCCAAGCACTCTGGGAGGCTGAGGCAGGAGTATCGCTCAAGGTCAGGAGTTCAACACCAACCTGAGCAAGAGCGAGACCCCATCTCTACTAAAAATAGAAAGAAATTAATTGGCCAACTAAAAATATATAGAAAAAGTTAGCCAGGCATGGTGGCACATGCCTTTAGTCCCAGCTACTCGGGAGGCTGAGGCAGAAGGATCACTTGAGCCCAGGAGTTTGAGGTTGCTGTGAGCTAGGCATGAAGCCATGGCACTTTAGCTCGGGCAACAGAGTGAGACTCTGTCTCAAAAAAAAAAAAAAAAAAAAAAGGAATATGTAAACTTGCATTCTTCACTACATACTCCTCCTTGTTTCCTAATGTACATGTTCCTGAAGACAATGTCTTGGACCAGTTCCTCTCCCTGGGCCTGAACGTCTGCTCCAGTGCCCATCCCAGAGAAGGACCATTTATTTATTTATTTAGCTGGTCAAATTCAGCAGTGGGGGTTTGTAGACCCACATGAGTGACACTAATGTTAATAAGTTCTGATAACCCACTACCATCGGACCAGCCAAGAACTGTGCTATTTAAAACAGGGACACCCAACTCATTGAATATAAGTCTGCTAACTGGAATATTTTTTTCTAAGTCTAGTTGTGGCATTTGCTTAATAAAAGCTTTTTGTAGTATACATACAGATAAATGCACATAAGTGTGCAGCTTAGTGAAATCTCATACAGTGAATATGCCCGTGTGCCTAGCATCCATTTAGAGACCTAGAACACGGCCAGCTTCTCAGAAGACCCCAGTGCCTCCCCTTAGTCACTATCCCCCCACAGGGTGACAGCATCCTGAATTCCAACAGCTTAGATTAGTTCTGCCTCTTTTCTACTTTATAAGATGACTGATAGATTTTTGTTCTTTTTCTATATCCCCAAAACTGAATGGGTCCATGAGATTCGAGGTTCAGATGATTCCCTTATTGAGAATAATGCCCAGTTATTTTACCTTGGCATTGGCACCTTTGTGTTTTATCTCTAATCTATGTTTCCTACTTGGCTTACATGATGGTTAATTTAAGGTGTCTGGGCTAAGAGATGCCTAGATAGTGGGTAAAACATTATTTCCGGGTCTGTCTGGGAGGGTGTTTACAGAATAAATTAACATTTAAATCAGCAGACTGAGTAAAGATTTGCACTCACCAGCGTGAGCCAGCATCATCCAATCCACTGAGGGCCCTGACAGAACAAAAAGGCAGAGCAAAGGCAAATTTGCACTCTCTTTTGGAGTGGGGACGTTCATCTTCTCCTGCCCTCAGACATCAGAGCTCCAGGTTCTCAGGCCTTCAGACTCAGAGCAAATGACACCGGCTTCCCTGGTTCTCCAGCCTGCAGTAGCCCACGGCATCCTGTGAGCTAATTCCCATAATAAATCCCCTTTTATCTACCTATCTCTCTATCTATCTCTCTATCTATCTATCTATGTTCTATTGGTTCTGTCTCTCCGGAAAACCCTAACTCAGTTTCTAATTCTTCAGGAACCTGGGGTTTAATCCTGAGTGGTTCTCTCTTTTCACATCTCACCTGTCACTCGTGGTCAGCTGAAGTCATTTGAATACTTACTGAGTACTTACTATGTGGAAGGCCTTATATGAAGAGTTGGCAGATAGGGTTACATAAACCAGGATCTGTGCCCTGGAGGAGTTGACAATTTGGGAGTGAGAGAAATAGAAAAACAAATCACTTCAATATAATTTCATTTCTAAATGCTAGGAGGTAAGGAGGGAGTACACTTATACCAACCTAGGGACTCGGGTGGTTTCTAGGAGAGGCCAAGGTAAGATTGAATGAGCAAGAATGATCCAGAGAAGGCATAAGGTCATCCAGGCAGTAGAAATGGTGAGTCCCCTGAAGAGCTTTTGAGAGGAAAACAGAAATGGACATAGCCACGCTCTCCTTGTCCCCAACACCAGTGTTTGAAGGAGGCAGAAGAGACACAGAAAAGTAAAAGAACAAGTAGGAAATGCAGCCACAAAGGCAGGGCAGGAGAGATTTTCCTGAGAACAAATGTCAGTTGCCTTGAGAGAGTTCAGTAAGATGCATACAAAAAAGATCCCCAGATTGTGCAATTGGGAGGACTTGGCTAATTTATCTGGGCAGTTTCAGAGGAATACAGGGCTAGAAGCCAGGAAGAGAGAAGTGAGGATGAGGAAACAGGGACTGAAGGTGGCTCTTCTGAGAAGCTGAGCTAGGAAAGGGAGAAGGTTGCGGGAACTGGGAGGACACAGGTTTTAGAAAGAAGCGGTGGTCAGCAATGAGATGCAGAGAAGGATTCCCAAGGGAGGGGGTTTCTGTGGGGTCTTCAGTTCTCAAGGCTTAGAATAGGAGTCCCCCGAGGAAAGTGGGACTGTGGATAAAGGGAGATGGGGATGAGGGAATGCACCTCTCATGACCAGTGGCCAGGAGCAAGGTTATTTGCTGGGAGTAGGGGAGCATGGCAAGGTGGGGAATTTGAGGTCATTCGAGGGTGAGGGAGGTCACTTCCATGGGCTGGCTTCAGATCTGCTGGGGCTGGTGAATGAGCTGGGGTGAAGGAGGCTGGAGGGGCTGCAAACCATGCATGAATCCCATGGCCGTGTGTGTGTGTGTGTGTGTGTGTGTGTGTGTGTGTGTGTGTTTTCCTCTAGAAAAACTAGAAAAAAAACACCAGTGTGTTTTTGTGGCAAATAGGTGCTCGCTTCGGCAGCACATATACTAAAATTGTGCCAGACACATTCCCAGAACTGATGTTCTGAGTTAAGGGTGTATGCATTTAAATTTTTGATGAATGTTGCCAAATCGTATTCCAGAAAAGTAGATTAATTTGGACTCCCTCCTACAGATTTTGAGAGGGTCCGTTTCCCTTTGCCATCACCAACCATGGATGTTATTAATCTTTGCCGATCTGATATGTGAAAAATGACATTGATGACTAAATGTCCTTTTTGGAGGGAGAGAGCCTCCAGCCCCCTGAGAGCAACTGTGTCTTATTCTGCAGGGATCAACCATTGCACAGGAAGGTCAGCTCGCCCCTGCCTGCCCATAGCTTGGACCCTTATCTGAGACAGGTGTGTTCTTACCTCTACTTCCCCGCCCCCATCTTGTGGGGCAGACTTGTCCTCTTCTCTTGTGCATGGTGGTTCCTCCGTGCAGATATCTCACTTGCATTCCCAGCCACGGCTGGTACCCTGAGGACACTGCCTCCTGATTGCTGGCACTCATAGCCATGTCTCTTCTGGTGGTCAGCCTGGTGGTGAAGATGTCATTCCATGATCTACAAGGGGATATTTTTTGGCCTTAAAAAGAAATAAAATTCTGACACATGCCACAATAGGGATGATCCTTGAAAACATTATGCTAAGTGAAAGAAAGACATAAAGGGACAAATACTCTCTGATTCCACTTATACGAAGTGCCTAGAATAGGCAAATTCATAGCGGAAAGAATGGAGAATTATTGTTTAATGAGTGCAGAGTTTTAGTCTGGGATGATGAAAAGGTTCTAGAGATGTATGGTAGTGATGGTTATACAGCAATTTGAATACTCTTAGTGCCACTGAGTTGTATGTTCAGAAATGGTTAAAAGGATACATTTTAATTTATATATATTATACCACAATTAAAGAAAAGGAATAGGCTGGTCTCATTGCTCACGCCTGTAATCCTAGCACTCTGGGAGGCCGAGGTGGGAGGATAGCTCAAGGTCAGGAGTTTGAGACCAGCCTGAGCAAGAGCGAGACCCCTAAAAATAGAAAGAAATTAATTGGCCAACTGAAAATATATAGAAAAAATTAGCCGGGCATGGTGGCACATTCCTGTAGTCCCAGCTACTTGGGAGGCTGAAGCAGGAGGAGTTTGAAGTTGCTGTGAGCTAGGTTGACACCGCACCACGCTAGCCTGGGAAACAGAGTGAGACTCTGTCTCAAAAAAATGTAAAAAAAAAAAAAAAAGAAAAAAAAGAAAAGGAATAAAATACTGATACATGCTACAATGTGGATGAACCTTGAAAACATGCTAAGTGAAAGAAGCTAGTCACAAAAGATCACCTGTTATATGATTCTATTTATATCAAATGTCCAGAATAGGAAAATTCATGGAAAAAGAGTAAAGGATTTGTGGTTGCCAGGGCCTTGGGAAAGAGGGGAGATTGGAAATGACCTACCTCTAATAAATATGGAGTTTCTTTTAGGGTGATGAAAGTGTTCTGAAATTAGTGGTAATGGTTGTATGGCTTTGTGAATATACTAAAACCACTGACTTGCAGACTTTAAAATGTTTTACTTTTAATGGTATACTTTATCTAGGCACAGTAGCATGACTATATATACTTGGGAGGCTGAGGTCAGGGAATGGCTTGAACCCAGGAGTTCACATCCAGCCTGGGCAACAATGTAAGACCCTGTCTTTAAAAAAAAATGGCCGGGCGAGGTGGTTCACTCCTGTAATCCTAGCACTCTGGGAGGCCGAGGTGAGAGGATTGCTCCAGGTCAGGAGTTTGAAACCAGCCTGAGCAAGAGCGAGACCCCGCCGCTACTATAAATAGAAAGAAATTAATTGGCCAACTAAAATATATAGAAAAAATTAGCTGGGCATGGTGGCGCATGCCTGTAGTCCCAGCTACTCGGGAGGCTGAGGCAGTAGGATTGCTTGAGCCCAGGAGTTTGAGGTTGCTGTGAGCTGGGCTGACACCATGGCACTCACTCTAGCCTGGGCAACAAAGCAAGACTCTGTCTCAAAAAAAAAAAATTATACTCAATTAATTATTATTATATTTTGAATTTCATTAGTAAAAAACTGTGGAAATTAACTTTTTTCTTATTATATAAGTACAGCACCTATATACTATCAATTTTACCTCTTGGACCACAAAGCTTAAAACATTTACTATCTAGTCCTTTCCAGAAAGTGTGCTCCTTTTCTAGACTCCAGAGATGTTGAAAATAATGTTGAAGAGTACTGTATAAAGATAAGATAGCCCCAAGCTACAATTACCTCTCAAAAATAACACAGCCTGGAAATGACTAAAATTTCAATCAAATTAACCAGGTCACAAATGTTCTTGATACATTCTGCTGATTAAGTTTAGAGATGTTAAGGAGAGAGGAAAAAACCTTGTTTGTAGCAGCTGTAATAGAAAGAAAAGTGAATGGAAAGGCAAATGAACAGGAAAATGTTCGTTTATTTTTTAATGATGATGATAAAAATAATCATATAAAAATAATGACCTTGAACACCTACACATTCAAGCACTGATATACGCACTTTATTATTTACACCTAATTCTTTTTTTTTTTTTGAGACAGAGTCTCACTTTGTTGCTCAGGCTAGAGTGCCATGGCATCAGCCTAGCTCACAGCAACCTCAAACTCCTGGGCTCAAGCAATCCTACTGCCTCAGCCTCCCAAGTAGTGGGAGTACAGGCATGCGCCACCATGCCCAGCTAATTTTTTCTATATATTTTAGTTGGCCAATTAATTTCTTTCTATTTATAGTAGCGGCGGGGTCTTGCTCTTGCTCAGGCTGGTTTCAAACTCCTGACCTTGAGCAATCCACCCGCCTTGGCCTACCAGAGTGCTAGGATTACAGGCGTGAGCCACTGCGCCCAGCTTATACTTAATTCTTATAAGAGTCCTGAGATGCTGAAGTCAGGGCTGCCCACCCCCATACCAAGTCCAGTTTGCCAGTAGTAAAAGGTAGTACTTTGTCCAGAAAGATAGAAGCAAAAGAAACTTGAGACTAGAGGGTTAATGGCCTTGAATGCTATGCTGGGAAAGGCCCTATATTCTGTTTCTTTTACCAGGTTGTCTTTAGACTGGGAGGCCCTGAGGGATTTTCAGAAGGGGTGTGCGATGGTCAGTCCTGTGTTTCAGGGTGATAACAAGGATTGCTTTGGGAGATAACTCTCTGGGCCAGAGAGGACGTTTTCAATAGTCCAAGGAAGAACAAGTGAGGGTCTGTGTCTGTATTGGATGAGAATTCCACAGACACGTCCCTACTTGAGCACAGGTGGTACAGTGGACATGTGGGGTGGGGGAGAAGATGTCAAAGACCACTTCAAAGTTTCTCGTGAGGGCTGGAGGCCAGAGGCCGAGGTGGGAGGATCACTTGAGGTCAGGAGTTCAAGACTGGCCTCAGCAAGAGCGAGATCCCCGTCTCCACTAAAAATAGAAAAAATTATTTGGGCATGGTGGCGCATGCCGGTAGTCCCAGCTACTCAGGAGGCTGAGGCAGGAGGATCGCCTGAGCCCAGGAGTTTGAGGTTGCTGTGAGCTAGGCTGATGCCATGGCACTCTAGCCCAGGCAACAGAGTGAGACTGTCTCAAAAAAAAAAAAAAAAAGTTTTTGGTGGCAAAATGAGAGAACCCAAATAAGAAAAAAGTTTGTGGGAGGAGAATAATGAGGCCATTAGTGGCGGTGTCATATTTACAATTCCCGGAGACTACACAATTCCTGGAGACTACACAGGGCAGGTTGTCTAGGGCACAATTGAAAATGTGTGTCTACAAGTTCAGAAACACTTCTGTCTGGAGAGAGAGGTTTGGGAACCATGAGGATGGCTGACCTTGGAGGAGGAAAGGGCAGTGGGATAGACGGGGAGAAAGGGAAAATATTAGGGAAAACTAACATTTCTAGAGTGGAGCCTAAGCAATTCTTACTTACCACACTGAGAGGGAAGGGAGCGGTATAGGACCGTTAGCAAGACCCACAGTGATAGTATCGCAAGACTCTCGAGGAGGGAGTGACAAGTCAATGGAATGTTACAGAGCCATTGAAGAAGAAAAGGACTGTTAAATGATCAATTGGATTTGGTAATTGGGAAGTCACAGATGAATCCTCCGATAAAGCAGGGAGTGACAGTGCCTGAGGGGTGATGGTGGGTGGGTTGGGAGGGGAAGAAGCGAGGTGGGAAGGCCGAGGAGACTGGGACCCTGGAAGGTTTTTCAGAATTGAGAAAAACTCTGTCTAAGGAGGGACAAGGACACACTGAGGAAGCCAGTTATTGGAATTGCCATGGGGGAGGGGATAGACTTAAAACCTCCAGGGGTCTTGACCTTGGAACTCCCCTTGTTCTATTCCAGAAGACTCCACATTCCTTGCTAATCAGAACACATAGTATGAAAGAAAGAAAAAAGCTAGGCAGGAAGGAAAGGAAGGGAAGGAAGGAAGGAAGGAAGGAAGGAAGGAAGGAAGGAAGGAAGGAAGGGAGACTGGCTGGAAAAAGCTCTCATGCTCTCACTGTATAGAAATATGATTGCCAGGCAGTGTTTTTCTCTGGGAGCTGGTCACAGAATGTTTCTTATTTTCCCCAACTTCAATGAGAGCATCAAAAACACCTGGCCTTCCAGTGTATACCAAATTTTGCAAGCCGCTGTCTATATTTTAAAAATACAAGTTATTAGACAAGTGAGATGACACATTGATTGTCAAAGACACAGACCACACTTGCCTGTTTTATAAAATTCCCATAGATACTTGGCACCCTCCTCCACTGATATGTGATGTCAGTTCCTAAAACTGTGAAACACACAATTCCGATGATGAAATCTGTTTCTCGCCATGTGAGGTCAGACACTATCCACAATTTATGTCTCTCAAGAGTTGCTCTGGAAACTATTGAATTAATTCGGTGAGTAAAGCAACCATGACATTCGTTTCAAGATGGAAGGTAAGAAAGGGTTAATTGTTAGATTATTATTATTATTATTATTTTTTGCTATGTATTCAGAGTGTTTCAGCAGTGGCTCAAAAAGTGTGGTCAGCAAACCAATAGCATCAGCTTCACCCGGAACAGGTCAGAAATGCAAATTCTGGAGCCTCACTCGGGACCTCCAGCCTCGGCAGCGTGGGGGTGGGGCCCAGCCATCTGCATCTTAATGAAGCCCTCCAGGTCGGGCGGCGGTGCGCGGATGACTGGGGGCCCTTCCGCTCGGCAGCCCAAGGACCTTACCCGTGGGGCATCTGAGAAATGCAGAATCCCAGGCTGCACCCCAGACCCTGTAACTCAGAACCCGCCCCCCAACACGCCGTCCGGGGAATTCAAGTCTGAGAAGCCTTGGTCTACACTGCCGCGTCCGCATAACGTAATGAGGACGTCCTCTCCAGTAAGTTAAAAAAAACCTGACAGCCTAGCTGGAGAAGCGGTGAAATTTTTTAAAACCTGCAACCCATAGAGCCCAATGCACGGCTAACTGCCTGGTTATCACCCTGGAGCGATGACGGTGCTCTGTGTCGAGCAGGGCAAAAACTGGGTCGGGAGGGATCTGGAGGGAAGGCTCGGGACGAGCGCTGTGCATTCCAGGTGGGCCCCCAGGAGCAGGTGGGACTGACTGGCCGGAAGGGTCGACCAGGGGGCGAGCTTTCTGCGCGGGGAGGGAAGTGAAAGGGACGGCCCGGGGCGCCGGGTGCGAGGCCGGGGTGCCGGGGGCGTGCTCCGGGGCGCGCGGGGACGCGGGGCCCAGGGGCAGCCCCTCCCGTGGGGAGGCCCGAGGGCAGGGGTCGGGGGCGGGGCGGGGGTGGGCCCCAGGCCCGCGCGGGGGCGGGCGGCTCCTCGGTTCCCCGCCCCCGGCCCGCCCCTCCGCGGCGCCATTTTGCAGGCGGCTGTCGCGGGGACCGGAGGCGGCGGCGGCAGCTGGCACTGCGGCGCCGAGGTGCGGCGGCAGGACTGGGACCCAGCGAGCAGCAGCCAGGTGAGAGCCAGGCCGCTGCGCCCCACGCCCGGCCCACGGGCCGCACCTGCCGGCCGGGCCGCGAGGTGCCCGCCGCGCCCACGAGGCCGGCCTGGCACGGCCCCCGCGCGCTGTCACCGGCCCCGCGGAGCGGCCTGCGCGCCCCCACCGCGACCCGTCTCCCCGGGCCCCGCGCCCGCCGGCCACCCTGGCCCCGGGGCCTGCGACGCCCGGCCGCCCCCAGCGCCTGCCGCCCCGCCCGGCCGGGGCCCCGGGGCACCCACTCCTGCCTGCAGCTGGAGCCCCAGCGCGCTCGGGCCCTCAGGCCGCGCTGCGGGGAGGCAAATGGGGTCCCCCCCGGGGCCCGGGTGGCCGCCGCCGCCGCCTCCCGGGCTCTGCGCCCGCGCGTCCTGGGGTCGCTCCCCCCCGTCCCTCCCCAGGTGGCGGTGCGGGCATCCCCGCGCCCCTGGAATTCGGGGCCATCAAGAGGGGCGGCCGGGAGGGAGGGGTGCCTTTTACATCCTTGCTTTCTTCCCTCCTACAAAGGCTGCGCTAAGTAATTTTAGAAGCGGCTGCTCCGACCCCAGGGCCTTTCTCTCTGGCCTGTCCCCTGGGGTCGCAGGTCTCCGTGTTGCCACCTTTCGGGAAAAAGAAATTGACGTTTGGAGTGTGACTACTTTAAGGGCGCGGAATTTTCTCCTTCGTTTGCCTCTAGATGTCCCCTTGTATGGGTAGCTGATGGGAACTCGGCCTACAGGCTGGGGGGTTTTAAGCATGACTGATGGGAAATCATGAATTGTCAGGGCAAAGGGTAAATGAGGGCAGCTGCAGGTGGAAGAAAGTCACCCAGAAGGGCTTTCTGCGTCTAGGGCATTTGCAGTTGCGTTACGTTACTTTTATTCTTGCACTGCTGGGAGACGCGAGGGAATCTGATGTCTTTCCGGCTGACATTTGGGTCATCTGTGTGCAGAGAAGGCCCGCTATGTGCCAGGGCATGGGACCGGGAGTCCCGAGACAGCCTGGTTTGAGCTGTCATTAATTGGCCATGTGACCTCCCTCAGCCAGTTTCCTCCTCTCTAAAGTGAAAGGCTGGAGTCAGGGTGGCTGGAGCATTTTTCTTTTTATGTTTTTGTATTTGAGAGCTGTTGAGTTCAGGCCTCACCATTTCCAATTGTCTACACCTGTCTTTTCACCTCTGCACAGGACTTTGCCTGCTTCCCCTGAAGGTGTTTGACCCCAGTGAGATTTATAAAGGGCCCTTTCAGCTCAAAAATTCAGAATTCTGTACTGGGTTATGGTTGGCTGTCTCAGGGTCACTTGTGAATGTATCACTACTGTTCTTTTCACTCATCTAAAATTTATTAATAATGGCTTTTGGGCACATGTGGGTGTATATTCTGTAGGCCCTCATGGCACACCTGTTAGTTAAAAGGAGGTAGTGGGTGTGTCCAGCCAGCTACCTGTTCCACATGACATACTGAGCGTGAGGTGTCTGCTTTCTAGACTATTTCCTTTGCCAAAATGGCTACCAGCTTTTTTTTTTTTTTTTTTTTTAAATATCAAGGCATTTCTCGTTTGGTTTCTTTGCTTGGAGAGTGTTTTTTTTTTTTTTTTTAAAGAAAATAGATATTTCAGGAACTTTTTGTATTGACGATGTTTCAGATGGTTATATGGCATTTGTGTTCTCTGACTGTGGCATAGTCCATTAAGTTTAGTTTAAACATCTGTTAGAATGTTTAAAAAATGCTTATGAAAGTACCTGGCTAGATTATTGTAGAGCGTTTTGCTAGGTTTCATGCCACAGACCCATCTCATTTTCGTAGCAAAGTCTAGTGGACCTAGCATTGCTGGTATGCGTGATGTGTCCCATGGGCAAGCTGGTGTAGCTAGCTATCCATCCTTCTGTCAGTCTCTGTGCCATGTACCGTGGAACACATCGTTATTGAATAGAACACACTTTCCCCCCCTCCCATAGCCACAGGTCTAGTTTGCTGGGTGTTGCAAATCTGAGTTGGCTATTGCTATCCTCAACTAGCCAAACCTGGGGTGGATTTGGGGATGCATTTCTGGTACCACTGGTATAGCTTAAGGAATTTTCCCATTTTGGCTAAGGGAATTAAGTCAGCAGTAATAATTTGAAATTATATGGCGCTTTGTACTTGTAAATGAAAGCTTTTTAAAAACGTTTTTTTATTTAATCCTCTTAGGCTTTTTTAATTTAAACATCTTACAGTCGTTCCCTGACGTGTTTCTAGGCCTTGCCTATAAAACGCCACATACCCGATGCTGGATAACCTCATTAATTCGTTTTCACACCCTGCTGTTCTTCCAGTTGTTCTCTCCTCAGAGGGCCTGGTGTCTGGGCTTGCTTTCATTCTTTCAGTAGGGAACCTTCCTGCTCCAGGTTAAGCTGTGCATTACTGCGTCCGGGTTTAAAGGAGCCCTTTGTGCGCTCGGTTCTCTCATTTTCTCCCTGCCTTTGCTATTTAGAGCCTGTTATTTTGTCACAGGTTCTAGGTGGTCGGTTCTCCCATAATTGAAGTCTGCTTTCAGCTTGCGCCTTTCATAGGCTTTTCACATATTTAGTACATCGTTTGAGTGCCTGATTTGTGTCCATCAATATCCTTGGTGCTCCGGATGCCGCAGGGAGAGTCCCTGCTCACAGGGAGCTCCCACTGGACAATGAGACTTAGTGCCGTGAAGAATAAGTCTGGCAGGACTCGGGGTATTCAGTGCTGGAATGGGAGCTGGCATTTCTGAAGGATAGGCAGGGAGGGAGGGTCTGTTAGTCTGCACAGGCTGCCATAAGGAAATACCACCGACTGGGCGGCTTAAAACAACTGAAATTTATTTCTTGCTGTTCTGGAGTCTGGGAAGTTTAAGGTCAAGGTTCTGGCCAGGTTGGTTTCTGGTGAGGGCTCTCTTCCTGGCTTGTAGGTGACCACGTTCTCCCTCCTCACGTGGCCTTTTCTCCGTGCCATTTCTCTCTCCTTCCTGTAAAACCACCAATCCTGTGGGATCAGGAACCCACCCTTAAAGGCCCCATTTAACCATAATTACCTCCTAAAGGCCCTTTCTTGAAATAGACACATTTGTATTCTCGTCAAACCACCAGTCTTATCAGATCAGGGCCCCACCTTAAAACTTCATTTAATTTTAATTACCCCCTAAAAGCTCTATCTCCAGATACAGTCACATCTTGGGGTTAGGACTTCAATATATGAATTTGGTGGTGGTGGTTGTGGGGGGAACGATTCATTTTATAGCAGAGGGCATGGGTCATCTTTGACTAAATTTGTGAAGGAATTGAGGCCTGTGGATATCTGAAGAAGAACATTCTGAATGGGTGAAGCAGCAGATGCAAAGGCCCTGAGGCGGGAGGAGAGAATTTGGTTTTGAGGCTGGAGGGACAATGAGGGGCAGATTTGGGAAGGCCTGTAGATTTTACTCTAAGCGGCGTGGGGAGCCATGGGAGGGTTTTGAGTAAAAGAGGGTTGTAGACTGATTTAGCTTTTAATGAACATGCTGTGTGAGAATAGACTGAAGGCGGCACAGCAGGGGGGCCAGCCAGAGGGCTAGTGTCCGGCAGAGGTGACAGTGGTCTGATTCTGAGGTGGGGCTGAGGAGATTTGCTGATGGCCCAGAAAGAAAGTCGAGGGGCACTCTGAGGTGTCCAGCCTGAGCACCTAGAAAGAACGTGGCCAGTAACTGAGATGCCCGGGGGGACTGTTGCCTGCACATTTGGTTGTGATGCTGACCTACCTGAGCTGGAAAGGAGAGAGTGGATGTTTGCGGGGAGGTTGTCCTCAATGCAGATGTAAGTCTTCCTGGGATATCTCTCTGTCCTTTGTCTTTTCTCTCTCCTTTGACCCCAGGTCTAGGCCTTTCTAGGACCCTCCATGGATTCCCTCTGTGAAGGAGAGTGGCTTTCTTTGGTCAGTGCTCAGGAGGGCCTTTTCCACTCCTGAGGTCTTTCCGCAGGCACCTCATTGAGTACCTGGTGGAGGTCACCCATGTAGACTGCCTCCTCGTTTCTGTGGGTGACTCTTACAGAGTTCAGTCCCCTCATCTTCTCAGTTGAATGCGAGTGCAGTTTATTTGGGTGCACTTCTCTGTTGGAGCCTCTATAAGCAATATAGGGGCCCTAGAAGACAAGACAGTGAATCCTGTGTGACAGGGCCAGTGAAACAGCGGTGGCACCCATAGGTATGGATTATGTACTAGGCACTTGAGGTCATTATTGCTAGTTCTGACAGCCAGCAGGCAGGGCGGTTCTGGACCTTCATTTTGTGGATAAAGGACCTGGAGCTTGTGTTAACTTCTCTTTGTGAACTCCTGAGTCTAGAATTCTGCTCTTGATGTTCCATTAGAGCATGGGGCCCTCAATGACAGAACACTGTTCCCAAAGCTTGTCTGAAGCTCTGGGTTTTTAAGTTCCTGTTAGTATAGAAGAGGGCAGAGAAGTCAGCATCAGTTGGGTGCCAGGTGCTCTGTCTGCCCAGCACTTTGTGTGTTCACTCACGTTCTGTCGTGGCAGCCCTCTGGGACGGCTATTTAATTAGTCCCATCTTACAGCTGAGGATGCTGAGATGTGGCAGGAGGGCAGCTCCTTGCCCAAGGTCATGGCGTCACCAGGTAGCAGAGTCATGATTTGACACTAGGCTGGTGGATTGCCAAACTCAACATTAGACTCTACTCACACTGTGCCTGTGTGTTCCAGGATGCTTGTCAAGGATTTGGGGTTGGAGGTAGGGTTGGGCTGGAGAGGGTGGGAGGGGCATTCCAGGTGGAGGGGCAGTGTGAGCCAAGGGCAGAGGTGGAGAGGCATGTGAGGGGGCCACTGGGTCCAGACAGTTGGAGGGATGCTGAGGATGTGATGGAAGTGAGGCGGGAAGGTCCTTTGACACTGTATCATAGGGCTTGAATTTTGTTTGAAAGGCCAGACTCCTAGAAGGGGAATGACTTGTTCAGATGTGCATTTTAGAAAACTCTGGGGCAGGGTGGGGGGGTACTGGGAAGAGGCCAAGGCCTAAGGCCAGCAGGACCCTACCCTTGAACTGCCTTCATCTGCCGTGCTTCATTCCTGGCTGCAGTGTTCTCCTTTGTGCACCCCAGCCTGGTTAGTTCCCCCATTTCTTCCTGTAGGGATCTCATCCCAACACTTACACTATTTTTTTTTTTTTTTTTAAACTGGCTTCTCGGCCAGGTGCAGTGGCTCACGCTTGTAAACCTAGCACTCAGGGAGGCTGAGGAGGGAGGATCGCTTGAGGTCAGGAGTTCGAGACCAGACTGAGCAAGAGCGAGACCCCATCTCTACTAAAAAATAGAAAGAAATTAGCTGGACAACTAAAAATATATAGAAAAAATTAGCTGGGCATGGTAGCACATGCCTGTAGTCCCAGCTACTTGGGAGGCTGAGGCAGGAGGATTGCTTGAGCCCAGGAGTTTGAGGTTGCTGTGAGCTAGGCTGACACCACGGCACTCTAACCCGGGTGACAGAGTGAGATTCTGTCTCAAAATAAATAAATAAACAAACAAACAAACAAACAAACAAACTGGCTTCTCTTTGTTCAAGCGAACACATACATACCCCAGCTTCATTTAAGTATGTTTGCGTAAGCTTTTTCATTCTGGACCATCACAGAGGCCTTGGCCTTGTGTCTCCAAGGGTGGTCTTCTCCACCCTGCTCCAGACCCAAAGCACTGGGACGTCCTTGGCCTTCAGGGAGAAAATGCCATTTCTCACGTATTCTACTTTAGTTGGCATTGATTCAGCCTCAAATTTGGTTTGGCTTTATTGACTCCTGCAGTGCCTGCTGAAATCCTTTGCTCTCTCCAGGGGCAAATCACCTGGCTGCTGGGGGTTTACTACAAACCTTTCCTTGTCTGACAGGGTGGATCACAAAAAGAGTGTCTCATTCAGAAGTTCTGGGGTGAGGCCTGAAAATTTGCATTTCTAGCAAGTTCACTGGTGACTAGGATGCTGCTTGTAGGGGAACCAGCAGCACCTGCTCTAGCAAATATCGTTTTATTGCAACGCAGCCATGCTCACTCCAGAGACTGTGTTAACTCTCAAGTCTAAAATACTTGCTCTCTGGCCCTTTATGGACAGCATTGACTGACCTCTGCTTCACAGTAAGATATATGTGATCATTGCTAACAGTTTTCTATTGAGTTCATGTTTCTTTTTATCAAGAGCTCTCTATAATTTAAGACACTGTTTCACAAATTATTCCACAGATGTATGGTAGTGGGGAATATATGCATCATTCAGAGTGTTTAGGAGTATAATAAGCACTTCTTTTAAGTCTTTTGTTTTATCTGAAATTAATGTACGTTTTTCATTCTATTCCATAAACATCAGTGCTTGTTTTAATATGAAACATTGTTCATTTATAATCTTTGAGTAAAGTTGATGCTACTAGGTATGTTGTATTTGATCCTTGCCTTCACCCTGCTTCAAAAACATGCTACAGGCCGCGCGGTGGCTCACGCCTGTAATCCTAGCACTCTGGGAGGCCGAGGCGGGCGGATTGCTCGAGGTCAGGAGTTCGAAACCAGCCTGAGCAAGAGCGAGACCCCCATCTCTACTATAAATAGGAAGAAATTAATTGGCCAAGTAATACATACAGAAAAAATTAGCCGGGCATGGTGGCACATGCCTGTAGTCCCAGCTACTTGGGAGGCTGAGGCAGGAGGATTGCTTGAGCCCAGGAGTTTGAGGTTGCTGTGCGCTAGGCTGACGCCATGGCACTCACTCTAGCCAGGGCAACAGAGTGAGACTCTGTCTCAAAAAAAAAAAAAAAAAAAAAAAACATGCTACAGGTTAAGTATCCCATGTTCGAAATGCTTGTGACAAGGAGTGTTTTGGATTTTTTTGGATTTTTGCATATTTACATTATACTTGTTGAGCAGCCATAATTTGAAAATCTGAAATCCAGAATGCTCCAGTGAGCATTTTCTTTGAACGTGTCATTTTGGCACCTAACAAGTTTCAGAGTTTGGATTAGAGATACTTAGTATTAAGATTTGCATTTTTTGTCCTATATTGCAAGTATTTTTTCTATGCTTTGAATTCATATCTGTCCGTCTTTTTTTCTTTCCTGTGCCTTCCTACCTCAAGATTTTATAGACATTCACTGATATTTTCTCTTAGTTCTTCTGAAAAGCCTATAACCTAATTTTGGAGTGTGGTATGAAATAAAGATTATTTTTTTCCCTTTGGTGTACACTTTTCCCAGCATCATTTATTCATTATTTTATCCTTATTAACTTAAAACAACACCTTAATCATATGCTGAATCCTTGGATCTGTTGTGAGATTTATTCAGTTTATTTTTTTGCCATGACCTTTTTATTTTCTTTCTTTCTTTATTGTAAAGACAGGGTTGTCTATGTTGTCCAGGTTGGTCTTAAATTCCTGGTCTCCAGTGATCCTTCTGCCTCAGCCTCCCAAAGTGCTGGGAGTATAGGCATGAGCCACCAAGCCAGCTGTTTGTTTTATTTTTTTGAGATAGAGTCTTGCTCTGTTTTTCAGGCTGGAGTGCAATGGTGCAATCATAGCACACTGCAGCCTCCAACTCCATGCTCAAGCGATCCTCCTGGCTCAGCCTCCTGAGTAGCTGGGCTTACAGGCTGTGCCACCTGCTAACTTTTTTATTTTTTGGGTCAGGGTCATGCTAATGTTGCCCAGGCTGGTGTTGAACTCTTGGTCTCAAGTGATTCTCCTGATTCAGCCTCTCAAAGTGCTGGCATTATAGGCATGAGTTACCATGCTTGGCTCAGAATACTTTTAATGGGAAATTTCATTAAATGTATAAGTTAATTTAGGGAGGCTTATCATCTTTATAACATTGATTTGTTCTGTCCACAAACAGAACAAGTCAGTTTCTCTAGAGTTTTCCTAACATGTGGTCTATAGATTACTTGTTTATTGCTCTTTATTTTAAAATATTTGCTATTTAGAGTGAGATTATCTCCTCTTGTGCCACCGGCAGCCCCCAGTTTCCTAATTGCTACAGAAAAAGTATAAAGCAAGTATACTGCTTATAATCTAGATGTCTTATAACTGACTGGCCCCTTATGTTAGGGTGATTAGTGCTAGCTAAAACCTGTGGCCTAACAAAATTTTCATTTTTGCTCACATTTTTCTAGATAGTTCTCCCCTAAGTGGTGACTTAGGGATCTAGGCTTCTTCTATCTTATAATACAGCTGTCTTCAGGACGTGGCCTCTAAGTTTGCCATGGGAATTTTGTGCATGGGAGATTTTTTTTTATGGGCCAAGTTTGGAAGTAATATTTTCTTTCATAGTCTGTTCGCCCCTGTTTTAGATGCAAGGGACTGGGAAATGGAGTCTTTTTGTGTATTCATGAGGAAAGTGAAATGGCACTGTGTTTGATATACTCCCTAACCAAATTGTTACTCTAATTTTTTGGTGGATTCTCTTTAGTGTCTTAGATAGACAGTCATGATATAGATTGCACATCCCTAATCTGAAAATCTAAAATCTGAAATGCTCCAAAATTTGAACTTTTTGTTTAATTCTATGGTATTTTGTTAAAAATTTGAACTTTTTTGAGCACTGACATTATGCAACAAGTGGAAAATATCACATGTGACCTCACGTGATGAGTTGCAGTCAAAATGCAGTCTATGCTGGGCACAGTGGCTGGCCCATAATCCCTGCTGTAATCTCAGCACTGTGGGAAGCCATGGCAGGAGGATTGCTTGAGGCCAGGAGCTGGAGACTAGCCTTGGCAACATACTGAGATCCTGATCTCTTAAAAAAAAAAAAAAAATTAGCTGGGTGTGTTGGCCAGCTACTTGGGAGGCTGAGGTGGGAGGATGGCTTGAGCCCCACCAGTTTGAGGCTGCAGTGAGCCATGATCATGCCATTGCACTCCATCCTGGGGAACAGAGTGAGACCTTGTCTCAAAACAAAACACAACACAGTCAAACCTTGGGTTGCAAGGCCAGGCGCGGTGGCTCATGCCTGTAATTCTAGCACTCTGAGAGGCCGAGGTGGGCGGATGGTTTGAGCTAGGAGTTTGAGACCAGCCTGAGCAAAAGCGAGACCCCATCTCTACTAAAAATAGAAAGAAATTAATTGGCCAACTAAAAATGTTTATAAAAAATTAGCTGGGCATGGTGGCTCATGCCTGTAGTCCCAGCTACTCAGGAAGCTGAGGCAGGAGAATCACTTGAGCCCAGGAGTTTGAGGTTGCTGTGAGCTAGGCTGACGCCCCGTCACTCTAGCCCAGGCAGGGGTGAGACTCTGTCTCAACAAAAACAAACTAAAACTTGGTTTCACACACAAAATTATTTTTTAAAAAAATATACAAAATTACCCTTAGGCTATGTTTATAAGGTGTATATGAAACATAAATGAATATTGTGTTTAGACTTGGGGCCTATCTCTAAGATACCTCGTTATATATATGCAAATATTAAACAATTAAAATATCATTATATATGCAAATAACTGGTCCTAAGCATTTCGGATAAGGGATAGTCAATTTGTAGCTGCAAGTGATCATTTTGTTGTGTTTTTCTCCCTGTAGTTATACATTTCTTTTTCTTAATGCAATATAGAGTATTTGCAGAACAGTTTTAATTGATAGTGGTCCTTTTCTTATTCTCAAATTTTATTGGAATGCAGTATTGTATATAATCTTTAATGATATTAAACGTCCTAATTATAATATCATACATAGTGTTTTTTAATGAACAAAAACTAGTTACCTTGACATTGGCCCTGAGATCTTCACAAATTTTCTCAGTAGAATCTGCCCTTATTCTTGTGGTAATTCTCCAAATAATTTTTGTTTCCCTGCTGTATTGAAGATGACCTCAAATTTCTTGCCACACGAGTTACGTGAGCTATATCTTTCCTCAGCTTTGTCCCAAGGGCTTCTATTTTAACCCAGCCTATCGTATCGTGTAGCTGCTTGCATCTTTTGCGTCAGAATCTCTGACCCGCAGTGTTTGAAGATGTTCTCTCAGAGAAGTTTTATCGGCTCTTATTTTTCTTCCTTTATTCTTTCATCCATGTGAAGATAAACTGAATGTTAGCATTATCGATTTTGCTCTTTCCTCCTCTCTTTTCCTCCAGCTAACTCACCTGGCTGCCGGTGGGGGTCTCCTTTGTGCACCAGCTTCCCAGAGTGAGGTCGGGCCTGCATTTCCAGGCTGCCCTTCTTGCAGCCCTGCTTTCCCCCCCAGGTTGCAGTGATCGGTGTACCCTTCCCTGCGGAGCTCCCTGTGGGGTCTGCCAGCAGGAGCCCTGAATTTAGTGGGAGCAGGAAGCTCCTCTGAGCCCTGCTCAGATCTTCGGAAACCCTGGGAGATGTATGGGGTAGGGAATTCTGTTTTATTACTGAACTTGACCCATCAAAGTAGACAAGGGGTCAAGTTTGCTTTTTCTGATGTTTAGTTCAGTGCTTAGGGTGATGCCCCAAAGTGACTTCAGCATTTTTTCAATTTCTGTTTTTGACTCTGAGATCTCAGGAGCACTTAATGTTTTATTTCTTGAATTGGTGTCCATCAACTCCTAAAATATATTTTTCAGACTTTTTGTTTTGACTGACCCGCTTTTCATCTCTCTCTATACATACGTGCATACACATCAGTGTGTGTGTGTATCTCAAACAAGTTTCACACCACATAACCTTTTCTTTTGTAGAGACAGAGTCTTGCTCTGTCACCAAGGCTGGAGTGCAGTGGTGCAATCTTAGCTCACTGTAACCTTGAACTCTTGGGCTTAAGTGATCCTCCTGCCTCAGCCTCCTGAGAAGCTGGGACTGCAGGTGTTCACTACCACACCTGTTAACTTTTCTTATTTTTTAAAGGTGGGGTATCCCTGTGTTATCCTGGCTGGTCTTGAACTCCTGTCCTCAAGCGATCCTCTTGCCTAGGCCTCCCAAAGTGCTGGGATTAAAGATGTAAACCAGGTGTGAGTCACCTCACCTGGCCTGTGTGCAGTGGGGTTTTTTTTTTTTTACCTGCATGTGCAGTGCTTTTGATTTGTATTTCTCTGGTAATTAATGATGTTGAGCACCTTTGCATATGCTTATTGCCCATTTGTATGCCATCATTTGGAGCTATGTCTTCACATTCTCTGCCCATTTTTAAATTGGGTTATTTGTCTTTTTGTTGTTGAGTTATAAGAGTTCTTAAAATTTTCTGCATGTCCCTTATCTAATATGTAATTTACAAATGTTTTCTTTTGTTCTGTGGGTTGTCATTTCACTTTCTTGTTGGTATCCTTTGAAGCCCAAAAGTTTTTAATCTTGTTAAAGTCCCATTTATCTTTTTTTCTTTTGTTACATGTGTTTTTGGTGTCATATCCAGGAAACCATTGCCCAACCCAAGGTCATAAAGATTTACTCCTAAATTTTCTTCTTTTTTATTTTTTATTTTAGCGTATTGTGGGGGTACAAGTGTTAAGGTTAAATATATTGCCCATACTCCTCTCCCCCCTTGAGTAAGAGCTTGAAGCATGTCCATCCCCCAAATGTTGCACATCTTACTCCTCGTGGTTGTATATACCCATCCCCTTCTCCCCCCTCCCACCCTCCCGACACCCGATAAATGTTACTCCTATATGTCCAGTTAGGTGTTGATCCATTAATACCAATTTGCTGGTGAGTACATGTGGTGCTTGTTTTTCCATTCTTGCGATACTTCACTTAGTAGAATAGGTTCCAGCTGTATCCAGGAATATACCAGAGGTGCTATATCATCATTGTTTCTTAAAGCTGAGTAGTATTCCATGGTATACATATACAACATTTTATTAATCCACTCATGAATTGATGGGCACTTGGGTTGTTTCCACACTAAATTTTCTTCTAAGAGTTTTATCTCTTAGGTCTGTGATCCATTTTGAGTTAATTTCTGTATATGTCATGAGGTAGGAGTTTAACTTTCTTCTTCTACACGTGGACTTCCGGTTGTCTCAGCACCATTTCTTGAAAAGACTACTCTTTCCCCCATTGAATTGTCATTGCACTCTTGTTGAAAATCATATTTATTTCTGGATTCTCATTTGTATGCTATTCATCTGTATGTCTATCCTTATACCAGTATATATGTATATCCTTACACCACACTGTCTTAATTACTATAGCTTTGTATTAAGTTTTGAAATTGGGAAAGTCGAGTCCTCTAATTTTGTTTTCCAAGATTGTTTTGGCTATTCTGGGTCCAGTGTGTCTGTATGAATTGCAGGATCGGTTTGTCAGTTTTTGCCAAAAAGGCAGATGGGATTTCGATAGTGAGTTCACTGAATCTGTAGATGAGTTTGGGTAGTATTGCCAAGAATTACATATTTTTAACTGAAAAATTTCATGAGACAATATTTATCTGCCCTTAGTAGCAATGCAATATTTGAGCCTAGTCTTAAAAATGGCTGGCCCAGCCCACTGAAGTAATTACTCACTCACATAGGTCATTCATTAGTATTTGAAAAATGTGCTTAACATCAGTGTCCTCCCCCTTGAGAGCAAATTGGAATCACCTGGGGAACTTTAAAAATATATTGATGGCCAGGCGCGGTGGCTCATGCCTGTAATCCTAGCACTCCAGGAAGCCGAGGGAAGCCGAGGCGGGCAGATTGCTCGAGGTCAGGAGTTCAAAACCAGCCTGAGCAAGAGCGAGACCCGAGTCTCTACTAAAAATAGAAAGAAATGAATTGGCCAACTAATATATATAGAAAAAATTAGCCGGGTATGGTGGCACATGCCTGTAGTCCCAGCTACTCGGGAGGAGCCTGGGCAACAAAGCGAGACTCTGTCTCAAAAAAACAAAATAAAACAAAAAAACATATTGATGCCTGGTCTCATCCCTGAGACTGGTATGCAGTTGATTAGTTCAGCTTGAGCATTGCAGTTTTTTTTTTTTTTTTTTTTGAGACAGTCTCGGTTTTTTGCGCCAGCTAGAGTGAGTGCTGTGGCATCAGCCTAGCTCACAGCAACCTCAATCTCCTGGGCTCAAGCAATCCTGCTGCCTCAGCCTCCCGAGAAATTCTGAGAAATTAAATGATTTTGCTAGATGGACTTCTCCATGGGTATGTAGAGTTGTTCCTGGTCTACATAGAGAGCAAAGATAGAGCAGAGTTTCTGGAGCGTATCTGTCATTTCTCAGGAATTTTTATCTTTTGCCTCTTTGCAATAGGAGATGGATTGAGAAGAATATACAGGCAATTCATAGCTATTTTAGGAATTGTCATATAGAGAACACTGAAGCTATTAGTTAGAATTACTATTGACGTATATGAAGCTATTGGTTAGAACTGAGATCAGAATTTCCAGAAAAATATCTGGACTGGCGTCCTGTCTTAGATTAAGGAATAGCAGGATTGTGGTAGAACTCTTATGCATAAAGTAGCTTGTTTTTTACTCATTGGATATTTTTTTTCTGGTTATATTTGAATGTAAAATGCACACATATGTAATGTATAACTATTTGTTTCAAAATAGAAATTATACAGAGGCGTTTGAAACCTGTTTTTACTTAGACATGTGACTAAATCATTAAATAGTCCTTTAAAACATGGTTTTTAACAGCTCATTTGTGCTGAATGCATCATGTTTTATTTGACAGATCCTTCTATTGTTGGGTATTTAGCTTATGAGCCATTTTTTTGCTGTGGTGGACATAATACAATAATGAACAGCCTTGCCCATAAATCTGTGTGTGTTTTTCTGATTATGTCTTTAGACTAAATTTTTGGAAGGGACATCATTGCATTACTAAGGCTTTGGCACATACCTAACATACATGTCAGATTCATCCTGCATTCATTCAGGTTACCACACCGGGATTTACTGCCATATTTAAATTTTATTTTTCTTTTTATTGGCTAATTTGGGTGAAGAATAGAATCACTGTGTTTATTTTGCTTTTCTTTGGTAACTAGTGAATTTGAACATTTTAATGATTCTTTTTGGCTATTTGTATTTTCTCTGGCTTATTCATTTTTTTTAAAACAGTTTTTCTAGTCTTGTGTCAGTCTTTTTCTTCCTGGTGATTTATAGCAGTTCTTTTTATATGAAGGATATTAGCACTTAATAAGTATTATAGATATTTTCCCTGCTTTGCCTTGTAATTTTATTTTATGATGTATTGGAGAAATAAGTTTTATTTGTAAATCATTTTTCTTGGGTTTTTTTTTTTTTTTTTTTTTTTTGAGACAGAGTCTCGCTTTGTTGCCCAGGCTAGAGTGAGTGCCCTGGCGTCAGCCTAGCTCACAGCAACCTCAAACTCCTGGGCTCAAGGGATCCTACTGCCTCAGCCTCCCAAGTAGTGGGAGTACAGGCATGCGCCACCATGCCCGGCTAATTTTTTCTATATATATTAGTTGGCCAATTAATTTCTTTCTATTTAGTAGAGACGAGGTCTCGCTCTTGCTCAGGCTGGTTTCGAACTCCTGACCTGGAGCAATCTGCCCACCTTGGCCTCCCAGAGTGCTAGGATTACAGGCGTTAGCCACCGTACCCGGCTTTTCTTGGGATTTAATTTTCAAATTAGAAATCTCATTTTTCAAGCTTTAGAGTGTCAAAGGAAACATTTTTCTTAAAAGATGAATAAAAATCTATCAGAATATGATTTTGTTTAAAGTACTTTTTAGATTTCAAATTTGCTTTACTAAAATATGTTTGGCATAATCAGCTGCCACCTTTGAATTTTTCTTTTATTTATTTATTATTTTTTGAGACAGAGTCTCACTGTGTTGCCCTGGTTAGAGTGTCATGGCGTCAGCCTAGCTCACAGCAACCTCAAACTCCTGGGCTCAAGCGATCCTCCTGCCTCAGCCTTCTGAGTAGCTGAGACTACAGGCATGTGCCACCATGCCCGGCTAATTTTTTGTATATATATATTTTTAGTTGGTCAATTAGTTTCTTCTTATTTTTAGTAGAGACGGGGTCTCGCTCAGGCTGGTTTCAAACTCCTGACCTTGAGTGATCCACCCGCCTCGGCCTCCCAGAGTGCTAGGATTATAGGCGTGAGTTACCACGCCCGGCCTGAATTTTTCTTTTAAAAAAACTAGAATTTGAGGGAGATTTTTCAGCATCGTTGGCCTAGTAAACGTGAACTTTCAGTGGAATGGCCTGGGTGCTTTTATTTCAGACAGCTAGAAAGGCGTGCCAGGTGTCACAGGCTTTCCACTCAAGTTTAAGTATTAATACTTTTGATGTTTTGTCCCTTTGGGCACATATGTTGATGGTGCTCTTTTGCCTTAATTCCTTAACTTTTGCACCAGTAGTATTCAAAAGTAAAATATGAGACTTTTGTCCTACTTAGATAATAGCCTTAAATGACTCTTTTAAATTATATCCTTTAGGCTTTTTATTTAAAAATGGGCTTCTCTTTGTATTCCAGGTCTTTAGAAACACTTGTCTTAACTAGGTTCTAGGGCTTGTTAGTCTGGACTCCTTGAGGCTGTGGAGGGGAACTTAAAGTGTGCAGCTGCCCAGCATCTGGCTAGCTTGGCACAGCATGGAGTAGGCACTGAGCGCCCTCTCCATATATCCTGGCATTTTCCTCTGGCTGGTTTCTATGAGAAATGAGAATAGTCTGGGTTCTGGATCTCAGGCTGCCTCCACCTGGGTACGAGTCTCTGCTTTCACTCTGTGCCTTCCGCTGCCTGTAGAGGTTGGGGCTGCGGGATATCTAAGCCCTTTGTGTTCCTTCCTTTCATTCACCTTTATTGAGTACCATCCTTGGGCCGGGGTGACAGTCAGATGTGGGGACCCAGGTGGGGCAAAGCAGCCTGCCTGAGACTCAGGCACCATGTTCTGGGTTCAGCAGTTTGACCTTGAGTCACTTTAAACTGGTTATTATCTAGCTGTGATGATTCCTAGACACTCGAGGTCTTAGGGGGCTAGCCTCTATAAAATAGGCTTTTCACCTTAGCTGAAAGTATACAGTGCTTATTTACATACAAAGACACCATTTAAAAGGGGAAAAACAGAACTGTTTGTTTTAGCTGAGTTCGACCTATTACCACCGGTAATTGCCATTGGACTGTTTTTAACTTTGTCACTTTGCCAGGAACATAAATCAGGGCATTATTCTTAGATCTTCACGTAATTAGGAGGACAGGTGAAGTCCCAGTTTTGTTTTAAATTGAGAGTTTATAATCCAATTCATTTTTTTATTTTTAAAATTTAAATAAATGCAAAAATTGTACTTTTTGGTCATTATCCAATTTTATTCAGTTGATTACATAACCATTCTAGCACCTCTTTTTGCCTGGAGATTTTATTCATTTTTTTATGTTCATAAATAATTTGAATTCTTTATCTTTTAAAAATTTCAATAGATTTAGGGGGTACAAGTATTAAAAAAATGGTTTATCATTTCCATTTTTGTATAAAACACATGGGAGAAATAGTCAACACACAACTGTCACCACATGAGAAAGTACTTTTATCAGACTGAGTTTAAGAACATACAGACGTTTCTTTTTTGTCTACAGTCATTGGGCTTTTCCATTTAACTGTTTTTACAGATTCCACACATGCCCGTTATTTCTTCTGTCCCAGTTACAGTACAATGACAGGGAGGAAGAGGGACAGTTTTCTGGTGTCCCTTTTTTCCAGAGTTGAGCATGGGAGGGATCACACCACCCCCAACTGTGGTAGCCTTGATAAGCGAATGTGATTCTTCATCACCACGGATTGCACATTGCGAGTGCTGTGGAATGATACGCTTTGCTTTGACATCCTTGCAAGCATGACCTGCCAGCCACAGCACCTCAGCAGTGAGGGGCTCCAGAACCCGGGCCCCCTCCCTTCCGTGGCTCGTGGTGCGAGTCTTCACGTGTCTGTGGATGTGGCCCACAGGAAACCGTAGCCCAGCTCTCTGTGCGCGAGACGCGGCCTCAGCCTTAGCCATGGCCCTTCCACCCTCCGCTCGGCCACGTGCCCTCCCACGGCTGCCCGGCGCTGCCGCTCTTCCGTACGAGTGTTTTTTTGTTGCGTGGATGTATAATGCTGAAGCCAGGGCTTTTAGTGTACCTGTCCCCAGAACAGTGTACATTGTACCAGATAGTTAGATTTTTATCCCTCACCCTCACACCCTCCCCTCTTCTGAGATCTTAATGTCCATTACCCTACTGTATGACCATGTATACCCTCATTTATCTCCTGTTTGTAAGTGAGAACATGTGGCGGTTATTTTTTAGGGTCTCACTCTGTCACCCAGGCTGGAGTGCAGTTGTGTAGGATCATAGTAGCCTCAAACTCCTGGGCTCAAGTGATCTTCCCAAAGTGCTGGGATTAAATGCATGAGCCACCATGCCTGGCCCCATCAATAATGTGGGATTAAATATGTTTTTTTTTTTTTTTTTATACAAAGTCTTGCTTTGTTGCCCAGGCTGGAGTGAGTGCCGTGGCGTCAGCCGAGCTCACAGCAACCTCAAATTCCTGGGCTCAAACAATTCTACTGCCTCAGCCTCCCGAGTAACTGGGACTACAGGCATGCACCACCATGCCCGGCTAATTTTTTCTATATATATTAGTTGGCGAATTAATTTCTTTCTATTTATAGTAGAGACAGGGTCTCGCTCTTGCTCAGGCTGGTTTTAAACTCCAGACCTCGAGCAATCCGCCCACCTGGGCCTGGAATTAAGAAAAGGTTATTTGTATTGTGTGGAAGTTCTAAGTGTCAAAATAAATAAATAAATAAATGAAAGGTTATCTAATGTTTTGAAGATAATTACAGCTTAGGCATTGGGCAAAAATTTTTAGTGACTTGTTTAGCACATGTATTTATGAATTTTAAACTTTTTACAAATCACAAACATCATACAAATTCATTAGTAACATGTAAAAGAGAAAAGTATAAAGAAATAAGACATCACTTGCAAACTGACAGAGTGGGAGGACCCAGTTAATATTTAGGTAAGTGTCCCAAATCCCCTGGCTTGTTGAATAAGTATAGCTTTTATAAAAGTAAAGATGTTCTGCTTACCTCTTACCCCTTAGTAATATAATATCATGACTATTTCCCTGTGTCATCAGATAGCGTACTAAAGAATGGCTTTTAGCGTTTTATCATAAAGTATTTTACTTTCCTAATTTATTTAGGCAGTCTTTAAATATTGGACCTTTACTTGTCCTGCAGCTAAAGTAAATACAATTATATTCATCTAATTTTCCTAGAATAATAATTTCGTTCAATATGCATTTTTAAAAGGATGAGTTCAATATGCATTTTCGTAAAATGCTTAAAAACATCTATCTGAAAATGATGGTGAATATGTCTTTGATTTTGGGATGGGGTAGGGCTTTCTAGCATGAACGTTAAAAGGAGATCACAAAAAGATATTAGGTATGGCTTCACAGAGATTTAAAAAATGTCCTTTATTTCAAGTGGTATAAACAAAATGGAAAAAGCCATTTGTTTTTTTCCTGGGGAAAATGTTTGCAACAAAGGGTTAATGTTCTTAACTTATAAGGAGCTCTTGCAAATGAATAAGAAAAACCCAACACCTACTGAAAAATGGGTAAAAGGCACTTACAGTTCATAAAAGAACTATAGACACAGATCAAAGAAATCAAGATTGAAACCAGATGTCATTCTTTACGTGTCATAGATGCAAAAGTTAAAAAAAGTCTAGGAATGGCAAGTGAGGTTAACACATAGTTTTCTTTCCCTGTGCTTAGTCAGTTTTCCTGGAAGGAATTGGGGAAGCTATCCCCATTCCCATTTCTTACCCAGAGGGCCGGGAAATAATCGGCCTGAGCCTAGCACCTTTTTGGAGGAGAGGTCTTTGCTTTTGAAATTTTCTCCATTCATTTGTTAATTAGTCAAGTTTTCAAAGAATAGTTCACCAAAAAAAAAAAAAAAGACCCATTTCATCAAGATTTTCAAGTACATACATGTATTTCTTTTGTAAGTCCTTAAAAAAATACAAACAAAATGTAAAAGCGTGATGAGTACAGAGTGTTTTGTGTTGGCCGCTGTTTTCAGAGCTATTTGTCATGTTCAGGAAGCATCCTTTCAAATTGCATTGAAGAGGTTTTTGTTTTTAAATCAGGAGGAGGTGTTTTTGTCAGCCTTTTTGGCATCTGCTGAATTTGTGGAATGATTTGGCTGCTTAGAGGTCCTGGCCTGTATATGATGTTGGCCCTGGGGAGCTATCCTTCCCGATTTTGAAGCCTTAACATCCTTTTAAAAGGAAATGATGGTGAGCGTCAGTGGTAGGTGTTAAATACCATGGTAAAATACAAAGATGACAGTGCTATATTATTTTCCCCCCAATTTTTTGGCGAATGTTTTTTTTTTTTTTTTTTGTCTTGAAATCAAAGTTTGGAAACGACATCATATAGTCCTTACTTTTGCAAACCTCACTTGAGGAGCAGCATAAACACTGAGCAGCTTTTTTGAGTTCATCCTGGTTGTTAGGGAAGGTAGGGGGGACAGTGAGGTGGCTATCCTTGTGCTGTTTCCTCTGACCTGCTCCAGGAGGGTCAGGCTTTGATCTTAGCCCTGTAGCCTTGTGTGCGAAGGGCACTTCTCACATTTCCAGAGTGTGGTGGAACCTACCAAGGGGAGGGGGTGTCCTCGGGGCATTCTGCTAAAAGTTCAAGGATGCTAGCTCTCCGATAACTCAGTCTTGTTTTTGTTTGTGTGTGGTTCCTTCTCACTTAACTCCTTCCTTGAAGATTCCTTTCTCAGAAATGCATTTACATTTTTCCAGTGTTAGAACTTCTGACCCAGTTCTGTGGCTTGTCTGTAATACTTGTTTAGGGGAGTAGAAAGCCAAGTCCTTCCAAACACTCATCTTACCAATCAGCTTAGAAAAGTACTTTACAAAAAAGAAATCTTTAAGGTGTCATAGTGCTTTCACTCACTCTTTTTTTTTTTTCTTTTTTGAGACAGAGTCTCACTTTTTTGTCCAGGCTAGAGTGAGTGCCGTGGCATCAGCCTAGCTCACAGCAACCTCAAACTCCTAGGCTCGAGCGATCCTTCTGCCTCAGCCTCCCGAGTAGCTGGGACTACAGGCATGAGCCACCATGCCCGGCTAATTTTTTATATATATATCAGTTGGCCAATTAATTTATTTCTATTTATAGTAGAGACGGGGTCTCGCTCTTGCTCAGGCTGGTTTTGAACTCCTGACCTTGAGCAATCCGTCCGCCTCGGCCTCCCAAGAGCTAGGATTACAGGCGTGAGCCACCGCGCCCGGCCTCACTCACTCTTTTTAGAATTTTTTTTTTTTTTTTTTTTGAGACAGAGTCTCGCTTTGTTGTCCAGGCTAGAGTGAGTGCCATGGCGTCAGCCTAGCTCACAGCAACCTCAAACTCCTGGGCTCCATCGATCCTTCTGCCTCAGCCTCCCGAGTAGCTGGGACTACAAGCATGTGCCACCATGCCCGGCTAATTTTTTATATATATATCAGTTGGCCAATTAATTTCTTTCTATTTATAGTAGAGACGGGGTCTTGCTCTTGCTCAGGCTGGTTTTGAACTCCTGACCTTGAGCAATCCGCCCGCCTCGGCCTCCCAGAGAGCTAGGATTACGGGGCGTGAGCCAGCCCACCGCGCCAGGCCTCTTTTAGAATTTTTAAGTGGTTTGTAGCTAAAATTTTATTCTGTTAATTTGCAACTTTGCCCTTATGGAAGCTTTTGTAATTAATATTTATTAGTGTTTTTTTGTTTTTTTTTGAGATAGAGTCTCGCTTTGTTGCCCAGGCTAGAGTGAGTGCCGTGGCATCAGCCTAACTCACAGCAACCTCTAACTCCTGGGTTCAAGTGATCCTCCTGCCTCAGCCTCCTGAGTAGCTGGGACTACAGGCTATTTATTAGTTTTTAAAAGGATTTACAAAGGAAGCATATGCATGTTGGAAAATAATTTAAGCTTGTCAGAATGCTATAAATTGGGAAAGTCAGACAATATCTTGTGCCTACCATCCCCCTTTCAAAGTAGCTTGATGTGTGTTCTTCCCAGCTCTTTTCTGTGTACACAAATATGCGTTATACAATTATTCTTTTTTTTGAGACAGGGTCTCACTCTGTTGCCCAGGCTAGAGTGAGTGCCATGGCGTCAGCCTAGCTTACAGCAACCTCAAACTCCTGGGCTCAAGCAATCCTGCTGCCTCAGCCTCCCGAGTAGCTGGGACTACAGGCATGTGCCACCATTCCTGGCTAATTTTTTCTATATATATTAATTGGCCAATTAATTTCTTTCTGTTTACAGTAGAGGGGGTCTTGCTCTTGCTCAGGCTGGTTTCGAACTCCTGACCTTGAGCAATCCGCCTGCCTTGGCCTCCCAGAGTGCTAGGATTACAGGTGTGAGCCACCCCGCCCGGCCTTATAATTCCTTTTAATAAAAGTGGAATCATAGTGTATGTATTGTACAGCCTGCATTTTTCAAAGAACAGGATACATTATTAGTTTATTTAACTGAAAGTAAGCCATTCTTTTAAAGTGCTTTTTTATTGTTTTTCATGTTCTTTCCATTATTTTTTATTTTATTTTATTTTTTTTTGAGACAGAGTCTCGCTTTGTTGCACAGGCTAGAGTGAGTGACGTGGCGTCAGCCTAGCTCACAGCAACCTCAAACTCCTGGGCTCAAGCAATCCTGCTGCCTCAGCCTCCCGAGTAGCTGGGACTACAGGCATGCGCCACCACGCCCGGCTAATTTTTTATATATATATTAGTTGGCCAATTAATTTCTTTCTATTTATAGTAGAGACGGGGTCTTGCTCTTGCTCAGGCTGGTTTCGAACTCCTGACCTCGAGCAATCCGCCCGCCTCGGCCTCCCAGATTTCCATTATTCTTGACTAATCTTCATTGATGTCACCTTTGTGCATCCCTTCTGACTTTGTAGATTTTTATTTATTTAATTTAATTTTTTTTTTTTTTTTTTTAGAGACGGGGTCTTGATCTGTTGCCCAGGCCGGAGTGCACTAGTGTAATCATAGCTTGTTGTAACCCGGACACCCTGCTCTCAAGCAATTCTCCTGCCTCAGCCTCCCACACCTGGCTAATTTTTAAATGTTTTGTTGAGATGGGATCTTGCTATGTTGCCCAGGCTGGTCTCAAACTCCTGAGTGCAAAATTGCTTTTTTACGGGCGTTCTAATATGCTATCTTCTATTTTGTGCAAATGGAGAGTGTATTGTTAAGGGAACTGAGGGGGCCGTTTGCAACCCTGCCCAGGGATGTGCCGGAGCCTCGGAGACATCCCTTAAGAGTGAGGAAGTAATAGAGCAAGTTCTAGGATTGGGCGTGGTTGAGTGCAAAATAGACTCTGTTCATGGAGAGTGCCTCCTGCTAGGTTTATGATTAATTTCAATATTAATTTACCATTTGCTTTTCTCTAGCTAGGTCTTGAATCCACTAACTGGAACTCCTCGTGTGGCTTTGAGCTTGGACCTCGGCGCACAAGCAAATGTAGCTCAGCAACTTGGAAAGCATATGGACAGGTCCACGCGGCATCATTTAGGTGCGTCTAAAACACAGTCTCCAGTTGTGTTTCATGATAGAATTGCGCTGACAGCCCTTAAGCCTTAGAACCATTTTGTATTTGACCTCACCCTTTGTACATCTGTACATGTCAGGAACGGTCCAAATGCACAACCTGGGAATAATTGTTAGGTTAATGCTAATGATAAGGTAATGGACTTCTTTAGGCCAAATTCCATGTAAGTAGATTAAACTAGAAAATAAACAGGCACAGTCTTGCCACTTATATTAATTGCAAGGTAGGAGGTAAATATTTTCAGTTTTCTTTTCATGCTTTTGACTTTTTTTATCATTAGCAAACATTTGTTGAGTATTCATTGCCATTGGGACCCACAGTCAGGGTTACCGGTGAGGACCCTGGGGGTAAAGAGATTTAAGAACTATCCCGCACCCCCTTTCCAGCTTTCTCTGCAGTTCAGTGAGACTGAGCACGAGTAGATTACTAAGGAGGATTTATTTTTTTCTTCTTTTTCTACCCTCTCCTTCATCCCAAAGCTTGATGAATATTTTGATTATTTTTGTGAAACTTCTGAGGATAATAGCCTAGTGGTAAGATTGTTGGGCATAGTGCATGAGATTTTAAAATTTTGATAGATATTGGCAAGTTGTCCTACAGAGAAGCTGTAAGAATTTACATTCCTACTGATACATTATCTCAGATACTTTGTCTTATCAAAACTAAATTTATAAATTAAAAAAAACCCCAAACACCGAAAAAGCCAAATAAAATGTCTATTTTTTTGTTTGTTTGTTTGTTTGGTTTTTGTTGGATTTTTTGTTTGTTTGTTTGAGGCAGGGTTTTGCTTTGTTGCTTGGGCTAGAGTGTAGTGGCATAACATAGCTCACACTTCCGGGCTCTAGCCGTCCTCCCGCCTCAGCCTCCCAGAGTGCTAAGATTACAGGTATGAGCCACTGTGTCCGGCCATGTCTTCCATTTTTAAAAGTAATATTTATTAAGGATGGAAACATGAGGAAGAGAGTTCTTTCTGGGGGATACCTGCAAAATAAATGGTCTCCCAACTCTGAATTTCAGTAGTTACCTTTCTGTTTTAATTCACAAATCTCTTTGCTCTGTTAGGTCATAGCTTCTCTCTCAAATACCTGGTAGTCTCCAGTGGGCACGAGTTGAATGTACACATTACCAATTCAATTTAACACATCCTGTTTTCATTTTTTGCCCTGTCAAGCCCATTTCTTTTCTTATTTCTGAAGGGGACACTGTGTTCTTGCCTAGAGGTCATCTTTGACACCGATTCTTGGATTGTTTTCTTTGAAATGACTCCCTTTATTCATTCCTTTTTCTCATTTTGGCACGTGCACCATCCCAGTTGCCAACCCATTCTCCTTGGATTAACATCATAGCCTTGGCGGGGCGTGGCTGCTCATGCCTATAATCCTAGCTCTCTGGGAGGCCAATGTGGGCGGATCTCTCAAGGTCAGGAGTTCGAAACCAGCCTGAGCAAAAGCGAGACCCGTCTCTACTATAAATAGAAAGAAATTAATTGGTCACCTAAAAATATATCGAAAAAGGCCAGGCGTGGTGCCTCACACCTGTAATCCTAGCACTCTGGAAGGCTGAGGCGGGTGGATTGCTCGAGGTCAGGAGTTAGAAAACCAGCCTGAGCAAGAGTGAGACCCCGTCTCTACTATAAATAGAAACAAATTAATTAGCCAACTAATATATATAGAAAAAATTAGCCGGGCATGGTGGTGCATGCCTGTAGTCCCACTACTTGGGAGGCTGAGGCAGTAGGAGTTTAAGGTTGCTGTGAGCTAGGCTGACGCCCGGCACTCACTCTAGTCTGGGCAACAAAGTGAGACTCTGTCTCAAAAAAAAAACCACCAAAAAAACCCCCATATATATATATATATTTATAAAACAAAAATTAGCCGGGCATGGTGGTGCATGCCTGTAGTCCCAGCTACTCGGGAAGCTGAGGCAGAAGGATTGCTTGAGCCCAGGAGTATGAGGTTGCTGTGAGCTAGGCTGATGCCACGACACTCTAGCCCGGGCAACAGAGTGAGACTCTGACTTTAAAAAAAAAAAAAAAAAAAAAAAAAAGGAACCATCACAGCCTCTTGCTCTTTCGTTTGAGATTATCTTGAGGTGGAGGACTACTCCTCACCTGCCCAGAAACTCAGGTTTCGTGCAGCTGTGCTGCATTGACACATGCCTTGCACGGCTCCGTTGGTCTGGAAGGGGTTTCCTTCTTCCACTGGCCCTGAGTGCTATGGTTAGGCTGGTGTGGTCAGTCCCGAGAGACTCATCATGTGCTCCTCCCCACCTCTGGACCTACCTCTGGCCTCTCTTAGGACTTCCAGGGCTGACCCTAATCCTACTTCCCAAAAGTCATTTCTGGCAACTTCAAGCCTGAAGTTCATGTTTCCCGAGCTCATGCATGGCTCAGTGTTGCGCTTTTCTTCTCTTACTCAGCAGTTGTCCCAGTCTGTCCAATTAGGTGGCAAATTGCTTCAGGTGTAGCGTGTTTCCAATTACTGCTTAAACCATTGTCAGCGATCAGGAAACTAGTCGAATGGTTGGTTTCATTCCATTTGCTTTGAGATTATCAGCACAAATTCTAAAATACCAAGCTCTCACTAAACTGAGAAAAGAGAAGGCTTGCTTGTACCTTTCATTTTTGTCATTAAGAACGTACAGGTGACAGGTCAGTCCCTGGCTTTCAGAACTGAGAACACCCGCTCTGCTGAGTGCCTGGAGCCTGCAAACTGAGTGCCTCGTTCTGGTTCAGGCACATTTTAGAAGCTGCTAGAACTCCCACAGATGCAGTGGGACTTGGACATAAACTGGGTCAAAAACTTAAGAGCAGTGAGGAGAAATTTCTGTTTTATTGGTGCCTGATTTCCAAGAAGCCTTGCTGTATCTGGAAGTTCTGGTGTTTTTGGTTTACAGACTCTGTGTGCAACTGACGTCAATGTCTCGCTTTCTCATTACCAGACATGTTATATAAAAATGTTGTGTTGCTTATGGTTTGATCAGTAGCAACAAGAGAATCAAATATTTACCAAAGAGATTGGTTAGTTACGAAAACCCATGTAAACACCGATGGTGATTACAGAGCTTATATAAGAAGGTAAGGAAAGAAGATGGAACAGTTGTATAACGGTTACTATGAAAGAGATTCCAAGCAGATTAGAACAACTCTGGCCTTTTCAACTGGATATTTGGGGGGTGGGGGGGAATCAGCATGTTAGTGTTGGATTAAGACCAGCTGTTTATAAAATGTCTAAGTCATTTGCTGACTTTCTATACAGTCTGGAAAAAAAATCTCATCAATAAACTAGTCCCATGACTTCTAATGGTAATCCTTTTTAAATACAGGTATTATTTTGCTTTAGGTTTTCCATACAAAGCTGGAACCTGCAATTCAGTAGTTATAAAGCCCTTCAGGATTTGAGTAGTGTTTACTCTTGGGTGTGCCTTGTGTTTTGTTTAGTTTTCTTGTGCTGGTTCTGGGCTTCCAGTGAAGAGCCCTGACTCCAACCCTTTTGACCTTTTAGTTTGTGTTTGTCATTAGCATGTGATTTCTGCTTTGGCCTCTCTCACATCTGATTCCTTACCTCCTCCAGTTCTATGTGTGCGAAAAATTAAGTTATGGCATCTGCTCACCACTGTGCAGACTACCCATTGTGTAGGATATTAATTTAGAGTTTGTTTTGATGTTTGGACCAAGATATATGGCCATGTCTGTGTGTATGTGTCTGTGTGTGTAAAATCAAAGGATCAGAAGTTTATACACACTTGGGATGCTCTCTCTTCCCCTCCCCTCCCGCATCTCACTCTGTCCCCTGAGCTGTAGTGCAGTGGCACGATCATAGCTCACTGCAGCCTTAAACTCTTGGGTTCAAGTGATCCATCCCCTGGCCTCAGCCTGCTTAGTAGCTGGGACTATAGACACTTTCTTTAGACTAGTGCTGTCCATTACAATTGTAATGGGAGTTACATATGTTTTCTAGTGTAACAACATGAAAGTAAAAAGAAAGAGGTAAAATTAATTTTAGTAATATATTTTATAAGCTAATATGTAGAAGTATTTCAGTATGTAATCAGAATAACAATTATTAGTGAGATAGTTTACATTCTTTTCTTCTCATAGTAACTCTTTGAAATCTGGTGTGTATTTCACACCCATGGCACGTATCAGTTGGACTGACATGTACCAGGTGCTCAGTAGCCACCTGGGGCTTGTGGCTCCTGTATTGGGTGGCATACATTGGGTGGACCCACATTGCTTTATTTACCACTGAGTAATGTTTTCAACTTCTCAGCTTTGGGATTTTTGGATATTTCGCAATGTAGGCCACTTCCATTTCAGGGACTACGTCATAATATGTACTCATAGTTAGATGATGTGCCTACAGCTCCCCCTTCTTCACCTTTATCCTGTCAAATTTAGAGGTTTTCTATTGCCTGGTAAATGCTTCTGAACCAGTTCAACAAGTAAATTAATTCCCCCCTTCTCCCCAAGAAGAAAAAAATAACATATTTTAAATTAATATACATATTTTAGTAATTTCTTTTTTACCCAAGAATCACAGATATGTTCTGTAGCTTATAATTTTAGACAAGTTAAAGTCTAGGTTTCAATGAATGGGCCTCATGTCTTTTCAAAAAAAATAATTGAAGACCTAGGAATTGTGAAGAAGGATAGTAACTAATGTTAGATAAAAATGGCCTTTGGAAGAGTTGAGATCCATGGATGAAAGGAGTAGAGGACATACAGGAAAATCCTTGCACGCTGTAGGTTTGCAGAATGTGAAGTGCCTGCCTTCATGCCAGCAGGTCCTTGGAAATGAGAGACTTAAGCATCTGGTTACTGGGAAACGCTGGCCTCCCTGCTGCCTCCGGGAGCCATTAGCTATATCCATAGGGTGAGCTTCTGCAGCTTTAGCTTTAATTTCTCTTCTGGTTTGTCCTGCCTGTATTTTTATTTTAGAATTGTCTCTAGACAAAGACTTACAGTTTGAAAAATTATGAAAGAGATACATTATACAAAAATAAAGGCAAAAAAAAATTGCATATAATTCCATCATCTGGAAATAATCACCATTTTGGTGTTTCCCTCCACTTCTGTGTGTTCACACTGAAATGGGATTATCAAGTATGTTTTGTGACCTGCCTTTGTCTCCACTCAGTGATAACATTCAACATGCTGCCACATTAGTTACTGATATTTTAATCCCCACAGTATTCTATTGTAGGGATGTACCTATGTTTAAACCAACCAGTCCTCTATTTTTAGGCATTAATATTTTCCCCTCCAGTTTTGAATTATACTAAGTACTATTTTAATGAACACTCTTATAATGAAAAATTTGAGCCTATTTTAATAGAATAAATTCCTTAAGAGTAAAATTGTTAGGTCAAGCCCAAAGGCTGTGTGTATTTTTAGAGCTTTTGATTGATGATGTTAAATGACCATCTAGAAATGTTATGCCAGTTACTACTTCAACAGTATATTCAAGTGTTTGCCTGCTGAAGGGACATTAAAAAATTAGTTAATTTCTGACTTGTTGTGTGAGTTATAAATTATACATTTTAATTTTATTCTTTCTTGGATATATCACATTTTTTTTTTATAAGAACACTTATACATGATCATATTCCCATAAGTAAAACGGAGACTCAAAATAAAGGAATCTTGGCTGGGAGACTAGCAAGACCCGTGCCTCTACAAAAAAAAAATTAGCAGGCATGATGGCGCATGCCTGTAGTCCCAGCTACTCGGGAGGCTGAGGCAGGAGGATTGCTTGAGCCCAGGCATCTGAGGTTACAATAAGCTATGATCGCTTGATTATGCCACTGTACTCCAGCCTGGGTGACAGTGAGATACCCTGTCTCTAAAAAAATAAATAAAAGTAAAATAAAAGAATCTTGACAGTCTTAGATATTCTTACAGCCAAGTGGATTGCTTTTAAGTGTGTCTGGCTGAGGAGTCCTGAAACCAGCATGCCAGAGAGCTTGCCTTCCTGACCCAGCAGCTTGCTGGATATGCTTTTGGGTATACCGTTTACTCTCTGAACTCTTAGTTTTTGCTAGCCACAATTTTAATAACCAGAAAGATCCAGAAAACATGGATCCCTCCCTGCATGAATTTGAGAAAAGCATAAATTTGCATAAGGAAGGATACTTGGCATGAATTGTGCTCATTGCCTTGGGAACAGCAGAGGGTGCAGTGAGCTGTTTAGATTTGGGGGGTTCTGGAAAGGATTTGCTGAGGAATTGATATTTAAACAGATCTGACATATGACTAGGACTTCTCCAGGTGTTGCAGGATTTCCAGGTAGAGAGAATAGAAGGCTGTGTCCTCGAGCCTTAATTCAGTGAAACCTATCAGTTTTCAGGTCCATACTGGTCTGTGATACCCCTCCTTACCTACATGCCACCCTCTACCAACTTTGTGGCCATTCTTTCTGCTGTATGGATGTTGGCTCCTGGCTTGCCACTTTTCTTTCCACTGTGTCTTCTAGCATCGTCTTTAAATTGTTGGCTTATCTGGCCCCTGGGCCTCACTGTCCCTTCACCTCCATCTTTTGCAGGGAGCTTTACTTCCAGTTTACTCTAGCTCTCCTGGGCCCTGAGATCTCCCAGATCTCAGGGTACTTTTGGGATCTTGAGCTTGGAGAGCTTCCTCTCCCCCAAGGTCCTGTTCCCTGGCCCTTCTTACTGGCCATGGAGTCCACAGGTAGTCACGTGACTGTCATTCTACCAGCATTATGTTCTCATTCTTTTGAGCTGCTCTTGTAACTTGTCAAGCTCCCTCAGTGGCCCAGTCCCACTATTTAGCTTTTATGTGTCTGTCTGTCTCTCTCTCTTTTTGGATCAGTTGAACTCTGCTGGAGCGAAACCAGATAACAAGGTTACTTTCTTTTTTTTTTTTTTTTTTTTTTGAGACAGAATCTCGCTTGTTGCCCAGGCTAGAGTGAGTGCTGTGGCGTCAGCCTAGCTCACAGCAACCTCAAACTCCTGGGCTCAAGTAATCCTCCCGCCTCGGCCTCCCAGAGTGCTAGGATTACAGGCATGAGCCACCGCGCCCGGCCCAAGGTTACTTTCTTGATTTCACATTTTTATTTGAGTTCTGGGCTCAGAACTGGACCTTGATTTTTTTTTTATTTTTTATTTATTTATTTTTTTTTTTGGTAATATCCTTCTATCTTGTTCCTTTTTCCATAGTCATCCCTGTCCAATCCTATACCCAGCCTTTTTACTGTCAACCATGACCTTTACTTCTGAGTTCTTTTAAGAAAAGGAGTCATCAGATAAGCACTTCCTCAACTTCCTGCCTCTTACCTCGTGGTGTGTTACGTAATGATAACTGTCTGTACATGGCTCTGTCCGCGGGACTCCACCGCGGCTGTGAGGCCGTCACTGCGGATGGTCTGTGTGGAACTGTCCTAACACATGCTAAGAGTTTTCCTAACCAAGTTACATAAGAACTGCTTATCGGTCCTTCTGGCTTAGTTCCAACACATTATTTTTTTTTTTTCTTCAGACAGAGTCTTGCTTTGTTGCCCAGGTTAGAGTGAGTGCCCTGGTGTCAGCCTAGCTCACAGCAGCCTCAATCTCCTGGGCTCAAGCAATCCTCCTGCCTCAGCCTCCCGAGTAGCTGGGACTACAGGCATGCACCACCATGCCCGGCTAATTTTTTCTATATATATTAGTTGGCCAATTAATTTCTTTCTATTTATGGTAGAGACAGGGTCTCGCTCTTCGTCAGGCTGGTCAGGCTGGTTTCGAACTCCTGACCTTGAGCGATCTGCCCGCCTCTGCCTCCCAGAGTGCTAGGATTACATGTGTGAGCCACCTCATCTGGCCTAAAACACATGCTTGTGTTTTCACAGAAGATGGGATTTTGGAAGCTGACACTTGAAGGGGGTAGGTTAAATCACCTTGCATGATAGCAGAGCTTGTTTGTTATACGCTCAGGGCCAGAATCATGATTACGTCTTCAGTGGCCTTTCCTTATCTGAAATAAAAACACTTTAAATAGATTCCCCCCTCCCCCAATAGATGATGTGTCTGCGTGGAACAATTCAGAAGGTGCCTGAGGACAGGTCTGGAGAGCTCCCTTCTCTGGAGGCAGTCCTGTTTACCAATGCTGGTGTATTCCTATTGCGTACCCTCCTAGAAGCAATCGTTGGTCAGAAGTTTGTTTTCAATTGTGAAATTTCAAATGTAAAGAGAGTGAAAGAGTGAACACTCGAGTATATGCCAGATGCTTAGATCTAGTAAATCAAAACCGTTTCTTTTTTATTTTATTTTATTTTTTTTGAGACAGAGTCTTGCTTTGTTACCCAGGATAGAGTGAGTGGCATCAGCCTAGCTCACAGCAACCTCAAACTCCTTGGCTCAAGCAGTCCTGCTGTCTCAGCCTCCTGAGTAGCTGGGACTACAGGCATGCGCCACCATGCCCGGCTAATTTTTTCTATATATATTAGTTGGCCAATTAATTTCTTTCTATTTGTAGTAGAGACGGGTCTTGCTTTTGTTCAGGCTGATTTCGAACTCCTGACCTGGAGCAATCTGCCCGCCTTGGCCTCCCAGAGTGCTAGGATTATAGGAGTGAGCCCCCGGCCCAACCTAGGTTTTTCTTATTTAAGAAAATATTTAAGATACCTTCTTTGTACATATGCTAATCTTATCTCCCTTTCTCTTCCTCCCAGAGGTGACTTTGCAGTCCATGTTTATACTTTTGTGTTACATGTTTCTGTTCCTTAAAAATTCATATCTACAATGGAATGTGTTACATGTTTCTGTATCTATAAACCAAAATATATATTGACTGCATGATTTAGAACTTCACAGAAAAGATCTCATGTGGGCTATGTTCTGCCCCATAGTTATAAATAATACCACTGTAGGCCAGGCCCCGTGGCTCACGCCTGTAATCCCTAGAACTCTGGGAGGCTGAGGCAGGAGGATTGCTTGAGATCAGGAGTTTGAGACCAGCCTGAACAAGGGCTAGACCTCATCTCTACTAAAAATAGAAAAAATTAGCGGGACAACTAAAAAAAGAAACAAAAATTAGCCGGGGGTGGTGTCGGGTGCTGTAGTCCCAGCTACTCGGGAGGCTGAAGCAGGAGGATCGCCTGAGCCTAGGAGTTTGAAGTTCCTGTGAGCCAGGCTGATGCCACGGCACTCAGGCCTGCGCAACAAGAGCGAAACTTGGTCTCAAAATAAGTAAGTAAATAAAGAGACAGAGAAAGAGAGAAAGAAAAACAAAGCGACTGCAAACATTTATAGGTTCTTGTCTGAACATAAGTTTTCATTTCGCTGGGTAGATACCCAGGAGTAGTATTGCTGGGTCTTAGGGTAAATGTATGTTTAACTTGATAAGAAGTGACCGAATAGTTTTCTAAAATAGTATACCTGTTGCCAGTTTACATACCCCCCAGGGTATATGAGAGTTCCAGTTACTCTGTTTCCTGTCAGCACTTGGTATTTGTCTTACCAGTTTTTGTTTTAGCTGTTCTTTTTTTTTTTTTTTTTTTTTTTAATTTTTGAACACGGTGGTGGAGAATGTTTTAGCTGTTCTAATAGGTACGGCATACAGTTTTTTTCAGTCCAAAGAATGAAATTTAAAAATCAGATTATATTTTATTTTTGTTCTTCTTGGTCTTGAATAATCTCTTTATTTTTTCTTCTTTAATTTATAATCAGGGCATTGTGTTAGCGTAAACCAATAATGATAAAGGAGTAGTATGGTACCGCATAACATTTGCAGGCTAGGCTAGTAAATCTGATAAATTCATTTTCTTGCTGAGAATTAATAAGTTCATTAAATTATTGAATCTTTGATTTTGTAGTTGGACTTTTTTCATTTTTAATCTCTGGAAAATAAGTTTTAAAACTTTATAGTGAAGAATGGTAGGTCTCCATGTGAATGATGCCACCCATCTACTTTTTTTTTTTTTTTTAAGACAAAGTCTCACTTTGTTGCCCAGGCTAGAGAGTGAGTGCCGTGGCGTCAGCCTAGCTCACAGCGACCTCAAACTCCTGGGCTCAGGTGATCCTTCTGCCTCAGCCTCCTGAGTAGCTGGGACTACAGGCATGCGCCACCATGCCCGGCTAATTTTTTCTATATATATTAGTTGGCCAATTAATTTGTTTCTATTTATAGTAGAGACAGGTCTCGCTGTTGCTCAGGCTGGTTTCGAACTCCTGACCTTGAGCAATCTGCCCGCCTCGGCCTCCCAGAGAGAGCTAGGATTACAGGCGTGAGCCACCACGCCCGGCCTAAAATTGCATTTTAAAAATCATGCTTAGATGGTAAAATGTCCATTTTATTTTTTTGAGACAGAGTCTTGCTTTGTTGCCCAGGCTCCTCCTGAGTCCTGGGACTACAGGCATGTGCCACCATGCCCGGCTAATTTTTTCTATATATATTAGTTGGCCAATTTCTTTCTATTTATAGTAGAGACGGGGTCTCGCTTTTGCTCAGGCTGGTTTCGAACTCCTGACCTCGGCCTCCCAGAGTGCTAGGATTACAGGCGTGAGCCACTGCGCCCGGCCCCCATCTACTTGTGATTCCCCTTGTTACCCCATCCTTGAATGAGGTTTAATTTGAGGATGCTTGTTCCGTGACTAAAAACAGAAGTGCAAATACCACAGGTGTAGGGCAACACTCTTATTTTACAGAGACATTTTCGGCCCACTGCACTTAGACCACTCACTGTGCATGGTGTACTACGGTGAAGGTTCCAGACTCCCGGTTCCGTGCTGTTTTCCCACCGGCCCTCATGTTCCACTGCAGGGTGCTAACCAGGACACACTGTAATGTGAGTCTTGATGGTGGATTTACTTTGATATTCGGATGAACTGTTTTTACCACTTTGCCAGAATTCTGGTGTGTGCTTGTCAGCACGCATTCTGATTCATGCCTTGAGATTATGGGTAAGAGGCCAGTCTTAAAGTGTCTGCCAAAGAAGCCAATTTAATAAGTCTTTGATAGTCCAGGTGAACAATGAATTTATTCATCTCACCTAGACACTTACTTGTATCACAAACCTTCCATTTGGTCCCTCTGAAGGAAAATAACTTCAGCACTCCCACTGCACCGGCAGGACTCAAATATGTACTGATCCAGTATCTCTTTTAAAAAATTTGGTAACTGGGTTATTCCAAATATGTTGCCTTATAGTGCTCTTTTCCTCTTTTCTCTCTACGTGTGTGTGTGTTTTAATACTGGATTTCTTTATTAAAATATGCACATTATAGTTAAATACAATTTTTTTAAAAAGTCAGATTTCTTCTAAAAATGTGAATCTACGTGTGTGTGTGTGTTTTTTTTTCCATGCTAATCTGTTTTGTTCCACTTTTAGTATGTGCTGCTGAAGCAAGCACAACATGGATGTTGTTTTTTAAGGGTATATTTTTTGATGTTCTAACATACCCAGATAACAAAATAGAAGCTTCTTTCTTACATAATATGGCCCCCTTTCCTTCATTCTTAGAGTATTGATTCTTTCTAAAGTGGTTCCTGTGGGGGAGGAAGTGAGGGGACTTCCACTTATCTCGTTGGCCCAAACTGGTCTCATCTACCTGCAAGAGAGGCTGGGAAATGTTGCCTTAATTTAGTTGGTTGTGTGCCCAGCTTAAAACCAGTGATTTTATTAGTTGAATTATTAATTGAGAGGTAAGGACCCTTGGAGATGCCGGGTGGTCTCTGACACCTTTGTTAATTTTTGTAATATAGAAGTTGCCACAATCAATAATCAAAGCAAGTTAGATAGAAAATAAAAATGTGTTTTGTCTACTTTTCTGTATGTTTGAAATTTTCCAAAATAGGTTTTTAAAAACAAATTTATATTTTATGACCAATTAAATCCTACAACGCTAGAGGGTGCTGTTAGCTAATTTGCTTTTAGAATTTACAGACTCCCTCATCTCCATTGTCTTTATTACAAAATCAGGGAAGTTTTCAGCCAGATGATCATAAATCTCTTTTGTTTTCCTCAGTTTCACATCAGTAGGGACACTGCAAATGTCAGTATCTAACATTTATTTGGAAAGGCAGAAGTGGGTAATCACCACCAAGTGTGGAATTTTTTTTAAAAAACCATAATTTAGACTTTGTCTATAAAAGGAAAATATAAATGAGAGATTAGTCAAATTAGATATTTTCAGACACATAATTATTTCTGAAGAATTAAACTTTTCCTCTGTACTTGTCCAAGTTTAACATTTTAGTTGTTTTGCCTTATTTTTTCCCCTGAATTTACTCATCATACATAGGTACTAAGAATTGAGCTATTGCTCATTTTTCCCCCTGATATAATGGAAGGGGCATAAATTTAGACAGTACAGATAAACAATTAAATGCCTGCAATCTCACTTTATAGAGATTACCACCATAAACTGCTTGGTGCATAGCTGTTTATATAATTGCACACGCGTATATTCAACACTTTAAAAAAGTTTAAATGAGGCCAGGTGTGGTGGCTCATACCTGTAATCCCAGCACTTTGGGAGGCTGAGGTGGGAGGATCACTTGAGGCCAGGAGTTTGTGACCACCCTGGGCAACATAGTGAGATCCCATCTTTAAAAAAATATATAAATAAATTAGCTGGACACAGTGGTGCACACCCACAATCCTAGCTGCTGGGGAGGCTGAGGCGGGTAGATCACTGGAGCCCGGAAATTTGAGGTTCCCGTGAGCTATGATTTTGCCACTGTACTCCAGCCTAGGGACAGTCTCTTAAGGAAAAAAACAAAAACAAACACCAAAAATAGGGAGGAGTCATGTGAGTTAGTGCTAGTATATGGGGAGTTTTTTATATGTTTATTTTATAACTTGCTACCTTTGTTAAGTATCTTATTCTTGTGAAGTATCTTATTCTGGTGTTTTTTGTTTTTTTTTTTCCAAACTCGTTATTCTGGGTAGACAGACCCATTACTGTAAATAGTTCTTTTACCTTCCATTTTCCATTAATTGAACTTTCAAACTCTTTCTCATTGAATTGGTTAGGACTTCCATCTAGAGCAGTCTTCTATAATAGTGCCCATCAGGTGCCTTTCTGTTTCTGGCTTAATGGGCACCCCTCAGGGTTTTTCAGATTAAGTATCTCATTGGCTTTTGGTGTAAGATAGGGATTCTTTTTGAAGACATATTTCCTTTTGTGTCTAATGTGTTTTATTAAAAGCCTTTTTGGTTTCTTTTAACCTTAGGGTTTTTCTTCCATCTACCTGTTGATGTGAATTGTAATACTAGCTTTTATCTTTTTCTTGTGCTTTGTCAGGTTTGGTGTCAGGGTTATGCTGCATTTCTAAAATGCTTGACAAGCTCTCCTCATCCTTTTGCAGTGCTTTGGAGCATGGAGAGTGACTATGTCGATGTGTTGAGACATTAGCCTGCAAAGCCACCTGGGCCTAGTGCCTATTCGAGTGGAAGGTCTTTGTTATCCTCAGCCTCTGGAGGCTTAAGAGCCCTTTTGGATATATTAATCAAATTTATCAATTCTGTTGGTCATTTTATAGATATTAATAATTTCTCTCCTTTAATTTCTTTTAACTTTCTTAGTACATTTTGTTGATATATATATATATATATATATATATATATATATATATATTTTTTTTTTTTTTTTTTTGAGACAGAGTCTCGCTTTGTTGCCCAGGCTAGAGTGAGTGCTGGGGCGTCAGCCTAGTTCACAGCAACCTCAAACAATCCTGCTGCTCAAGCAATCCTGCTGCCTCAGCCTCTCGAGTAGCTGGGACTACAGACATGTGCCACCATGCCCGGCTAATTTTTTCTATATATATTAGTTGGCCAATTAATTTCTTTCTATTTATAGTAGAGGCAGGGTCTTGCTCTTGCTTAGGCTGGTTTCGAACTCCTAACCTCAAGCAATCCACCTACCTCGGCCTCCCAGAGTGTTAGGATTACAGGCGTGAGCCACCGTGCCCGGCCTTTTGCTGATATTTTTACAGCGATAATTTCACCATTGATCCAGTGGTTATTTGGGAGATTTAGGATTTTGAAGTTGTTAGACCTTCTATTTTTTTTTGTTGTTTGTTTGTTTTTGGAGAAAGGGTCTCTGTTACCCAGGCTGAGCTCACTGCAGCCTTGAACTCCTGGCCTCAAGAGATCCTCCCAGCTTGGCCTCCCAAAGCACTGGTAATACAAGCATAAGCCACCACGCCTGGCCTAGACTTTATTTCTTGATAATGATGATTATTTTTAACTTTTTGGCATCGTGGTCAGGTGATGAGAAATATGTATGTTTCTCTTTTGTGGGGTTTGGAATTTTCCTTTGGCGCGTGATAGTTCAGTTTTCACAAATGCTCATTAACTATTGGAAATGAAACTCTTATTTTCTTTCTGTGGTTTGTGTGTGGTGCTGTGTTTTTTTTTTTTTTTTTTTTTTTTTTGGAGACAGCATCTCACTCAGTTGCCCAGGCTGCTACAGTGCGATGGTGCGGTCATAGCTTGCTGTCACCCGGAACTCCTAGGTTCAAGTGGTCCTCCTGCCTCAGCCTATCAAGTAACTTGGACTACAGGCTTGTGCCACCACACCTGGCTGGCTAATTTAAAAATTTTTTTTCTGGGGACAGGGTCTTGCTATGTTGCCTAGGCTGGTCTTACACTCCTGGCCTCAAGTAATCCTCCCACCTCAGCCTCCCAAAGTGCTGGGATTACAGGTATGAGCCACTGGGCCAAACTGAGACTCTTATTTTCTATGAGATGCAAAGCGTCATACCTGTTGTGTTAGCTGTATTTGTTATGTTGGTCAGATTGTATAATCAATACAATGTACTTTCTGTCTCTGTGGATTTGCTTATTTGGGCTGTGTCACGTAAATGGAATCATAGAGCGTGACTGGCTTCTGTGCTTTTTTGGTTTTTAAGTCCAGTTGAGAAGGATTGAGTTACATCATGGCTTTGCTCTCTGCTTCTCCCTCCACAGTGCTGGGAACCTCCTGTCCTTTCTGTGCTTTTCCTCATCTCGTGGCTTCTCAGGCTGCCCTCCACCTCTGTCCGTTCAGGCTTCTGCTGTGCCGCTTCTCTCATGTGTTTCTCAGTTAATTCTGGCTCGCACAGTTTCCTTACAGGTCTTCCCTACCCAGCTCATTGTTCTTTGGTGTCAGTCCATTTTCTTCATGTAATTATCTGATCCTGTTTCCTGTTTTTTTTTTTTTTTTTTAAACACCAACTTAAACAAATGATTCTTTACTTATTCTATCTGTGCGTTTGAAATTTTCTTGTGGTTCCTGCAGTAAATCCTCTCTGAGGTTAGAGTCTTCTATTCAGAATGTCCTGAATACACAGCCCTGACTCCCATAGGCACGTTGACCTGACCGGTTGATGTATCACGCATGGACCTGAGCTCTGAGCACTTGTGGTGGTGAATCTCCTGCCCTGAATATTTGAAGCACCTGGCTCCCAACCTTCTCCCCAGTCTCTGTGTTGGTGCTGGGTGTCTTCCTCCTGTCCCCACTGCTGAGTCCCCAGGATTCCCATGAAGGAGGCACCCTTACAGCTGCTTTTCTCCAGGAATTGTTCTGGCTCCTCTTCTGCCTTTATCCCAGGGGCCCCGTTTTCCAAAATGTGCTTTGCACTTCCGAAATGCAGACAGGGAACACAAGGCTCAGACAGCCAGGCAGAAGGGGCACCAGTCTGGTGTTGGGGAGATGGAGGCAGGTATTTGTACACCCTGATGGGCAAGGGTGCCTACTGCCCAGGTTCCTGGCCGGCCCTGGCCTGGAGTCAGGGCTAGGAAGGATGCGTCTGCCACAGGTGTGTCTGCTTCTCTGTTACTGGCTACTGATTGTCAGTGCATGTGTGCCACCTGTGTGTCTTTGTGGGTACTCGCACTTGTCCAGTGGAGCCTCTGCAGCGGCGACCTGCACCCCGGAGGCCGTGTTGAACTGAACCCCTGCAGTCAGCCCTTCAGTGTGAGTTATTTCTTGGCTTTGCCTGCCATTTAATGAAAAGATCCTACCTTGAGATCTCTGGAATTCGTTGAGCTTTGAAAACAATTGTCTTGGGATCCCTGATTGGGGGAATGAAAAATTACCAGTGAGTAACATTAATCCCCTTTTTCACTGAGCTAGAAGCAGCGTGGGTGGACTTGTTCCTCTGAAGTGCAGGGTTTAGAAAGATAAGTTTTCATTTCCCTTCTTAGTGCAGGTTTGAGAAATATAATCCCGGCAGCTGCTTGGTTTCTACAATAGGATATCCAGCCCGCCATGTGGAAACCTGCTACAGACTGATGTTAAGGAGACCGTAAGGGAGGCATGCAGTAACTGTTTGTAACCAGGTGGTGGCTGTTGTGTAATACAAATAGCATTTCTGATGAGGTGGTACGGTTATACAATTTTGGCCAGCCCGTGTGGGTTATAAAAGCTGAAATTCCTTCGGCACCCGAAAGCGTCTCACGCTGAGCACCAGGACAATCACAGGGTTGCACAGACGCCAGCACATAGCGGTGGGTGGGGCACCGACTAAAGGACATTTTTGTGGATAGGGTGAGGTTTCACTGTGAAGGTAAGACCGTTTCTTGGTACATAAGCTCTGCTTTGGGGAATGAGTTCTGGGGCTCTGCAGATTGGTTAGTGTCTGTGTGTGCATCTGGGCAGACGTGTCTGTTTCCACGTATGTGTGTCAGCCTGTGTGTGTGTCAGCCTGTGTTTGTGTCAGCCTGTGTTTGTGTCTGTGACCGTGTATCTGATTTTTCCGCACGCCTACGTCTGTTTCTGCACGTGCCTGTGCCTGTGTCAGCGTAGGTGAGGAGCCCGAGGCTTAAGCTCGCCCAGCTCGGTTATCAGAAGATCTCCGAAGAGTTTCTCGGTGCTGTCAGACATTATTTAAATATTAGTAAACTGAACATTAACCTTTATGTAAGTCTTAGAAAGTGGTGTTCTTTATTAACTATGTGAGAAAGGGTAACAATAAAAACTTGATCCCGGCTGGGCGCGGCGGCTCACACCTGTAATCCTAGCTCTCTGGGAGGCTGATGCAGGAGGAGCACTTGAACCCAGGAATTGGAGGTTGCCATGAGCTATGATGACGCCAGCATACTCTACCCAGGGCAACAGAGCAGACTCTGTCTCCAGAAAAACCAAAAAACCTTAATCTGCAGCAATTCAAAGGTCAGATCCTGTGTTTTTCAGATGCTTATTTATTTTATTTTGGGAGCCAAGTCCAGTCCCAGGACTGCCAAAGCTCCGTATATTCTTTTATGTTTTCCTTTATATGGAATTTCACGTGTGTCATGAAAAGGAGGTACATAAGCGAAAAGGAATATAGGTGAGACAAAACATAGGTGAAGCATGGAGAGCCGAAGTCTCTGTCATAGCTGAGTGCATGTATATTTTTAATTCTTTTAAAGTCTTTGGATTATAAAAATGTCAAGTTCAGACACCAGAAAAAAAGCAAGACATCTGTGGCACACAGTTCTAAGTGATTGAAGTCTGTGTATTTAATGGATACATTTTGTATGAATTAAGCTAAACAAGCTCCTTTGTAGGAAAAAATTCCATATGCAGACATGGATTGTTTAAGGCTCCCATTTATTGAAGGTCGGGGAAAAGCTTTGCTGTCACTCTGACCACAGTGTACTTAAGTGTTGACCTGGGGCAGAACTGCAGTGTCCCAGCCCCAGGTAGTTGCAGTGCAGTTCAGGCAAACCCACTCTTCAGCCAGTGGGGTAATTCATCAGGGCAGGTGAAATTTCAGAGCTCCCTTTTCCTTATCTTGAGAGAGTCTGCAGGGAGGATAGAGCACTCTTGGTAAGCAGGACTAGGGGGCAGCAGGGGTGGGGTGGGGTGGGGTGGGGAGAAAGGGCATATTGCAAATGAGACTCACAAACGAAACATCTCCCAGAGGATAGGAAGAAAGCAGATGGTTGAGAGAACTAAGTGGACGTGCCACAGTCCAGCAAAACTGAGCAGGTATAATGAGGTAGTTAGGATATAAGGGTAAAGTGGAGCAAGACCTCTCTCTGCAGGTGTGAGAAGGAAATTTGGCTTAGGCCCTTGGGGCCCGTAGAAAGGATGAGAATATTCCAAAGAGGGATGGTATGGCCTGAAGAGCAGCTCAGAGAGAGGGCTGGTGAGTCCATGGAGCTTGAGGCGAGGGAGTGGAGGGATGCTTGAGATGCTTCTGCCAGCACCAGTGGCTTGTCCCAGTTGGGGCAGTGGGGGCAACAGTGGCTGGAGTGGACCAAGTGTCCTGTGAGGGCTTCCTCTTCAGGAGGCGAGGAGGCAGGAGTCATTGGCTGTGCTGGAAAGGGAGGATGGAGCAGGGGGAGCCTGGTACAGTGGGTCAGGGTCGGCAGGGCTATCTCCTGGACAGCCCCCAAGGTCATTGTTTTCGGAGAGGAGATGGGCATCAAATGACAGAGGGCATCTGGAGACCTGGAAGGGGCAAATGCTTTTTGTCCATTCCCTGACAGTAACTGGGGACTTTCGTGGACTTCCTCCAAATTGACCTTCACACAGAATCTCTCAGGCCTTTTCTTGAGAGTCTCATTCTGTTAGCCTGGAAGGCATTGAGAGCCTTGATGATTGCCAGGCCTGCCACTGTTGCCTTGGGGTTTTGTCCAAGGGTAAATCAATCTCTGTGCCTCAGTTTCTCATCTGTGAAATGGAGATAACAACCCCTTCTGGAACTTTTGTAGTGGTTGAGTGAGATCATGTTTGTGTCTTGGACTTAATAGTCATTTCACTAGGTACATGTTTTTATCCTGTTAAAATTCCATATAAAGGGAGCTTTTCAGTGGCTTCTGTGATGACTCATCAATACTTTTTTTTTTTTTTTTTGTGAGACAGAGTCTCACTCTGTTGCTTGTGCTAGAGTGCTGTGGCATCAGCCTAGCTCACAGCAACCTCAAACTCCTGGGCTCAAGCGATCCTTCTGCCTCAGCCTCCCGAGTAGCTGGGACTACAGGCATGTGCCACCATGCCCGGCTAATTTTTTCTATATATATTAGTTGGCCAATTAATTTCTTTCTATTTTTAGTAGAGACAAGGTCTTGCTCTTGCTCAAGCTGGTTTCGAACTCCTGACCTTGAGCAATCCGCCCACCTCGGCCTCCCAAATACATTTTAAATGATAAAAAAACCACGAGTCCAAAAAGTGATGTGTTAAATCTCACAGTAGACGTCAATTTAGTAAAATTCATCTTGAGTTTTGCTTTATTTTCCTCAAATACATGACATTTGTATTTTAATCCAGGCCTGCAGGCTGCACCTTTTGCTGGGCTACTCTCCTTTTCCCCTTTTATGTCCCAGCCACTGGATTTCCCTAAGTGAATCGGGAGGACAGGATGGGATTAGGCTTTGTGTCGGGTTGTATAACTGGCCAATGGAAAAATGTTTAAGTTTTCCCCAAATATTTGAATGCCTTCTATGCACTGAGCACTGGGTCCCTGCCCCCATCCCGTCTTGGTGGAAAGGTGGACCAAGAAGCCGTGTGTCATGGAAACATGGGAGCAGGACAGCAGATCCAGGAGTGTCCCTTGAGCTTAGACTTGGGAACTAGAGATCGTCTGTGTGGGGGCACCTGAGGCTGGGGGGGAATGGCCAGGACAGTGAGGCTTAAGAAGGTGTTGTTACAATTTTATATAAATAAAATTTGGGGAAGAAATTTTGCTTGAAGATAACAGGCACAACAGGCACTGTAGCATCTGTTACCTATAGCGTTAGTTTATCCCTCGCCCCGCAAAAATGGTGATGGCTTTGTATCTTAAAGCCCCCAAACAAAACATCCACCACTCTGATGTCTCACTGTATGTGGACTCCATCTGCTCCCTACCCGAGCCCTCGAGTGAGTCAGTGTCTGTAATCTCGAGAACATGGTCGTCATTTCTCCTGGCTCAGACGTAAATGGATGTCAGCAAAATGGCCCGTCTCAGGTCGGATTGAAGAGCTTTCTTAGGATTTAGAGTTTAGTTTCGGACAAGAGCTGTGCTCTGCACCAGGGCTTCTGGACCAAGTCTCTAGGATAGACTGAAGGGGTTTTCTGCAGGCAGGGCCTGTTCTTTCCTGTCTGCGTTCTGTCAGTTGTGCGTTTCATTTAATGTTCATAGACTGTTTGCTTCCACTTAGGAACGTTCCTCCCCTCGCCCCTCACCCCATGAATGTTCCAGAAAGGTTTGCCTCATTTATCCAGCAGTTTTTCATTCTCTCTGGCTCACTGGGAGGACCCGAGAATCCATTTTTTAGAGGATTCCCAGCTCGTCCAGCAGTGTTTGCTCAGGGGTCCCTCTCTTCATCTTCAGAGCAGGGCTGTTGCCATCAGGGCGCCTTTTGGGCCTTGGGAGTTTGGTCTGTAAGGGATCATTCCACCCGGGGCTCTCTACAGAGGGAACCTGGGTTCCCTTTCAGAAATCCAGATTTTATCCAGCTTCTTGCTTAAATTTTCTTCCTAAGAGAACAAGTCCACAAACCAAGACAGTGACAGAGGATAAGACAGCTTGTTGGGGTACAAAGGAGATTCTTATGATTGCAGTCATTGGGGGTAGTCTGGTTTAGGGCTCTGGTAGATCGTAACTAATTTTTTTTTCTTTCTTTTTTTTAATTTCGGCATATTATGGGGGTACAGATTTTAAGGTTTCAATAAATGCCCTTTCCCCCCTCCCCCCACAAGTCTGATTCTCCAGCATGACCATCCCTCAGATGGTGCACATCTCACTCATTATGTATGTATATGCCCGTCCCCTTCACCCTCCCCCCTCCCCAATTTTTTTTTTTTTTTTTGAGACAGGGTCTCACTCTATTGCCTGGGCTAGAGTGCTGTGGTGTCAGCCTAGCTCACAGCAACCTTAGACTCCTGGGCTCAAGCGATCCTCCTGTCTCAGCCTCCTGAATAGTAGCTGGGACCACAGGCATGTGCCACCATGCCCAGCTAATTTTTTCTATTTTTTTAGTTGCCTGGCTAATTTCTTTTCTTTTTGAAGAGATGGGGTCTTGCTCTTGCTGAGGCTGGTCTTGAACTCCTGACCTTGAGCGATCCTCCCACCTCAGCCTCCCAGAGTGCTAGGATTACAGGCGTGAGCCACTGCGCCCAGGCTATTGTAACTTATTATAAAGAAAGACTACTCTGCCCTGGTTCTGGGCACTCTCTCCATCACTGTGGAGGGGCGATGTTATATTTTGTCATCAGTGCCATCATCTCGTACCACTTTCTCACTTTGGCAAGTTATTTCTATGTGTATGTTAAGCTCAGCAAATAACCTGATTTAATTCAGGCCCTTGGAACATGCCTTTCATGTCCCTGCACAGAGCTTTAGTTACATCAGTGACTTTCAGGCTCCTTTTTGACTGACCCACAGTACTAAGCATTTTTCCTGGACAGTCTGGGTTACTCTTATCTTGTTAGGTATGTTCTGAAGTTTGCACAGTGGCTCATGTCTTTAATCCCAGCATTTTAGGAGGCTGAGGAAAGAGGATTGCTTGAGTTCAGGAGTTTGAGACTAGCCTGAGCAACATAGCGATGCCCCATCTCTACAGAAACTAGAAAAATTAGCTGGGTGTGGTGGCACAGCTGCTTGGGAGGCTGAGATGGGAGGATCACTTAAGCCCAGGAGTTTGAGGCTGCAGTGAGCTATGATGATGCCACTGCACTCCAACCTAGGCAATAGAGCGAGACCCTGTCTTAAAAAAATTTCTGGTTGAGATCCACTAAGTTAGCTTATGACCCACTAGTGGATACTGACTTGAGTTTGAAAAATAAGAGCAAGACTTCTTGAAGTGTTTTGGAGAAAGCTATAGGATGATTTTTTTTTTAAGTCACATCCTGGTAGCATAGTTGTCATCATAAAATCAAATAAATTACCACTACTTAGGAGTTCGTTCATTGCTGTTTAGAGATTTAAATGCAATAATTAAAGCTAGGATCAGCAACAGAATGTAAACTCCCTAAAGGAGGGCTCTGTATATTAGGTAACTACTTAGGCAGTTTTATTTAAACGGAGTTGGTCATATACAAGTTGAGGATATTTGTCCTAATAATCTTTTTGACTTGGATTAAAAAGATTTAGGTCAAATGTTAGCATTTAACAGAATGGAGCAGCCACAATTGAACTATAATCTCCTGATGATGGGATTTAAGCAGAGAGCTGAGTATTGACTTATAAAATGTGCTTTATCATTGAAGCTGGCAGACTCTGAAAGCTTGTGTTTGTATAGTGGTTAAGGACCAAAGTACCAGTCTGCAGGTTGAGGTTTTGAGTGTCCTTATGGCAAAGACTTCCTTCTTAGTCATACTTTCCCCTGTCTAGATAGGCCCTATACAAGGGGAGAAAATAGCTTTATTCCAGCCCAGGTTGCCCCTCCTGAGATGTGGGTGATCTGAGGACTAGTAGCATGAGAACGTTTGTGCATTTATTAAAAATATGGGTTCCCAGGCTCGAATACAGGTCTATGGAATCAGAATTTGAAGAGGAGATGTTTTTTTAAGTTGGTAGATTACTGGGGTTTTTTAATTGTTTTTATTCTTCTAAAAATCAACGTGATTTAGGTAGAGTTTACATGAAGTAAGTGGATATGCATCCAAATGGAGCCACCAGAATTGTAATCAAAATGTAGCACATTTGTATCACTCCAAGGGCTCCCTGAGCCCCACCCTGTCTGCCTCCCTCTGCCTTAGGTATCCACTGCCTGCTTCCTGTCACTGTAGGTAAGGTTTGCCTTTTGAGAATCAGATAAGTAAGTCTTGAGTCTGACATCTTGCATTCAGTGCAGGATCTGAGATTCCTCCTTTTTATTGCTGAGTAGTGTCCTGTGGATGGACACACCATAGGTTGTGTATTTATTCACCTGTCCATGGGCCTTTGGATGATTCCAGTTTTGGGCTGTTACAAATGTAACAGCTTTGTCTATAACTATTGTGAGGAAGAAATCTGAATTTTATGTAAGTTTCCCAAGTGAGTCTTAAGTACACGAGCCACTGATTCTTACTCTATGTTCTTATTCTTCTTGTGTTCTTTTGGAGAACTGTAGGTTTTTATGTCTGTACCAAATCATGGATTCGCCATGTATTTATGTTTTCAATGTAGTATTCATTCTGTGCCTTCTATCTGGGATCAGTGCATACTTTTCTTTTGGTTTTTTTTTGTTTTTTTTTTGTTTTGTTTTGTTTTTTTTTTGGAGATAGGGTCTCCCTCTGTCGCCCAGGCTGGAGTACAGTGGCCTCATGATACTTCACTGCGACCTGGAACTCCCAGGCTCAAGCAATCCTCCCATCTCAGCCTCCTGAGTAGATGGGACTACAGGTGCACACCCCCACCCCCACCCAGCTCAGTTTGTACTTCATTAGCATTTATTGAGCATCTATCCCATGCTAAGAGCTGGGAATGTAAAGAACTGTGCACAGGGGGTCCTACTTTTCAGGGAGACTCTTAGTGATTATTAATTCATTCACCCATTGAGGGCTCTGTATGTTTTGTGCTGGGGACTCTGCAGGGTGCTGCTCACGGGAGGACGTGTTTTTCTTAGCATTTGGTGGTGGTTACAAGGAACATGAAAGATTGTGGTATTTAACTCTAGGAGTAGCCTGGCCCCTTACACCCTCTGGATAGTACCATACTTCCCAGTTCAGGTGGCCCTGCCTGGCCACAGTGAGAGAGGGCTGACACTGATTCCTGGACAGGGAGGCGCAGTCAGATAAAGAGAAATGCAAAAGAAATGATTATTGGGTGAAAAGCTGATAAAATACTGAGTAAAAACTATTGTTATTCTGTATTCGCGCATGATTATTGGTGGCTATAAAGCTAGTGACTCAGTCCTTAGGGAACTGAGAGATTTGTTGAAGATCCAAATATTTTACTTTTCTACTTACTCATCACAGAATTTCCCAAATTGCTGATTTTCCATTCTGTCAGGCTTTCTTTCTTGATTTTTTTTGTGAGACCATAATAATTTCCTGCTTGCTACAAGGCAGTGATTTTTAACTTTGGCTACAGGGGAGCTTTAAAAAAAACGTAGATGCTAAATGTAATTTAGAACCCTGGCTTTTCTCTATTCTCTTCTGATAATGAAAGTTATTTTAGACTTTAAATATGAGATCATTATTCCACATGCTGTGTCCTGAGCTCTCACAGAATGGCCCGAGTTGCTTTACGTTATGTTGTAAGCGGGAAGGATGCTGTGGGGGTAACCGACCTCTCACCCGCTGGACATGAGTCGGAACAGTAGGGGGAATTAGTGTTCATGTGGGCATCATCAAGCTCTTGGCTGGAGAAAGTCTGTCTTTCATTGTTAAGTAAATAAGTTTAAAAATTACAGAGGAGTAAAAAGAAGAAAATATGTCATTTGTGTTTCCATTATTCACATTTTTTGGCCAATATTTTGGTGTGCATAATTATGCACACATACTTTACACATAATACAGTGGATTAGTGCTGTACATGCTATTTTTTGCATGTATAAATTGCCTTTAATTCTTTTCACTCATGGTCTCATTTAAAAGAACCCGTTTCTTCTACCATTCTTCTTATTTTTGTTCTGTTAAGAACATTTAACATGAGGCCGGGTGCGGTGGCTCACGCCTGTAATCCTAGCATTCTGGGAGGCCGAGGCGGGCAGATTGCTCGAGGTCAGGAGTTTGACACCAGCCTGAGCAAGAGCGAGACCCCGCCTCTACTATAAATAGAAAAAAATTAATTGGCCAACTAATATATATATAGGAAAAATTAGCCGGGCATGGTGGCGCATGCCTGTAGTCTCATCTACTCGGGAGGCTGAGGCAGGAGGATCGCTTGAGTCCAGGAGTTTGAGGTTGCTGTGAGCTAGGCTGACACCATGGTATTCTAGCCAGGGCAACAGAGTGAGACTGTCTTTAACAAAGAAAAGAAAAGAAATAATCTAACATCCAACACTGGGAGACTGAATGATAAAACTGTGGTCCATTCAGAAAAGGGGGTAGCCATTAAAAAAAAAAAAGCACAGAAATATCTGTTGATACGGAAAGATGTTCACCCTACATCATGTGAAGAAACAATTTAAAAAATAGTGTATACAACATTATGCAAAGTGAAATATGCCAGACACAGAAGTTCAAAACTTCATGATTCCACTTCCATGAGGTATCTGTAGAAAAAATATTCCATTATCTTAATGTCTGTTGTGTTTTGCCCTTTTTGTTTGTGTGATTTTTCTCCTATAGAAATCTTTGAAATTTTATATGGTAAAATCTACAGCCTCTATTTCTGTTTTGTCCTTATTTTTTTATTTTTTTGATGTTTTTGCTCTGTCATTCAGACTGGAATGCAGTGGTATGATCATAGCTCACTGCACTTTCCAACTCCCAGGCTCAAGAGATCCTTCTGGGTCAGCCTCCCAAGTAGCTAGGACTATAGGCTCCTGCCACCACGCCCAACTCATTTTTAAATTTTTTTGTAAAGAAGAGGTCTCACTGTGTTGGCCCAGGCTAGTCTCAAACTCCTGACCTCAAGCAATTCTTCCACCATGGCCTCCCAAAGTGCTGGGATTACAAGCGTGAGCCACCATGCCCTGCCTCCTCTTTTTTGTCTCTTTGTTTTTTAACACATTAATTGTTATATTTATAATAAATTTATAGATGTGCTGATTAGACATGCTGATATATATATAATATATATATTATATATATATATATATATAATGCCTAAACCGAATTAAAGCTTAAAAGAAAAGAAAATACATTCTGTGAGCAATCCTGAAGAGCTAGAACAGCTCAATAAACAGTGTGCTGTCGCAAGTTGGGAGCATCAATCCCTTGGTAATTTATATAATATGCTAAAAATGAGTAAGTATACAGGACATTCGGTTGGGGGGGAGTACACATAGAAAAAGTAATTTCTTGATGTTCTTCATTTTAAACGTTCAGCTTCCTGCCGGAGGGAAGAGTTTGACTTCAAAAGTATTAGTAGTAAAATAATAGAAATTATAATAAAAATATAAAAATAATCAATAATAAAATATTGGAGAAGGGAGTTTGCATTTTTCTGTTCTAAGTGGTATTCTTGTGCTATTTTCTCAGCAGTCCATGTTTCTGGATAAAGCATACGATTATTGAGAAGCATCAGTGCCTCTACATGGATGTTTTGCCTTGGGGAATGTTGTTAATATTCACATCAAAGTGGTTTCCTTTCGGCAATCTGAACTCCTTTGACCCGTGTTCCAGTAGCTTTTGCCTACACTGAAGACACAGGATCTTTGGAATCAACATACACATCTTTTAGTAATGATGGCAGCTTGTCATCTTTTCTAGTAATTTCTGCCTTAATTTCTGGATGGCTGCTCTCGGGGAGGCTCTTGGTGGAAGGGTGCTTGGGCGTGGGAGAGGGCTTCATCTTGCTGATTCCTCCTTCAGCTTGGTTCTCCAGGTTGAAATTTCTGATAGCGCAAGTCACCAAAGCCCCCATCTCCTCATAACATGATGCCCACAGGTTCACCCGCACGTGGGAAAACACGGGCTCCTCTTTTTTTGTCTTTAGTGATATGTTAAGAGGGGGAGTCTTCTACTTTAATATATAATCACGTGGAAGCTTTTATTTTATTTTTTTTAACTTGAAGTCTTTTTCTAGATTTTATTGCTTAAGAGTGAACCAGTTGTCTTGGCATGTACATTGAAAAATCCATACTTAGTCTTATAATTTATAATTCTGCCATATCATATATCTGTCAGTTTGTGGGTTTTCTGTTGTCTGATATATTAGTCTGTTTATGTAGCTCTGTTAAACTCTTCTATTCATTACAGCTTTATGTTAGGGTTCCTATCTGACAGAGCGCATTCCTTTTTATTCAGATATTTGTGACTATTCTTATTTTTCCAGAGGAATTTTTAGGAAGCTCCTCCACCCCCTTTTGGGATATTAATTGATTTTTTTATTAAATCTGTACGGAATATGTTTATTGGAAAGTGAATATCATTAGAGTTGCTTTCCTATCCTCTTAGGATATTGAATATTGCCTGTTCTTTGGTTATTCAAATCCCCGTTAGGCCCCTCAATTATATTTTATAGTTTTCTTCATAAAAGTCATGCACATTTTTTATTAAATTTATTCTTAAGTATTTAACATTATTGCTTGTTTTTTTTTTTTTTTTGAGACAGAGTCTCGCTTTGTTGCCCAGGCTAGAGTGAGTGCTGTGGTGTCAGCCTAGCTCACAGCAACCTCAAACTCCTGGGCTCAAGTAATCCTGCTGCCTCAGCCTCCCGAGTAGCTGGGACTACAGTCATGTGCCACCATGCCCGGCTAATTTTTTTCTACATATTAGTTGGCCAATTAATTTCTTTCTATTTATAGTAGAGACAGGGTCTCACTCTTGCTCAGGCTGGTTTTGAACTCCTGACCTCGAGCAATCCACCCACCTAGGCCTCCCAGAGTGCTAGGATTACAGGTGTGAGCCACTGTGCCCAGCCAACATTATTGCATTTTGAACAAGATTCCTTCATCTCGTTGTTAAGGCCAGCAGACTGTCCTGTAAGTACTTTAAGTTTTGTGGGCCAGATGGTCTCTGTCATATGTTGTTCTTTGTCGTTGTTCACAATCACCTACAAATTTTAAAAAAACATTTTTTAGTACGGACCATACAAACAGAGGCCAGGTGGGATCCTTAGCTTCTGATGGAGGTGCTTATTACTGCCGCTTGGGAAATGTTGGATTCTGTCACATGGGTGAAGCTTCCTCATGTGTTTTTTGTAACTAACCGTTTAATTGTGTAGATCTTCTCAGATTTTCACATCTCTTGATACTGATACAATTTGTTCTCTTACTTTCAAGCACCTCATCTTTGCCTGTCATTGTCTGCTGATAGCAGTGATGTTGACACCTGTGGCTTGTCCCCAACAACGTGTCTGTTGTATCGCAGATGGGTTTGATGGAGTAAGAGCAGTAAGCAAGAATCACTCCCCAACCCCCAGCAAACCACTGGATTCTCATGAACTGAAATTGTTAGACCTGGAAATTTTGACATTTCTGTCTCCAATAACATTGTATATACCTTTTATTTAATTATAACAGCATTTCTTTCTTTTTATTAACAAATTTAAACTGAGTTAGCTTTTTTTTAAATTTCAATAAATGTAGAGGGTACAATTGTTTTCTTGTTACATGGATGAACTGTGTAATGGTGAAGTCAGGTTTTAGTGTGCGTGGCTTTTACGTTCTAGGAGATGCCTTTGGAAGAGGATCACATCATTTATCATCCCACAAATTTTGGGGAACCTTTAATACAGGGGCCGGGCTCAGCACCAGGCTGGGTGCCTGTGGCGATGCTGTGGATGCTGCCACCCCTGGTCTCTGCAGCTGTCCAGCTGGGCAGGCAGCTGGACACTGTCTTGCTCTCGGCCGCAGCCATGTCAGTGGCCCTCAGACACCGTGGTGAGGCATTGATGGGAGTTATCCCAGTGGAAAGGAGTGAGGGGAAGGGGGCTCACTTTGGAGGGACAGCATGTGCAGGGGCCTGAGGGCTGGGAGAGTGCTGGCACGGGCCTCAGCCACCACAGCGGGGACCATCCGAGACTGGGAAGGGGCTGGATGGGCCACACAGTCACCTCAGCCTTGTGCAGGCATTTGGATGTCACTCTCAGACTGATCAGGAAGCCGGAGAACATGATAATTTTTGTGGCATCATCGTGCTGGTTGCCATATGGACAAGTGTTTAAGAGCCATCATGATAGACTGAGAAAATGAGTTGTGGCTGTTGTGATGATGAGAGATGAAGGTGGCGTGTGCCCTGGAGTGGCCATGCGGGTGGAGAGAAATGCACAGATTGGAGAGGTCCTGGTCGCAAGAGAGTGGGTTACAGCCCTGGTAAAGGACCTTGAAGGTGTCCCTGCCCTTGAGAGCTGCCTCAGAAATGACGGGGAGGGCCGAAACCACTGAAGTCTCGAGGAGACGGTGTGTGCAGGCCAGCTGGCCTGGGCTGTGTTTGGCCAGGGAGATCAGCTAAGCTGGGCATTTAAAGGATAACTTTTATGTCTTGCTTGTATAAACAGTGCTAGGGCAGGTTAGAATGGGTGATTACAGTTTGAATCCTGTTCTGCTGCTTATAGCCGTGTATCCTTTGGCAAGTTACTTCTCTGAAGTTTAGTCTCTACTTCTGTGGAGGTCATGTGCAAACCAAGTAATATATTTATTGGCCAAGCAATAATTGCCATTTATTTAACAAGAGGTCGGAGATGTGCCTGGCACACATAGGCACTTAGCACCTGAAAAACTGCTATGCTTAATACCATTGTTTTCATCATCATGATCTTTCATCTCTGAGCCCCGCCTTCTCCTTTGTCATGTGTCAGGGCAAGACAGCCAGTGGATTCGCTTCAGTTTCTCTGTTTTGCAGGGGGTAGGAAGAGGGACAATCAGGGTTGGGAGGCAGGGATGTGAACATTCACCAGTCAGCTCCCGGAGAGATTTTGCTTCTTGTCTTAACACCAATTCCAACACAGACCCTAAACTTCACTCTGCCCTCACCTCTGCCCTGTGACTGTTGGGTTGTGCTTCCAACCTTGGCATTTATCTGAAGTCATCCTGTGTGGATGAACTCCATGATCTTGGGTTGGTGCGTGGTTTCTGACCTCGAAGTCATCGTCATTATCCTGGTGTCCTTGGGTGTGGAATGCTCTGTCATTCTGGTACTTCTTTTTTTTTTTTTTTTTTGAGACAGAGTCTCGCTTTGTTGCCCAGGCTAGAGTGAGTGCCGTGGCATCAGCCTAGCTCACAGCAACTTCAAACTCCTGGGCTCAAGCGATCCTGCTGCCTCAGCCTCCTGAGTAGCTGGGACTACAGGCATGCGCCACCATGCCTGGCTAATTTTTTTCTATATATATTAGTTGGCCAATTAATTTCTTTCTATTTATAGTAGAGACGGGGTCTCGCTCTTGCTCAGGCTGGTTTCGAACTCCTGACCTGGAGCAATCCACCCGCCCCGGCCTCCCAGAGTTCTAGGATTACAGGCGTGAGCCACCGTGCCTGGCCTCATTCTGGTACTTGTTCCAGCAGTTTCCAAGGTTACATTTTCTTTGTTCAGCATCCCCCCTTCTTCCTCTTCTGTCTCCCCCCATATGCCCTGACAAAGGGTGCTCCCCTCTGCCCAGGCTCTGCAGCCCTTTCCCCTCATGCTTTTCTCAGAACATCACTGCCCTGCACCTTCTTTGACCTCATCCCTTCTTGTGCTCCTTTGGGTCTGAGGCTTCAGGATACTCCTAATGGGACTGCTCCACAAGAGGCGGGAGAAGGGAGTTGGTGGTCCCCCAGTATAGTTTGTGAAGATCAGTTAAATGGAGAAGTGGAGTACAGAGTACGTGCTGGAAAGCGTTCTTGTCTGGACGGAACTGTCCTCCTTTGTTTCATGAAGTTTTTGGGGAGGGCTTGGCTGCTGCAGTGGATGTGCATATCTGAGCACTAAAATAAAGGGACCCCAGGAGAGTCACTGCATTCTGTGTTAGAAACTCCCGGCACTTTCCCTCTGGTTGATGGGGGTACGTGTGGATTTGAAAGCTCTGCTGACATGCTAACGGCAGTGGGGCCAGATGGGGAAGAAAGAGTTTATAGGCCCCTCGGAACATGATTTTTATGGCACGTGGCCTGGTAAAAGTCTGCCGATATTACACCATCCTCTTGCCTGTTTGTTTTTTGTTTTTTTTTAACTCAACTATTAGTTTATTAGAAAGGCCATGAACACATGAACCCTGGGTTGGAGTTACCAACTGAGAAAGAAATGGGAAAAAAAAGGAACGAACACTTCACAAATTTGCAAGTCATTGTTGCGCAGGGGCCATGCTAATCTCTGTATTGTTCCAAGTTTAGTACACGTGCTGCCAAAGCGACCACCCTTGTGCCTGTTTTATCTTCTGAAAACATAAGCTCTTGGTGGTCAAGGCAGAGGTCTGTTATGGCTCCTCAGGCAGACTTTATTTTTAGATATGTTCCTTTTCACACAGTTTTTTCAGATCTTGGGAAGATGATGGGTGTCAGTGGCTAAATCACAGTATAGAAGTTTGATAGGTTTGACTGCATAAACATGCAAAGGCCATCCACAAAATTCATAAATAGCTACATAAAATGTTTGTATCAAATGTAACAAAGAATTAAAGGATTAATATCCTTAAAGCTCCGTAAACACTGCAGAAAATAGAGGGCATACGGAGATAAACAACAAAAGAGGCTCTGTGCTTGCCAATAGACTCTAAAAGCTCTCAAATCGATGCATCGCAAAAATCTCTGAAAAATTACCCTGTGACACAGATGTCATATCAGGGGCTATCAAGCTTTGAGATGGACAGATTCACTACTGGTGGGATTAACAGTTTGGAAAGTCTTTTTGGAAGGGAATTTTGTTTTATGTTGCAAGAGTCTTAAAAATCTTTTGATCCTTTAATCTAGTAATTCTTCTTCAGGGAGTTTATTCCATGAATCAGGAGTGGGCAAAGGATTTGGTGCACGATCACATTTATTTTTTTTTATTTTTTTATTTTTTTTTTTTGAGACAGAGTCTCGCTTTGTTGTCCAGGCTAGAGTGAGTGCCGTGGCGTCAGCCTAGCTCACAGCAACCTCAAACTCCTGGGCTCCAGTGATCCTTCTGCCTCAGCCTCCCGAGTAGCTGGGACTACAGGCATGCGCCACTATGCCCGGCTAATTTTTTATATATATATCAGTTGGCCAATTAATTTCTTTCTATTTATAGTAGAGACGGGGTCTCGCTCTTGCTCAGGCTGGTTTTGAACTCCTGACCTTGAGCAATCCGCCCGCCTCGGCCTCCCAAGAGCTAGGATTACAGGCGTGAGCCACAGCGCCCGGCCTCACATTTTTTTATAATTGTTATAATTGTGGCCCCCACAGACAGTCAAGCAGGGCTGCAGAGCAGTAAGGTGTCCAGTCATTAAACAGCACAGCTTTGTTGATGTTTGAAGCTGGTGGAAACGCTAGCATCAGTGGTGGGGCTGTGGAAGGGTGGTGGGACCCCTGAGGGGGGCTTGGGTGTGGCATTTTAGGGTCTGTGTTCTTTCCTCTCAGAATGTTGTAGGCATCACTTTTTCTTCCAGTTTTTGCTGTTCAAGATGAGAAGTCTGATGTTAACTGTCTTTCCTTTGTAAATAATGTTTTTTTGTCTTTTTTTTTTTTTTTTTCTGACAAGAAGCTTCAAGATTTTGTATCTTTCGAGTTCAGGTATTTCCCTAGGGTGTGTCTGGGGCATCTTCTTTCAGGACTTTCCTGAAAGCCCTTGAGCACTTGATGTCCAGTGTGTCTGAAGACTCAAGTCTTTCCTTCACTGCGAGGACATTTTTTTTTCCTATTATTTCTTTGACATATTATTGTCCACGGGAACTTTTTTGTTTTACACAGATATTGGTGATGATGGTTTGTGGAATCGATCTAGTAATTTACAAATGTAGTTCCCACTTGTGCATCTACGAGGAGATTTATTCTGGCAGTCATGTTTGATTTCCAAAAACTCTTTTGGTTCGCTGGTTACTACGAGTACTTATTCTTGGATTCCCTCGAGCATGTGAATTAGCATTATTTTAAAGGCACATTCCTGATTCTTGCATTCATTTTGCCTCATTAGGCGTGAACTCCACTTGAGTGCTCAGTTTGATCTGCTCTCTGTGTGTTCATTCCCCTCTGATGTCCCCCCTACCTGCCTTTATGAGGCCTGGTGCAAGGCTGGGGCCGGTTCTTGTATATGCAAGGCTCGTGGCAGGGCTACCCACCACTGAGCCTTTCGGGATTGAGGCCTTTCTGGGTTGCCAGGTAGGTGTGGTGTTCTTCCCTCTGGTGTTTGGTTCATTTTGGTGGGGATTGCAGAAGGGGTTTTTGAATGTGACTTATAGTTTCCTATTTCCAAGAAATTGCTGCGATGTTTTCAGAATCAGAAATAAAATAAACATTACTATAAACTGTCACCATCTTCAGAGTCCCAGGTGGAGACCCCCGTGTCATCTGACTCTTCCCCAGGCCTTGCCTCTGCATGGGTGGGTACTGATCTCATCCGCACAGGCAGTATAGGCTTCCGATCTTCCTGCCTGCACTTCACCTTCTCCCTCGGCCCTCCCCATGGTAAGGAAGTTTCTTCCCCAAACACAAATATGACTTTTACCTTAATCCTCTTTGAATCTCCTTAGGTTTTCTTCTTTTTCCTGCTGAATTGAGTATAACTTCTATATCTGGGTACCCTCTGGGGACTAGCTGGTCCCAGCTTAGTGTGTCTGCCAGCTCCTGTGGCGGGAACTGCTCATTTACCCATTTTCTTGCCTCTCTGAGACATCTTGGTACATGACTGGGGTTGGTCCACTTGACTTGGTGGACATGGGCAGTCTGGCAGTGACAGGAAGCTGGCATCCTTAGGCTTACATGTTGGTGGTGTCCTGGCAACCAGATCAGCAAGCTGAGCACTGCACCTGGAGTGTCAGGTATGGTAGGTCCAGGTGAAGGGCACATTCTGAGACAGAGAATTGCTGAAGGTCACATCCAAGCCCTTCAGGAAAGAGACTGACCATGCTGATGGCGACACTGAAATATGCGTTTAAGGAAAGGACCAGTGAGTAGTTCAAGAAAAGGTCTCTTGTCATAGGACCCTGAGCAGCCACACAGACTAACAGTCATAGCAGGTGAACAGCAGTAGCCTTAGCAGGTGAACAAAAGACAGTGGGCACTCTTGCCTCTTTGCAAACTTTGCCTCTGTTAGGGATTGGTTCCTTGGATTATTGTAAAACATTTTAAGTAAGAATGTAGGAAAAAGGTTAATTCTAAGTAATTTATACACACCATACCACAACTAGCTCTGTGAGGGCTAAAGTAGAGCCTTTAGGGTTTTCTTTTTTTTTTTTTGAAAGAGTCTTACTCTGTTGCCCGGGCTAGAGTGCTGTGGTATCAGCCTAGCTCACAGCAACCTCAAACTCCTAGGTTTAAGTAATCATCCTGCCTCAACCCTCCTGAGTAGCTGGGGATATAGGTGCTGGCCACCACACCTGGCTAATTTTTTGTTTCTATTTAGTTGCCCAGCTAATTTTTTCTATTTTTTAGTAGAAAACGGGGTCTCACTTTTACTCAGGCTGGTCTTGAATTCCTGACCTCAGCCGATCCTCCCCCGTTGGTTTCCTGAGTAGCTGGTACTACAGGTGTGTGCCACCATGCCCAGCTAATTTTTTCTATTTTTAAGTTGCCCAGCTAATTTCTTTCTATTTTTTTTAGTAGAGACGGGGTCTGGCTCTTACTGAGACTGTTTTGGAACTCCTGACCTCAAGCCATCTTTTCTGCCTAGGCCTCCCAGAGCACTAGGATTACAGGCACAGGCGTGAGCCACTACACCCAGCCCTGCCTTTAGAGTTTTCTAAGCAATGTCCTTAACTTCCTCTCTGACTGTAGGAAGTCCCCACTTTTATGAGTTGTAAACTACCTAGTAAAATGAGTCCTTATATCCCCTACAAGCAGCAGAAAAGATAAGGGAATATGTGACCTACTCCTCCCTGTTCTTGAAAAGGGAAAATTATTTTAAAAGTGACTATAAATTATAGTAGACTCCATATACTCTCTCCTTTATGGACTTTATCTGGTAATATGCATGTCCCTGCTTCTCAAACTGGAACGAGTATCCCTTGGAGCAGGGGTCACCAACCTATGGTGACTTGTATAATTACTTCATTATGTTAATATATTACAAGGTAAGAATAATAGAAGTAAAGTGCACAATAAATGTAATGTGCCTGAATCATCCCTAAACCCTCACTCCTGCCCCCAGTCTCTGGTTCGTGGAAAAATTGTCTTCTGTGAAAATGGTCCCTGGTGCCAACAGGGTTGGGGACTGCTGCCTTGGAGGATCTGATCTTGTGCTTAGGGTCAACATGGCACATCTGCGATGCCATTTTTGGGAGGATGGAAATATCTTTAAATCAAGGTCTTAGTCTCAACGCTTGTGTGGAGATTGTGTGGGCCATGGAATTCTTTACTGTGAGATCTGCCCTATTTGGCGGCACCCCTGGCCTCTGCTTACTAGATGCTAGTAGTTCTTTCCAGCTGTGATGGCTAAAATGTCTCTAGACGTTGCCAAATGGCTCCTGGAGAACAGAGTCACTCTGGGTTGAGAACCACGGCTTTAAGCAAACATGGATATAATGTGAATGAAAACATACATTGTCCATGAATATATGTAAATAAGAACAGCCGCCTCAAAAGATCTGATACATGTACTCCGATCTCTCTGTTCCACTGATGCAAGTTGATGTTCTGGCAATTATTTCTTTTGTTTTCCTTTTGTGCTCTCTGACTACTGAACTCCCAAATCTGGTATAATTCTTTCTGTTATTTGTTTAGATTCCCCCTCCCCCTTCCCCCGGCTCTTCCAAAGTATTTGTTGAACAAATTGTCCCGTGAAAAGAAAGTTTCCTACTTGTGTTTCCAAGCTTCTTGTAGGCCTGTCTTCGTGTCTGCAGGACAGCTTGGTTGGAATGTTCATTCTTGGCGGGAAATTAATTGGCAGTGAGATCTGATGTCACCCTAGTCTGAATGCCAGGGAATGCTCTCTGCCCTTCCCACCCCTACCTGCTTGCATTATTTTTTTCTTTATAAGAATTCAGGCGTACCTAGGCACGTTTTATTGTATGTGTACTAACCCTTGGAGGGATCCTTTGTGCCCTCTCAGTTTTGATGCCAAGTTCTCGAAATGTTTGTTAATCTTAGGGTGAATCACTTATTTTACAGGTTATAATTCCATTGTTTGAAATTAAGTCTTGAATTTTCTGCTGCTTCGCTGAAACTTGGCTGCATAGAATTGTTCTTACTGCATTCTGCTTTTAACTTTTTCTTAGATTTTACTTAGCTTGGAGTGTTATGCTGTTTCCTTAGTGATAGTGTCCGAGTCTGAGATTCCCTGGGTATCCATCTTGGGGGATTTAGTAGTGTTGATGCCCCAACCCCATCTCCCACCTTTTCTTTTTCTTGCCAGTTTACGTCCTTTCTGGGGGAGTGGTTTGAGTTTCTTAAAGTGTACATTGTCATTTGATTTTTAAATGTTTTACCTTTTTTTGGTATGGGATTCTAGCCCATTTAAAGCTCATCTTGCTACCTTCCTGGAATTCTGTGTAGCTGTTTACTCCTAGATTGGTTTTATCTCCTGCTTTTGATGCTTTTGAGTGCCTTTGCCAGCCTTTTAATTGTGCACATACAGGGAATTCAGAATTATTATTATTATTTTTTTTTTCGAGACAGAGTCTCGCTTTGTTGCCCAGGCTAGAGTGAGTGCCATGGCGTCAGCTTAGCTCACAGCAACCTCAAACTCCTGGGCTTAAGCAATCCTTCTGCCTCAGCCTCCTGAGTAGCTGGGACTACAGGCATGCGCCACCATGCCCGGCTAATTTTTTCTATATATATTAGTTGGCCAATTAATTTCTTTCTATTTATAGTAGAGACAGGGTCTCTCACTCTTGCTCAGGCTGGTTTCAAACTCCTGACCTCGAGCAATCCGCCCGCCTCAGCCTCCCAGAGTGCTAGGATTACAGGTGTGAGCCACCGCGCCCGACCTCAGAATTATTTTAATATCCATTTAACTATGATAAATTGGTTCTGTCTGCATTGTCTGCCACAGCCACAGATACCTATTTCAATTTTAATTAAAATTAGACACGATTAAAATTCAGTTATACATTTGCACTAGCCACATTTGAAGTGCTCTGTAGCCACATGTGACTAGTGATGACTCACCTGGACAGGGCATATATAGAACATTTCCCTTGTTGCAGAAAGTTCTATTCTGGTAGTGCTGGGGTATAAGATATGTGCAATCGTGCGTGTCAGAGAAATACCTCAGCTGCTTTTTTCCCCTAGTATGGTGATATTTTTGATATTTTAGTTTATTTAGTGGTTCTTCTCTCAAGGGGGAAGTTCAAAATTGGTTGGTTTCTATAAACGGAGAGCAGGTGGGTATTTGAAAAGAGTAATTGGATAATGTATTTTTGGATGTTTGAGTATAATGTCTCATGTGACTTTTTCTGTGCGGGGAACTCAATGACCATGTGTCCTGTGTTTGTGTGCCTCAAGGTGATTTGGCTGCTCTCTTCTTCCTAGGTGCTAGGAGATGCCGTTTGCAGATCTCATCGCTGCCTGAGAATCGGGTGCTCCAGCACCAAAGAGCCAACTCTGATCCTGGGCTCCTTGCTTGAATAAGCCTTCACTTCCAGCTGCTCCAGTCCAACGGCTGTGCAGAACTGCTCATTTTGTCTTGATGATGGGCATTGGTAAGAACACCACGTCCAAGTCAATGGAGGCTGGAAGTTCAACAGAAGGCAAATACGAAGATGAAGCAAAGCACCCCACTTTCTTTACTCTTCCGGTAATAGTATTCCCCGTCCTTTCTTCTTAAATCACTCTAAAGTAATTTCTGTGTGGAATCAACATAGATTGGCTTTTTTTTTTTTTGAGACAGAGTCCCACTCTGTTGCCCCGGCTAGAGTGCCATGGTATCAGCCTAGCTCACAGCTAGGGCTGAAACTCCTGGGCTCAAATGATCCTCCTGCCTCAGCCTCCCAAGTAGCTGGGACTACAGGCATGCACCACCATGCCTGGTTAATTTTTTCTATACATTTTTAGTTGGCCAATTAATTTCTTTCTATTTATAGTAGAGACAGGGTCTCACTTTTGCTCAGGCTGGTTTCCAACTCCTGACCTTGAGGGATCTGCCCGCCTCGGCCTCCCAGAGTGCTAGGATTTACAGGGGTGAGCCACCGCACCCAGCCTAGATTGGCTTTGATACTCATATTTTCAGTGAAGATTAAGGAATTTATAAACCAGATGCTTGTCACGTGAGATAGTCTTTGGGCTGACGCATGGGTTTTAGCCCTGCTGTTGGCTTGTAGTCACCTGCTGGGATTAACTCCAGCAAGGAAGCATACATTGCTATTAACCACTTCGGTACGATGCTCACTAGCCGTGAAACCTTGCCCCCGCCCGGCACTCAGAGTCAACACTATAGTTCATGCTGTGCATTGATAACGAATCCATTTTGCTCTTGTGTGATGAGGAAAGCTATAAAGCACTGAAAGCTTGTTTTACTTTACAGGCAGCTTTACTTGTAAATCAGAATAGGTAACATATACATATATGTTTTCATTACATTATTTTTAAATGTTCACAATTTTATTTTGATAAATGAAAAATTAGAAAAGTCATATCACGGCTGTTGGCTAAAATTGCTGTGCGTGTTCATCTGTGGCTGTCGACTATAGTCGACACCGGTACCAAAGTGGTTAACATTTGAAATCTGGCCCAGTGCTTACTGTATGTATACTGAGGGATGTTGAAGGTTTAATTTTATCTTCAAAAATATAATCGTGGGCTGGATGTGGTGGCTCATGACTATGATCCCGGCATTTTCTGAGGCCAACATGGGAGGATTGCTTGAGGCCAGCAGTTCGAGACCAACCTGGGCAACATAGTGAGACCCTGTGTCTACAAAAAAGTAAAATTAAAATCCGCTAGGCTTGGTGGCACATGCCTATAGTTCTAGCTACTCGGGAGTTTGAGGCAAGAGGATCACTGGAGCCTAGAAGTTGGAGGTTACTCACCACTGCACTACAACCTGGGCAACAGAATCAGACCGTATCTCTTTAAAAAAGAAAAAAATGCTCTTATGAAATAACATAAGCCAACTTCATACTAGTATTGGAAAGTGGGAGGAGGAATGAATGACTGTTTGGAACCCAAATGCCATAGTGTGATATTTTGTGGGCAGTGTCCAAAATAGAGGTAGTTTTAGCTGAATAAGTGATATCAGTCAGACAAGATTGATTATGCATGTTTAATATATTCAACACTAATATTTTCCCCAAATGTAGGAGTATGATTTGATTTTTTAAAAATTACCTATAAAATACTGGTTTTAAAAAGGAAAGAAACTCTTGAGAGATCTTGCCTCGGGGTGTTTAAGAAAGTGTTCGAAATGTGGCTAATGGCAGAATGGTATTCTAGGATTCCTTAAAACAAGGCTCTGGATCGGCCTCACTGTGGCGGTGTGCAGTAAGTATGTCGGTTGACCACTTGCATTCACGTTTTGACTTTTACCACATTAATTCACAGAGAAACGTTCAGCCGATTTTATAACTGGCACTACTTTCTTTTTTCCTGTACAGTGAAATTTTGAAACCAGATTTTCTTTCATGTTGAAGGCTTAAGGTTGATACAGGATTTCCAAGGGAAAAGACAGTATAGCTTATTCATTAGTCAGTTGCTCAGGTTTAAATTAGATTAGCTCTGAAGAGTGAAAAGGAAAGATTCATGCCTAGGGATCAACCTTGCTCTTTTGTTGCTTTCTTTTGCCTTGGAGCCAGCAGGTTATTCACTCTCACTCCCCTTCCCTTCAGAGACAAGAAGCAAGTGCTGCAGTAGGGTTCCTATAGGGCACCGGTCCCCAACCTTTTTGGCACCATGGACCATTTTCATGGAAGACAATTTTTCCACAGATGGGGATGTGGGGTGTGGGGGTCGTAGTGGGGATGATTTCAGGTTGGGGACCCCCTGCTATATAGGGTGCTTCTAGAACCCAGGAGAAGGTTCCTGGACTCTTTATTTGGGGTGATTGGTTGAAGTCTGGGGTAGGTTAGGACAGGGAGAGTCAGTGGGCCTGGGAGGTACCGAAGGCCTGGACTTAGGTGGGGACAGCAAGAACATAGGTGAGGCTGGTAGATGCAGGGAGGTGTTGAGGGCCCAGAGAGTGGGAAGTTCAGGATGCCCACTGAGATTTTATACACGGGAACCTGTTGGGTGGGTGGTGGCTTTGCAAAAAATATGGAGTCTAGGGACAACCATAAGTTTTGAGAGTGGGGAAGATAGAAGATGATGGATTTTATTTGAGAAGTTGTGGATTTGCAATGCTGATGTGCTCCGAAGCCTGCAGGCATGTGGGTGTGGGACTTGGCACACATGGAGAAAGCAGGAGAGCTGTGCAGACTCACTGTAAAGGCTCGAGGGGGTGGCGCTGACCCGTGGGAGAGGCTTTGGCTGCCGGGCAGAGCCGGCGCAGGAAGAGAGGGCTGAGGGTTTCACTGTTGGAGATGCCCACACGTGGGTGACTCAGAGGATCACGACAGGATGTCACTGCCTGCTAATGCCTTGTTTTATCCTGGCTTTTGAAAATGTAAATATCGAAGGCTAATCAGCACAGCATCTCTGGGTTTTGTCTTTTTGAGTAGATCTGTGCTGTCCAACACACCATCTCTGCTGGCCACACGTGGCTATTGACGTTCAAATTAATTAGAATTAAATAAAACCTCAAGTTCACTTTCTTGGTTGTACTAGTCAAGTGCTCAGTAGCCACATGAACCCTGTGGTTATCCCACCTCTTTGCTTGCTGGATAGGGCCTTGCAAGACTGAAATGCCAGCTCTTCTTTCCTTGTTTGCTTTGTAGTCCCAAGCTGGGCCTGGGGCTGTCTGTCAGCTGTGAAGGCATCTAGAGACAGGTGTGCTGGAGTGCAGAGAGGTTGGGCTGCAGGAACCAAACCTGGCTGTTCCTCAGAACCAGGATTGGTGGTAGTGGTGGGGGGCGGTCTGCTGGAGTAGGTGGTTGGGGCATGGCTGTTAAGGATCTGATGATTCTAATTCCTCTTAGATAAGAACTTCATAAAATAAATGCAGATTTTTAAAATACTTACATGGAAGAGAACTAGAGTTTCTTGAAAGAAAATGAAATAAACACCTGCAACAATGATTTTAAAGGTCCATATATAGACGAAGAATACTGACTAGGTCACCGTAAGAACAAGAGACATGCAAAGCCCCAGCATTCATGGAAATTAGACCACACGACCAGAGTTGATAGTAAATAGGAGAAACATAGCAAAAGATCTTCCACAGGAATCTTGTTAGGCAGACTTGTGTGTTTTTAACACCAGCTAGGAAATGTATAAATGGGGTGGATACAGCATGGCAAGAAATGGGGACCAGAACAAGACAGCAGAAAGTCTGGATGAACCATCATACCCTATGGGCATTGGCGCCAGAGAGCAATGGGGAAGAGCAGCCAGGAAAGGGCCGTGTGTTTGCTCTGCAGTGTCGCCTGAACCTGGAAACCAAGTTAATAGCCTGAACTTCCTGTTGGCACAGGCACATCTTAACACAGCCTGGTTTGTATGTATGTATGTATGTATTTATTTATTTATTCATTCATTCATTCATTCAGCACATCATCATTCAGTGTCAGGGAAAGTGTTTAGGTTCCTTAAGCTTTTATTTCTCTTCATAGCCTCTGTGAGAATATTTGGGTTTCTTCTTTTGGGTGGCAAGATCACTTCGTCTGGAGATGTTAGTGGCATGGACTGAGAGGTAGCTTCATTAGGTTCAGTTTTATCAGAGGGTTGGAGAAATACTCATAGGTTCATGAAACACCATCGCTCGGCTCAGCTTTCCTTAGTGTGTGTTATTCAGAACCATATGATGTTAAGAGCCCACAGGCTTGCCCCCTTGCATTGACCAAATATGTGGGCGCTCACATCGTGATCAGCACCACACAGACCCCAGCCACGCAGACCTGGTAACCAGCTGCTTGCGGTGTCGTCGTGGCGACGAGGCAGGTCAGCAGGCAAACCATCAGTGTCAGGGTTTGAGTTCAGCATGGGGTGCTGTGAGGGTGTCCCAGTGGGACCCTTGCCCAGTTGTGTTGTAGGGTGGGCCTGGCCATTCATTTGAAAGTTCCCGGGGTGGTAGTGGGGTGACATGGAACTCCTGAAAAATAGCTAGGTGTAGCTTGTTAAGAGGAGGGAAACCGAAGGCCCTTCAGCAGGGTCAGCACAGCCCAGTCCTGCTCTGGGTGCAAGCACAGTTGCAAGCGGAATGCAGCGGAGCCGGAGTAGGAGGTGGGGATGCCGAGGGAGCTCCTGGTAAAATCACTCCAGTTTCAGGACTGAGTCCTGCAGTAGGTGCCTGGGCTGGAGGGCTGTGGAGACAGGAAGGCGAGTTAGACCAGAGATTATGCAGCCCTCATGGTCCTGATCAGGACGTCTGCCAGCTTTTCCCCGAGTTAAGGAAAAGCTGTTGGAAGGCTTTGAGCAGAGACTTGATGGGCTCTGCCTGGTTTTAGAAGGATCCCTTTGGCTGCCGAGTGGGGAGCAGGAAGCCAGGCAGGAGCTTGGCGGGGGCCAGGCCCTGCAGGAGACCTGGCCCGTGTGCTGATGGGCTGGCCTAGGGCTGGAGTGAGAGAGCAGGCAGGGGTGACTTCGGTGTTTTCCTGGAGTATCTGGAAGGCTGGATTGGCCAGATAGTGAGATGAGAAGACACCTTGGGTGGGAAGAGTCGAGGGGGGGGTATTGCCTGTGAAAGATGTCTGGTTTTTTGGTTTGTAGCAGAAAATCGAATTTGAGATTATAGTGCTCAGGGAAGAAGTGTGGGCTGGAGCTATACGCCAGGAATTAGCAGCCTGGAGACGCCAGGAACCGGCAAGGAACCAGACAGCAGTACCAGGGCTGGGTGCCGCCAAGAAAGGAAGGGGTCTGCAGGCTGCAGAAGGGCCAGCTCAGGGGACAGGCGTGGTGGTCAGTGAGGTCAGAGGGAGCCAGGAAAGCTCTGTCCTGGAAGCCCCTGAAGAAAGCACGGGAGAACCCTTGGGTTTATCCACAGCTGGGACCCTGCCGTACCAGAAAGGGGCAGTGGAGGCCCATGTGCTTGTTCCTGGGTTCTTGGTTCGTGCGAGAGCTCCAGGGCTCCTCAGTAGGGCAAGAGGGAATCGAGGATGGCATGCCCCCCCAACAGGGAGAAGACACTTGGGGCAAGGGTTTTGCAGGCCTGGTGGAGCCAAGGAACTGTGGGAATTGGGCCTGGGGCAACGAGGAAGAAACAGGCACATGAGGAACCGACATCTTGGAGAGGTGGTCAGGAGGTAGATCTAACCAGATTTGGTGTTGGGTTGGATAAGGGCAGTGAGGTCAAGGAGAAGTCAAGAATGACTTAAAGGGTTGGGGTTGGGCCTCTTGGGTGTGTTGGCAGCACCTGTCAAGGAAACAAGAAATCCACAAACCCTTTGTTTCGCATGGGCAATATAAGTAACCTTAACACTTGTACCCCCATAATATGCTAAAATAAAAAAAAATTTAAAAACACTTTGTTTCCAATGGTTGTGAGGAAATAATGAATTGATGGAACACAGAATTAAAGACTCTCTTGTGATGCTATGTGTTTATTTATAGTTAGGAAGGACTAATTGCTTTGCATCTGAAAAGTCTTTTTCCTCCTCTTATCTTCTATTAGCCAAAGACAGAGAATCCAGGATCATCAGGGAGCAGGTCTTTGTGGGGCTGAAGTCAATCTGAACGCGGTTTACATTGGCATCTAGCAAAGAAAACAGAGTTTCCTGATTCACCAGTTAGGAAGAGGATTGGAAAAAGTCAAATGCAGGTGTTATGGGTTGAGGCTCTGCACCAGGGCTTGTGTGTTGTTCCTGTATGTTTATTGATACACCCCCCACCCCCTTACTCTCCCAAGGGCCTTGGCTTGGATGATCAATTACATGGTGACTTTAATCACAGCCAAACTTAAGAATATGAAATACCTGAAAGTATTTTTTAGTTCTTTAGGAGAAACTTTTGAAAATATAATAGGATTAGACTGATATAGACCTTCTCTGATTAGAAAAGCAATACACATTCGCTCATATTAGGAAAATTTAGAAAACACAGTAAAACATTTGAAAAAAAATTTCTTATTTGGATGGTTATAGAATTGGTCATAAAACAGTTGGGTCCACTCCTCCTCACCCCCTGTAGTTACTGTAGATTTTCTTCTTTCCATAAAATGGACACTGATGCCCAATTTGACTTTTATAATCCAGCAAGTCAAAGAAATGGATAGCTTTCCCCATTCACCATTAATGTGTTGGGGGTTTAATCAGCATCAGTAAAGACATGGGCCCCATCTTTCAAATTTAAGGTAAAAAAAGGAAAGTCTTGGCTGGGCGCTGTGGCTCACGCCTGTAATCCTAGCTCTTGGGAGGCCGAGGCGGGCGGATTGCTCAAGGTCAGGAGTTCAAAACCAGCCTGAGCAAGAGCGAGACCCCGTCTCTACTGTAAATAGAAAGAAATTAATTGGCCAACTGATATATATATATAAAAAAAAAAAATTAGCCGGGCATGGTGGTGCATGCCTGTAGTCCCAGCTACTCAGGAGGCTGAGGCAGGAGGATTGCTTGAGCCCAGGAGTTTGAGGTTGCTGTGAGCTAGGCTGACGCCACGGCACTCACTCTAGCCTGGACAACAAAGGGAGACTCTGTCTCAAAAAAAAAAAAAAAAAAAGGAAAGTCTAAGAATTAAGTAGTTAATAGATGTCTGGCTGTGAGAAAGTCTATAAAGAAGAGGGAGGCGATAATGACAATAGAAAAAGAGGTCTGTTCCAGGCATAGGAAAGTCTATGAGGAACAACCCCAATCTAGGAGGGACAGGTTAGGAGGAACCACGGAGAAGGGGGTAGCTAGAGGTGTGGCCTGGGCCTTTGAACAAAAGGGACAAGGTGCTGTCGGGGAAGGAGCCTTGGAGAGGTGGGAGATGACACTGGGACCTGGGAGGCTCTGGCCTGATGGGTGTGCTGAGCTGGCAGGGAGGGGCAGAGAGGCCTAGGGGTGACTCAGAGCTGTGCTGCGAGGGGATGCAGGGGTGCAGCAAAGCAGTGGAGGAGCAGGGCAGCTATCAAGAGACCGATGCTCCTTTCATTCCTTTTTTCCTTCCTTCCTCGTTCTTTTAAGACAAGTGACCTTGGCAGACTGTGGGAATGGGTGGGGTAAGAAACCATCTAATGGCAGCTTTGATTGCTCTAAAGCTCCCACTGCCCCATTTGATGGCAGATTTGAACATGCTCATTTTCAGCAGCGAATAGAAGGCAAAAAGGTTGTTTTTTGTTTTTTGGTACAAATAGTCCTATTCTAAAAACCAGACATAGAAGCCCAGGATTCATCCTTGTACTTATGACTCTAATACCAGTTGCCATGAAGTTCCTTCTTGCATATCCTTAAATAAACGGTTCAGAGTTGTTAGACTTAAAGTTGAAAGTCTCAGTTGGATGATAATAATCATTGTCTTGGAAAATGTTCTCTTTCTGTAAAACAATAGATCTTGGGGTTGACAGTGTAACTTGAAGAAGAGTCTGAGAATGAAGAAAGACTATCCTGGAGTCAACCCCCCTGGGTTGTTTTAATTCTCCTCTTTCTGTAAGATGAGAGTTTGAATCCACTGCATAGTGGCCATGACTTAGGGGAGAAGATGCTCTTGACAGGTCAAAATGGAACAGCCAAGATGAGCAACCCTTTCTGTTTTAAAATGTATATATTGGGGGGAAAAAGTGTTAGAAGTCACGTGCCAATGTATACTTTGAAATAAAAACATCAAAATGATGGGATACAAATAAAGATTTTTATGCATGGTAAGAGATTCTTTTCCTTACCCCCTTTTTTCTAAGTTTTTGATGTTCTTAAAGGCAAATTTCTTTTGCCCTGGTTTTGAAGTTCAGATAGTTTATTGTATGGCAGTGTACATCTGATTTAAATAGAGTTTTGGTAGTTTTAAATGAAATGAGAGATGTTAGTAATACAAAGTACACATCTCACAGTTTGGGAGATGTACAGCTTGGTATGAATGAGGATGAAAGAATAGACCTGCTACAGTCTCTTATGACAGCAGGTTTACAAGGTTGATCAGCATTTTGTCTGATGTCTCTTGCTTTTGTGCAAGGCCAGATTTATAGAATCTTGGTCTTGGATAGGGCCTTGTAGGACCTCTTGCCCTTTCTGCTCTTGTTAGGTGCTGCAACAGGAATGCCACAGAAGTATTGGCAGGGCTTTCTGCCTTCCCTACCCCTTGTGGCCCCCTGCCTTTCATCCCTGTTGCCTCTGCTCTCTGTGGGTGGTTGTTTCTTGCCCGGATCATCATGACAACCCCCATGTGATCTCCCTGCCTCACAACCTTGCTCCCGCCTAACCCCTGACTGTCATTCCTACCTGTGCCTTTTGCATTTGCTGGGTTGCTGCAGAATTCTTTTTCTTCCAGTTGAACCTCCTACCTCTAACTTCCTCATTCACTCCTAGCTTGTATCTGCTTAAGCTAGGTAGGCAGGCTTCTGAGTTTTAATGGTTAGGGGTAAGATATTTCGGATGGATTTCTTTACCATCTAAGCCCATAATTCTGTTGGAGAAGAAGTTCATTCCTATTAGGATTTGGTAAAGCACTTGAGGAAGAAGGTATGATATCGGAGGTTGCAAGGCAGTAATTACCCAGTTGTTCCCACCTCCCTTTACATCGTACAGGTGTCGAAGCATCCATATTTCTCCCTAGGCTTCATGTACAAAATGTGTTGTCAGTTGAAATGGAAAAAGCAATAAAACTGATAGGTTATTTTACTCTTTCTTTTTATAGTTTGCATATGTTTAATTTCTGTCCTTGTGTCATTATTTGTGTAACTTTCTTCATTTACAAGAGAAATATGTTCACAGCAAAAAACTTAGAAGATGTAGAATGGTATAATGAGGAAAACAAAAGTCATTTAAAATCTCATTAGCCAGAAAAACAGCATGCTAATATTTTGATGTATTTCTTTCCAGGGATTTATAAAAGAACATCCAAATATTTGCTTCAAAATTCTGATCAACACACATATACATGCAATCTGTTTTATAAAGCCCTTTAACTTCATATCATATCCTGGCATCTCATTGTTACTGAAAACGTAGCTTGTGGTTGTGAAATAATAGCAAATCGTGGATCTAACTTTGCCGCTTTCATTTGGACCATGGGTTGTTTCTAATTCTTTGCTGTAATAAATGATAGCCTAGTGTATGTTAACCTTATTGTATCTGATTGCTTTAATTTTTTTTTTTTTTTTGAGACAGAGTCTCACTTTGTTGCCCAGGCTAGAGTGAGTGTTGTGGCATCAGCCTAGCTCACAGCAACCTCAATCTCCGGGGCTCAGCGATCCTACTGCCTCAGCCTCCCGAGTAGCTGGGACTACAGGCATGTGCCACCATGCCCGGCTAATTTTTTGTATATATATTTTTAGTTCGTCAATTAATTTATTTCTATTTTTGGTAGAGACGGGGTCTCGCTCAGGCTGGTTTCGAACTCCAGACCTTGAGCAATCCGCCCGCCTCGGCCTCCCAAAGTGCTAGGATTACAGGCGCGAGCCACCACGCCTGGCCTGATTGCTTTAATTTTGAATTGCAGTGAATCTGAACTCTTTTCCACCAGTGTTCTTTGGCCATTGATACACTTTCCTTCGTGAGCATCTGTTCTCCTCCCAACCCACTTTATTTCTGTTGAGCAATACTGATGATCAAAGGCACCGCATCAGCTGTCTTGGAGTGGCTCACGAAGCTCTTAAAAGTCATAATTGCAGAGAAAATCCCTGGCTCAGATAGCAATTTTTTTTATTTCAGTATAATGTAGGGGTACAAATGTTAAGGTTATATACATTGCTCTTGCCTTCCTTCCCCCAAGTCAGAGCTTCATGTGTGTCCATCCCCCTGGCAATGCATATCACCTTATAATGTGCGTATGCGTGTGTGTGTGTGTGTGTGTGTGTGTGTGTATACACACACATAAGATAGCAATTTGAAGGAATGGAGGGAGAACTGGTGGCACTGCCAGCCAGGTCTGTGCCTGTCATTACTGACAGCCCTAATTTCATCTGGCTCCATTTATGAAGAGCAGCCTCGTGTTGCAGACGACTGTGGGGGCGTCTGCAGAGTGTCTGTAACTCTGCTTTTGCTCTTTCACTTACTGACACATTGTGGACTTTTCCTGTGTGTACCTGTAGCACTGTGGTGAATTAGCTTGCACACAAGTGATGTCACTTGGATGTGCTTGAAGGATGAATTTCTGTGAGAGGGATTTTGGTCGGAGGGGATGTGCCTTGGTAAATTGCAGAGTACCACAGATTGCTCCCTGTTGGGGTAATTTCATTGGCAGCGTGTGCGTGCCTGTTGCCCTGTGTGCTTGGCAGCAGAATGTGGTCAGACTGGGCTCTTGGCCAATTTAGTAGGTAGAAAAAGTATTCTACTTAGAGTTTGAACTTGCTCAATCTCACTCATAAGAAGATGAATCTTTTCAAGTATTCAGGTGTCATGTATTATATATATTTCCTCATTTTCCTGTTGGGGTGTTGACCTTTTTTAAATTGGGTTTATGTCCCTTTCATATTCTTTACATAATAGATTTTGGCTTATCTATAATGTGTTACCACCTGGAAAGAATGGATGAAGACGAGCTCCCTTTTGGGTGGAGTGCTGTAACCTGCTGGGTGCCCTCAGGATCTGTTCTGGAATCGGTTTGAGGATGGAGTTCACAGGGACACCTCTAGATTCATTTATTTTTGTTAAATTAATTTCTTTTTGAGACAGTCTCACTCTGTCACCTGGGCTGGAGTGCTGTGGCGTCAGCCTAGCTCACAGCAACCTCAAACTCCTGGGCTCAAGCAATTCTACCTCAGCCTCCCGAGTAGCTGGTACTACAGGCGTTCGCCACGATGCCCAGATGACTTTTTCTATTTTTAGTAGAGATGGGGTCTCACTCTTGCTCAGGCTGGTCTCGAACTCCTGAGCTCAGGCGATCCTCCCGTCATGGCCCCCCAGAATGTTAGGATTACAGGTGTGTGGGCCCCCCCTCCCCCCTGGGCCTGGCCAACATCTCTAGATTTGTAAGCTCTTAATAAACTTCACCTTGATGGGAAGATGTTTGGTGACGAGCCCAACCCAGTGGCTGGCATGAATATGTGCCAGGCAGACATTAGCAGTCGTCACCACCACCGGCCCTGGGGTGTGTGTGGAGCGGGGGCTGTTCAGCATGGGCCAGTGACAGGCACATCACCCCACCCAGCTCTCAGGGCTGCAGGCTGGGATTGGGAAGAGGTGAAGCACCTCTTGGCTCTTCTTGAAGGACAAGTGGTGCTGGAGGAGTTGGGGTAACACACCTGGAACCCTGAGGGTCCTTCTGGCTGCTGGGGTCCCAGAGAAGGCTGCCCCAGAAGACCAGGGCTGGGCGGAGCAAGAGAGGGAGGCTGAGCTGTCTACGGCTGGCCGAGCTTTAGGCTGCAGGATTGGTTGCTCCAGATGGTTTTGCTGGTACGTGGCCTGGCCACAGGGGAGTCACCTGGGGCCATCCTATTAGAAAAGACAGCAAGAGCAAGATAGAGCTTTGCCATTGCAGCCAGCTTCATATTTATCAGCTACATCATCATCTAAGATTGGCAACCTATGGATGTTTACCCTGTGTTGTACTTCACTCAGTTTGACTTACTTTTCATGTTAGTTAATTTTGAAATTTCTAATAATATGAAAGGTAGGTGGAAGATTTTTATGTTTATTTACAAAGAGTTTGGCATAAGGGCTGGGAAAACTAATCTTGATAGCTTTCTTCACTATTCAAAACACATTTTAATTGTAGAGTAGATTTGGATACCTGAGGAAATAATCGTGTGTGTGTGTGTGTGTGTGTTGGGGGAAAGGTGTTAAGAACAGTGTATGTTACCTTTTTATTAAAAGATCAGAAAGCAGTTAATTTGGGAGCCCGTTACTACTCTGAAAGAGATTGGTTTAGTGTAAAATGGTTCACTTACCTGCCAAACAGACACATCACGGTGGTGGGTGAATTATACCAGCTCCCGAATAGGTAAGAAATTGAGTTCTGAACACTCTCATAGGAGGGGCAGGGTTTCTGCCAGGTGCCTGTGCCCTCTCCCTGACAGGTGTCAGTAGACAGCGTATGGCTGTGACTTCTGTTTAAGCAACACAGGTGCGCTCAGCTGCTGGCTTAACCTGGCACTGCCGTGACACTGACGCTCGGCACGACGCCCCTAGCACTCCTGCCTCCCGCACCTCTGACCTTGTCAGGAGAACTGTTTAAAAGTGAACATGTTAGCACCATCATCTTAGTTTAGTAGAAACAAAACACTTGAGCAGCAAAGATGTCGTATTTATTGAGCAATGGATACACTCGAAGTCAAAACAGCCCTGCATATTGGAGACAGACAAAAACATCTGGTTAGGCAGGAGAAAAAACCTGCGTTCATAGGTGATTGAATAGTGATACAATGTTAGTTTAGGAGACAAAATTAAAGCTGCAAGTTTGGTTTCAAATACTTTTGAGAGAGAAAGGACATCTTGTTCCCAAAAGGGTTATAATAATCTGTTGATTTTTTTTTTTAACTTGATCAATTTCCTGAGAAGAAAGATGCCAAGATTCTTCTCTGTTATCTGTGATACTATTCATAACACAAAACCAGACTTTATTAATTTAGAAAGCTTTCCAAGACATGTTTTATTTCACAGTTAATATTTAAGAGTTCAAAAATGTGAAGCTTTGATGCTATCATCAATTTTTTTTTTTTTTATCCTTTTCCCTAGAACAAACTCAGTCCCTTTCCTGAATAACAGATTTTAACATTTGGTTTTTAAAACTGAATTTTGCATTTTAAGTAAATAGACCATTAGGATAGCTAATTTGATAAACAAAGGGGAAAATATTAGTAAAATAGTACTTTGAATAGAGCTCTTCATCTGTGAGCACTGTTTAGGCAGGTCCTTGTACATCAGAGGTAAGCGGTCAGACAGGAACAGCCCCTGTGCACACCCCTCCTCCTACAGCTGCGGCATCTTTTTGCTGCTGAATCCCTCTGTCCTTTCAGCAAGGACCTTTTTTTTTATCTTCCTGATGCCCCCAGATGCTCCAGAACCTCCCCGCTTCCAAGTTTGTTCCCTTTCCCAGTGGGAGCCCTGGGGGAGTGCGAGGGCCACGGAAGGAGGCTTGTTCCCATCCCTTTGGGGATAGGGTGGCGTGGGAGAGGGAGGTGGGTCGCTGCATCTCAGCTCTGCAGCATGAGATCTCTAGGGTGAACGGTGGGCACTGAGGGCCCCAGGGACGCCTTGACCTGTGCAAATACCTTAGAAATCATAGGTTATTTAGGTCAATAAATAATAGTTATAGTTAAATAAACTTCCTGGACTGGCCTGGGAAAGTAAAGCTTCCTTTCTGGATGGATTTGTATGATCACACACATTTCGAATTGGCTGATGAACAGTCTACCCCTCCTTACACCAGTCTCTTTGGAATCAGCGCCTCTCTCCACCCAGCGAGGCAGCCGAGAAAACCAGACTGTGGCCTGGACACTTGCCCCGCCTGCCCCCAGCTTCTGGTCCAGGCCGGGATGTCGCTCGCTGTGCTGTGCTGGCACCTGCCCTGCGCTCACTGCAGAGCTGTGTGGTGCTGCAGCTCCCATCCACGCAGCCTTCAGGGGCTGTTGAGTCTATGTCTTTGCTCTCTCTTGAAGCTGACTGCCTCTTGCAGGCCAGTGTTAATACCTCATCCGTGCCAGTGTCCCCTCTTTGTAGGGTCATCCCTTTGCTTCTCGCCACCCACCCACTCACTCTCCCGCTGCAGCCAAATCTGCCGTCCAGAGCATGCATGTGATCATGGCGCTCCTGTGCTCGGCATTCCTTTATGGCTCCCTGTTGCCTCCTGTGTTAAGACAGGATGCCTCAGCACAGCACCTGCTCTAGAGGGAGCCCCTGGAGGCAGCAGGACTGAGTGCTCATGGCCTGGGACACAGCCACCATTGGTTAAATGAACATGTGAGCCTTTTCCTAGGCTTAGGAGTATCTGTGTACAGATGCTCCCTGACTTATGGGGTTACATCTTGATAAACCCCTCATAAGTCAGAAATGCCCTAAGTTGAAAATGCGTTTAATATACCTAACCTCCTGAACACAATAGGTCAGCCTAGCCTGCCTTCATTTGCTCAGAACACTTGGGTTAGCCCACAGTTGGGCAACACAGTACGCTGTAGAGTGCCAGTTTACCCTCGTGATTGCATGACCGACTGGGAGCTGTGGCTCACTGATGCTGCCTGGCATCAGGAGACTCATGAGACCCTTCTTATCATATTAATATTATTATATAATATAATAAGATTATAAATATCACTGCTTCCTACTGAGTGTGTGTTATTTTTGCACCATCATAACACTGAACCAGCATGGGTTGGGGACTGCCTGTACTTATTTATTTAAGTGTGGGTATATATGTGTATGAATGGAATCAGGGGAGCAGTGGGAATTGCTAAGTCTTGTCAAAATCTACCCTCTTCGGTGCCATGTATATAGATGGAAAAACAATTATTGAGGTGAAGTTCACATAGCATAAAATCAGACAATTTAAAGTAAACAATCTGGTGACATTTAACACATTTACAATATTGTGCAACTGACCTTTTCCATCTAGTTCCAAAATATTTTCATTCCCCTAAAAGAAAACCCCATACCAATGAAACCGTTGTTCCGTGCGGGAACCTGAGATGAATGAAGGTGAAGGTTAGTTTTCACTAGCACAGGACTTTAAATCAGATCTGGGCTTCTCTGATAAATTAATCACTAAATATTGTTTTTAGAAAGTTCATCCAGAGTGTCTATTCCTCTTGGCTTCTTGGTGGGTTGAGTACTGCTGTGATATGACTTGGAACATGGTTCTCGTGAGTTACGAGTTTTGTGCTGTGGACCTGAACTTGGCCAGGAATGTGTAAAAAGCTATATAGTGTGATTTAGAAATAATTTTTAAAGTAGGTCTTTATTGGAAATAATATAAGAAAATTTGGCCCTGTTAGTATATGTACTGGTTAATTGAGATCTCTGGCATACTTTAAAACCAGCCTCAGACTTACATTTTAATCTGTATGACCCTGATTAAGAAATTTAATTTTTCACAGCCCTCGTTTCCATAACTACAAAAATACACGGATTGGAAATCTCTTTGGACCTCTTCAATCTAAGCTATGCTGATAGGATCTTTTGTGTTTTAGAAAATTACCAAAATATTTACAGAACAAGAAAGGCCAAAGCGGCCCCACTGATCAAAGACAACCCCTGTTAATATTTTGGAGCATGTATCGTTCATTATCTATTTTAAAAAGCAATATATGAATAACAACACGAATGCAGTGATGATAAAAGATGCAAACACGCAAGAAGGGTTGGGAGTGAAAAAAGAAAAGGTGTCTGCTATCGCCATCCTTGTCCCGGGGCGGCACCCTTATACTGGTCTGTGACTTTCTGGATCCTTTTACCACACATGTAGGAGGGTGATTGAAATTTTATTTTCTTAGCATTATGGGGATAATTCTAAGCTTACTGTTTTGTGACTTTTTTTTTCTTTAATTACACCATTTCTTGGAGTTATTTCCTTGTCAGCGTATCAGCTTTATTCTTTTTAATGGTCGAGTATTATTTGCTAAATCGATATACCATAATTTCAGTGTTCGTCTTTTTGATGAACGTTTAGGTTGTCCGCAAGTATTCACTATTTCAAACAGTGGTCAACCTCAAATGTACATGGCACTTGCATGGATGTTTCTGGAGGACAAGCTTCTATAATTACTGAATCCAAGAAAATGCTTGTTTTAAATTTCATTGCCAAATTACCCTCCATAAAGGCCATTCTACCAAGAACATGTTCTTTGCAAGGACACAGAGTAGCTCTCCTGATCAACACCAGATTCAATTTTTATTTCCCCCAATTTATGCTAAAAATGAAATTTTATTTTAATTGTCTTTTTTTTTTTTTTTTCTGAGACAGAGTCTTGCTTTGTTGCCCAGGCTAGAGTGAGTGCCGTGGCGTCAGCCTAGCTCACAGCAACCTCAAACTCCTGGGCTCAAGCAATCCTCCTGCCTCAGCCTCCCAAGTAGCTGGGACTACAGGCATGCGCCACCATGCCCGGCTAATTTTTTTGTATATATATTAGTTGGCCAATTAATTTTCTTTCTATTTATAGTAGAGACGGGGTCTCGCTCTTGCTCAGGCTGGTTTCGAACTCCTGACCTCGAGCAATCCGCCCGCCTCGGCCTCCCAGAGAGCTAGGATTACAGGCATGAGCCACCGCGCCCGGCCTTTTTTTTTTTTTGACATGGAGTCTCGCTCTGTTGCCCGTGCTAGAGTGCTGTGGCGTCAGCCTAGCTCACAGCAACCTCAAACTCCTGGGCTCAAGCGATCCTTCTGCCTCAGCCTCCTGGGTAGCTGGGACTACAGGCATGTGCCACCATGCCCAGCTAATTTTTTCTATATATATTTTTAGTTGGCCAATTAATTTCTTTCTATTTTTAGTAGAGACGGGGTCTGGCTCTTGCTCAGGCTGGTTTCAAACTCCTAACCTTGGGCGATCCTCCCGCCTCGGCCTCCCAGAGTGCTAGGATTACAGGTGTGCGTCACCGCGCCCGGCCTAATTGTCATTTCTATAACTTTAAATGAGGTGAAACATCTTTTCATGTGTTTTATTGTGTATTTTAATATTTCTTTTGTGAATTATGTATTCTTAGCTTTTGCTTATTTCCTTTGGATTATTTATTATTGATTTGAGGTTTTCTTTATGAGTTATTGACACTAACCCTTTTTATATATGTCATACTGTATTTTCTCCTAGGCCATCAGTTGAGTTTTGCTTCGTTTTACTGTATTTCACAATGCCAGAATTTGAACTTTTTATATACTTTGTCTTGTTTAACCTGTATTTTAAAAATGTAGTTGTTACCAGTATATATGTACAATCACCTTAATATCATTAAATATACACTTTCCCTTGATATTACAAACTCTAAAAATCATTTCCCTTGTAACATTCTGGGTGTAAATGGTTTATAACTAGTTCTTTGAGTGAAGGTCTTTCTTGTTTTCAGTATTGTTTCTTCTGGATAGATTACTGGAAATAGAGCTGTTTGGCTTAAGAGTAAAAATATCTTAAGGTTCTTGCTCCAGACTGGCAGAACCCAAGATTGTTGCTCACAGAGGGACACGCCAGTGGGCTAGTTTACTTAATTGCAGTGGGAAAGGAATGAATAATGAAAAGTCACTGAGTAGATCAACAGCAGTGCTTGAGTCTCTCTAACTAGCACATTTCTCCCTTCTGGTGGTGCCTCATGAGAAGTCACCCTCCAGTGGATACTTGGAGATGGATCTTAACCAAGGTAGCTTAGGTTGCCCACTCAGCAAGGGCCTGGTCGTAGTAACCCAGCAGTGCCCCCCTTGCCCTGGAGGGTGCCAGGGTCCCTCCCATTGCCGAGGTTTCTCTGGGATATTCCATTCCTCCTGTCCCCAGCTGAGCCTCTTCCTCATGCAGCCTCACCGTACGGGACATGGGGTACACTTCTCCACCACCACAAACACACACCTGGTCACTGTCTCATGCTCTCCATGAGTTTAGGAAATCCCCAAACTTTTCCACTTTGACAGGTGAAAAATGCACAGTGTGAGGCTCTTAGCAGAATTACAAAAGGCTTTTTTGAGGGGAAAATGTTTCTATACATCAGAGCAGTGTGTGCTGAAGTTACCTCTAAATGGAACGTTTCTCTTCAGGTGGTGATAAATGGAGGTGCCACATCCAGTGGTGAGCAGGACAATGAAGACACGGAGCTCATGGCGATCTACACCACGGAAAATGGCATTGCAGAAAAGGTACCCTTCCTGCAACCCCCAACCCCAACCTCCCCCTCCCCCCCAACTCTCCCACCACCCCTGCCCCCATCCTGTGCCAGGGGACCTGGGTGTCCTCCATCTGGGGGCTGGGTCTCTACCCTCCTGAGGGATTGTGTTCTCTTTATAAAGGAAACAGGAGTCAGCAGGAAGAGAAGTTACTAGTTTTTCATGACAATTAAAGGGAGAACCATACGGGAATTATCATCTAGATATCTTAAAAAGCCTTCTCCAGGATGCCTGAGGGAAGTGGTTAATAACCTGAGGTCTTAAAGTCTGGTCTGGGTGCAAATGTGATTCAGACCCTGAGGGAATTACAGAAGTTCTCTGGGCATCAGTTTCCTCATCTCTAAAATGGGAATCAAATTATCAGCATCAATCTTAGGGGTTGTTGTGAGGATTGAATGAAAGAATATTTATAAAGTTATTAGCATCGTGCCTATTAAATACTACATGTGCAGTAAATAAGAGAAACTGGCAGGTAGTTTACGTAGACTGTGAATGCCTTTGATGGAGCTCTTTGGCTAAAACAATGGAAATCACATACACTAAGGTAGGGAGATTTATTTTATTTTAGTTTTTATATTTTGCTATGTCCCATCTTCTTGAAGGGTCAGTGTTTGTGACCATAAAAGGTGGGGAAGGAACTGCCCAAAGGGTATCCAGATACCTTAATTTTTTTCCTTTGTATTTGCCACAGTGCTTAACACATATGAGAAATTTGATGATATGGCATTTCCAGATTGTATTGCAGCTACGAGACTTCTCGATTTCATTTGAAATTTATTTGATAGACTTTAATTTAAAAACATTTTATTTTCACTGTAAATATTTACTAATTTAAGCAAAAATAATTTGAATAATAAGACATTCTATACTTGGATATTCATGCAGTAAATTTATAGTGTAATCACTAAAATGGTAAACAACAAAGAAATTATATTGAAATTCTAGGGTAATCAAATTTTTGTGCCTTTTAAGAAAATTTCCAATCTGGGGGATAGAAATCTCATTTTTTTGCCTGTCTTGATGAATATTGCTATTATTTTCCTGCTATAGAGCTATTATAAATTATAAATGGAGATTAATTAGATTCATGCCAAGATCTTGAAATGCCAGGAGTTTGGGGTCCAAGCTTCTCCGGAGAGGTTAGAGCAGTGGCGGTTGGTGTGTGGCCTTGTGCTGTAGACTGCAGGTCTACAGTTCAGACACTCTTCACACCACTGGGCCTCAGTGATCATCGGCACATCTCGTAGCAAAGTGCGTTTTCACAGATTGTGGAAGCCACATCTGATCCTGTGTACCATAATTCCAGGCTGTCATATTTTCAGACTTCCTCTTCCATTGTCTGGGAAATATCTTTCAAAATAAATAGTAAGGAACATTAACACATTGGGGCTTTTTATCTTCTATAGATGTACCTTTTACTGATGGTAAACATTGATACATTTGCATTTCCTTCGATATTAGTGAGATAGCATATCTTGCTATTTTATTGGCCGTTTTATGTATTGGGTAGTGCTAATAAATAGGCCGGACGCTCACCCAGATGCTTTTAAGACAGCCTGTCACATTGACATCCTCATAGGAACCCTATTAGAAAGGTGCCATCACTATCCGTGTTGGAAAGATAAAGAAAATGTAGCATTTAGGTCCCCTGCTGTCTCAAATTCGTGCAAAGAAAACTTCTTGCGAGAGGGTGCTGCTGTTTGGGATCTTGCTTTTCAGATGGCATCAAAAAATTCTTGTTCTTAAGAAATAAGCACGGGACATTCCAGGAGACACAAGAAAACCGAGGAGTAGAGATACTGCCCCTCATGGTCTCCCTATTCATGTTTATTTTCCCAATTATAGTTAGCTGTTAATTGTTATACATTTATTTTATCAAAAACTTGATCTTTCCAGCATGTGTTATTAATATTCTTGAACCCCCTTATGGTAAATGCTGGTTAGTATGGTATTAGCTACAAGATACCCACCTTAGAATTCGCCTGGAAGGATTTATTCCTAGAAGGATCTGAAGGATAAATCCACATCGTGAATCGGGTGGCCTTGTGGCCCCCACCCGGCACGTTCTGAGCATTGACCTCACTGTCACTGGGATTCTCAAATCAGGGGTCTCAATGGAATTGAACTTCACAGCAAGGTTCTTTGGAATTAGATGAAATGAATTAAGTGAACAGCTTATATGTTCCATTGAAATATCATTGTTTTGTTTTATAGATTCTTCACAAAATTTGCCTATAGGATTACTTAAAATGGTTGCTGTGGTACTGAAAATCATTAGTAACTATTTCAGAAAATTTGTTGTTTCTGGTAATTACTAAAAAGCAACTCTGCTTCTTTGTGGAAGGCCAGGTAGCATGTGGGCCAATGTGGCTTTTGGGGAAAGCCTGTCTGTGTTTAGTTCCTGAGCAAGTCACTCGCCTTCTCAGAATCTCTGATTCCCCAGCCATAAAGTGAGATCACAACAACTTATAACCTTCAGGGCCACGGCAGAGAGTAAATAACAGAGTGTAAAATGTGATGTTTTACATCACAGGATCTCAGGAAGCAGAGATTGCCACAACCTGAAAGATGGTCACCTAGTTATTAATAACTAGTTATTAAAGAGTCTCCACTTGAATGTGCTGCCCTACTTACCACTGCAGTCTTTTGTTGCCCATTGTTTCAACTGCATAGTTGCAATTATCACAAAGTTTGTTAAATGTAATATGAACTTATTATTTTGAGAGTTTTTTTTTAAAGTTCAAAACCTTTTCTGACCTTGATCCCTGTGGATTCTCCATCTTTTATTAAACTACCAGCTGTTCCTGAAAAATGAAGTTCTCTTGAACATGCTTATTTAATAGTAAACAGTCCAAAAATATATTAAGAAAGCTTAAAATATGCTCCTCCATTATGTAACATGTGGCTGGCAATCTGGTATAGTTTGAGCATACCAAATTTGAAAATCCCAAATCAGAAATGCTCTGATATCTGAAATTTTTTGAGTACTGACATGATACTCAAAGGAAATGGTTGCTCATTGGAGCATTTTGAATTTGTTTTTTTTGATTTTTGGTGTTCAAGCAGTTAAGTATTACAAAATCTGAAAAAAATCCAAAACACTTCTTATCCCTAGCATTTCAGATAAGGGAACTTAACCCATATGTGTATTTCACACCACTTTGTGCACACATAGATTCTCCAGATGTTAACATAATTGCTTAGTCATTCTTTATGTACATGTTATCATTTCTGAGCTTTTTTGAAAGTTACAGGCATAACATTCTTCTATCCCTAAATACTTCATGTGTATTTCCTTAAAACAAAGATACTCTCAGCTGGGGTCAGTGGCTCAGGCCTGTAATCCTAGCACTCTGAGAGGCCGACATGGGAGAATCATTCAAGGTCAGTAATTTGAGACCACCCTGAGCAAGAATGAGACCCCGTCTCTACTAAATATAGAAACAAATTAATTGGCCAACTGAAAATATATAGAAAAAATTAGCTGGGCATGGTGGTGCATGCCTGTAGTCCCAGCTACTCGGGAGGCTGAGGCAGGGGGATTGCTTGAGCCCAGGAGTTTGAGGTTGCTGTGAGCTAGGCTGACACCACGGCACTCTAGCCTGGGCAACAGAGTGAGATTCTGTCTCAAAAACAAAAAAAAAAACAAAAAACAAAGTTACTTCCTTATATTACATTAGTTCAGTTCTTAACATTCATCATTTAAAACAATTTTTTTAAAGTTTGGAGATAGAGTCTTGCACTGTCACCTGGGCTAGAGTGCAATGGTGCCATCATAACTTACTACAATCTCAAATTCCTGGGCTCACGTGATCCTCTGCCTCAGCTTCCCAAATAACTGGGACTACAGGCACGTAGTCCACACCCAGCTAATTTTTTCTATTTTCTGTAGAGATGGGGTCTCACTCTTGCTCAGGCTGTTCTCAAACTCCTGACCTCAAGCAATCCTCCCGCCTTGGCCTCCCAGAGTGCTAGGATTATAGGCATGACCCACTGCACCTCGCCCTAGTTATGTCTTTATTGTTTTTTTGCCCATTTTATCTGCCATAAATTGAGAGAGTAGTTGTCTATTACTGGTATTTAAAAAAAAGTTCTCCTATTTCTTTGATTTTTTTGCTTTGTAAATATCACGTCTCTTACTTGTGCACAGATATTTACAACATGTTTATAGTGTATTGTGCCCTTTTAATTTAAAACAGTCTCATTTTTCTTAATGCCCTTTAGGCAGAATACTACCTTATTTGATGATAATTGAGACTTTATTTACATTTTTCTCCTATAGCTTTGTTCATACTTTTCAGCCTTTCCCAGTCACTTTAGGTGTCTGTTACATTCAGCATGCAGTTGAGTTTTGCTTAGAGAGTGTTAAAATATTGTTCTTTTAATAGTTAAGTTGAGAGTATTTATTTTTAATATGACAAATGTCTGCCCAATTGACTTTATTTCTCTGTATATATTAATAGTTGTGATATTTAAAAACTTTTTTTTTTTTTTTTTTTGAGAAAGAGTCTTATTCTGTTGCCTGGGCTAGAGTGCCATGGCGTCAGCCTAGCTCACAGCAACCTCAAACTCCTGAGCTTAAGCGATCCTCCTGCGTCAGCCTTCTCAGTAGCTGGAACTACAGGCATGTGCCACCATGCCCGGCTAAGTTTTTCTATATATTTTCAGTTGGCCAATTAATTTCTTTGTAGTTTTAGTAGAGATAGGGTCTCGCTCTTACTCAGGCTGGTTTCAAACTCCTGACCCTGAGCGATGCTCCCTTCTAGGCCTCCCAGAGTGCTAGGATTACAGGCATGAGCCACCGCACTGGGCCAAACTTTTGTATTTTTATTCTAGTGGATACCTGTATAATTAAAACTATAAAATAATATACTAATCATTTATTTCATTGTTCTCTAGTTTCCCACCATGAATAATAACAGAATTGGTGTATTTTTTCCTCTTGTCTTTTTACTCTTTCTCTTCTGTACTTTCTGATTTTGGTCAGAAATATTATTTGTCTTATTAATGCTAATCTTTGCAATATTTGATTTGTCACCTTTAAGCATATATTTGGTTTCTAACTGTCTTAGATCACAGATATCAGCTAATTGTTCCATTTTTTGTCTTTTTCCTTTCACACTTTGTTAATTGTATTAATTTCATCTTTTTTATGCATGTGACATTTATACAATATTCTGACACCTTTACCCTCAAAATAGTTGTTTGAGTTATTCTGTAGTTAATTTCAGTCAATCTTTTACTGTTGCTTCCCCAGTAGTTTCTTGGTTTGCTGAAATTCCTCCTCTAGGTCTTTGATACTCAAAACATGGTCCTTGGCCCAGCTTCCTTGTCATCACTTGTGAGCTTGTTAGAAATGCAGAATCTCTGACCCAGCCTGACTTGCCAAATCAGAATCTGCACTTTCACACAGTTTCTAGGTATTTCGTATTATGTTCATTGCAGTTTGAGAAGTAACACTCTAGTAGTTTCCAAAAGAAGGGCTGGCTTGCAGTAGTAAATACGCATCCAAAACTATCTGTAGGATTTAGCCTTGAAGGAAAGTTTGGATGTAAAATCCTTGGTTCATTGTTTGGATCTTTTTTTTCTTCTCTTTGAGAGGTATAGTCTCACTCTGTTGCCCTGTTAAAGTGCCATGGCGTCAGCCTTAGCTCACAGCAACCTCAAACTGCTGAGCTCAAGCAATCCTTCTGCCTCAGCCTCCCAAGTAGCTGGGACTACAGGCATGTGCCACCATGCCCGGCTAATTTTTTCTATATATATTTTTAGTTTGCCAATTAATTTCTTTCTATTTATAGTAGAGACGGGGTCTCACTCCTGCTCAGATTGGTCTCAAACTCCCGACCCAGAGTGATTCTCCCACCTTGGCCTCCCAGAGTGCTAGGATTACAGGCGTGAGCTGCTGCACCTGGCCCATTGTTTGGATCTTGACTCAGATCAACTGTAATAAGACAGTTTTGACACAGCATGAAAAAAACTTAAGCACATTTTTAAATTTGATTAGTTGTATAAAAATATTGTGGTTCTTTTTAGAACTCTGTATTATCTTCTGAAGAGACATTATGTTTATGGGTTAAAAATACATATTATTTGCTTCAAAATAATCCATCCTTCCACGTCAATAAAGTTGGGGTGGGATGGGAAATAGATTAAACAAGAATATGATGCTGATGATTTTTGAAGCTGTAAATCGGCATGGGGCAGGCGATTAGTATTCTTTTTACGTTTGCATATGTTCGTAAAGTTACTTAACACAAAGTTAAGAGAATAACTGAATCATACTTTGTAGTTGCTGTTACTGAACATGACCATGAGGAAATCAGCCAGTCTTCCCAGCTTACCTTCTTCAAACCATAAATTTTTATGTCTTGGAGGAGGATAGCAGTGGGCAACAGGGTGTCTGGTCAGTGTGTGGAGTTGAGCCATATCCTTTCCCCACCCCTACCTGTGCCTCCAAGTGTAGACCCTTTTTGGAGTTCTGTGAGTCAAGCAGCCCACTTCTGCACAGTATCCTGTAATTACCTAGGTTGGCGATTCCTCCCTTCTCCCAGCATGGTCACAGCTCATCCAAATGCTTTCTGTATTCCAAAAATACGTGTTAATCTCATTTTTCTTCCTCCCATTTTCTTTGTCCTTGTGGATTTACATAGTACCTATTCCTTATGTGTGTCTGTAGGAGTTAGAGGAGGCAACACATCAACACATGCAGTCTGTCTGCCTTGTTTGACCGGAATGCCTGTGAGACTAGATAACTTGACAGTGTTGAACTGACCTTTGTGTAGCGAGCCCAGTATCCATAGTTGCGTGGTGTTAGCGAAATGGTGACTTCAGGGAGTTTCCAAATCAGGTTCAGTGACTTGCCACAAGCATTCCATAGAATTCAGCAATGCTGTTACACTTGCAGTTTATTGCAGAGTAAGGATACAGATTAAAATCAGAAATGGAAAAAGGTATGTAGGCAGCATCCAGGAGACACCAGGCACAAGCGTCCAATCATCCTCTCTCAGTGGAGTTGTGCAGATAACGCTTAATTTTCCCAGCAGTGATGTGTGACAATACTCGTGGACTGTTCCCAACCAGGGAAGCTCACCCCAACCCTTGTGTCCAGAGTTTTTTTTTTTTTGGAGACAGAGTCTCACTTTGTTGCCCAGGCTAGAGTGAGTGCCGTGGCTTCAGCCTAGCTCACAGCAACCTCAGACTCCTGGACTCAAGCAATCCTACTGCCTCAGCCTCCCAAGTAGCTGGGACTACAGGCATGTGCCACCATGCCCGGCTAATTTTTCTATATATATTAGTTGGCCAATTAATTTCTTTCTATTTATAGTAGAGACGGGGTCTCGCTCTTGCTCAGGCTGGTTTTGAACTCCTGACCTCGAGCAATCCGCCAGCCTCGGCCTCCCAGATTGCTAGGATTACAGGCGTGACCCACCGCGCCCGGCCGGTGTCCAGGGTTTTTATCGGAGATTGGTCACATAGGTATGACTGATCACCAGTGTAGCTGACATTAGTTTCCAGCTCCTCCAGAGGCCAGGCTGATATTGTGTGGCCCAAGGCTTCAGGTTACAAAAGACACCCTTAAGGGGCAAGATATTTCCAAAGCTCAGAGGCCAGGCAAGGGCAAAATCTTTCTTTGAAACGTCCAAGGTTTGGACAGTCCAGAGCTGCTGAGCTAATCCTTTACTGCGAGTTACTGCACATCAGACTCCTCACACACACATGTGCTATCCCTACCATTTCTACCAACAAGTTTTTAAAGACACATATAACCTAGTTTAACCCATTTGAGAATGTAAATTCGGCAGTACCCACTGTTAAAACAGAAATGTCATAGCAGTTACGTCTGTATTAGATGAGATGCTAGCTCACACCAAACATTTACCGTCAGGCTGTAGAAGGTGAGGCTCAACCGTGTCACTTATTTAATGTTATCTGGCTCCCAAATTCCTGTTCTTTCCACATGGAAATTGAGTGACAGGCACTTGAGTCCCGCATTTTTCTGTGCTAATGCATCAGATAAGAGGACACTCATTGGGCTAGATAACAGCCAAGGGTCAGAATGTCACCATCTTTATCTGATTGTGGAAGACCTTGTGGTTCTGTTAGGCACTTGCTAGGTTATAAAAGAGTCAAAACAAAACAGAAGACAGTATCTTGGATTCCATACATGCAAGAAATGGTCTGTAGGGTTTGAGAAACCAGAACAGTTTTGAGGCAGCTGTTGGGGAGCTCAGGGATACCTGGAGTTTTCTGTTCGGCCCATGTACTCCGTGAGTTCAGAAGTGACACCAAAGCTGACTGGAAATTCCTAGATTATAACCTGAAAGTGTCTGGTGTTTTTGATGATTTTGGCTTAAAAAGAAAATCTTTACTAATGTCAGAGAACAAAGAAGGGAAAAAACTGTCACCTAAACTGTAAATATATTTTTAGTCTATTTTTTAAACAGAATTTGAATCATCGTGTTTGCATACTTCTGAATTTTGCTCTTCTCACCTAACGTTGTCTGAGCAAGTGTTTTGATAGGATGGTATAGGACTTTATTTTTAGGTACAAAGATCTGTTCTATTTGCAGGGGAGGGATGGGGTGCAGGGGGCAGGGCCATATTAGTGCTCACTGTTTGGAAGTGGTTAACGTTTTATAACCTTCCTTCATTTGGGGTCTTGTTCAAAGACCGCTCATGCCAAGGTGTTACTTTGTGGTCTCAACCTGGGAGCATCTCTGTCCATGCAGGGGGAGAAGCTCTGAGCAAGCTGGATGCTCTCAGGGATGAGTTCATGCCAAGGGACACTGAACCTCCAAATTCTGAGGAGTTACTGTCCCACTGAGGAGTGGAGTTGAGCCTTGCATCAAAAGAGCAAAGGCTTAAAATTACAGGAGCTTGGTGGCCGCTTGATAAAGTTATTTTTCTGTAATGGTGGCCTGGACTGAGCTGAGTTAAAAGTTGGTCCTTGCATTTACTTTCATGTTAGTCCTTGCATGTACTAAGCACCTCCTTTTCTCCCTCTCACTCACAGAGCTCCCTCGCGGAGACCCTGGATAGCACTGGCAGTCTGGACCCCCAGAGATCGGACATGATTTACACCATAGAAGATGTTCCTCCCTGGTACCTCTGTATATTTCTGGGGTTGCAGGTATGATAGTTCTTGTAGTCTGTGTAACCACCAGCAGATGCCTGAGTTGTCTCTCTGGATTTTAAAAATTCAACTTTGATTTTTATTTATTGAAGACATTATTATCAATTACTCATTTAAGAATGATGCCTGGAAATCGTTAACATCAATTTTGTCTTAGCGGGAGGAAGGAAAGAACAGGAAGAATAGGTTAACCAGGGAAAAGAAAGAAGGAAAATATTCAGGAAAGAAGCAAGAGAAGTGATATGAAAGGAAGGAAAAAATAGTAGAGTTATAGAAAGAAGGGAGAGTAGGGGAAGAAGAAAAGTAGAAGAGTAGAGAAAAAGAGGAGTTAACTTTCATTCCCCATCCCTGGCTCAGTTAGCCCAGCCACGGTCATTGCAAACTCTTCCATGAAATATTGGTGACCCTTAAAAGTGCCATGTTGGCCCAGGACCTAAATGAGAGGTTTCAGTCTTATTATTTAAAGGATGGGAAACTGTGCCATTGCAGTGGCTGCTTCGTCTGCTGCAGCTCTTAGTGGGAGGGGAGGGCCGACGGCTGGGGTCAAGGCAGCAGTGATGCAGTCTAATGGAGGCTTCCTGAGTCTTTGGCACTTTCCCTCCTCTCTTTTCAGCACCCTCCTCCCTCTTACAGGATGTTTTTTTTTGGGGGGGGGGGAAGACAGAGTCTCGCTCTGTTACACACACACCCCCCCCCCCCCCCCCCCGCTAGAGTGCTGTGGTAGCAGCCTAGCTCATGGCAACCTTAAACTCTTGGGTTCAGGTGATCCTCCTGCTGCAGCCTCCTGAGTAGCTGGGACCACAGGCACTCGCCACCAGGCCTGGCTAATTTTTTCTATTTTTAATAGAGATGGGGTGTTGCTCTTGATGAGGGTGGTCTCAAACACCTGAGCTCAAGGGATCCTCCTGCTTGGGCTTCCCATAGTGCTAGGATTACAGGTGTGACCCACCGTGCTCGGCCTCTTACAGGATTAAAGTAGGGCTTTTTGAAGGGGACTAGGTGGGAGACTCTTTCTTAGACACATACCCCTGGCCTGTATTTGCTTTGGTTTTAGCTTGAACCCTGCTCTGAGGTCTGACTTTCCATTCTTTCTTTCTCAAATTTACATGATCAGTTCAACTTGAGGTATCTCAGATGGTGGGAAAACCAGTCTCATTTGCCCAGACAGGTTTATTTTGATTGAGTTTCCAGACCCCCACCCCTTCAGGTATGAAAACACTTGGTGACCTGGACTGGAGGGTGTCCAGGAAGGGAGGAGTCAGAGACAAAGAAGCTGAGTGGGCTTGGCTGAGCATTCTGAACCAAGTTCAGGGGGCACGCTTTTTGTAATGTTATATCGTAGAGGTTTCTGGAAATCTTCTCTAGTCAGGTAGGAGTGGGAAGCTCTGCTTGCATCATGCCCTTCTTGATGATACTCACTGCCCAGACCTGTAAGCAGCTCTGAGGAGTCCTGAGCAGGAATGTCCATCCTCCCCAGGAAGCACCTGTGCAGCTGGGCTTCGTGGGCTGCAAGTGACACTTTTGGCAAACATGGGCAGAAGTGGGAAGCTATTGGGAAGACAGGTAGGAAGTTTGCAAAACAAAAGTAAGAACTTGTCAACCAGGGAAGGGAGGAAAGTACGGCACAAGTACTGGGACTGTCCTCCCAGGGCCATGGGTCTAGGGAGAAGTGCCCAAAGGAAGATTGGGATGGGGTTCTTTCTAGAAGACACCCACAGCTACCATATTCCTTTATCCCTGCCCTGACTGGAACAGGTAAATTCCACGTTGGCAGAACAGTGCCAGACCACAGAAAAAGACAGGTAACACCCCATGCAATGAGGCTTACGTAACTTTAATCCCCACACCTGAAAGCATTTTTTTAAAGTGGACTAATTGTCTTAGGAATGTAGATGTAAAATTTTATATAAAATATTGGCAAATCAAATCCCAGAAGAAAAAGACAACATGACTAGGGTTTCTTCCCAGAATGCAAGAATTGGTAAGCGCAACACCATTCATGTTAACAGATTAGAAGAGAAAGGCCTTTGGTTTTAGCAATCGATGCCAGAAAAGCATAAAAAAGATGTCCCTAATAAGAATTATATAAGTAAAATAGCCGGGCGTGGTGGCTCACGCCTGTAATCCTAGCTCTCTGGGAGGCTGAGGTGGGCGGATCGTTTGAGCTCAGGAGTTCAAAACCAACCTGAGCAAGAGCGAGACCCCGTCTCTACTATAAATAGAAACAAATTAATTGGCCAATTAATATATATAGAAAAAATTAGCCTGGCATGGTGACGCATGCCTATAGTCCCAGCTACTCGGGAGGCTGAGGCAGGAGGATTGCTTGAGCCCAGGAGTTTGAGGTTGCTGTGAGCTAGGCTGACACCATGGCACTCACTCTAGCCAGGGCAACAAAGTGAGACTCTGTCTCAAAAAAAAAATAAATAAATAAAAAATATAAGTACAATATATCCCCAAGTGCTCATAGTGGATGCTTTCTTTGTGCTGGCGCGGATTCATGCAAGTAATAGTGATACCAGCGAATAATGAGATAAGAAATCATAAAGGGAGAAATGCTGAAACAGAGGAAGAAACTGTCATTTGGCACATGATAAGAATGTGTACCCAGAAGTGTTCGCTTGGGCCATTTTTCAAAGACAATAGGGGAGCTAAGTTAGGATAAAATCAGGAAAAAAGGAAGGGTTCACCTTTGCCCTCCGTCTCTCCTCCTGCCCCACAGCACTACCTGACGTGCTTCAGCGGCACGATCGCGGTGCCCTTCCTGCTGGCCGACGCCATGTGTGTGGGGTACGACCAGTGGGCCACCAGCCAGCTCATCGGGACCATTTTCTTCTGCGTGGGGATCACAACTTTGCTGCAGACGACTTTTGGATGCAGGTGAGATTGGGATACTGAAGTGGGATGCTGAAGCCCCCGTAAGGCATTGAGCTGCGCCACAGGGCTGCTTACAGGGACCCACTGGAGTGGGAGGAGTGTCCTAGTGGCCCGTGACCCCCACCACCTAAGGGTCGTTCCCCTCCCCCCCCATTCCATGTCTTGATGAATGGCACCACCCCCCACACACACCCAGTTTTGGGAGCTGGAAACCCAGTCCCACTCTCCCCTCCCCTCATCCCTTCACAAGTCACATCTGCTCCCTGGAACCCCTCTGTACCCTGTTCCTTCAGTTCGGACCCAGAGCGTTCCACTAGGCTCCCAGTGGCTTCCCTGCCTCCAGGGAGCCTCTCTTTGACCCACTCTGCGTCCTGCCACCAGTACTGTCTTTCTGACACCCACATCTTCCTCAGTGTTGACCAGGCTGCCGCTGTACTCCCGGTTTACGACCCAGGATGTGCCTCCGGCCATGCCTCTGAGCCCCGCCGCCCACTTTCCCCACCGTCTCCCTCAAGCAGGCCCTGCTGTCTCACCCTCCTGTGCGTCTGCTCCCCACCCACCTGGCACATTCCTGCTCATCCTCCAGTCCCAGCTCGTCCTTTCTTCCTGTGACACATTCCTGCCTCCCCTGAAGCCTTCGTTGTTCGCATCTTGTGTTCATCCTTCTAACCTGGCTCTTACTCCAATTTGCCCTTTTTTCTTTTTATCTTTTTTCCCACTGGGTTGTGCTTCCTGCCTTGGTGCCGGGACTCTGGCTGGTCCACCTTTGCGCTCCCGGCCCCCAGCTTACGTGGGTGTGGAGCCGGCCGGGGGGAACGGGAGCGTCCTTGCCTACCTCCTCCCGCAAGTTTGCCTTTTCCTCTCCTTCCCTGTCTTCCGCCCTCATACGTTACCGCAGCGCGCTGCTCAGGGGGTGCATCCTACTCTAGCGGGCCTGTCCTAGACTGTCCTCAGAGCACACCTGCAAGTTCTGTCTCTTGCTCCATCAGAGGTAGTCTGAGTAAGGCTCGGCCCTTCCTGTCGGCAGAGTGGGAGAGGGACACAGCTCAGAAGTCAGCCCGGGAGTTGTGGACTGTATTCTTATGAGTGCGAATCCTCAGGACCTCGAGAGGGTTGCCCTTACTTGGGGGGCAGGGGATTGGGAGAGCAGCGGGTGGGTTAGGGTGTTCTAGTTGACTGTGGGCCAGGCCCTGAGAGGGCAGGTAGCAGGTCTGCTGATGGAAGGAAGCCGTGTGGGCTAAAGGCAGTGGGCTGGCAAGCTGGGGGGGGGGGCGGTGACCCAGGCCCCCAGGCCCTGCTAGACTGCACACACCGTACTGATCACAAGGGAGGGTCTCCTCATGGCACCTGGAGGGGAGGGGCAGGGGTGTCCCAGGTCCCCAGGCCCTGCTAGACTGCACACACTGTGCTGATCAGAAGGGAGGGTCTCCTTGTGGCACCTGGAGGGGAGGGGCAGGGGTGTCATTGGCCTGATGGGGAAGGAGATGTGGTCTGGGCCTTCCAAGGGGGACTCAAGCCAGGCAGTTAATGTGGCTGGCAGCCTCTTTCATGGCTCTGCGCTTCATGTCCAGCGTGGATGACAAACCTGGGAGCCTTACCTTGCATGCAGGTGCTGGTTCTCTGGGGAAATCTTCTTTTTCTAAATGGCTGACTTATCAGTGATTGTCTGTAGGCACAGTCCATCTGTGAATTTGGGCAGTGCCCCTCGTTGAGAATTGTTGGTTGATCTGAAGAGGGAATGAAGGATGTGTTTATTGCAATACAGCCACACTGGGGCACGCACTCTGCCCCATCTCACACAAAGGAGGCTGGTCCTGGCTGACAGCTGAGCCCAGTGGGCGTCTTTGTGTGATGGTGGCTCAGGGAGGGCCTGGGGGGCATCCTGTTGCACCCCCGTGGGGCACAAGAACTAAATGGGACAACCAGCCAGTGCTGTTCACCTCCCTCAACCCCTTTGAAAGAGTAGTTGAGCTGAGGAAGAACGGGTGGGATTTGACACCCTGCCAAGGTGGCTTAGGGGCCCAGAATGTAGATTTGTGACCTGGGGGGTGTGCGTGTGTGCCCTGTACCCGCAAGGCTCCATGCGCGTGGTCTTCCTTGCTCTCTGCAAGGCGAGTCATGGTGAGTCAGGGCGAGCCCTGCTGAGTCCTTGGGCGTGTGGGGAGTGGCACCCGAGGCGCACCTTCCTCCCTTCCATCCTGCCTGAGGTGCGGGTGTTTGCTCAGCCGTGACCTGGGAGGCGTTGCCATGTCCCGGTCGTGCGCTGCTGGGAGGGGAGGAGTCCAGAGCGGCTCTGGTGTGCTGTTGGGCTTGGGGTACGGGTTTTCCGTGGCAGTTGGGGTGTGGGTGGGGCCCATACTCTTAACCGGGGCAAAGAGGACTAGTCCTGGCGCCAGCCCACAGCTTAGTGCCAGGGGGGCTGGCCGTGCTAGTGAGCAGAGGCGATGACACGGAGAGGCAGTGGTGTCCTGCAGGGAGTCACGGAGGACGTGGGGTCTGAACTGCCCGAGGACTCTGCGGCTCTCGGCCAGGAGGGTGAGGGAGCACCGTCCATCAAAGGCAGGGCCGCACGGGCTGGCAGGCAATTCCTCTGCCCACGGTGCAGAGGCGGGACTTGGGCAGTACCAGCAGGGCACAGGGACCCTGCCGTGGCCTTGTCAATGGGGCACTTGCCAATGGGGCTGTGCCCGGAAGGAGTATGGGGGGTGAGGGCATGGCAGGGCATCCGTGCTATCCATGAGAGCTGCATTGTGAGGCCAGGCGCAAATGGTGGGTGGGGGATGGGAAGGAGACCCCGAGGAGCAGGAGAGTGGATTCGGGGAGGGAGGAAAGTAGGGTGTGACTGGGGGAGGAGTTCGGTTCCGACCCGAGGTCTAGAGGTCGGTTCCTCCCATTTGTTTCTATTAAAGAACATGGATTAGAGAGCGCCTTTGGGATGGGAGCTGGGGAATGCCCCAGCCACACGCCGTCACCCTGCTCTTTCACCCTGCTTGCATTCCTGGCGCTCGGTGACATTCTGATTCTGATTCTCTGTGTTAACAGTACTTCTTTCCTGGATCCCTGGCTTCCACCCTGGCCCGCACTGGGCAGTGGGCAGGGGCTCAAAGGCAGGCGGTCCCCTCAGCACAGCCTCAGACCCTGGTGGCAGGTTCTTTTCAGCGTGGGTCCAGGGTGCAGTCGGGGGCCTGCTGTGCAAGAGGCCATGAAGGTGTGCTGCGGTGGCGAGACGGGCGGTCGTGTCCCTCTCTGCCTGGCCAGTCCCCATCTAAGGGGGTGTTTGCTACACTGTGTATGTATGTGTCTCATCTCCTCTCACCCCTGCATCTCTCCCCACTTCCTCCCTTTCTGTTTGGACTCTGGCTCCTCCACCCCACATCTTCCCCTCCTTTCACTGTGCCAGATAAGGCGGGGCCACTCTACCGGCTGAGCCACCTCTCGCACCCTTGCTTCAGGTTTCCTCTGGGTTTAGTGAGGGAAGAGCAGAAATCCTAAGCGTGGTCAAGTGTCCCATTCCCATAGCCCCTCCTGCCCCACCCCTACCCCCAGTCTTTCCAGCAGAGCAAGGTTGGCAGCCAGACCTCAGCAGGGGGAGAGACCCCCTTGCCGCCCTGTCCTCAGACACCCAGCTCTGACTCGGGACAGCATCTGTTCCAGGGCACTCACCAAAGTCGGCCTTGCCAGAATTGGTGGCAAGGCCAGTGCTAGCAAATGTCAAGTTTTTGGATAGCTTTATGAAATTCTAATCCCTTGGACAGTCAGAACCTACATTTCCCAAGGTAAAGCATTAGCTCGTAGCCTGTGGCAAAGGAGAGGTTAGAGGGATCAGTGTGGCATTATGGCCTCGGACAGGTGACCTTCCCCGCTCTGTTTCTTTTGTGAAAACTGGAGGAGGCTCTTTCTAATGTGTCCCGTCAGCAATGTGTTGCCCTTATTTGAGTGAATCTATTGTGTTTTTGTAGATTGTTATAAGCTTCCTGAAATGCTTTTGAGAAGTTCTGAATATGAATAATATGAAGATCCCTTTAGTTCTGCTAGTTACCAAGACAGACCCAGCACAGGCTGCGGATTGTTTTTTTAGACTTGTGTGTTTATTTCTTGCTGCAAGCAGGACTGAATAAATAGATAAAGCAGTTGGAGTGGGGCGTGGGGGTGTGAGGGTGGGATGGCGTGGGGGGAAAGGCACATGTGGCCGAGAGTGTGGGGTCTATTCCCAGCATCACAGCCATAAGGACTGCAGATGGCCTGTGCCGGGTGTGTTTGTTTCTTTTCTTTTTGGAGCAGCTCACCACTCATTTCCTTAGGCTTAGAGCAGCAGAAGAAAAGTTTTTCGTGTTCAGCTTTCATGATTTCTAAGACGACTTCTCAGACTTTGCTAACTCAAAGGTGGCTCTGTGGGTTGTTTTAAGTTCCCCATGTTTCTTTGTGTACTAGCTTACCTCTTGCCGAGTGCACGGTCTAGTCTAGGGTCTGGAGACAAACTGTGGCCAGTGCCTTGAGGGCTGGGGTCTTTATTTTGAGGAAGTGTCCAGAGCAGAGCAGGGAACAAAGTGCTGTGGTCGAGTCTTCCCTCTGCATTTCACGTGCACTCTGTGGTTAGGAGTGGAGTGCTTTCCCGAAAGCCTGTTGCATTCTGCAAAAATACCCAGAGTCGAGGGGAAACCCATGAAGGTGAAACAGACGTGTGCCTTGGCAGACCTGCTCAGAGCACAGAATGCCAACATTAAGACGCCACAGTGTACACACTCCTGGGGCCACGTTCTTCTGGCCTGGCCGGCTGGCACCACATGACATGAGTCTGGGCTGGGCGTGCTGGAGACCCTCCTTCCTTCGCTGCACCTCACCCCTGGCACGAAAGTGTTTTCTTTTCCTCCAGGGACCATGCTCTTTCTGCGTTGGAGGTCTTGGGTCTCAGCCCCAGTTGTCCTGTGACTTTTGGGGCTTTTGTCTTTCCCAGAGCCTTCGTCTTCTGGCGGGGGAGCAGTTTCCTCCCTCTGCCTCCCCTTCCCCATCCCTGCCTTTTCCTTCTTCCCGCTTTCCTTGCACTTTGCTTCAAGCAGGCCTTACTCAGTTCCCTTGAGCAAGCTTTCAGCAGTCCTCGTTCTGGTTGATCTGTGTGATATCGACTCTGACTACCCCTTGTTCTGGGAATTAGTACAAAGCCTTTAAAATCCTGAGAGAGCAGGGCAGGGTTAGAGCCCCCCCAGACCTAATGTCAGCCAGCCTGCAGCCGTCACACTTCTTTGCCAGCTCCGAGCTCCTCAGGGTCCTCACCCCAGCCCTGGTGTTTCTAGGGGCCTCCAGGACCCAGCCCCTCCCCCTACCTGCCCCCACAGGCTAGGAGGACCAGAGCCCTACTGGAGGGGGACACCCCAGCCTTTTGCTCTAGGCCTCTCTTGGAGGTATCACTCTTAACGTCTCCAGTAAAATAAAAGACTTCAGGAGGAGCCTTTCCTGGCCATTTGCATGCCTGCTGTAGGCACACAGCATGTTTTTGTACTGAAAAAAGGTTGGATTTTGGCTAAGAGAGTCATTGTAGCCAGTTCAGGAACTGGGTCCTAAATCAGATTTTCTGTCCCAGGAGAGAGAGTTCCTCTGTGTTCTATCATATTGGGTTTTGAGGCCTGTAAGGGCGCCTAGCCCATGTTGTGTGCTCACTGAGAACAGAGTGTGGTTCCAGGATACTTGAAGGTCTTAAATCTGGGGCCTTTGAACTCATGACTGTTGATAGAACCTGGACGAATGGAGGAACACGGTGATCAGATTGGAGTAGGAGAGAGAGATTTCCTCCCTTACTCTCTCCCTACATGTGTATCTGTGTGTGGGGTACATGTGCAATTTTTTAGTTTCTTGGACCGCTTGCAATTAAAGTTGTGGACAGCATGACGGCTCACCCCTAAGTGCTGTTGTGGGAGTAACGGTCTCCTGTGTGGCCTCTGTTCCATTCATCACGCCTGCCTGCGAAAATGACATCCGTCCTTTTGTCTGACATGCAGCCCACGTTCAGTTTCTCCAGTCACCCCCCAAATGCCTTTTATAGCTATTCCCTCTGCCTCCCCAAACCAGCATCCGATCACATTAAGTGCTACATTTGTTTGTTGTCTCACTGGTCAACCTTTTTCCTCTCGCACCATTGTCTTTTTAAAGAATGAGGGCCAGCTGTCTTGTTGAGTGTCCCACAGTCTGACTTTGCTTGTGTCCTCGTTTCATGGTTTGATTTGTGCCGAAAGCCCCCTTATTTGTTGTAAAGTAGAAACTCTGGCCAGAGGCACAGTTGATTCAGAGTGAATATTTCTGCCAAAATTACTGGCAGAATTACAGGCACATAACAGCAGGTTGTAGGGGGGTTTGGCAATAAGAAGTTTACCATCTATTTAACTAAAAGAAAATTTAAAATAGTACTTTAAATTGGGAGGCCAGTGAGAAGCCAGAGGCAATGACCTTGGAGGAGGGGCTTTGCCTCACTCTCCCAGACACCTGCACTGGGGGCTTTGGGCAGGAGGTGGCCCTGCCTCCCTTTGCACCCTTTACCCGCCCTGCAGCTTTGGACAGGCCCCCTTCCTTGGAATGTAAGCTGATGATAAGAGTGTAAGTGATGCCTGGCCCAGTCAAGGGAAGGAGGGTGGCAGGAGATGGGGACACAGCCAGCTAGGGCTGGGAAGCCTCAGGGAGCAGCACATCCTCCTGCAGCAGCGGCCATTAGAAAGCCGAGGCCATCAGAAAGCCGTGAGGGCATTTGTTATAGTCCCTCCTGCCTCTCAGCCGAGAGTGTTCTCTAGGGCAGGGCTGTTCACAGCCTCTGAACTATAGCTTTTCTGGTGGTGTCCCGCTCAGTTAATACACCCTTTCTCTGTTTCTGATGCTCCAGGGCCTCGGAGAGGGAGGAGTCCTCCTATTACATGTGGGTTCGATGCATTTAGTTCTTTAAGACCCTTCCTTGCCTGTCAGGTCCCGCTTGCCCCATGTAGTCCCACGTGCTCTGCATTGCTCTTCCTTTTCTTCTTCCTGGTCCACCCCCCCACCCTCCCCCCCCCCACACACACACACATTCCTTCCTTTTTAGGCAGATGACTGTCCTGGCAAAAGCAGCATAACACTGGAGTAGAGGATAGTGCTTGTCACCAAATGCTGGGAGGGAAGCTCTTTCCTCTTTTAAATTTGGGAGTTCTGTGACTATTTGGCATGACTCTGGTATTTTAAGGAATATGTTTTCACTGCCACCCCCATTACTGATGGATTGATAGATAATTTTTAAATGTCTATTGAGGGGTAATTGACATGCAGTAAAATTCACCCTTTGTAACATATGTAGTTTGATGAGCTTTTACCCATGTTTGTAGTCACCTCCTCACCACTGCAGTCTGCAGAGAACACTGCCACACCCCCAGAGAGTCCCTCCTGCCTCTTTGTAAGTGGCCAGGTCCTTAAGTAGTAAAAGTATCTGATGCTAGCAAATCCTGGACCTAGTGTAGTTTGATACTATCGTGTATGAACAAGAGGTTACCAAAATTTTATCCAACTAGCCCTCTGGAATTCTGTGCTCTCCCTGGAAAGAGCATTCTATTTGGGGAGCTGTGGGGTCGTGGGGCAGCCGTTCAGCAGCTTGTCACTCCAGGAGTCTCTGATTGGAGGCACTCACCAGAATCGTTCATATGATACTGGTATTTTCCTGTAAAACCAAAATAACATGAGCTCGAAGATAAAGTTGCACTTGCCTTTAATTAAGAATTTTCTCTGAATCAACTCAAAATGGTTTAGAGATCCAAATGTAAGAACCATGAAGTTTTATAAGTATTAGAGTAAAACAAGGGTGAATTCCTTAATAACCTAGGAGTGGGAAAAGACTTTTAAAATAGGATTCAAACTCCAGGAGCAACAAAAGGATGGTAAATTTGATGATATTAAGAAAAGCAAACCTAAAATTGAATGCATACAGAAACAAGTAATCCTAACTGTATATCAAATTGCTAACCATGTAGAGAAAAGAATTAGATTTTAGAACATAGTATATTGTACATCCTGAATGGGATATATACTAAGGAAGAGAAAAAAAAAACCCCAAAGCACAGAGAAATATTGTGCCTAAACTTAGAGTGGTCATGTTAGCAGTAATGTTGGTGTGATTTCATGTTACAGGGTAGAACAAATGAGTAAGTATATTGATGATGATAGGAATTGAGATGTTCAGTGTAGGAAAAGGAGAGATACCAGTATGGAAAGAAAGGAGGTGACTCAGAGGTGTTGGATCGAATTGGAGGTATCATAATCCCATGATAAAAAAAAAATTTTTTTTATCTCTGTTCACTAACTGAAAGGGCCCAGAAACAATGGCACCAATGACATCCTCAGTAACAGCAAGCCCACCTGGTGCCCAGATCTTGGTTTCTACTTAGCATTCTCCATTAAAGTGAACCAGGGCTCCTTGGAGATGTGGTTGACTCCAGGCTGGGGCTGACAAAAATATAATTTGAGCCCAGAACATCTTGTGCCAGAAAGCCAGGTGCTCCCTCGAAGAGGGATGGTGCGTGGGGCCGGCCATGTCCAAAGGAACAGGAACCAGCTTGAAGGCAAGACTGCTTTAGGCAAGTTTGAGACAATTAATTATTAAAATCAGTCATGGTAATGAATCACAAAACCTTGAATTAAAAAGGAATCCATGAGTCTACAGTAATATTCAGAAAGGAGAATGAGGAGGAGATAAAATTGTTCAAAAATTAAAGTGAACGCCCTTCTTTATATAAAAGGACACCAGTAAAATATCGATGAAATGATAAAACTGAAAAATATTTAAACTCATTATGTTACAATGTAAAGCTACTGGTAATATAATATACACACAGTCTAAGAATCACCCTACAGGTTACCTATTAATTACAGACAGGAAAGGCAGTTTTAAAATAGAGAGACACAAGGCCATGGCCTTGCACGAGCATTCCCACCTGGTGGAACATCTAACATCCTGGCCTCCCGATGTGAAGCATTGACAAGTCTCCTTGCCAGAAATGCTAGCCTCATCCTAATCGTGACATGAGATAATCGAATATAATATAGAAACTCGTGTTAGATGGTTGGGGGGAATAGCTATAGGTACTTTCTAAAATGAGATAAATTTAAATATGGCCTGAATATTAGGTCACATTATAAAATGTTACTTTTTTGAGGGTGTAATAAGGGGAAGGTGGTGATATGGGAAAATATGCCTTTTTTGAGTGCAGTGGCATAATCCTAGTTTACTGCATCCTCAAACTTCTGGACTCAATGATCCTCCTGCCTCAGCCTCCCCAGTAGCTGGCATTATAGGTGTGTACTACCACGCCTGGCTAATTTTTTTCTTTTTTGTTAGAGACAGGGTCTAACTCTTGCTTAGGCTTGTCTTGAACTTGAACTTTTGGCCTCCAATGATCCTCCTGCCTTCCAAAGTGGTAGGATTACAGGTGTGAGTTACTGCACCTGGCCCAGAATATACTTATTCTTAGGAGATGCCTACTAAAGGGTTTCGGTGAAGTATACTAGGTTTGCAAACTACTTTCTAATGATTCAACAGATAAATGCATATGTACATACATACATATAGTAAACGATTGGAAAATATCATCAGTTAAGAAAAAGTTATCTTTGACACATGGTGTCTTGCTTTTCTTTAAAGGCACTTAGGACCCACACTCCTGATAGTGGATTCAACAATGAAACCATAGCTCCTCAAAGTCAGTCCTGCTTGTATCTCTTAGAGATTATTGTCTTAAAATTGTCCTTAGTTCAGACTCAAAGTAGTGTTCATTTGGCAATGCAGGGTTTTGTATCAACTTTGGTTGTTGTCTTAGTAGGTTGAGAAAGCCAGGCATAGATTTTATTAAACAGTTTAGTTGTGGGCAAATACGTTTTGTACCTTCACGGTGCTTCCTGTACAAACATTGCTTTTTAAAGACCTTTCTCTGGTGGCACCAGAGGAATCTGGAGGAATATCTGGATTTATTGTGAAAATTCATGCACATTTTACTGTCTATTCTAATGAGGGCTTCTAATCTAAACAATGTCCTTTTCCAAACTTGCAGTTAAAATTAACATGCCAGGAAGACTTAACATCTTATTTCTGGTCTAATAAAATACGGTTTGGAGAATATTTGTAAATAGCACCTTCAATTCATTAAGTATTTATTGGTGCTGGAAATGCCATAGTGGGGGACGCGGACCCACTTCCCACTGTCGGGGGATCCCCGACTCCAGGGTGAGCGGGGAGCATCGGCACCGACAGCAGGGCTGTGATGGGAGCAGACGGGCCGGGGGGTGTGTGGAGACCTAGCCCAGGTTGGTCGGTCATCTGGGCTGTGCCATAGTCCTCTGTGGTTTGGTTCTTTCCAGACCGAGGACAGTTTTGGGTAAGGTCACCTTTGGGTAAGGTCACTGTTCCCAGTTCCCCCAAAGTGGTTCTTTCAGTGTAAGGCCCTTTGGTAGTTTTCCTCCTCGTGGTACAGGAAGAACACAGGGCCTCTGCCCTCCGGTCCCCACTGGTCATCACCATGCCAGCTCCCTGTGCTTGCTCCCACAGTAAAGCACCTGCAGTCCTTCCAGGGTTCCTGGTCTGTCGCGTGACTCTCACCTTGCACCCCTCCTCCTCCTGCCCAGGATGCTTGTGACCCCTCCCCCTCGGTGAAGTGCTCTCCGTGCTCTGAGCCCCGCAGCATCTCGCCCCGTCACATCACTGCCACTCCCGTGTGACCACGATTGGTGTCGTCTTTGCACAACAGAGACCCCTCAATGGCCTGAGTGGTGCTTTTCCATCATCGTATCTGTTTATAATTGTGCCTGTGTCAAGCAGATACCCGAGAAGTATTTATCAAGAGAGAGAACGATAAATCCTCTCATCTAGCACAGGAGCGCTCAGTCTCAGCCTCACCTGCAGGTGACTGTTGGAAGTGCAGATTTGGTGCAGCGGCCCCCAGGTTCTGATTAACCAGGACACGGCGAGATGCAGAAACCTCCCTTTTTAACCAGTACCTCCGGGGGATCCTGAAGCGGCTTCCTGGCAACTCCGGGGGTGACTGGCAGAAATCTTGACTAGAAAGTTGTAGGTTATAGGGGAAAGCGTTATATACTCAGAGGAGATCCTGGAGTATTTCCTGGGGGTGGTGATATTTTCTCTGTGTCTTGACTGATGAATGAAAGTTGAACATTAGTTAGAAATGTGTCTAACAGAAAAGAATCCTGACCCCATGAGTGTGGTGCAGGGCACGGGAAAAGGGTGGGTGAGAGATGGGGCTGGGAATAGGGTTCGGGTTACCTGAGTACAAAGCTGGAAATACAGGGCCTCTGACAGGGTTTTGAGTATGGACTTGTCTGGGGTTGATGAGGTTCTTTTGCCCTCCTGGGACTGGAGTCCGCCATATGGGAGTGTGTCATGATCAAGTTTTGTATCTGCTTAGGTTTTCCTTTTTCTAAAACTAACATCTCGTGACACTATTAACTGTAAAAATTGTGATCTGCAAAAATCCACTGCTTCTTCACATCTTGAAGATATATTTTCCCTGTAAATGGGTCAGAAAACCTTTTCTGTAGAGGGCCAGGCAGTAAATACCTTAGGCTTTGCCGGGTCTCTGTTGCAGCAGCTCAGCTCTACCCTTGTATCGTGAAAGCAGCCAGAGACAACGAGGAATGAATGAGTGGGGCCGTGTTCCAGTAAATCTTGACTTACAAAAATAAGTGGCGTGCTAGATTTGGCCCAGTTTGGCAGCCCCCAGTGTAAGGAAAGGCCCAGTTTAATTTGTTTCCTTTCCTGTCTCCAGTACAAAATAGAAGAGCAGGCGGTCTTGTCTTCCTGGGGGAGACCCACCCCCACACCTGAGGTTTAGATGTCATGTCAGCAAGAGGCACTGAGACGGGAGCCCTGCTGCATGTACAGAGAAGAGCCGCGGGTTGCCTGGCTTCACGCCAGGCAAGTGCCTGAAAAAGCCACTCTGTCGTCTTCAATCTTTTTCTCCGGAAATTGGCTTTGTTAATCGTGATCTAGGGGAGCTCTCGTTTGTTTAATGTGTTCATATGCTCTTGTCGCAACTTGCCCTGAGAGCATTTCGGTCCAGCCACTGGTATATGCTGGTTATAGAGCCCACACTTACTGCTGGGGTGGTAACGGCTCGTGGCAGGTGGTGTATGTGGCCGAACGGCGAACACGTGATGCCACATGATGTTGGCACGAGCAGCTCTTTCCAGGCCATCTTGGGAGGCCTTTTCTGTCTACCCACTTTCAAAAGAACCCATGGTCCTGGCTGCTTGCAAATGAGTATGCTGCTTTGCAGCAGTGCTCTCAGAGGGACTTTAGTCCTGGTTAAGCCATAAACTGCTTGCCCTGAAAGCAAGACGAGGTTCAGACTGAGGTCAACTGAGGAGGAGAACCTGGATCCAGCCTTTACTTTTGCCACTTCCAGTGAATCACCAGTGCAGTGGGATGGCCGTGTTCTAAGGACAAAAATCTCTGAATGCATTTTGCCATTCCTAGTACGTTGCCCTAGCATGTATGGCTGGAACCTGCAACCATAGTAGACCAGATGCCTTTTGAGACAGTGCCCATTCCTAATTAAATGCTGACCTCCCTTTACCCTTTAAGTATATTTCTGAACATTTGTGCTTAAGGAGTTTTATAAGTCAAAGCATGTTTTACCTTTGATGTACGTTGCCACTCTAGGTGATCCTGACAGCATTATGCTCCGGGCCCCTCCGGCAGGTAATTATAACTGGTTGGTGGAGGGTGTGCCCATGGGAGTGGCTGTCAGCCGTGCATCCGGTGTGTATGGTGTGGCTTGCCTCTGCCTCACAGCCAGCATCCCGCTCACTCTCGGTTGATTTCACTGCCTGATTAAAATGGCCAGGAGACATCTGTAACAAGGGCGCCTTAACCTCTTCTGGCTCAGGATGGTGCGTGCTGGGCTCTGGCCTTGCAGTGGGACTGCTTGTCCTTCAGCCGGAGCTACTTACCTTTCTCAGTCCAGTTCCTGTTTCACTGTGGGCAGGACTTGCTATCAGCCAGCTCAGAGGGAGGATGCTGGGTGCATGTCTCACTGGCCAGGCCACTGCCCAGTGCTGCCTCGGGCATTTAAGGATTTAGATATCTGAGAGTTCCCAGCCCTCCAGACCAAAGGAGCCAGTTTTATGTTTTACCTTCGAAATAATGTTAAGAATAATGATTAGATTCTCATGCTAACCCATTAAGCCACTTTAATACAACTTAGCTGAAATGCTGTACATATCCGGTAAAAAAGCATCAGAATCATTTTGAGTAGCTAAAGCGTTCATAAAGCTAGCATCAAGTATCTGAAATAGAATCGAGTGATGGCATTTGAGGACCTCTGCAGCTAGTGGGAAGATGTGGACAGGAAATTTAATGGAGATTCTGCAAGCTTTCTGGGCTGTTTAAAGATGTGTTGGAGCATTTATAAGTATTTTTATGACTAAGCAAGATATTTATTATATCTGCTGTCACTTTATAACTTACAATTTTGATAGCTCTAGATCACTAACATGGTTTTAATACTTATCCTCCATGATTAGGGTGGTTTTGGACTCATAAAATCAAACAACAGAGGGAGATAGATTTTTTTTTTTCTGTGATAACTGATAAGAATTTGAAATGGAAGAGGAGGAGGATGAAGATGGTAAAATAGCAGAAATACACCGAGGTTTAAAAAGGAGTTTATAAGCTCAGCAAGAAAAAGGGAAGCCCAGATGCCGGAAGCCCCCTGACCTCGCAGAGGAAAAGTGGTGATGGCAGGGGCTGGTGTTGGGGTGATGGCACTGACCACAGGGCTCCCCCAGGCTGGGGGGAGAGCAGAGGAGGGGAGGATGGAGAAGCCAGTGGCCCGTGCCACCTGGCGTAGGAGACCTTTTCAGGCCGGGGCTCTTTCTTTCAGGTGTGCCTGCGTTAACTCATGTGCTGTATGTCTATGGAAAAGACTGTTAAGCTGTCAAATAGTGAACTACTTCGGTAGTTCCCGATGCCGTGATCATGGTTTTGGTCTCGTTTCTTTTAGGTTACCCCTGTTTCAGGCCAGTGCTTTTGCATTTTTGGCCCCTGCTCGAGCCATCCTGTCTTTAGATAAATGGAAATGTAACACCACAGGTAATTGCAGTTATTTCCACATATGTCATTGGGGTCCTTTAATGCAGGTGATAAAAGGGAGGCCTGGACATGCTGCCCTCAGCGTTAAATCCTTTCTCGAATTAGGCACAAAGCACACAAACCCACAAACAGCTTAGAACGCTCCAATCTGCAGATCATGTCTGTCTGTCTCTCTCTCTATCCACTTGTTCATCCCTAACCCTAGAGCAAGAAAGGACCAGAAATGACCTCATTTCTCTATGCTAATGAAATTGATAAATATGGGGATGGAATAGAAAAATATTTGTGCTATTTTTCTGCCTCTCTCTTTCAGTGGATTTTATGACCCACCAGTAATCACTCTCTTTGCTGCGTCAGCATCCCTTCTCTGAAACATCTTTGCTTTTTAAGGATCTGGCTACTGTGGTTTCCTGCAAATGACTTTCCTTCCCCTTCCTTAGCAATTGCAAAGATCCTTAAGGAACCCGATAAGGTCAGATAAAGACAGGGAATTTGAGAAAATCAGAGTCAGACCTTCTGTACTCTCAAAATAGGGTTACATTTTGAGGTTCTAGGAGCAAAGTTTTCCAGCCTTCATTTCCTTCCTTGCTCCTAGGGGTTACTTTGTGACCATTGATTTGATTTTGGAACTGGAAAGGGCCCTCTGTTTTATCTCAGTTTTTAAACCCTCAGTCCAGCAACCTTGCTGTTGGGCATTTCAGTTAGCTGCTTGCAAAGGTTGGCTTTTTGTGTGAGGCTGGTACTAGTCAGGTGTATCACCACGTCAGTCAGCTTTTGACAAGTTGGGGGAGCTCTCAGTCGATGAATACATTTGCTTACATTAGCATTGGGGAATCCACCTTTCAGTAGGACAAAGCTGTATAATGCTGTAGGTTGAATTTTAGGGATGGGTATTGACACATATATAATTAAAATTAGGGAGGAAATTCTTTTTAAAGGGTAAAATGAATATATCCTGTGACGCATCAGTGTCACTCCAAGAAAAATTTTGTTTCTGTTTTTGTTTTCAAGATGTTTCAGTTGCCAATGGAACGGCCGAACTGTTGCACACAGAACACATCTGGTACCCCCGGATCCGAGAGGTAAAGCCAAGTGTTGTCTGCCTGTGGCTTGTGTTTCTTCTCAGCTTCAATGTTGCTTGTGCCCAGGAAACCACAGCTGATCTTACTAAACCCTGCCTTTTCAATTACAGATACATTTATTTCTGTCGTTAAGCTATATTCAGTTAAGCGTCATTGTAAAATAAAGCAGGTGGAAGTGCTTTGTGCAACTAGAAGGAATTGTCTCCCCCCTGTCACAGACCCACAGGCCTGTCCACACACCCCTTCCAGTGCAGCCAGCTGAGGCTGGCAGCTCACTGACTAGAAGTAGCTACAGAGGTTTGTGGACGAACAGCAGAGTTGTTCACTTTGGCCTCAGTGTTTGCCTGTATTTGTTGAAAGAACTGAAGATATTTGTCTGCCAAAGTGCACTTAAAAAAATACTGTGTGGCAGCCCCCTGACATGAAGAACAGTGACCGTTTGTCATGTTTTCCAAGATCTATGAGATAATTCACCTTTAGTTCAGAATGAGCACAGATATGGCCATTCTGTACCCTAGAAACATCCCTTGAGAATTTTTGTCAATGACTATTTTGTAAATGTCCTACAGGGGCTCAGTCTTTAAAGCCAAGAGTCTTTGTGCTGAAGTGTTGTGTTTCTTAAATGGGGATTCGCTGTATCATTTATCAGTGGATGAGGCAAGTGGGCTTTGAGTTCAGTGCCCATTTCTGTAATATGTCTACATCAGTGCTGTCAGACTCTGTGTTTGCTAGGCCCTGATTAACACCACTGAAGTTTCTTGTCGGGTCCCAGGGCATTTGCCAGCTGTGTCATGCCTGTTAGATAACATAGTACCTTGTTGCCTTGCAGAATTATCGGTTGTGGTTGCAGGTGACATTCAGAGTGTCCAGCACATAAACACTCTCACGTCTGTGCTGTCTCTTGTTTCCAGATCCAGGGGGCCATCATCATGTCCTCACTGATAGAAGTGGTCATCGGCCTCCTAGGCCTGCCTGGGGCTCTGCTGAAATACATCGGGCCCCTGACCATCACGCCCACAGTGGCCCTCATTGGCCTGTCTGGTTTCCAGGCAGCAGGAGAGAGGGCTGGCAAGCACTGGGGCATCGCCATGCTGTAAGTGTAAAAATGTGTCCTACCACTGTGGGACAGCCTTTTGGAACATTTGTAACATTCACACTTTGGAAGAAAAAAAAATTTTTTTTTGAGTGGCAGTTTAAACTTTATTTGCTTCATGTGAAGGAATAGCTGAAGTATTTTTTTAGCCCCAGAAGTTGGTAAGTGACACACACTCAAGGTATTCCAAAGACAGACTTGGCAGTGATGTATAGCGGGTAAGTTGCAAGGTTTTAAACTTTGGTAATGGGGTAAGATGGTAGTGCCATTAACTCTTGACTTCTGAGATCATGCCAAGTCTTGTATATAAGAGTTGAAATACTGAGAAACCACATCTTTAGATGAGACTCCAAAATACTTCCAGACTGGCAGGAGACAGAGACGCTGCAGGAGGGTCTGTTGGCATTGAGAGTGTGACTGCCACCCAGGCCAAGCAGAGCTGTGCACTCCTGTGGGGATTGGGGGTCTGATTTCTTCCAGGATCCTGCTAGTCAGAGCCAATCCTTTGCACAGAACATTAAGTCCATTATAGGTATCCCCTGCCCTTTAAGTAAAGTTACATTTTATGAGTGAAGAAGATATACAGGACTTGGATAATATAAGATTGATGATGAGAACCAGAGAGTTCTGTATACCACAAATTGAGTCCATATTCTCTTTGCGTGTGTCTGTAGAGCATATGTAAGAACTGATTATCTCATAGGTAAATGGTTCCAGGACTCTGGAATTTTACCAACCAAGAAAATTTCATGAAACAAAGTAATAACATAAGGGGATTTCCAATTCTCTTGTTTTGCTTTCTGTAATATTCTATAATTTTTTAATTATTGATCTTTTACAGTGCTTGGTGTTTTACATAATAACACTTAGAATAGAATAAGACAGATGCTAGTGTCATCCCTACGTAACAGCCAAAGGGCTGATACACAAACATGCAGTGTCATTTGCTCAGCATCACACAGCTAGTAAGATGGGTTCCAAAATCCACAAGGTCTGACTGGGACTTAACTCGTTACATTCAGTCCTGCTTCTGTGTATTAGGGCATGACGCACAAATAAAGTAGATCATAGCAGAAGCACAATCCATATATCATTACAAATTAAATCAAGATGTGCAAAAATATCCAAAATACCCAAGTTTTTTTTTATGTAAAACAACAAGATTTAAGGGAAATACCTCGCACATGAGTGTGAAAACCCAATCATCACACTTGTCCAAGATTGTTCTTGATTTCTTCATTTCAGCACTAGCACGGGTGTGAAGATGGCACCTAAGAATGTTCACTCAGTGATATGTAATTAATGCCCAAAAGGCACAATTGTAGTTACAATACGGTAAAATTAGAAAGCAACAGCAAAAGCTTGAACAAAAAACCCAAACTGCTTAGAAGCTTAAAGAAAAAATTGTTATAAATAACTCTCAGAGAGGAAGTTGACGCTTCATAATTACTGATAATTTAGCAAATGATTATGGTAACAGCACTAATCATGCTTAGAGAGTTCTCAGGAAAATTCATAACCTTTAAGGCAGATAAAGCACATGAAGAATTTCAGTAGCTAGGGAAATAGGACAGGAAATGAACCTAATGGAAGGGGGTGGGGGAAGAGTTAATAATGTTTCAGAAAATGTGAAACAAAGTAATCTAAATGCTGGTCCTTTGGGAAGAGAAAACAATGTAAACAAACTTTCTGGGGAGGCTAATGAAGATAAGAGAATACCTGTGCTGGCTGTCTAGAGGGGTAAAGAGCCAACTAGGCAGGAGTTAAATCTATGCTTTCTGCCCTCAAACTGAGAAAAAGAAAATAGTAATAAAATGATGGATTTCCAGAAAAGCCTTCTCAGATTGTGACTCTGACTTCCTCCTCTTCACGTGTGGTACCCCCAGCCTAGGCGGTCTCACCTGGGCCACGCAAACCTGTAGCTCAGACCTGAGAACTCCAGACTTACAGGTCCAGCCCCCAACTTTCCCTCTGCACTTGTGATCACACATCTCAAGCGTGACATGAAAAAAGGACCAGGCTTCTGATTCCCTCCCTGCCCCCAAACCACTTCCTTCTCCTGCCTTGCGCCTGCCAGTAAGCAACACGACTGTGCTCCTAGTTTGTGCTCCCAGTTGCTGAAGCCAAAACCTTGGAGTTGTCTTGATATTCTTCCCTTTCCCTCACCCCCACCTCCAGAGCAAATTCCGAGTCTATTCTCCCTGGGCCCTCACTGCCGCCCCCCAGGCAAGCCTTCCCCTCTGCCACCAGTTCTCACTGGTCCCCAGCCACTCTCTTGCCCTCTGCCTATCTATTCTCTGTCCTGCAAATTGCTCAGCCATTAGTACATTAGGACTCCCAAGGGTCCTTCTCTGTCCTTGCCTTTTGAAACTCCAATTAGACACCAGCTAGAATTCTACAAGCATTTGGATCTCCTGTTTGTCTCGATGTCTGACACCCACTGCCCCGATTGGGTCTCTTTATGCTTCTTGGGCTGGGCACTCGGGGCCTTTTCCCTCTGGAAACCGGGCATGCAGAAGCGGGAAGTGATCTTGAGTTATTTCACAGACGTCTTCTTCTACTCCATGCTTGCTTGTGTCTTTTTGGAATTTCAAGGATGTTAGACCTCCTGGACTCCTCTTCTTTCCTTGCCTGTTTTCCACCTCTTCATCTTTTTTCTCAAGTTGTGGGAATTCTCCTTCAGTCAAGCTTTTCATTTCTGCTCCTTTGTTGTTGTTTTTCTTTTTTCACTTTCCAAGAGCTCTTTGTCCTGGGGCTGTGGGCTCTGTGAGGGTAGGTCCTCCCTCTGGGCCAGTCACCAGGCGACTCGCTACCCCCTCCCCATGCAGAGCAGGTGCTCAGTAAGTAGATCGTGACTAAGGGAGGGAACGTTTAGGAAGCTGAATAAACCCATGACCACAGGAATGGCTGGCAATGTTAGCAAAGGACTTTGATTCCTAATGGAAGCCCTGAACTGAAGTGAGTGTACTAATCTTAAAGGAAGAGAAAATTCTGCACTGTTTTAAATACTCTAGAGCTTTTTTTTTTTTTTTGAGACAGTCTCACGCTATGGCCTGGGCTAGAGTGCCATGGCATCAGCCTAGCTCACAGCAGCCTCAAACTCCTGTGCTCAAGCCATCCTTCTGCCTCAGCCTCCCAGAGTGCTAGGATTACTGGCATGGGCCACTGCACCTGGCTGATATTTGACATTTAACAGTAATTAAATAGAGAAATCTAAAATAAAACAATAATTTCCTCCCACTCACACTATCTTTCAGAAAAATTTCATGATTGTTAACTAGTAAAAATTAAGTGTTTATCCTTCCATATTTTTATTTTTTATGCAAATACAAACATGCCCATAAACAGCTTTGCTATCATTTTATAATTAGTTTTTCACTCTAGTGATATGCTGGGTTCACCTTCAGTTGTTTAGATTGATCTCATTCTTTGTAAAGCTGCACAATTTTTAATAGTATGAATAGTGTATAATTTTTTCAACTGTTTCCCAATTGATGCTCATCCATGGTGCTTAAAATTTTTGCTGTTGCAAACAATGCTAAAATACATAGCCTCATGCATAAAGAATAAATATTAAAATAAGTGATGATACAGCTTTTTAATTAAAGTTTGTTGCTTTCAGCGACATACAGTATGGGAATTGTTAAACAGGATGTGGTACGTCCATAAAATGGGATGCTGAGTAGTCATGAGGTGCTGATGCAGATCTCCTGTGAAATGGAAAAGTGTTCTTGGCATTAGTGGTGCTAAAAGCATTAGGAAGCAGCATGTTAAGTATGAGCCCAGTTTGAGTTAGAAAATGACCTGTTCATGTCCTAAGGACAAGGAAGATGACAGTCTGTCGTCTTCTGACCTCAGTTCCTGGCAGGCAGCAAATATCCAGGAAATGAAAGCCATTGAGAATAGACCAGAATGTTGCATGGTTTTATCATCCAAAAGGGAGATTATGAGTTGTCTTCAGGGTTTTGCCTCTTTTTGCTTATTCACCTTTTAAATTTTTTCTGTAATTTGGTATCCATATATTTGTATAATATTTTAAAGTAAAAGTCAGCAAAGTAGCAAGATGTAAACACGAGGTGGAAAGTGCCCAGCATACTAGATGGGGCTCTACCATGAGGAGCTGAGACTAAAAGCATCATCCCTTCTCTGCTCGGTCAAGGTTTGAGAATGAAGACATGCCCCCACCGCTGCCTGTCTTGGGGGTGCCTGCCCCCAGGTATATGTGATGATAATAATAAACTAGAACACGCAGTGTTCATCTGCCTAGTCTGCTTCCCCAGTTTGAGTTGCTAGATTTCGCCCTGAGATCTGTGCCCTCTTCGAAGTCTCTATGTGTCCCCTCCCCTCTTAAACATGCTTTGGAAAGTCAGCATCCTTGTGCAGGTCGGTGTTGCCTGAAACAATAACAGCAGACTTGAGGCTTCTTAGGATTGTGTGATATTCACTTTGAAAGAAATTAAGTATCATGTAGTTTTTCCAACATGAAAATTCTCTGTAGGCCTAAGTTTAAAATAGGCCAGTTTTAGTATCCCACATCATCATATTGTTTTTGGTAAACTTCACCATCTCAGAGGAAGTGAAATAACTTGGGCACCATGTGTGTTTTCAACCTCGAACTGTTATTGGCAGAGACACCCCCCAGGCTCTGTGATCGCCAGCTCACCGAGGTGCCTGAGCAGGCGGGGAGACCTGCAGAGCAGCACATGCCTGTTTTCCCGCCAGGCTGCAGTCCACGCCTCATTAGGAATGTGACAATGAAGCCGCACTTGACTGGCTGTCGATGGAGCTAATGATCCCATCTCAGCAGCTGGAACCGTGCCCAGGCGCAATTACGCTTAGCTTTAACTGAGAACCCACTCTTCCTGCCAACTCCACCTCAGGTTGTAAGTGAAAGAGCGAGTCCGCAAGAGGATCCAACACGTGGGCCTTTATTGTTTCAGTGACGAGTAAAACCCCCAGGGGAGGGGAAATGGTCCCACACCCGCCAGCCACATGGGGCACCAGACGGATGAGGACATGTCAGGGTCCCGCTGCAGGGAGGTCACCGCCTGTGGCTGCTGCCTCCTCTGGTGCTCAGTACAGCTTGGTCAGGATTGAGGCTCAGCGGCGAGGGACTTCTGCGGCCAGCCTGGGCATTCCTGCCCCGTGACCAGAGGGCAGTAGCTAAGAGCTCGGGCTGTAGAGTTAGCCCCCTGGTCCCACCCCCCGGTGTGACCTTGGAGCATTGGCTTTGTCTCTCTGTGAAAAGGGGCTATTAGAAGCCAGCCTATGACACTGAGGTGACACACAGGAAGACCTTGGTGTGACGTCTGGCACGGGAACTCCTCAGGAGTATTATCAATACTGAACTCTGCATACAGTTTTTTATAATAAAATACTGAACTTATTTTGCTCTGTTAAAAGTAATTTGTGCTCGTTGTAAGTAAATCAGAAAATACAGAAAAGTGGAAAAACCAGTCACAGGTTATACAACCTCCCAAAGCTAATCCCCACGTACAGTTTGGCTCATGTCTTTCTCTCCCATTTGTGCGTGTGTGTGCAGTAGTTTCTTGGTTTGCTTTATAGTTAATTCATAGTTGTAATTTTACTGTGCATTACTATTTTTTTAATTTCAGACATTAGTGGGGTACAAATGTTTTTGTTACATGGATACTTTTATGATGCTTTAGTCAGGGCTGTGAGTGTGCCCATCCCTGGAGTAGTGTCCACTGTACCTGTTATGTTAGCTGGGTTTTTACCCCTCCTCTTCTCCCCTTCCCCTACTGTGCATCCTGTTTAATGGGGCACTTTCCTCCTTCCATAGTGTGAGCCTTTCCCATCAATGTGTGTATTCTTTGGATTTTCCCATTCTATTTAGGAAAAGTTAGTCAAAGGCATTCATATCACAATTTTGGTATCAAGAAATGCTAGGTAAATTAATCATATTATCTTCCCCAAAATGGTATTTCCAAAAGATATGATTTACCAAATAGTGGTTAAGAGGAGTAGCGGCTTTCTAGGTAGATGAATTGAGCACATGTAGTCATTGAGGCACTGGGTGTTATCTTACAGCACAAACATAACAGCCTTTAACCTGGTTTATTTTCTTTCTTTCCTCAGGACAATTTTCCTAGTATTATTGTTTTCTCAGTATGCCAGAAATGTTAAGTTTCCTCTCCCAATTTATAAATCCAAGAAAGGGTGGACTGCGTACAAGTTACAGCTTTTCAAAATGTTCCCTGTGAGTAGTCGACTCCCCCCACCAACCCACGACATTGCCTTTGGTTCATATGTGAGATGTTTATGTGAGAGGAGGGCTTTAAGCAGGTCTCCCTGGGGGAGGGGCTGTGTCTGTTGGTGACATTGGGGTATAACGATCACCCAAGCCATCACAGGATGTTCAGAAAGTTCTGATTCTGAAGTGGGAGCCAAAGGACAACATTGTCCTTGGGGCTGAGTGAGATTTGTCTCCATGTGGCCTCTGCAGACACGATGTCCATTCTTACCTTACTAGCCAGACTTGGGAAGGGCCAAAGTCAAGTCACCTGAGTGAAACTGCTCCTTCAGTTCCATGCCGTTCAAGGAGTAGGTCTGCTACGTACTGACCACGGTGGATTCTGGGGTGTGCTATTGAGACCGTGGGAGGGTGTGTGTTTTGCCAACAACCAGGAGCTCTGCTAGCTGACAGCTTTCCCCTTGACCACTTCAGATAATCCTGGCCATCCTGGTGTCCTGGCTGCTCTGCTTCATCTTCACAGTGACGGATGTCTTCCCTCCTGACAGCGCAAAGTACGGCTTCTACGCTCGCACGGATGCCAGGCAGGGCGTGCTTCTGGTGGCCCCATGGTTCAAGGTTCCTTACCCATGTAAGTATTCCGGGGGCCAGAGAGATCAGGAGCCAGGCAGAAAAGCCTTCTTTGTCCCAGAACGTCTCCTGCAATTCTCACCATTCTGGTCATTAGAGGATTAGACAGCAAAAAAGGGAAAGTCCTGTTCCCAGAGGGCAGTCATCAACACACGGAGAGACCAGTTCCCTTCTTGGATTAACCAGTTGGGTTTTTGGGGTCCACTAGGAGAAAATCCCGGGTAAGGGGTCTCTTTCCATATCTGAGCTCTGGTGGCTGGGATTTGAGGGCAGCTGCTTACAAAGGCAAGTACAGACCTGTTGGTCCCAGAGCTGCCATAGTGAAAAGGCTTGATTGGGAGGGCCTGAAGATTAGCAAGCGAACTGCTCAACCATGATGGAATTTATGTAATCTTTTAATGGGTGGCAGTAATCCTTTTCATTTGGTCCAGCTGTAGAGGTAAATTGATAGTCACAAATGGCCGGAAGCCCGGTCTTAAGTTGTAATTTGAGTGTTGAGTAACTCTTGGAGGAAGAAGAAGAGAATATCCCTAGCAGAGGTATCACCTGGATTCGTGAGTGCACTTTCTAGACCCTGGCCCCAGGAGCAACCCGTGTGCACCCAGTGGCTGTGACGTGCTTGGTGGTTCTATTGGGGAGACTCTATTCCCAGCATTTGGGTTTTTATTAGGATCGGAACCTGAGCTTAGCCAATCTATTCCCTTGTTTAGCCATCTTATTTTCATATTGTATAATGGCAAGGAGGAAAAGCAAAAAAAGACAACAATATTAAGGTTGGGTGTAAGATGACTGCCATGAGCGTGTCGAATGACGAAGACGTCGGTGGTTGTTCCTTTTGTTCTCAATATATTACGAAAACTTCAAAAAGTTTCATCTTTCTGAAATAGCATTCTCATCAGATCATATGGTGTAAGTGTATATTTATATATACCTATCCTTTTTCCAAAAAATAATGTGCATAGTTCATAAACATACCTATAATCCTGGATAAATTAAAAGGCATTGGCGAGGCCGTCGGGAGGAGGCGGAGGGCAGCGGTAAGAGGAAGGCCCCATGGCACATGCGGAACGGTCCTCTCTGCCTGTGCAGGCACTCCCTAGTGAGCTCCAGTAGGAACACCGCTGGGCTGGCCAGGAGAAGCAGCTGTTCATGTCCTGAGAACAGAGAGATTTCCCCCAGGGACCTCATGGGGCCCATACAAAAGCAGGTTTGACTTTGTGGACAGAGTGCTTGGGTCGTATGGGCAGTGTGAGGGTGTGCAGGGCTGCTGTTAGCAGCAACCCTCGATTGCTGAGAACTGGTATATTGCTAGAGCTTCACTAGATAACAGGGCACCCCCAGAGACGTAGTCCTGTGTACTCTCCAGTGATTTGGCTCCATCCAAAGACAGGCTTTCAAATATCTACAGCAGTGGTTCTCGATCTTTAGTGTGTTAAGGATTACCTGTTATCAGTAATGTACAGATTTCTCTTCCAAAATGCCAACAGTGCTAACATTGAGAAACCTTGCTGTAAAGTTACAAAATAAATGAAAGATTCTAGGTAAAAGGAGAAATGCAATAACATATTTAAGAGAGAAGACCAAAAGCCAACAAGGTTTTAAAAATAAATATATCTAAACAAAAAAGGATCAGAATAAGAATCCCCCCTCAAAATCAAGACACTGAAATGAAAGCACAATGCTATTACATCAGTATCAAGGTACCAGTAAGAGAAGATTATTTAGAGAAAGCAAAGTGTTTCTTGGTAAAGAAGACCTCTGGGTGAGGGAAATCCACCCCAAACCAACCCAGAGGTGAGATGCTGACACTGTTGCCCATGAGCATAGAACATGCTGTGCCCTGCCTGTGGACCTGTGACCAAGTACCTCTGACCCCTGTGTCCTCTGCCTCCTCCCACAGGGTGAAATAGCTCTACCCTCAAACACTCTCCAGGCCTGTTCTGCACATCTGACTTCACGTGTCATCTTTCCCTTCCCCTTTTCCTAGGACACAAAGGCCAGTCCCCTCTGGTGGCTCAGGTGGCATATCAAGTCCTTCCTAAACTTGCCTCCCACCCCGTGTGAGTGCTCTGCTTCCACTGGCCTGCCCTGTCCTTTCATCTCCCCTCTCAGATGCGCCCCATCCTTCAGTGGCCACCGCCATCCCCACCTCCTCCTGTAGTCCTGCCCCTTTCCCGACTCCCTCACTTCTCCTCCTGGTGACCCAGCTCGGCTGTATTCATTTGAAGTTGCCCCATCCACTCCCTGGGACTGTTCCCCGAGCTACAGTGTGGGCTCCTGCGCAAGAGACCACATTTTGTCTATCTTTCTTTTTCCACTGTGCTTTATACCTGGTTGGTGTATCATACCTGATGGTTCAAGGGAAGCAGGGCTGGCTCCTTTATCAAAGGAGACTATTCATTCGAATGCTGAAAGAGACCCTTGCTATTTTTATCAAGAAAGATCTATGGCTCTCAAGTCCAAATAGATGTACTTTTAAAGAAAAAAAAGTTTAATGAAGAGTTAAGTAAATCCAGATACTCAAAATGAAATCACAGTGGGATGTCTTTTTGCTTTTTTAAATGAAACTATTTAATTTCCTATAAATTGTTTCTGATTTACTTTGAAAATTAGGCCCTGGCATTATAGTGGAGAAGGGCTGTCCAAACTGCAATTTCAATTTAGCTGGCGATTTTTCATTGCTTTTGCATGTGATGCCATCCCCTGGGCAAGGTCACTTATTTTGTACCATGCTCTGTGCAGCAAGGCTGTGAATTCGTCTCATAGGAATTGCTATCCAACACTGCAGGCCATGTTAAATTGTTATTTAGTAGATACCGAGCGAGACTTTGAATCAGGAAGAGAAGCAGCCACCTCTTCTAGCCAAGAGGTTTCTTCTTCTAAGTAAAGATGCAGAGCAGACCGTCCTCATATGGCCACCTCCCCTGCCCCAGTGATGTCCCAGGCATCTGGTACATTCATGATTAAGATTTAAAAGTGAACAATTTCCATGAGCTTCAAAATCTGAGTGGATCTCGCAGGGTCCTCCAGCTTTCAGGTCGATATCCGGTAACTGGCCTTACAACTTTTGCCTCCCCTCTGGGAGCACTCACGGTGGTTTTCCTCCCTCAGTCCAGTGGGGACTGCCCACTGTGTCCGCGGCCGGCGTCATCGGCATGCTCAGCGCCGTGGTGGCCAGCATCATCGAGTCTATTGGGGACTACTACGCCTGTGCGAGGCTGTCCTGTGCCCCTCCGCCTCCCATCCACGCCATAAACAGGTAGGTTCCCTGGGGCCAGCGCCTTGTTACTTTGCTCTTGGGCTTCAGTGACCCCAAAGACAAAGCCTAGCGCTTTAGCATGAAGGCAGCCAAGCAACAGGACTACTACTTGGATTTTTGTTGTCAAACACATCACTGCCCCTCGTTCACTTTCATTTTCCTCTTCCTGACGCAAAACAGAATTCCTGCCTTCCGTCACTCTGACGATCAGATAAAATACTCTCCCCAAAGCACTTTAAGCCTTAAATGCCCTGAAACAAATGCCAAGCATCACCCTTGTTCTTTGCTTGGTTTTGTGTCATTTGAGAAGGACACACACACACACACACAAACACACACACACACACCCTACCTGTCACTTTCTTGTCTTGTTCTTCTTGATTTATTTCTTATATCTTGTCTTTTTCTTGATTTATATCTTATCTTTGTTTTTCTTGTCTTGTTTTTCCAACTGTTCTTTTTTTCCCCTGCAAACTAAAATTTTAGATTCTTTGGAGTAAAACAGGCTCTTAACTGTTTATAGGATTATTTCTTTTTTTCTTTTCATTTCTTTTATTGAAAGAGCACCCAGGCTGGAGTGCAGTGGCTATTCACAGGCACCATCATAGTGCACTACAGTTTCTAATTCCTGGGCTCCAGCGATCTTCCTGCCTCAACCTCCCAAGTATCTGGGACTATAGGCTTGAGCCACCACATCCGGCTATACAAGGTTATTTCTGAGCTACAAAGATTACCTATTTTTCTTCTGTATTCTACCATTCCATCTTGGCTGGCACAATCAGACAGAAACACGGGAATACCTTTTTCTCACATCTGTAGTGGAAACCTTAGCAGCAGACAGTAACTGCTCTAGGTCTGTCTAATAGATGCACCTCAGCTGTTCCTAAGGGTAGGTGCTGTGTAATCTGTTCACAATTACAATTCATACAAATAGGAACAGGAAGAGGAAGGAATAAATGAAATCTGCAGGATCTAGAGGTTTATGAGCTGTGGGAGTTATACCCTCAAAACACTTGGTCTTTAGATTCTGAAAGTCGATAGGGAATTGACCCTAAGGAGGCTGCAATGAAAAAAAAAAATAGTCCAGGTCACCCCCTGGTCCCACCAGCTGCTGCCCCTGCAAAGGGATTGTGTGTGATGAGACCTGTGGGCTGGTTCTTGGCATGTCCTGCACTGGTTCTGTTGGGATTTTCTGTCCTGGTTTCTCTAATGGAGCTGCTGCATGTGGTCAAAATACCTGTATATCAATATACAATATCTGTATATCAATACCTGTATATCAGTCAGGTTTAAAAGTTTCCGTGTTTATGAAATTACAAAGCATTTCCTTCCTCATGAAACTGGATTTTAATAGTAACGGATCAAATTCGTATGATTTATTTCGACACACAGCTCATGTTTGTCTTATATTCACACAAATGCTTTATTTTCTGGCTAAAATCCTTTGTTTGCATTTGGAATAATTTTAAACCACCTGTGTCTCGTGTGATTTAGAGAGGTATGCTTCTCAAAATCGCATGAGCACGGACATTCTGTTACATGCCGGTTCTGCCTCAGGTCTGGGCTGGGGCCTGAGACTGCATCTCCCATTTCCCCAGGGTGTGGAAGCTGCAGGTCTGCGGACCCGGCTTCTTTGGGTTGCAGATGTTGGGAGGCTATTTCCGAGTGTTTCTTCTTTGAATGAATGTTTTTCTTTCCCCGATACCTTTACATTTTAGGGGGATTTTCGTGGAGGGTCTCTCGTGTGTTCTCGATGGCATATTTGGTACCGGGAATGGCTCTACATCATCCAGTCCCAACATTGGAGTTTTGGGAATTACAAAGGTACAAATATTGTTCTAATTACATGGTTGGGTCACTAAACATTCATCATGTTATTGAGTGTTCTGACCACTGCAGGTTTCAAAGGGAAGGGATGCCAGTTCTGAGATTGTCTTGTCTCTCCTCCTCTTCTCTTTAGGGTTTTAGAGGGCTTTTTTTGAGTCTCTCCTCACGTGGCTGGCCTGGAAGGGAGGGAGGCACTCAGGTGCTATCATTCCTTCAAACAGTCTACAAATATTTATTATGCCCCAACCCTGTGCCCAGCTGCTGTTGAAGGCACCTGGGCTACATCAGTGGATTAAACAGTGAAGTGTACATTCTAGCAAGGGAAGAGAATCAACAGTAAGCCTACTGAGTCAGCAAATGATACACAGGATGCCAGCTGTGATAAGCACTGAGGAAACAACATGGGGCAGGGTAGGGGATGATGGGGAGAGGGCGATTAAGTGTTAAATAGTAGCCAGGCAACCTTGAACAAAGACCTGAAGGGTGGAGGGAGGCAGCCTGCAGGTGACCTGGGGAAGACTGTTCCAGGCAGGCTGCGTACAGGGGTGTGGTAGCCCTGTGCTGGGAGTGGAAGATCAACAAGGAGGTCACTGGGGCGGGAACAGGGGGAGGAGGGAAGGAAGAAGAGCAGGTAGGCCGACAAGGTGACTATGGGTTCTGCAGGCCCTATAGGCGCAGCCACAGACACTAGGTGGAAGGGGTGCCAAAGAGCACATAGCTCAATCTGATTTTTTTTTTCCTGTGATGGGAATAGACCATGGGGGTGCAGGGGAGGAGGCAGAAATGGGAAACCAAGTGGTGGTGTCACTAGTTTTAGATGAGCGATGATGCCACTCACTATAGAATTATGTTGATCTTATATTAAAGAATGGTTTCTGAACCTTAGCAGCAGGGTCCTTGTCCTTCAAATGAAATCTGATGTGGAGTCTAGTGGATAAAACAAGTCACAGTGAGTCACCAGGTTGAAGCAGGGCCTGGACCCGAGCCTGGCACACTTGCCTCTCCTCCCCACCCACACCCCGACATATAAACCTAGGGCTGCCTCACCCCAAAAGCCTGCTCCCAGGCCTTTCAAGTTTATTACTTTATACTCTAGTGTATATTTACATAAAATTTATTATCGTAGCTGCCTGAGGCCAGAGAGTACTGCCTGCCAGGGGATGCAGCCCGACCCACTGCCAGCAGTGGTGTGTTGTGCAGCTACAACTGTTCTGACTGGCTCACCCTCCCTGACCGCCCACGCAACTCACAGGTCTCCCTCACCTGGGAACTGTTTGACCTCCACCCTGCCCAGCCCCCACGTGAGATTTTTATAACCAGATAAAACGAAACCAGATACTAAGTTAGATTAATCTTGATTGCACATCCAGGTGAGAGGGAATGGCACAAGCACATGCATGCATGCCTGGTTTGTTCATTGGTTTTCGCTAAGTTGGCAGGTCCGTGCCAGTGCCTGGCTTCAGGTGTGCAGATAGCCCCACCTGTCTGTTGCTCCCGGTTTACGGGGCCTGCAAGGGAAGGTGCCTGATAGGCACCTCCTCCAGCCCCATCCCTGGGGCCCTGGTGCTGCCCAGCACCTGAGAAGCAGGTGATGCACACAGGGAGATTAGGGCCAGGTCCCATGGGCACAGAATAGGGCCTAAGCCAGGCCGGTCTTTAGGCAGTTTGCTGCCACAAGCCCATAGGCACATAGCTGATCTCCGAAAAGTACAGCCAGCCCTCCTTAGCCACGGATTCCATATCCATGGATTCAACCAGCTTGGGATGGAAATTATTTGAAAAGCTATCACTTATGTATTAAACACATACAGACTTTTTTCTTGTCATTATTCCCTAAACAATATAGTATAACAACTATTTACATAGTATTTGCATTGTATTAGGTATTATAAGTAATATAGAGATTATCTAAAATACATGGATGCATATAGGTTATATGCAAATACTTTATATTAAGGACCCAAGCATGCTTTGATTCTGGTGTCCATGGGAGGGCCTGTAGCCAATCCCCTGTGGATACTGAGGACGGCTGTGGTAGTCACATTGTTGTAGATGACGGGACTGTCGGAGCAAACAGTTTACTAAGCCTCCTCCCCTCTGTACCTCTTTAAAAACACATCGTCATGTAACATGACCAAGACACATGACCAAGACGATTTGGGGACTAATTATCTTTATTAAAATTTGAATGGTGCCCACTTATCCTCACAAGTTACCCTGCCAGCACTTTGTAACGAGCTAATTGATTTTCGCTCTGAATCCCTGTGGACTCGGTCATTGGCGCCGCTTCCCCAAGGCCAAGGCAGCCTCCAACCAGAGTGTCAGCTCTGAAATCCGTTTTGCGTCACCCTGAATCATCAGACTTGATTCCCCAAGAAAAGGGTATGATCCGTCCATCTACACAGCTGCCCTGGAGTGCAGAAGTGGAACTTGCAGCAGAAATTTCTCTGTGGCCTGAGCCATGCAGCTGATGGGTGGGCAGAACCCTGCCTGGGAGAAAGGAAGCAGGAGTTCTAGGCTGTATCCTGCCCCTTGTCCATCTGAAAAACTCCAGAGGAGTCACTTTTCTGAGAACTCAGCTCTGAAATCCTGTGGTTCTAGATCTGTGCTGTCCACCATGGTGGTCCCATGTGGCTGTTTCAGTTTAACTTCATTAAAATTAAAAATTCCAGTCCCCAGTGGCACTAGCCACACTTCAGGGGCTCAGTGGTCACATGTGGCTTCCTGACTGCCAATGGACAGCTCAGATAAAGAACATTTCCAGTATCATGGGAAGTTCTGTGGATAGCACTGGTCTAGGCCGCTGCACCAAACTTTCAGGGCACGCGTTAATATAAAGTGGATGAGCTGCATCTCTTCCAAAGAACCTGCCTCTATTTCCTGGCAGCTGTAATATTTGCAATCCTTTATCTTGACTGTTTGATCGAGAGTTCTGGTCACCTACCCCACAGTGTGTTCTGAAGTTCTGAGGAGTTGGAGTCCACATGTGTGACTTACCTGCTGAGTTTGCTCTGATGTCTGTCCTATAGGAAGGGGCAGCATGACATAGGTGGGGGCACGACTGCTTTGGATTCCAGCTCTGGCTCTATCACTTTGCTGCAGTGTCACCACAGTCAAGTTAGGGCCCCTTAGAGTGTTTTATAAAGCTAGCCTGCAGTGTGTTGTGGCAGTCCTGTCATGTGGGGTGCACAATAAGGGCTGTGTGTCATTGTTGTAGCCCTTAGTTTATTCCTAGGCAGGGAATAACTACTGTATCCCTGGCTTTGGTCGTGTCCAAAGGAAGGTCATTCCTTCTCTTTGCTACGTTCCACACTGTTGAAGGCTCTGGAAAGTCGGAAATCCAGCGTTGATTTCCTAAAGTCCCAGAGGTGGGGCCGCGGTTCAGGAAGGTCAGGAGGGAGGCACAGAGGAGATTGCAGGGTGTGGGCCGAGTACAGGATCAGTACCAGGAGAGCAGAGATTTTAGGGCTGTATCTCTGGTGTTCAGAACAAAAGCATATAAAAGGTGCTGTTAATGTTAGTTAGTGTTAATATTTGTTGAACAGAAGAATGGCTTTGTTGGTGCTTGTTTTTCTGCCTGCATCAGAGGCAGGTCAGTCTTCAGGCATGGTTTTTGTGTAAGATTCATTGTTCACGCACCCCCCGGGGCCAGCCCGGCCCCTCCCACCACACACCTAACAGTCCTGCCGGACCCTGTGTGAGTCTTTGCACAGGCTGTTCCCTCTGCCTGCATGCTGTTCCTTCAGCGAACGCCTCCTCGCCCCTCAAGGCCATCTCCAGCAGCCCTCCCCGGCTCTTCAGACTTTCTCCCTGCAGCTGGGCCCCCACGCAGGGAACAGCGTGGCCATGCAGTGAGCTGATCACAAGCCTGTGACTGACTCGTCTTTGTATCCACCCACCCCAGTCTAACCAGTGCTGTTCACTTAGTAGGTCCTCAGAAATGTTTGTGGAATATCAGGCTATTTGTAAACAAAAGCCTTGCTTATCCTGTGGTAGTTGCCAAGGACATGTCACCTTTGCTTGATTCGTCAGTTTGTGTGATCTTTGTCATTGCTCCCTGTCTTCTGTGGCGTGGGAAGGGGCCGGACACAGTGGCCGAGTCCAGCTGGGTGGCCGTCTTTGACATGCACGGGAAAGATCGGGCCCTGAGGCTTGACCAGCTGACCCCGGCGTCCTCTGAGAGCTCTGTGCCGCGGTCACAGTGCGCCACCCCTGCGCCCTCCCACACAGCTGCGCCAGCCACGCGTGCCCAGTGGGCGCTCGAGGTGGCCAGTGCAAGTAAGGAACTGCACTTAAAATTTTGTTTTAATCACTTTAAGCAGCCATCTTCTCACTGTGAGTCATACATCGAACCCTGTGGACACTGCCCCAAACAATTCTGGAACCTCCTTGCCCCACTTTATGTCTTCAGATATTTTCCTGGAAGAGGCAGCACAGAATAGGGCCAGCAGTGCAGGATTCTTGAGCCAGGTGCAGCTCCACCTCCTGCTGTTGGGTGACTGCAAGCCACGTGGAGGCTGCTGGGGGAGGGCAGAGATCAGGTGGAACAGACAAGGATGCGACCATTGGGGAAAGCCATCCATGGTGCTGCAGAGGCCCCGAGCGGGGGCCGAGTCCTGGAGTCAAGGAAGGCTTTCAGAGGAAGTAGCATTTAGGTTGTGTTCAAAGGATATGTCTGGGAACTGGCCAGGAAGGCAAACAGCTCCCAGCACAACCGGGGCTGGGACACAGGAGGGAGGGCCAGCCGGGGAGGCTTTGTTGGGAAGAGCAGAGAAATGGCTTTTATTTCATGAGCACCAAAGGATGTGAGCAGGGGACTGACCTCACCCAAATCCGTGTGTTAAAAAGGTCACTCCGTGGCAATGTCGAGGACAAGTGGACGCAGGAGAGGCAGAGGCGGCAGGCCCAGGTGGGAGGCTGTCAGATGGCTCAGTGCTTGCTAGCTACCATCTAGACTGTTTTGTGCGTGTCTCATTTAGGCCCCAAACACAAACCACACAGCTTGCCTATGACACAGATGAGGATCGTCAGGTCCCAAAAGGCCAAGTCCCTTGCCTGGGCACGTAGTCAAGGGCAAGACAGGGCATGGATGCAAGGCAGCGGCAGGGCTGAGTCCTCACCCCTGGGCCCACTGCAATGGCTCCTCTCATGGGCAAGGTGCTGCGAGCAGAGGGGGTTGCCTGGGTGTTTGGGGTGGGTCTGATATAGCGCATGGGGAACTAGCGCTGTGGCTGACAGGCTTCAGGGAGGGCCGACTTGTTGAAAGGTGGTACAGGGAACCTAGGGGAGAGGCAGGGGCGAAGTGTGGCTTTTGCATTAGAGACACAGGGTCATCCCAGCTGATGATCACATCAGGGCATTGGAGACCCAGGACCTGAGCACAGGGGACGTCACCTAGGCATGGAGAAGCCATGGGCAATCCTGTGGGTCACCCACGGTCAGGCCAGAGGAGTCAGCTGGGGAGAGGGGAAGGTGGCAGGTATCTGTTCTGGATGTCTCTAGAGTAATTCATGGTGATGTACACTGAAATCAGTCCCTGTTCACAGAAAGTTTGAAGACTAATCAAGGTTTTGCCTGAGGACTCCATCACAGTTGTCCTGGGCCCCGGGAGGCCTGGGTGGAGTCCGGGCTCCTGGAGGACAGCCAGTGACCTGCCCTGCCTCTGCCGTCCCACAGGTTGGCAGCCGCCGGGTGATACAGTGCGGAGCAGCCCTCATGCTCGCCTTGGGCATGATCGGCAAGTTCAGCGCCCTCTTCGCGTCTCTTCCGGATCCCGTGCTCGGAGCCCTCTTCTGCACGCTCTTCGGTAAACCTCCCCTCTCGGGCTCCTTTCTTTACATTTGCTCATTATTAATAGGGATCATTAATAGGGTTTTTGCTGACTAGCTTCATTAAGAAGATAACAATCAATTTCTGGGGGTTTTTTTTGTTTGGTTGTTTTTTTTTTTTTTTTGAGACAGAGTCTCGCTTTGTTGCCCAGGCTGGAGTGAGTGCCATGGCATCAGCCTAGCTCACAGCAACCTCAAACTCCTGGGCTCAAGCAATCCTCCTGCCTCAGCCTCCCGAGTAGCTGGGACTACAGGCATGCACCACCATGCCCAGCTAATTTTTTGTATATATATCAGTTGGCCAATTAATTTCTTTCTATTTATGGTAGAGATGGGGTCTTGCTCTTGCTCAGGCTGGTTTTGAACTCCTGACCTCAAGCAATCCATCCGCCTCGGCCTCTCAGAGTGCTAGGATTACAGTCATGAGCCACTGTGCCCGGCCAATTTCTGTTTTAAAATACAAAAGGATATGTCAGGGGTGGGGAACCTGCAGCCTTAAGGCCACATGTGGCCCTCCAGATCCCCGAGTGTGGCCCCTCGGCGGAATCCAAACTTCCCAGAACAAATCCCTATTGTAAAAGGATTTGTTGTGTAAAATTGGATTCAGTCAAAAGGCCGCACTCAAGGACCCAGAAGACCACATGAGACCCAGGGCCTGAGCGCCGGGGGATATCGACCCAGTGTGGCCTTTTGACCGAATCCAATTGTTCAGAAGAAATCCTTTTGAAGACATAACTTATGTCTTCAAAACATAAAAACTTAACATAACCCTGAGTTGAAATGATGTTAAAGGCAGAACCACCAATAAGAATAATTACGCTATGAAAACTTAGACTGAATTTAGTCTCTTTAATTAGCATTTCCAGTGGATTTAATTCAGATACCTTCCCCTCTGAAAGGGCCATTAAAAACAGACCATTTTTACATTGGGACTCTGGATTTTATCTCTGTGCCATTCAGTTGTAATAATCAATTCACCAGTTACTTGGTTGGGTTTCCCAGTTTAATGCAAATGTTTGCATAGAGAGGAAACCAATGTCCTTAGTTTCCTCCTCAATCTAAGGAAAACTTCATGTGATGCTTATGCCCCTTTCTAAAGCCCAAATAGTGTTTGGGCTGAGGGACCCTTTGGAGCCTCACCTGACCCTACACCTTCCCCCTTCCTGCCACGGCCTGATCTCCAGTTTGCTTCTGCTGGACAGAGGGGACATCAGGGAGCCGCTGTGGGCAGTGTGTCGTCCACTCTGTGGTGGGCTCGGTGGGACTCGTGGTCTGCTGTGTTTGTCTCTCCAGGAATGATCACAGCTGTTGGCCTCTCTAACCTGCAGTTCATTGATTTAAATTCTTCCCGCAACCTCTTTGTGCTTGGATTTTCAATCTTCTTTGGGCTCGTCCTTCCAAGTTACCTCAGACAGAACCCTCTTGTCACAGGTAAGGAAGCCAGGCCTTGAATCTTGGGGGCAGAAGCTGGAGCCATAGCTCTTCACTGGTTGGAATGGACTTTGGAACTTCAGGAATTGTTTCGGTGAACATTCTTTCGTCTATACAGCTCTTCAGATCTCACTTTGCACCAGGGGCTTTTCGCTGTCGTGTACACATATCCGATGTGGCTGCTAAGGCCTCTTTTACCAGGACCCTCCCTGTGGGAGAATTCCTGTCTGTAAAACCTTTTGATTTTTCAAACTAATCGCTATATTAAGATGTATGCTTTCTTGAAACTGAGCTTCATAGACTTCGAAACACATGTTTTTCTTTTCTTTTTTCTTTTTTTTTTTTTTTGGTGACAAAATTTTACTCTGTCACCCAGGCTAGAGTGCCCTGGAGTCAGCCTAGTCACAGCAACCTCAAACTCCTCCTGAGTTCAAGCAATCCTCCTGCCTCAGCCTCCCTAGTAGCTGGGACTGCAGATACCTGGCTAATTTTTTCCATATTTTTTAGTAGAGACGGGGTCTCGCTCTTGCTCAGCCTGTTCTCAAACTCCTGAGCTCAAGCAGTCCTCCCTCCTCAGCCTCTCAGAGTGTTATTAGGATTACAGGTGTGAGCCACCACTTTTGGCCAAAACATATATCTTTCTACTGGGAGTACAGCTACTTTGAATTTAAGACTAGCCTTTTTAACTTCTACTTTGTATTTTAATTCCCTGATGTCATGAAGAATAAACAAGGAAGCATCTTAAGAAATAGCTATTGTTACAGATTATATTTTAACAAATGCAGAATTGAGAACCATCTTGTATATTTTGAGATAAAATTCACATAACATAAAATTAACTACTTAAGAGTGAAGAGTTCAGTGGCATTTATTACATTCACAATGTGAAACCATCACTTCTGTCTAGTTTCCAAAACATTTCATCACCTCAAATGAAACTCCGCACTCAGGGAGCAGTGATTCCCCGTCGCCATCCCCCCTCGCCCAGCCCCCGGCAGCCACCACTCTGCTTTCTGTTTCTTTGTGTTCACCTAGTCTAGGCATTTCACATAAACAGACTCACAAGATATGGGGCCTTTTGTGTCTGGCTTCTTTCACTTAGCATGTTTTCAAGACTGGTACATGTGGCCCGTAGAAGTACTTCATTCCTTTTTCTGACTAGATAATCCAATGTGTATACACACACACACCACAATTTGGTTATCCATTCATCCACTGATGGTCGTTCGGGTTGTTTCCACCTTTGGCTGTCGTGAGTATTGGTGTACAGATACAGTCAGTGCTCCTTATTCATGATAGTCATGTTCTGTAAGGTTGGCGCAAATAGCAAATACCGAGCCGTTGTGCCTAGGGAAAATGTGGCCAACAGCACTGCGGCTCATATCTGAACGAACCTTACCTAACACGCGCCACAGCCTTCGTGCACCTAGGCACACTGGACACCACCCCAGCGCACTCGGTGGCCGTTTTAAACAGCGGAATCACCAATAGAAAGCACCAAATGTGACACACATGCTACCAAACAGACTGCCAAAAGGACGCTTGTTTACAATATGAGAGCCAAGCAGAAAGGCGGGGCTTCGCTTTGTTTGACTTCAGCTGAGAACGTGTGTTTGTTGGGCGACTCAGATGTTTCACTGTTCTATGCATGCCCAGGAGTGACTGAAAGTACCAAGAGTATTTCATTTGGGGTTTCTAAACAAATTTTAGTGCATAGGCAAATTGACAATTCGTTTGAGTACTTGTTTTCAGTTCTCCTGGGTACATACCTAAGAGTGGAATTGCTGGGTCTTTATGGTAATTCTGCATTTAACTTTGTGAGGAACTGCCATGCTGTTTTCCACGCTGGCTGTACCATTTTGCTATCCCATGGGCTGTGTGCAAGGGTTCTTACTTCTCCACATCCTCACCAACGCTTGTTATTTTCTGTTGAGGATCGTTACATGTTAAGCATGCAAAGTGTGTGATCTTCCTAATAATAGATTCTTGCAGCTTTTTACATTTTAACATATCACATTCATGGGAGGACATCTTTATAAATCCAGTTGCTCGTGATTGAACACCAGCTAAGCACTAATTTGTAACCCAGGATACTGAGAACTCTTGTTTGACTGCAGATACTACAGATATTTTTGTTTTGTTATCATTCACTTTGTAATGGTTGTCAGCCTTATGACGACCATTTTTTTTTATGTGTAGACTATGCCCCAGTGGCTTCCTAATTCATCATGGGATGAACATCACTCTATTAGCTTCATCTTCTATACTCCACTGTTAGGAATCTTCCTTATGGAGGTACTTTTGGATTGTTGTATTCATAGTAGTAGTTTAAGACATTATTGGCAAATATTCATCTACACATGTCCAACTGAGAAATTTACACTTCCACGCGCTGCATTGACTGGCCCATGCCATTGCTCCTTCCTGAATTAGGGGCAGGCCTGTCCCATCTGCAGTGATGACCCTTGTGTGTATGTTCTATTTCCAGGGATAACAGGAATCGATCAAGTACTGAACGTCCTTCTCACAACTGCTATGTTTGTGGGAGGCTGTGTGGCTTTTATTTTGGATAACACCATCCCAGGTATGTGGCATATATTAAAGATGCTTTTTTACATATGTGAGTTACTTTTTTGCCAAATAGAAATGGGAAACAGGAAGAGTGAATCAGTTCAGAGCCATCACTGGTTAAAACTATCTTCTAAAACAGTTGAAATGACACTCCCAGCTTCTGGGTATGAATCAGTTTTTTGCAAATAAATTAATTTGGTTCTCCCGCTGAATGACCGTTAGGACCAGCAGATGAGCCCCCTGCATGTGGTTTGATGATAGTGGGATGGGCATACCTTGAGTTCCTGCCCCGCTCCCTGCACAGCCCATGCCCAGGGCAGTGTGGCTTTCATCAACTGTTCACGCATTCCTCAGCCAGCTGGGAACAGCCTACTTCTACTTGGGGAGCCTGTCCTTTAAATAAGCCATTCCTCAGGTGGTCTTCCAGCCACCGAAGACCAAAACGCAGTGGAGGACAGTGGGCAAAAGCTGAGGTCAGTGCAGCCAGAATCAGTGACAAGAGACACGCAGAGGCTCCTGACTCTGCAACACCATGATCCCTGCGTCCGGGTGCGTTCTGTGCTGTGCACGGGGTGACAGGCTGGGATGTGATGTGGGCTCCGCCTCGGAGCCGTCCTAATTTCCTGGAGGCAGCTGCTATGGACCGTTGGAAAATGCTGCCTTAGACACACTGGTAGATTTACCTGCCTTCGAGGAAGGGTAGTTCTCATCCTTGGGCTTGAAAGATTCATTGAGATTTTTCCTTCAAAACAACCCACCTCCAAAAAGCCATAATGAAGAGGTTCCTGGGGAAGCATGGAATGGACACATCAGGCAGAAGGAATCACACACATGAACAGGTGGCAGGTGTTAGATTTAAGAGGGCCAATAACTAACACCCTCTTCTCTCCTAAGCCAGAATTAATTGAGAGAGGCGGGGCAGGAGTTAGGCAGATGAAAAAAAAATTTTTTTTTTGTTTTTGTTTTTTTTTTGAGACAGGAGTCTCACTCCGTCACCCTGGCTAGAGTGCTGTAGAGTCAACCTAGCTCATAGCAACCTCAAACTCCTGGACTCAAGCGATCCTCCCGCCTCATCCTCTCCAGTAGTTGAGACTACAGGTGCACACCATCACACCTGGCTAATTTTTTCTATTTTTAGTAGAGATGGGGTCTCTCTTGCTCAGGCAGGTCTCAAATACCTGACCTCAATCCATCATCCCACCTCGGCCTCCCAGAGTGCTAGGATTACAGGTGTGAGCCACCATTCCCAGCTGTGCAGATAAAAAAAGTCTGTATTATTAACTGAAATGCTGATGGGTTATAGCTTAGATGTTAAAAAAAGTCATGAGCTTCGTAAACATTGCACCGTAGAATCCAGGAGTTGCGAAGCTCTGTGAGCCCAGATCTTTCTCCCTGACTCATGTGTCAGGGTTCAGAGTGCCCAGGAGTGTTAGACCAGTGGAAGTTCATGCTCACAGGAGCAATTATGTGACTTTTCCCCCACCCTCCCACACTAACGTGGAGCAAAGCAATAGAAAACTTGGGCTCGTCTGGGTAGGGGGTCAGTGTGCAGTGACTGGTTGATGGAGGCAATGTATCTTACAATAGAGACTCTGAGCCCCATTTTGTAGGCTCAAATTTGCATCTTAGAGAGGTATATTATACATGGTATTTGAAAACAGATTTCGGGGAGCGGGTGGTGAGCTGTCAGACTGGATAAACCTGTTAGGAGACTGGATATATATGAAACGAGAGTTTTGTTCTCAGTGGAAGTATGAATCTAAGCATTCCTTTGTTTTATTTTGGGGTGTGTGTGACAGGTACCCCAGAGGAAAGAGGAATTCGGAAGTGGAAGAAGGGCGTGGGCAAAGGGAACAAGTCACTCGACGGCATGGAATCCTACAATTTGCCGTTTGGCATGAACATTATTAAAAAGTACAGATGCTTCAGCTACTTGCCCATCAGCCCCACCTTCGTGGGCTACACGTGGAAAGGGCTTAGGAAGAGCGACAGCAGCCGGGGCTCGGACGGGGACTCGCAGGCTGCGGTATAGCCCCAGCCGCGCCAGCCGCGGTGAGGCGCGTGCCCGTAGTTCCTGCTGGCTAACAAGAAGTGAAATATATGTTTGTATATCTACATTTACATTCTTCACCCCAGAGCTAAGACAGATCGCAAGTAGCTTTTCTGTTGTGGGTGGTGATCGTGTCTAATACGTGTCTCGCCTATCTCCTTATTTAAGCCCTTGACCCCATGCCCTTCGAGAGTGTCCATTGCTGGCCGTGGTCACTGAACTTGAAGTTCCAGGCCCCCCGTGGGAGTGGGTGTTTGAAATCCACAGTGATTCCTTGCTTTCGGTCCCCTTCTGCCACCCAGTGCTGGCTTTCCTGCAGGTTGCCTCCCAGGCTCTGGGGCTTTTTGTCTTGGGAGCCCCTGGACCCACTTCCCGTGTGTTTGACCTCAGCCTGCGCCTGCATAGACTTCCTCTGACCAAGGGGCACCAGTGTCCTCGCAGTGTCATGACTGGCTCATGTGATTCTGTTGTCCCTGATAACTCCTGTAGGAGGAGGCTGTGGCCCTATTGGAGACAGTGCTGTGGCTGCCCTGTGCCCGGGTCTGGGCATGGCCAGGTCTATACAGATGCTATTAAAAGAAAATCTGTTCGGGGGATTGGAGCAGAAGGGAAAGGACCCTGAAGCCAATGTCTGATTCTCAACTGCTCCTTCCCCCGCCGTCCTGGCCCCAGCTGGCCTCTACTTACTTGTGGCCGAGACACTATCTGGCATTTGTCACTACTGGCTGGTGTGACGGGTACAGAGTGCCGCGTAAGGGCACCAATCCGACAAGTTCACGGGAGTCTTGGCTCTGCTGTCATGTGATGCTATTGTCGCGCGCGTCTATAATTACAAGGTTTTATTCCTATTTAATGTTACTGACTATAGCAGATTTTTGAAATCAGTGTTTTTCCATGTGACCCTCTTTCCTTGCGCCCCTATTACTTGTCTCCCCCACCCCCTAATTAAGAAGAGAACCAGCATTTGTAAAGCTGTGGACACCGTCGAGGAAGCTTGTTGTAACGGCTTTTGGAGGCCAGTAACCATTGTTGTGGTTGTGTTTTGTATTGCTTGATACCATGAAAGTGTAAATACTGTAATGCCTAATCTATTTATCAAAACTGACTACTGGACCAGAGCCCAGAAACGGTGGGTCGAGTCATATGTGAATTTGTTTTGTGAAGAAGGGAAGCTGGGCAGGTACCGGACAGGGCAGCCACGTGGACTGGTCCAGCATCCAGGAAACTGAATACTCCAGTTCTCCTGTGGCAAGTCATTTCTGGCAGTCATGGCCTAAGGAGACTTTCTGTGGGTTGTCACACTTGCATGCCCATTTGATCTCGATTTTGCAGAGGGTAAGGTTAGGTCCCTTGGCCTTTCTTGTTAAAGTTGTTGCGGAAGGTGGTGGGAAAAGCAGCCAACAAGCTCCCTCTGTTAAAAGAGTTTCTAATTAATAACACTAAATTCTTTCTGAAAAAAAAAATGGTTTCTGTCGAATTTGGTTTGAAGTTTTTCAGCCGAAGGAAAAGCCTGAGATAGGAAGTAGTGACCTTGCTTCGTGAGGTCATACATCTTAGGGGGTCAGTGGCCGGGGCGAGCTTTGGTGGGCAGCAGGCGTTCCCGACTCCTGTCCCCAGCAGCAGCCTCACGTCCACACGGTGCATTCCCCTCCCCTCAACCCCAGGCTGGCTGGGCTTTCCGCACTATGGTGCTGACGGCATCGCGTCTCGGCAGCCCCTGGACTCCTGGAAGTTTGGGGCTTCAGGGCTTATTCTAGAAGAACACCTCAGAGCCACTACATTGTTTTGCCAAAATCTTACTGCACATGAAGTAAAGAACTTAGACTCTAAATTACATTTAATTTTGTATATTTTTTAAAATGTGTATTCGATTCCTAGTTTAGAAGCACACTGGTTCACAATTTCCATACCTCTCAATGTGGTAAGCCCTTGAGGCTCACGCCTTTCTACCTTGAGCTGCTTTCAGTTCATTCTATTTGTATTTTGCTCAAAATCTCCAATTTCTCTGCTCTAAAAAATGGGGGAAACTGCTAACCACCCTGGAGATTTGCAGTATTCTAGCTCTCCAGGTGTGCAGAAGGACCAAATAGACAAATAAAAACAATGAGCGCCATCAGCAATTCAGGAGCAAGTTCTCTTCAACCTAACTGGGTCTCCTCCCTCCTCTGAATAACGCTCAGGCTGTGTACTTTAGATGTCCAGAAACCCGCTCCCTTCCGAAGCCTCTCCTCGGGCTGGGTTTCACTGGGAGGCTTCATCCCTGCTAGTCTGGGGGAATGCTGCAGAATCCTCTGCAAGCATTCATATCCTCCGCACCTCCGCCCTTCTTACTCCACTGGGGGGCCGTCTTTTGATATCCTGTCCAAGGAGACAGAAGGGGATCAGAGGTGGGAGAAAGGAGGGCAGCCTGCTTAGATGCCTCCCTTGAATCTGGTACTTTCTGCACAGCCTAGCGTGATTGCAGTCCCCTGGTAACTAACACATCTTGCACATGCGACACACTCACAAACTGCTTTAGGAAGTGGTCCTCCTGGTAGCACATACACTCCGGAATGAAAGTCTGTATTTGGAAAAAAAAAAAAAGAATGAATTCATCTGTTTCTTGGGTTTAAGCACACACCTGAAGGGAGGTTTTGGGGGACTCAGCAGCCATGCATGGTTGTAACATGCATGGTCATAACACTTCCCACGTCGTCGTCCCGCATTGCTAGGGCTTCGGACCATCGTGCTTGGTTTTGCCAGTAAATTGTTCTAAAATACTTTGGATGTGACTGTCCTTGCAGGCCATTCTGTCTCCAATCTCCATAGTGACCACCTATCCTGCCACCTTCACATGCCACCTGCCTGGTCCCTGAAAGCAAGCATTTGTGCTGGCAAACCCAACATGGAAAGTAGAAGGTGTTGGCAAGGACAGGAGATGATGCCATCCTCACAGTGTGGAGTCGGGGGACCCCACCACTGGTTCACAGACTAGTGGGAAATAGCTCCAGTCTTTGTAAGCGATCTTCATCCTCATTAGGAAGTTTAATGTAGATTCACTGATGTGTTTATTTTCAGAATCGTTCAGAGGATTTCAAATGTTAACTTTTAGTTAGTTTCCTAGGATTGAGCAAGGCAAGGGAAGTGGCTAAGCCATGCCGGCCGGAGTGCAGCATCGTGGGTCCTGTTGGTTTCCCATTTTCATGGTAACAAATTCACACACAGGTTTTGCTTTATACTGTAGAATACTGACTTTCATGATGACAACTTGGTTTATGCATGAATATTGCAGTATTTCCATATAGTAAAATAACATTTCTACCCAGGATAATAGTCACAGTTTTCCAGGGAGGGAATGATATAATTTTCATGACAATGTCATGTGATGATAGAATTTCTCCATTGATGAATCTCTAGTATGTGTGTATACTTTATTTACCCATCCACGTATTTTATGACCATGAGCTAAGTTGTTATTTCTTTCATTCATGTCCCTGCTGAACTATTGGTACTAGCAACTTAGATGTAAAGTTGTCAAGCCTAATCTTCAGTTAGTACCGATGCCATAAGAGTGGCCGGGCCAGACAGAAGGTGAATAAGGAGCCGAAGTGGGAGGCCTCATTCCAGAACTGGTCTGGCCAGAGAAGAGGCGGCGTCCTGCAGGCCTGGGGGTACGTTCGCTGCACGCACCGGCCTGGCCCAGCCTGGCATGGCTGGCAGGAGGGCCTGCTTGCCCGGCTGTCGCTGGACACCAGCTGTGCACCGTTAGTGCACAGCCCCTGGCCCGAGCAGTCACACAGCTCGCTTCTCCAGGGAGCCACCCCTCGGCTTCAGGGAAGAGGCCGGGGATGCAGGTGCTGCCTGTTGTACTCTGTCCCCTTATGATTTGGACACAGAGAATAGGACATCTCCCCTCCGCCCATCCTCCAGTGAGACCCGAGTGGTGCAAGAAGGCCGCCCATTTTTGCCAGTGTTCAGCTTCCGCCCGTGGACCCATGCAGCACACGAGTGCTGGGGATCCCTTTGCAGCAGCCTCACACATTCCCATCCTTTCGGGTTGTCGTTGACCGTGCCTCACCGTCACCCTGTCATCCAGCGTCTGTAGCATTGCTGTGCGTGTTTCCAGGCACTTAGGACACCCTTACCAGCGTTGCCATCTTACTGACAGTTCAAACGAATCTCCTTTTCTGTTTGTTAGTAATGACCTTTGTTTGAAACATTAATACATTTCTGACTGTTCTTACAACAGTGGGGATGCCTATATTTTCCTTGAGTTTTTGTGACTGACTTTGGCTATATACCTTTCTGGGATTTTGTTTGTTTATTTTTATTTTGCATACCGAGGGTATTTGGGGTGGGGTTGTTTTTTGAGATGTGTAATTCTTTTACGGAGTTTTTAAAAAGAATTTTCATATTGTTTTTCTAACATGGCTTCATTAAATGTTTAAGTATTTTAAAAAAAAATATGTAATATTTGGACCAGATGTTGTGAATAATAGTAGAGATAAAGCTATTTTATTCTGTATTTTTAAAACTTGTTCCGTACAAATAAAAGCTCTCCTGGACACAGTTTTGCTGTTCACGTGCCTCCTTCTCGGGCTGGTCTATAAGAAAATTGTGCAGTCGTCCGTCAATATCTGCAGGGAATTGGTTCCAGGACCCCGCTCAGATGTGAAATTCTAAGTGTGCTCAAGTCCCTGGTATAAATTGGTGTAGCACGTGTATGTGGTCTATGCACATCATCTTGCGTACTTTAAATCGTTTGTAGATTATTTATAATACATAATACTATGTAAGTGCTGTGCGAATAGTTGTTACACTGTATTTTTCAATTTATTTATTTTTTAGATATTTTTCATCTGTGGTTAGTTGAATTCAAGGATGCAGAAACCTTGGATATGAGAGGCTGATTAATTACAAGTTATTACCTAGGGAGGGAAATTGACTATTAAGAAATTCAATTCACTCACTCTAGCCTGGGCAACAAAGTGACACTCTGTCTCAAAAAGAAAAAAAATTCAATTCCGCAAGTTCAGAGGCATTACCATCATCAGGTACCTGGAAGACTGAACAGTGAAAGCTGGAGCAAAAGTACAGTCTGTCCTCCCTCCCAGAGCACTGCGACATGGGCAGGATTCTTGGAAGGATGTAGAAGGGGGAAATGAAATCTCAGAGGTGTTAAAAAGTTGGAGAATACGCCCATGCTAGCCTTTGGATGTGAACTTACGAGTCTGCTATTATAGCAACACATCTGGGGGGTGAAGACATGTTGGGCATGGTGACCAGAAAGGCTGTGTGTTCACGTGGTGGGATCACACAGTCCCAGAGCAGCCGTGGCCACTGTCGGGCTGGGTCACGCACCAGGAGGTGCTGAGTTCTGGGTGGCTGAGAAGGGCTGAGAGCGGCTCCTGAGCGTGTCGGGGCTCCAGTTCATCCCAGTGTGGCTCACTGATGGGGTATAAAGCTGCGTTCAAAGGTGCATAGATGTATTTTCCCACTTAGAGCAAACTCAGAACTACCCCATTCCTGTCTCCACCCCTGGTTCTCTGGCCACTTGAGGCATGTGTGACCACCTCAGCCACTCCTGAAGGATGTGCAGCCAGCTGCCACCCGTCCCAGTATCTTGACTGTGACCCACTGCTGGGGAGTCTACCGCAAGGTGGATGGTTTTACCTATTGAAATAAAGAACATCTGTGGTCCCAGCTTGGACCACGGCACATAGCCAGTGCTTCAGACCTCCTCTGCCTGCTCCCATGGACCCTTCCCATAGTGCACCTCCATCTGCACCAAGAGAGCCACTACCCTGAATGTTGGATTAATCCTTTATTTGCTTGTCTTCACAAGGTTGCCATATATCTGCACCCCTAAACAGTTTCCTGTTTAGCTTTGCATGTTTATGAACATTATGTAAAAGAGTGATGGTATGCATTGACATGTTTTACTCAGTGTTGTCAAGAGTCTTTCATATTGATACGTCTCTTCGATGTAGTTCATTTTCACTGCTGGGTAGTATAATTTAAGATGGACAAAGACAGAGAACATTCTGAAAGCTTCCAGAGAGACCCTGCAGAACCCAAAGCTCCAGAGCTGGGATCCATGGATGTCAGATTCTCCAGCAGCAGTTTTTTAAGGACCAAAGGAAAGAAAAATATCTCCATCCATAATCTCAAGTTGTATTTCAAGGTCATGTCAACATGGTGTGGGGGAAAGAGGAGACTTACAGATGTGAGAGCTAGAAACGGGCCCAAATGTACCAATAAATGTACATAAACCACACTCAACAGCTAAAAGATTATCACACTAGATAGCAAAACAAAATCCTGACATACCCTGTTTTCAACACTGGTGTTCAGAAGTGTGGTCTCAGATTGTTAAAGACTGCCATAAGATACGCTCAGAAATTGACAGTGAACTATAAAGAAACTATAACGTTCATAAAAGTTTTCTAAGGATTTTTATGTGTGTTGAATTTAATACTAAAATGTCTGGGCTTATATTTTGCATATTTTTAATTCCATAACTATTTTAAAAATATTTTACAAAAGTCTTAGTCTGTGATCAGCATATAGCAAAAAACAACTGATCCTTTACCACAGAAATGTCGAGAAGCTCTGGGTTATAAGAGACTGGTTTACATAAGGACATAAATTTGAAAGTAAAAGGATGTGGGGAAAATGGCATTGGGCAAATACTATCCATTATTAATACTTCAGACAAAATAAACTCTAACGTCCAAAGCATTGTTAGAAGTAGGGAGCTTCATGATGTTATGACAGAAATGCTCAATTTACAAAGAGGAGTCAGTTTTAAACAAGCATCTAGTCAGTCTCAAAATTCATGCAGTATAAATAGAAGTAGAGGGAGAGCTTGATAGGTCCATCTGCCTGTAGGGTATTCGAACACTTTTGATAAATCAGGAAGGTAAAAAAAAACAAAAAAAAACGAAAAATGAGCAAGGCTTGAAAGTGACCAGAGGGCACTCTTAGAACCCTACGTCCAATGATTATGGAATAGACATTCTTTGTAAGCATGCAAGAATGTTTCTAAAAACTGGTCTTGTTCTGAGCATTAAAGCAAATCTCAAAGTTTTCAAAAATAAGTGTTATAGAGAACAGGTTTCCTAACTATACGCAATGTAGTAAAACTGTAAATGAAAATTCCTGAGTATTTGCTAGATGGCATTTCATTTAAAAAAGAAACCAAAAATGGAAATGTCTTGAATTAAGGATATCACTTTTCCTCTGTTCTGTTCATGCTTCCTTCTGGAATTCTGATTTTACATTCATGCTGCATTCCTCACTCTCTTAAGTTTCACATATTTCACTCGTTATCTTTCTCCATTTCCTTTAAATTTTGGGAGAATTCCCTGAGCAGTTATCTAAACCACTTACTGGGTTTTGTAGACTATCCAACCTCTTGGGTTTTAGTACAGTTTTAAAACAATTTCGGTCACTTTCAAACACACAGAAAAGTAGAATAGCATCATAAACTGCCACGCGCCCATCTTCCAGCTTACCAGGTGTGGACTCTGGCCAATCGCATTCACCTACACCCCTCTATTTCCCTTCTTGTTTTGAACCAAATCCCAGATACACCACTTCATCTATGTTTCCATAGTTACAACTAAAAGGTAGACTTAGAAAATAGCCCAACGCAATGATCATGCCTTAGAAAATTAACAGTATTTCCCCAGTACGATTAAACATCCCGTTCAACTTTCCAGTTGTCCTCATAAATGTTTGAAGTAGGATCCACATGACACCTGCATTTTGCCATTGGTTGATGACTATTTCTCCCCCCCCCCCCCCCCCCGCCACCGTCCTTCTCTCGTGCTCACTCTCTCTCTTCCTTGTAACTTATTTGTTGAGCAATTTATTTGGACTGCAGTTTTCCACAAAAAATGCAAAATGCATCCCTTTAACATGTTCCTCTGCCTTGGCCAGATCCAGATTCATGGGGGGGGGAGGGGCTGAGGCACTATTTTATAAGCTGCTGTGTGTCCTTCCACCAGGCTGTCCTTCCACCGTGACGTCTGGTGGCCTCTCATTTCTTGATGTTCACAACTGTTGGTGCTCAATTCCAGGATCCATTCGTTTATTAGGGGGCATTGCATTTTTAAATTTTGTTCTGTGGTTGTATTTTAAAGGAAGACACTACCTTCCATAATGAGATTCTTTCATAAATGTACTCTCAAGTTCTACTGAAACTATATCGTAGGGACTTTGCTTTAAGTTTTCTTCCCTGTCATGTAAGTTTGTTTCATAAGGAAGCATTTCTTCCATAGAATAGCCCTTCTTTTAGACAATTGAAGCTTTTCCCGTAATCTGGTGATTTTCTTTCTGACTGCTTTTACTAAAGGAGACCTGTGTTTGTTAAATAGTAGGATTTGCAGTGGATTTGTTTGATAATTTTGTCCCCAGAGCTCATCTCATGAATTGAAAGTAAAATCCCTTAGACCTGCGGTCCCCAACCCACAGGCTGAGGATCGGTACCGGTCTGTGGCCTATTAGGGACCAGCCCACAGAGCTCCACTGCAGCCCCTCAGCCCCACCCCGTCCATGGAAAAATTATCTTCCATGGTGCGGTGGCTCACGCCTGTAATCCTAGCACTCTGGGAGGCCCAGGCAGGAGGATCGCTCAAGGTCAGGAGTTCGAAACCAGCCTGAGCAAGAGCCAGACCCTGTCTCTACTAAAAATAGAAAGAAATTAATTGGCCAACTAAAAATATATAGAAAACAAAAATTAGCCGGGCATGGTGGCGCATGCCTGTAGTCCCAGCCACGTGGGAGGCTGAGGCAGAAGTATTGATTACTATGCTATATAGCCTAGGTGGTAGTAGGCTGTGCCATCTAGGTTAGTGTAAGTGCACTCTATCATGATATCACAACAACGATGCTGCCTAACGATGAATTTTTCAGAATGTATCCCCATCATCAAGCCACGCATGCCTGTATTTGGTAATACAGCTTGAATCTTCCTAGTCTGAAAATCCGAAATCTGAAATGCTCCAAAGTCTAAAACTTTTGAGCACCAGCCTCATGCTCAAAGAAAATGCTCATTGGAGCATTTCAGATTTTCAGGTTAGGGATGCTCAACTGGTTGAGGATAATGCAAATCTTCCAAAATAAAAATAGCCTCCAAAAACAAAAACAAAAATACCTGAAATTCAAAACACTTCTGGCCCCAAGCATTTCAGATAAGGAAAACTCAGCCTATATCATAGACTAAGGAAAGCCCCTGTACTTCTCTAAAACTATTAATAGTATAAAACCTTGTACTTCCTCAAATTGTACATGGCACGAAAGTAACAGTTGTAGCCAAATATATCTCAGTAAAAATGTGAAAGTGCTAAAGCTACCTCATATGTATTTGCTACCTTTTGTCCTGCATGAGAAGGTTTTGCCTAATAAATGACACGGCTTGGTGGATAAAGTCTTCCAGAACATTCCATCCTTGGGGGAAAGAAAACAATGGGGCTTGGAACCACAGGCTCAAACTGGAGGAATGACTCTCAGATGGTGGGATTTAGGCATCTGCCCCCTGAGCTGTGCCCAGAAGTGCAGGGAGCAGGCTCGTAATCCCCGACCCACAAACCCACACAGCAAGGCAGCCCTTGTCTTAACTGGCTCATGTTGTCTCCAGACACATTCCTGGGCAGAGCAGCAAGAAAACTCTTTTTCCATTCCAGCCCTGACCTTCCAACCCTGTGGACATACTGTGAGCCTCAAAACCCCAATTCATACCACTTAGGAAGCAGCTGTCTTTGGAGACTCAAAGATGCCAGGGGGTCGTGTGTGTGTGTGTGTGTGTGTGTTCATGTACATATAATTTTTAATATATTTTTAACGTAATTTTGTGTTTTTTTTGTTGTTTTATCCCTTAGGAAGCAAGTGATCCATTGTGGCATCAGGAAAATTCTGAGAACGAGTCTGAAGCAGGAGGAATGACCCTTCAGGGAAGTCCCCTAGAAATGAACTTCTTGCCCTACAGAAGACTTACAGAAAATTAAAAAGATTTCACCTGAAGTAGGACCATAACCATTTTGATTGTGTTTCAGTGACCAGATAATGAGCTTTGCAGGTAGGCAGATCTGTGCCCAGATCTCAGAAAGTCCTTTACCCAGCCATGTTGAAGACTTCTATTTTCCCATTCTTCCATGGCTGTGGAATTTCAGGAGGGTACAAGACCATAATCCCAGCCTGGCTTGTTGCTAAGTGTGGTCATGTGACCAGGCTCTGGCCATGAGGTGTAATCAAGGCTGGAGTTTCAACTTTTATTACAGGTCATGCTCTTAAAGGTAGATGTTTATATGTTTACCCCAATCTTTGCCTTTTCCCAGACTGCTGAAAAGTAGAGGTGGTGGCCAACCAATGTGGTCCATGCAGACAAGGACAACACCTGGGAGAGCAGGAAAATACAAGAGAAGGATCCTGAACCCCTGATAGCTTCTTCTGATGACAGAGAGTAGCCCAAACTTTGGCATGAGAGAAGTATACTCGCTCAAGCCATTATTACTTAAGTCTCTGTCATAGCAGCCAAAATGAGATACTAACTATTGGTGGTTTTATAGATAAAAAAAATAATCTGAAATGAGAATACAGTTTACAGAGCTGAACCTAACAATTGACCAGCTATGTTGTCTTGAACATGTAACTTAAACTCTGGTTCTCCGTTTTCTTTATAAAATGGAAATAAATACTCATCCGGAGTTACAGAAGAGATTACAGGGGTTAAGATATAGACCCTCAGCAAGTTAGTTTCCATTCCTGCTGAATTCCTTTCCAGGTCTTGTAGGCACACACACAAATATTTTTACAGACCCACAATCATGTTGTTTGTGCTTTAACTGGAAGAAAGAATTGGCCAGGCCAGAGCTGAGACTTGGGTATGTCAATCTGGGGAATGGTGAGTCAAGGTGGCCCAGAATTTTCAGAGAGCCACATAGACAGCAAGATGTATTGCCTGAATTTGACCAGCATCCGGGAGGTCTGTGGGACGTATCCTGGACTCCATTCACAAGTGGGTCTCAGATGTCTATACACGTGTGGTGGGCAGGATGGGGTGCCGGGTGGGGAGTGGGGTACTGGGCTACATTCAGAGCTTGATGTTCAGGGAAGAGCAAGAAATAAACCATTATTTTCAGGTTCTTTTCACTGTTGATGTCCTGAAACTATCAAAGGAGTATGTGCTCATTGTGACAAGTGAAACAATGGAATCAATACAGAGATGTAAAAAGTGAAAACTTTTCAACCCCACCCCACCGTGCAGTAACCATTGTTACCCACCGGGTGTATCCTTTCACGATGTTCTCCTGTTCAACAACTTATACAAGTAGAAATGCACACATGCAAGGGTTACTCTTGCCTATTTATTTTTACTGAAGCACAATAGTAGCATATTACCCTCTGCAGCTTGCTTTTTTCACTGGACAATAATATAGCATGGACATTCCTACCAATGGGAAGATATAGATCTATCTTCTCCTATGCATTGAGATACAATTTTTTTTTTTTTTTTTTTTGAGACAAAGCCTTGGTCTGTTGCCTGGACTAGAGTGCCGTGGCGTCAGCCTAGCTCACCGCAACCTCAAACTCCTGGGCTCAAGCAATCTTTTGCCTCAGCCTCCCAATTAGCTAGGACTACAGGCATGTGCTACCATGCCCAGCTAATTTTTTCTATATATTTTTAGTTGGCCAATTAATTTCTTTCCATTTATAGTAGAGACAGGGTCTCACTCTTGCTCAGGCTGGTTTCAAATTCCTGATCTTGAGCGATCCTCCCGCCTCGGCCTCCCAGAGTGCTAAGATTACAGGCGTGAGCCACCGCGCCCGGCCTCATTGTACTTTAAGTTGAGTTTACTTGACCACTAATGTGTTCAAGTAGCTGTTTTATATTTCTAAGTCATTCCAATTTGCCCGTCCATGGATTTTCTGTTCATATTCTTTGCCATTTTTTTCTTTTAGGTTATCTTTTATTTTGTGAGAGTCATTTGTTTTATGGATATTTAACTCTTAATCTATATTGCAGGGTTTTTTCCCCCCAAATTTATTTGTCTATCACTATTTCTTGGCAAGAAATACTGGAAACAAAGTCAACAGGCAAACAAATTTGGGAAAAAATATTTGCAATAAAGATTTGATTATCCATAAATACATAAAAAGCTTTTATAAATGTTTATATAGTTAACTATGTCCATCTGTATCTGCAGAGCAAGTGGGTTTCCTGTTTTAAGATCTCCTCCCACCCCTAGGTTGTATGAATAGTCCAATATTTCAGTCTTGATTTTAATTATTTAATTTTTTACAATTGAATGTCTAATGCTTCTGGAGTTTATATTTATGATTGGTTGTCCCACCAATCTACCTATTTATTCCTATTACAATGATAAAGCAAATCCATATTGGGTCTTGGAAAATGGCCTTTATTATACACCTAAGCAGTTTCTAATTATATGTAGCATTTTAATTAAGAATGGCTGCTGATTTTATCAAATTCTTTTTCAGCATTTAACAATTTTTTTTATCTGACTCAATACCCAATGATAATGATTTTATTATATGATTTTTGTCCTTTAATTTGTTGCAATGAATCACATTGCTAGAGTTTCTGATTTTTTTTTTTTTTTTTTTTTTTTTTGAGACAGAGTCTCACTTTGTTGCCCAGGCTAGAGTGAGTGCCGTGGCGTCAGCCTGGCTCACAGCAACCTCAATCTCTGGGGCTCAGCGATCCTACTGCCTCAGCCTTCCTAGTAGCTGGGACTACAGGCATGTGCCACCATGCCCGGCTAATTTTTTGTATATATATTTTTAGTTGGTCAATTAATTTATTTCTATTTTTGGTAGAGACGGGGTCTCGCTCAGGCTGGTTTCGAACTCCTGACCTTGAGCAATCCGCCTGCCTCGGCCTCCCAAAGTGCTAGGATTACAGGCGTGAGCCACCGCGCCCGGCCTTAGAGTTTCTGATTTTGAAGCAGACTTGTGTTTCTGGAATACAGCACACATGGTCAGAGTATTGTACACTCCAGATGTGGCTAAGTTCCATTTGCTCACAGTCATTAAGCATTTTTATGGCCATATTTATAAAGGTAATTGTTTACCATTTTCTGCTTTTGTACTGCCATATCAAATTTGAGTATTCAAGTTACTGTGGCTGCATAAAATTAATTAGGAAGCTTTAAATCACTTGTCTATGGTCTAAAATACTTTCAACAACATTGAGATTGTTCCCTCCTTACAGGTAAATAGAACTTGGCTGTGAAGCCATCTGGTTCAGGTGCCTTTTTTTCAGTGGTAGATCTTTTTTTTCTTTTTGAGACAGAGTCTCACTCTGTTGCCTGGGCTAGAGTGCTGTGGCATCAGCCTAGCTCACAGCAACCTCAAACTCCTGGGCTCAAGCAATCCTTCTGCTTCAGCCTCCCGAGTAGCTGGGACTACAGGTATGTGCCACCATGCCCGGCTAATTTTTTTTCTATATATTTTTAGTTGGACAATTAATTTCTTTGTATTTTTAGTAGAGACGGGGTCTCAATCTTACTTAGGCTGGTTTCGAACTCCTGACCTTAAGCAATCTGGCCACCTCAGCCTCCCAGAGTGCTAGGATTACAGGCGTGACCCACCGCGCCCAGCCTGATCTTTAATCACTATTCTTTGTTATTGTATTCAAATTTTCACTTTGGGGGTCAATTTTGCTAGAACATTATCTTTTTTCTCTATTTTTTTTTTTTTTTTTTGAGACAGAGTCTCGCTTTGTTGCCCAGGCTAGAGTGAGTGCCATGGCGTCAGCCTAGCTCACAGCAACCTCAAACTCCTGGGCTCAAGCAATCCTGCTGCCTCAGCCTCCCAAGTAGCTGGGACTACAGGCATGTGCCACCATGCCTGGCTAATTATTTCTATATATATTAGTTGGCCAATTAATTTATTTCTATTTCTAGTAGAGACGGGGTCTCGCTCTTGCTCAGGCTGGTTTCGATCTCCTGACCTCGAGCAATCCGCCTGCCTCGGCCTCCCAGAGTGCTAGGATTACAGGCGTGAGCCACCGTGCCCAGCCTTCTCTAAATTTTTAAATGTACTTATATAGAGTTGGGTAAGTATTTTTTGCGATATATATATTTTTTTTTTACTCTCCTGTATCTTCTTTCTTCTTAATCAACTTTTCTTTATTAATTTCCTCTTCCTAGATTCTCTTTTATCCTTTGTTGTTGTTGAGACAGAATCTCACTTTGTTGCCCAGGCTAGAGTGCCTGGGCATCAGCCTAGCTCACAGCAACCTCAAACTCCTGGGCTCAAGCAATCCTGCTGCCTCAGCCTCCTGAGTAGCTGGGATTACAGGTGTGCACCACCATGCCTACATTTTTTTTGTTGTTGTTTTTTAGTAGAGACAGGGTCTTTATTCTTGCTCAGGCTGGTCTTGAACTCCTCAGCTCAAGCAATCCTTCTGCCTTGGCCTCCCAGAGTACTAGGTTTACAGGCATGAGCCACCGTGGCCGGCCTGTATTTTAACTATGTCTGACATTTCTGTCTTTTGTTGGAATAATTCAGTATGTTTGTTCTTATTGTATTAACTAATATTCTTGATTCCATTCCTTTATTTTACTTATGACTTATTTTGTTGTATCTTACCTTTTAAAAACTGTTATTAATTTTTATGAAATTGTGTTTATTTTCTTCTATCTCCCCTTCTCTGCCCAGTTAGCCAGGGAACATCATGAACTTTTCCCAGCATTCATAATTACATAAATATAAGTCTATTATAAAAACAAGATACCAATCATTCCTCTCACTACTTTTATCCCCTCCCCTGAATAAGTGGAGACAAACACAATACTTTCATTTCCTCATCTTCCCAGATGAGACATACAAAAAGCTTTTACTTTCCAATCCCTGTCACCCCATAGCTACTAAGTTTTGCAGAGATAGGTTAATACTCTTTATTCTGGCTGATTATTTGAATTTCTCTTGCAGTACGTCTCTTCTATTTATAAATTATCACTGAGTACTTTTATTACACAAGTTTTCACACTGTATTATTCCGTTAGATTTAATAGCGTGCATTTCGAATGGTCCATTGCTCAACACTGTTTCCTCTTTTCTTTACCCTCTCTCAACTTGAAATCTCTGTTTTGAGTCATTGGTTTTGAGTAAGCGTTCTTTTTTTTTTTAAGAGTGGGTAAAGAGACTTCCTAAGCTACAGTACATTCTGATGCTTCTCACCCTGACATGTCAGTAATATCTTAGTTTTGTAGAGGATTCTTAGATTGCTGGGTTGTTGTGGGTTTTTAAATTGGTATGTGTTATTCCACTGTCTGTTAGCTTACTGAGTTGCAGATTGAAAGTCTGATCCCAATTCGATTATTTTTCCTGTGTAAGTGCCTAGTTCCTTCTTTTAATTCTCAATATTGGCCATCTTTTCCTTTATTTCATCGACCATATATTTTAATTTTAAAATTGCATTTTAAAAATCATGCTTAGATGGTAAAATGTCAATTTTATAAAGAGAGTTAGCTTTAAAATATTTTCACAAAGTACAAAAGTGGATAGTTAAAGCATGTGTCAAATTGTGGTTAGATGAAGGCCGGGCGCCGTGGCTCATGCCTGTAATCCTAGCACTCTGGGAGGCTGAGGCGGGCGGATTGCTCAATGTCAGGAGTTTGAAACCAGCCTGAGCAAGAGCAAGAACCCATCTCTACTATAAATAGAAAGAAATTAATTGATCAACTAATATATATAGAAAAAATTAGCCGGGCATGGTGGCGCATGCCTGTAGTCCCAGCTATTCAGGAGGCTGAGGCAGGAGGATTGCTGAGCCCAGGAGTTTGAGGTTGCTGTGAGCTAGGCTGACACCATGGCACTCACTCTAGCCTGGGCAACAAAGTGAGACTCTGTCTCAATCAATCAATAAATAAATAAAAATAAAAATATATAGAAAAAATTAGCTGGGCATGGTGGCGCATGCCTGTAGTCCCAGCTACTCAGGAGGCTGAAGCAGAAGGATTGCTGGAGCCCAGGAGTTTGAGGTTGCTGTGAGCTAGGCTGACGCCATGGCACTGTAGCCTGGGCAACAAAATGAGACTCTGTCTCAAAAAAAAAAAAAAAAGTATTATGGTTAGATGAGAACACATGTATTTTTTATAGATGCACATGGAAGCACATGGAGTGATATGGCATGGTGTCTGCAATCGGCATGAAATACTTAGTAGAATAAAGCTACAGTAATCAAAAGAGTGTGGTGTCAGCATAAAGACAGACAAATAGACCAATGGAATAGAATAGGGGGGCAGGACTATTCAATAGGCAATAAGACAGTTTTCAACAAATGGTGCTGAGAAAATTGGATATCCATATGCAAAAGAATAAAGTTGGACTCTTACTTAACACCATATACAAAAATTAACTCAATATGAACCAAAGCCTAAGTGTAAGACCTACAACTATAAAACTCTAAGAAGAAAACATAGAACAAAATCTTCATGACATTGGATTTGGCAATGATTTTTTTGGATATCACAAAGCATAGGCAGCAAAAGAAAAAATATACAAATGGGACTACATAAAAGTAAACAATTTTATGCATTAAAAGATATCAGTGGAGTAAAAAGGCAACCTATAGAATGGGAAAAAAAACATTTGCAAATCATATATCTGATAAGGAATTAATATCCAGAGTATATACAGAACTCCTAAAATTCAACAACAAAAACCCAAACAATCAGAGTCAAAAATGGGGCACAGGACTTGAATAGACATTTCTGCAAAGAAGATATGCTATTGACCAGCAAGCACAGGAAAAGATGCTCAGTAGTCATTAGGGAAATATAAATCGAAATTAATGCTTGTTAGGATGGCTGCTACCAAAAAACCAGAAAATAATAAATGTTGGTGAGGATGTGGAGAAATTGGAACCCTTGTGTTCTGTTGGTGAGACTGTAAAACAGTACATACATCACTGTGGAAAACAGTATGGCGGTTTCTCAAAAAAATAAAACAGAACTACCATATGATCTAGCAATTCCACTTCTGGGTATATGCCCGAAAGAATTGAAAGTAGGGTCTCACAAGCTAAAACGTAGAAGCAACCCAAGTGTTAGATAGGTGAATGGAAAAGAAAATTGTGGTCTATAGATATTCAGCCTTAAAAAGAAAGGAAATTCTGACATATGGATGAACCTCATGGTTCATGAGGTGGATGAGCCTCAAGGACATTATGCTAAGTGAAATAAGCCAGTCACAAAAAGACAAATACTAATACTGTATGATTCCATTTATATGAGGCACATAGAGTAGTCAAAATCATGGAGACAGAAAATAGAATGGCAATTGCCAAGGGTTGGGAACAGGGGGAAATAGAGCTATTGTTTTGTTTTGTTTATTTGTGCGTTTGTTTTTTGCGGCTGCCCAGGGAATGTTGGAGAGAGCTATTGTTTAGTGGGAACAGAATTTCAGTTTTGCAAGATGAAGAGTTCTAGAGGATGGATGGTGGTGATGGTTGCACAACATTATGAAAGTATTTAATACTTCTGAATATTACTGAATTATAAACTTAAAAGTGGTTAAGATGGTAAATTTATGTTATGTGTATTTTAGCACAATAAAAAAAATGGGGACATACTTAGCAGAGAAGAAAAGGATTTGGTGAAGCATGTGTGGCAAATGTTTGCAGCTGTTAAATCCGGGGTGGCATATGGAGAGGTCCGTGGTACTTACTGCTGTGTGTATGGACATATTCATAGTAAAACTCAATATCTTAGTGCCAGAAAATATATTTTGCGCTGTTCTCAACTCTTTTCAGGTACTCTTTTAATGTCTTTGCTCTTGTCGGGGTCTGACAATTTCTTGAGCAAAGTCAAGGCAGCACAAAGCAGCAGAGTAGGCGCAGGGAGCAGCAAGCACTTCAGCCTTGTTGACACATAACACGTGACCCAGAGAGAAGTAAGAAACGGAGCCTCAGGCAGGGGCGAGCCAACGGGCTGCTTGTAGGCCGCAGTCGATGGTGTTCACGCTCTGTTCTCTAACCCCTCGCCCAGCTGTGTGCCCCTGCAGCTGCAGAGGAGGACAGTTCCAGCACACTGACAGCTTCCGGCCTGGAGCATGTGTACAGGGTGCATTTTCTCTGCTTACGGCTTGGGCACCATGGGAGTTTGCTCAGCTGAAGGCAGGTGTACCCTGGAAGTGGGGCGGCGGCGGGTGCAGGACCTTTAACCTCAACCAATGCAAGACAGGAGTTAGGGGGCAAATGCCCACCTTCCACCTTCCAATGGGATGACTCCGAGGCACACTCCACACAATCTCTCAGGGGACACATGAGACTGAGCTGCAGTTGCCCGCAGGGTAAACTGCTCGTTCCTGCACCTTTCACTGGCCTTCCTCCCTCTGCTGTTCCACTTCCGAGTTCCCTCACGGGTGCTTCTTGGGATCACCTGCCATATAAACCATGTGCACCCAAATGCTTGTCTCAGGATGTGGTGATTTCAAAATATATTCACAAATTCTTCAACACTCTTCCCTTCAAAAGGTGGTTATAATGCTTAAGTCAGGGATTTTTTAGTAAAAAAAAACCTAAAAATTAAAAAAAAAGGTGGAGTTAATTTCCCTCCCCTTGAGTATGGGTAGAGTTAGTGACCACTTCTAAGGAATAGACTGCAGTAGCCATGACAACGTGTGTCTTTCAAGGCTAGATCATAGAAGACTTTACCACTTCCACCTTGTTCTTCTGAATCATGTCGTGAAGACACACAAGCATGCCTGTCAAGAGGTCCATGTGGGACAGAACTGAGGCCTCTGACAACAGCCATGTGCACGAGCCGTCTTAGAAGTGGATTCCACCAGCCCCAGTTGAGCCTTCCAATGATTGCAGCCCCGTGAGAGACCCTGAGTCAGAGCCAGTCAGCGGAACTTCTCCCAGATCCCTAACCCACAGGAGCTGTATGAATTAATAAGCGCTTATTATTGTTGTAAGCTGCTAACTTTTGAAGTAATTTGTTATATAGCAATAGATAATTAATTAATACACAGAGTCTGCTCTTGGGTGAAGCCAAATGAAGACATGGGCCACGTGAGGCTTTAGGACGTAGTCCTACAGGTGTGGGAAATGGCAAAAGGATTTCAAGGGGAGGGGCCCACCCCTAATTAGCAGACCCCACCTTGGATCTTTTCTCTCTTCAGGGTGCCCACCCTCTCCTGTGGCCATGGTTTACATTATCATGCACGACAGTACAAATTTGATATGCACAAAAATGAATCATTTGTCTTATGATTGAGTATTCTCTTCTTGACACTGAGAATCCATTAGAATTTTCCTTTGGTCCTTCCCAGTACAGGAAGTTAGTTTAGGTGGGGATCTCCAGTCCCATACGGGATCTGTTCAGCACGGTCCCTCTGCCGCCCACACCAGGCTGCTCACCAGCCCTGCAGAATGTTCCCCGGCCCCATCTGTCTATGTGTTCAGACTCCTGGCTGCTCTCATTGCATGGTGGCTGATGTCCACGGGGGCTCTCCTTTCCCCTGGGGCCTTCTGAAGCTGTCTCTCTCATCTGGGATGATGGAGAAACTGCATCCCTGAGTGGGGCATGCCCCCCAGAACTGGAGTCACATCTCACCCACGCTGCAATCTCACCCTCAGTGAACTACCCATATGCATCCCTAGAATGGTCTGCTGAAGTGGGCATACCCATCCTGCCATCCCAGGTGGCATCTGTGGCTCCCAGAGACCCCCTGGAAGTGGTCACCATTGCCCCTCCTCCCAATGACCATAGCTCCGGCCATGTTGCAGGGAGAAGGACTGCCTTTGCATGGCGCCCTGTGATGGACAGGACAATAGCCTTTCCGGCTGCAGGAGACACTGTCAGTGTCCACTGCTCCCTCTGGCCACTGGCCTGACCAAAGCCACTCACTGGAACCTTTCCAACAAATAGGAAGTGCCAGAGAGTAACACTCACAGGCACAGCCCTCAACCAGCGACTGGAGGATCAGTGGCCAGCTCCCTGTCCCTCGGGCAGGAGGCAGAGGCATGCTCCACATCGTCCCAGAGTTCTAGAGGGACTGAGCCCCTGTGACCCCCAGTGGAAACCTGCTCCACACACCCCGTGTTGGGGCTTTCACTCCCCCGCCACCTTCCAGCTCAGCAACTTGCACCCGAGTCTGCATCTCGGTGTCTGCATTTGGGGGAACCCAAACTATGACACCCACCCACAGTTATCACAGAATTTCACAGCTGCCTCCTAGGAGTGGAGATGGGGAGGTTGCACATTACTCCTAAGCTCCTACAGATAATTTTCTCAAAACAAAACACATGAAAAAACCCCTCTCTCCAGCCAAATGCAGTTTATCTTTTCCTTTCAGTCTCTGGACCTGCGTGAGAATCGTCTTCTCCGTGGCAGCGTGGTGCCCCTTGAGCTGGGGGACATGGGGTCTGGTATCTTCAGGGGTCGTGTCTGGTTGTGGGGTTGGGAAAAGGAGGACAAATGTCCTGTGGTGTCATGGGTTATTGCCACAAGCAAATGCTTCCCAAAGCGCTCTGGTAGGCTTTGACAAGCCGATGACAGGCTGCTCTAAACCTTTACCCGGACCTGTGTGCCTTGATTTTGGGCTTGACCATATGACTTATTTCAGCCAATAAGATGTCACAAAGACTTGACATGTGCTTGTGGGCTGGGGCTTGCTCTCTTGCACCTCAGGGTAGCCGCCTGGTCTCTGGAAGATGAGAGACTTAGGGCAGAGCTGCAGTCCTGCTGCAGGAAGCAGAGCTGTCCTAACTGCCCCCATCAATCTTCATTGTTTTAAGCCCTGAGGTTTAGTGCTGTTTGTTACACAGCAATACTGTGGCAGTAGCTGACTGATCCACCTCTGTGATCCTGTGACCACAATTTTGTTTCTTAACTTCCACGACCTCTTAACCACTTTACATGTTTTAATCTTGCCCCTTGCTAATCCATTGTTTAAACTGTAGCCACTGTGATGTTTTTCATTGTAAACCAGATTGCATCTTTTCTTAGTTTAAAGGCCTTCAATGGCATCCCACTGCAATTTTTTTAAAGATCAATTTTTTTAAGACCAAGTCCTTTTAGTGGTGCAGCCATTAAAGGGTTTAATTGTGTAGATCTCAAATGGAAAACAGAAGGCAAATGCACTTATCAAGTAAAGGATGGAATGCCAAAAAACTGGGAGCACAAAAATCCTATGCTACCACTCCTGCAAATGCAATATCTCAAAACAGCATGCAGAAACAACGCCAATTTATACAAGCACATTTGTAATATTAAACAAAACCAGAATTAAAGCAAGTTCTCAACTTATGCGACACACTATCTCTGTTTTGGATTCTGTGATAGCGTGTGCTGTGTCAGCCAAGCTAAGCTGGGGTCATAGCTCCCAGAATTCCCTTCCCTGTATGAGTCCAGGGCAGGGTTGGACACGAGAGAAACTTGAGCAAGATTTGGAAAGAGGCAGCAGCTATTGCATTTGGAAGATAGGTGCAGGGTCCAGGTGCCACTACAGCTGTACCGTCCCTGTCCCCAATCTGCTGGATGTGGCCAGTCAGGCCGGCAGGCAGGTCCCCCTCCTCACACTGGGTCCCCTACGTGTGCAGCTCTGAGGCTGTGCACCAGTGTCCTCTGCAAGTCACCTCCTGTTGTGTGAAAGATAGACACATGTTCCAGTTTGTCCTCATAGGTTCTGGTGTGACTTTGTGGTTCCCCATTCATCTTTGCTGTCCCCACTTTGTGCCCAACTTTTTTTCCCAGCCTGCCCCAGCTGATCTTGATTTACCGCTGCACATGAGGCAGTGGCCTTCCTCAGATTTCTTCCTCACCTCCCCAGATTTCTGACCTCCCAGTGGTCTTCTTATAGGTGCTGTCTTGCCAACTTCTCCCACAAGGACATAAGGTCTAACCCCACTATTTTTTTTTTTTTTTTTTTTTGAGACAGAGTCTTGCTTTGTTGCCCAGGCTAGAGTGAGTGCCATGGCGTCAGCCTAGCTCACAGCAACCTCAAACTCCTGGGCTCAAGTGATCCTCCTGCCTCAGCCTCCTGAGTAGCTGGGACTACAGGCATGTGTCACCATGCCCGGCTAATTTTTTTCTATATATGTATTAGTTGGCCAATTAATTTCTTTCTATTTATAGTAGAGATGGGGTCTCGCTCTTGCTCAGGCTGGTTTCAAACTCCTGACCTCGAGCAATCCACCCGCCTCGGCCTCCCAGAGTGCTAGGATTACAGGCGTGAGCCACCACGCCCAGCCTAACCCCACTATTAAACCCATTATTCGAGGGTGTCCAATGGCAGTAAGAACGAAACCCCAAACTCTTCATCGTGGACTGCCACACCAGTTTCGACCTCATCCTGTGCACACCTCCGCGTGCCCTCGTTCCCGCTTGCCTGGGCACTATTTCATCCTCCCCTCAGAGCAAGAGCCAATGCACTGATTGATCACTGGTGACCGCATTCTCTGTCCAGTCTCGTAGCTGCTTCAACGCCCTCTTCCCCACCCCTTCCCTACCCGCCTGGGTCTGGGGAGGAAGAGGTTAAGGTTGTTGGAAGGCCTGGGTAGCTCGGGCCTGTTCTCAATCAGGGCCAGCAGGAAGGCGTGGGGCTGCTCCAGAGCGAAGTGATTAGGCAAAGCGTGGGAGAGAACATGCCGAACGAACGTCCGTCTCCAAGCACGCAGGAGGGTGGGCTCGGCCAGGGGCAGGGCGGAGGGGCGGTCAAGATCTCAAAGTGGCAAAGCTCTCAAAGTTGCCTTTGCAACTGCCAAGAGTTGGCCAGCTCTGGGCCGAGGGTCAGCGTCTCAGGTGTCTCACGAGAAGCTAGAAGGGGTAATTGGGTCGGTCCCATTGGCTGTCCTCCCTTCCTTGGCTTCTTCCTGAGGTTTCTTGGCCCGGGAAGTGTGTCTGTCCTCCAAGAAACTTCCCCCAGCTGGCTCCTCTCAGCCGATTCTGCACGTCCATGGGAGACGGCGCTGGCTGCCCACCCGGCCCTGCAGTTTGGACCATGTACACACTCGGGGGAAAGTGACAGCTCTGTCCCCGAAACACCGGAGGAAACAAGGAACTCGGCTCATCTTGAAATTCGTTTCTTGGCTGTGTAAATTGAACATAAAACACCTCTCTCTTCCCGCCTTCTGTTCCAGCCACACTGGACCACACGCTGTTCTCTGGCTGACCTAACCTTTTCACGGCTTTGAACTTGCCTCTGCCTTTGCTTGGAATGTCCTTCTGCATCTCACCCTTAAGACCTGACCCAGATGTCCGTTCCTGAGTGAGATCTCCCCTTATACACCTAGTCCTGTCTTCCTGGGTGCTTCCATGGAGCGACTGTATTAGAGCACGGGGCTCCACCTTTAACACGCACTCAGAGACCAGCTTGCTACTACTTACCAGGGCCAGCATGGCCTGAGTCCTGGTTCAGAATTTATAACCAACTCCCAGATGATGATGAGGCTTCTGGTCCGTGGACCACCTTCTGAGCTGCAAAGATCTAAAACATTTATCTCATTCTCTCACTTGAATTTTCAGGCCAAATGCTCTGATGTGCTACACATGCATCTTAAAAAAATACAACTTAATCTCTACTTTGAACTCCCATTTGGCTAGTAGCAAAAAACATGTTGGTCAGTTTCTGATAAACTTGATCATTTCAGGCTAAAAAAAATTCAGTTAATTCTGAAATTTTCCTTTCTGCCCGCCCCACCCCTGCTTTCTCCCTAGGGTTTCATCCCTGCTGGGTGGTGGCGGCGGTGGTGGTCGGTCGGCTTACGTAACATCTCAGCAACTGGGGAGGTAAAAGGAGCATCTGCTTCCTGTGTGGGTGTCATGATGGTTCCAGTACAGGCTCCTTCTGTCGGGCTTCTCCCAAGATATCTGAGCTCTCATGTGGTCCTTGGCATGGCCCAGATTGGCGTCTTCTCATGGGTCCTCTCATTCTAACCGTGAGATGCCCTCAGGTCCCCCAGCTTTTTCCCACCTGGTTCCATGCCCTTCTCTGGGGTATGGGGAATGTTGGCTGCTGTCCTATGACCCTGAAGCTCTCTGGGTCTGCTGAGGTCCCTCTGCTGCTAGAGATGCCCTAGGCAGCCCCACGGTGTGGGAGCCATGTCACTGCAGCCGACTGATGCACAGTTCTGTCCTTTCAGATCCCACACTGTCTGTAGCATGAGGCTCTCACTGTCCACTCCTGTCCTTCCAGAAATAACCCTGGAGAGAGGGCAGTGTCCTGGACACCCACAGCATCTCACTGACCTGCTTCATCCCTACCTCCCCTCTTCCTGTCTTCCCCATTCTCCTCTCCCAACCACCCATAGAATCTTCTTTTTTGCTTTTTGCCTACTTAATATATGCACACAAAAAAAATAAGTAAAAATAGTACAAAAGAACATTCATATATTTATGCAATTTATTTAATCCTCGGCCGGGCGCTGTGGCTCACGCCTGTAATCCTAGCTCTTGGGAGGCCGAGGCGGGCGGATTGCTCAAGGTCAGGAGTTCAAAACCAGCCTGAGCAAGAGCGAGACCCCGTCTCTACTATAAACAGAAAGAAATTAATTGGCCAACTGATATATATATAAAAAAAATTAGCCGGGCATGGTGGCGCATGCCTGTAGTCCCAGCTACTCGGGAGGCTTAGACAGAAGGATCACTCGAGCCCAGGAGTTTGAGGTTGCTGTGAGCTAGGCTGACGCCACGGCACTCACTCTAGCCTGGACAACAAAGTGAGACTCTGTCTCAAAAAAAAAAAAAAAAAAAAAAAAATTTATTTAATCCTCTATTTCTTAGGACATAATCAATTGGATTTCTACCACAATGGATGACAAAACCAGTTGGCTTCCATTTCTCCCAACTCTAATCTCTGCTCCACTCAGTTTGGGTTGATTATTGCTGTTATTACTTCTAGTTCTCTGTTTCTCCTTAGGGACACTGGGAGTGTTTGTATGAGACAGATCTTCTTTGTCCAAGACAGTCAAGCACTTTGCAGTTTGCTCATTGTCTTTGATCCCAACACACTAAATGACATCAATGCTGCTCAAGCTCCAAGACCACCAAAGATGCAGACGCCACCCCTGGCCAAAAATCTCTCTCTGGTGGATACTTGTACAGTTTCAAATTTATTTATATCTCTGGTAGCTGTGCTATCTAATTTAAATACATCACCATTTCCTTCCTGTGAATAATGAGGAAATAAGAATAGTTAACGAGTTCTTACTTTCATTGGCTTCTACAGTTTCTACATTATTGTGGTCTATAACATTTGTGTTTTGTTTTGTAACCATAATTCCAATAGTTGTGTTAACTTTCATCCCAAATGTATTCAGTGCTTACTGTTGGTGCTTTTGTTTCTGTTTCTCAACTCATTTGTTTACTGAACTTGGTCTTTTAGGATTAATACTTTCTTCAAGATGGCTGAGTTTCTGTAGTTTTGAAAATAAGTGCAAGTTTTATATTTAGACCACAGTTTGGGTTGATATAAGTTTTTGGGTCATATTTTCTTTCTCTAAGGACATCATGGTAACATGTGGGGTACAAGATTGTTTCATGGATTCTACCTTTGAATTTTAACTTTCTTCTGGGCCACCAAATAATCTTTATCTTTGAAGTATGGTAACATTAACAGGATATGTTCGTGTGGGTTGGTTTGTTCATTCAGCAGTTCATTCAATGAATGTATACTGGGGGCTCCTAGGTGCCAGCCATTATTTAAGCACTGGAGACATAGCAGTAAATGAACAAACAAACAAAGACAAAAATCCGTATCTCTATATTTCATGGAACATACATTCTGATGAAGAACTAAAAAGGGGGAAAAGCACATATATCCATTTTCTCAGAACATGGTATGGACTTTCAATCTATAAATTCAAATTTTTTGGTTTAGGAAAGTTTTCTTAAATTGTATATTTGAATGCCAATTATACATATGTTGGATTTCCTCTGTATTTGTTCCAATCTATTATTTCTTCTCTTGTCTTTTAGAACTCACTGGAGTTTTTGTTGTTGTTGTTGTTTGTTTGTTTTGAGACAGAGTCTCACTTTGTTGCCCAGGCTAGAGTGAGTGCCATAGCATCAGCCTAGCTCACAACAACCTCAAACTCCTGGGCGCAAGCGATCCTGCTGCCTCAGCCTCCCAAGTAGCTGGGACTACAGGCATGTGCCACCATGCCCAGCTAATTTTTTCTCTATATATTAGTTGGCCAATTAATTTCTTTCTATTTATAGTAGAGATGGGGTCTTGCCCTTGCTCAGGCTGGTTTCGAACTCCTGACCTTGAGCAATCCGTCTGCCTCGGCCTCCCAGAGTGCTAGGATTACAAGTGTGAGCCACCGTGCCCGGCCTAGAATTCACTGTTACACTCCATGTTCTTATGTTCATTTTTCTGAAGTCTATCTTCCAGGTTCCTAGCTGAATTTCCATAGTGTTTTGCTCCTTCATTGGGTTTTTCACTTTTGTGATGGCTTTATTTTTCTCTTTCATTTTTTCCCTTGAGCCCTGGCAGGTTATATTTCCCCTCTTTCCCTTGTCTTGCATTTTTTTCTTGTGTGCTCATAACTTTTCTTGAAGTTATTGTTTATAGGTGATTTTTTAATTGAGTATTGAATTCGTGAGAAAATCTTTAGTCTCAATTTTTATCTGTCTAAGACAAAATCTTTCTCTAGTGTTCACAAGAAGTCTTTTTCTGGCTAATTGGAGAGCTCTGAACAGTGGAGTTATGTATGGTCTATGTGTGGTAGGGTGGGGAGAATTTGGCTTTTCCTAAGACAAAAACAGACAGCAGATCCACTAACCTCTCACAGATTTTCCTTCATTCTGTCACTTTGTTTTGGTGTCTTACATCTATGCATTTTTTTCTTCATTCAGCACGCGTCTTCCTGCCAGTCCCTGGTGTAATATGGGGTTCTGGAATGCTCCTCTCCTGCAGCCAAAACTTGTGTGTGTGTGTGTGTGTGTGTGTGTGTATGTGTGTGTGTGTGTATGACATCTGTTAGTACTTAAGCATATTATCTTACCACAGTAATATGTATTGACTTCATTCATTCATTACACAGTAATGACTTGACAGGGCTTCATCTCCAGCATTCTGAGCACGATTCTGGCATGGTAGATATTCATTAAGTGTTTGTTGAATGAAACAGTGAGTGAAAGAGCCTTCCACATCATAATCAAAGAAAAAATGGGGGTGTGGGATAGGAGGGGAAGACAAGTGAGAGAGGGCAGTAAACCAAGGCCAACTTCAGCTGACCTCACAGCCTTGCCCAGGATGGGCGAACCTTCCCCTCCCAACCCAGGGTTCTAGGGGGTGCTCTGCTGCTTCCAATGCCTGGCCCTGTGGAAACTGCAAAAAGGCAACAACCCTGACTCTCTCTACCTCCACCCTAGGACTTATACCGGCCTCCAGCCTCAGGCTCCCCATTTGGTTTCAGGTGTTAGTTAAAGCTAACAGTCTGAGTGAGGGGCAGTGGGCATCATTCCCCAACTGGACCTGGCTGCTCAGGAGGCAAAAAGCATAGGGGTGTAGAGAGGGACTTGAGATAGACTATCTTGGTGCAAATCCCAGCTCTGGCACCTTCTGGCTGTGATCTTAGGCAAGTGATCTCATCACTCTGTGCTTCAGTTTCATGCTCTATGAAAGTGAGAAAAATAACAGTACTGTCTCCTAGGGTTGCATGAGGGCTAAATGAGTTGATGCTTGCAATGTGATGGTATTTGAATGCCAATTATACACATGTTGTATAACACATGTTATACTCTCATGAGTACATGAATATGCCACATTGTGAGTTCTCAACACATAGCTGATAAATTCACTTCTTCCATTGCTTTCATTTGCCAGTATGTATTGAATACTCACGGAGTGGCAGATGGAGAAGGAGATGAGCTGGTAAATAAGACCCCATCCTGGCCCTTGGGTGTGTTGACCTGAGGAAGTGGTCCTTCTAGATGCATTTTGAGACAGAACTGTGAGAGCCCTGAGGAAGTGAGTGGATGGGTGGGGAAAGGCTGGCAGGGAGGGCTCCCCAGGAGAGGTGGCACTTGAACCAAGTTTTGGAGGATGAGCAGGCATGAAGAGTAGCTCTAGAAGATGGCAGGGGCTTTGGGTACAGTTCTAGTTGGACCAGGTTGCTCAGGGAATGCACAGGATGCTACATGTGAATGGATCTTTTAGTTAGATTATACATTTCAATTGACAGGCTGAAGGGTAGGGGCATGGATGGAGGTTACATCAATAGGCAGAGCCCTCCCATATCATTACCTTTGGCACTGCCATGGGAGAAACAGTCCGGCAGAGAGGGGAGGTAAGGGCATCCCAGGAGAAGGAAAATACCTGGGCAAATGCACAGAGGTATCAATGAGAAAGCATGGCACATTCAGGGAACTCACCATCCAAAATTTCTCAAGGATGCTCGGGGGGCCAGAGGAAGCAGAGAGGGGCCCTCAAGCCTGGCCAGGAACCTGGGCTCTAACAGGTGGGAGATGAACAGGCCATAGGAGAGCTCAGATAGGACTTCAAACACTTTCCATCTCTGCTCACCCCTCGCCCTTCTGGGAATGCTGACCCATCTCATGTCCTGGCCTTTACTCCACTGCTGGCCATACCTGATAGCACCCAGAGACTGAGTGAGTCACTGGTTGGTGCAGTGTCTCTAAGAGTATGGATCAAGACTGGCATCTGAGCAGAAGTTGGGGCAGATAAGAGAAAGGCAATATAAGAAGCAGGAAGGGAGCAGGAGAGGGAGAGAGAAAGAAAGAGAAGATGCTATACGTCATGATCAAAGCTCTGTCTATAGATCTGGCTCACACTTTCCTATTAGTTCTGCAAGAAATTCTTTAAAATTAACCCATTTTTATTTAAGCTGGCTCAAATGGCTTCTGTTTCTTGCAATCAAATTGTGTGGTGACTTGATTTCTCTAAGTCCCAATTTCTGAGCCTACTAAATATATTGTTGGACAAGATGCTGCCTACTACTTCTTTTGGCTTGTATACCACGCCTAGCGTGGTACCTTGCACACCATAGGTGTCTGGTAAATGTCTACTGATACTATGTTGAATGTGTATTTAATTTGTATTATGGCAGAGTAATGTTTTCGCACCAAGTAATTGATATTTCCTTCCAAACAGGGAAGGGGAATTTTGGTGGAATGTAACCCTGGGGTTAATAGAACTTGAATAGATTCCCAGGAAAATTACATGAAATATCCCACTGATTTGAAACAGGTCAGTTACCAAACTGTTTATAAGCACTTTGTGTAGCAGGAAGGCTGCCGAGAGAGAGTTCAGCCTTGAGGCTCTCTACCAAATACTTTTTGTGAAAAGAGACATATTTGGCAGAAATGAACAAGTCTAGGTCATGTGCTCTGGATCCTTTGCTTACCTTTTTTTCCCTTACCTGCCCCACGTCTGCATTTTAACTGGAGGAGGGAAAATCTAGTAAGATCGATCTCCTGTCTGTAAGATCAGTCTCCTGTCTGTGGTCTGAGACTCGTGCACCTGAGTCTACGTAGATAGCAACTGCGTGACGACTGTGATCCACCCTCCCACCTGCAAGGATGAACCCAGACACTGTCTCATATAAATATTTTAGAAGCTATGGAAACTTCTTAGTGGTGGATTACATGGACTCCTTTAATTAAGATAGTCCTTCCTCATGAAAGATAAACTTGTAGAGTCCAGTGACAAAATCTTTGTTACTCAAATTTCCCTAGGTTTTCTCTGGTTTATAAGAACAAATGGGGTTACATTAACAGCCATAAACCTACATTTCAGCAGCCCACTCAGGCTTGAGCCATTTGAAAATACCTCTGTGCTGCTTTGGTGGGGGAGAGGGGACACGGGGTGGGCAGTGGGGGCAGCATTCCCAGAGGTAATTCACACGAGCTCATAAACAAGTCTAGGGCACCTCTGGGCTATGTCCACTGAGTACCTTGGTCACGACTGCGGTATCCTGTTAAGTTCTTTAACAGTCAGCCATTGCTATAAAACAAACCACCCCAAACCTTACTGGTTGAAAGTGACAACCATCTGTTTAGCTTGTGCTTTTATTGGTTGGCTGTTTGGTCTAGGTTCAGCTGGGCTCCCACATGCATTGGTGGTTGGCTATGGGTTGCGTATGGGACTTTACTGATCTTAGCTGGGCTCTCTCACATGCCTGGGCTGGTCTGGCTCTGGGCTGGGTGGTCTCTCATCCTCCAGCAGGCTGGCTCAGGCTCCTACACATGGTGGAGGCAATGTTCCAGTGGAGACAGTGGGAGAATGCACTGAGGCCCAGGCTATGAAAAGGCACAACATGACCTCTGTTACATTCTACTGGCCAAAGCAAAGCATTGTCACAATGTCAATTCGGGTTGAAGGTGGAGAAGTAGATTCCACCTGTTTATTGGAGGAACTGCAGAGTCACATTGCAAAGGGCATATGTGCTGGGAGGGGTATAATTGTGCCCATTTTGGCAATCAATCTACCTCTTTTGAGATAGTGTTGTCAAGACACCAAGCCTTTGAAATAGAGAAGCTGAGCAATGGAGTGTTGGTTCCTTAAATATTACTCAGCAGGAGGTTCCCCAAGGCATGGTTGCCTGGGCCCCAGAGTAGCCCAAGGCTTATGAAATAGCCCTTCAGTGGTAGCATAGAGCCCCTTCTGTCTTCCCAGGAACCCCCTCCCATGTGTCTAGTGGACCAGGTTGGGGGTAGAGCTGAGTGACAATCTCATCACCCTTTTGTCAACTAAAGCTTTGTACCAGGCCAAACTTCTTTTCTTAGAATGAAAATTATCTTCCAAAAGGGCCTTTTTCACCTCCCAAGCAAACAGAGTTCCATCATGACCACTGCACTAGTGTGCCAGACATGTCCAGAGGGGGCTCAGCCCACCTCACATAGCCTTCCTTATTTCTCTCTATCTCACTGGGTCTTCCTCTATAAATTCTCACTTCCTGGATAGTAGAGAAAAAATAAACAACCCCTAATGATAGTCTGATAAACGCAGTTTAATGTGATAATGTAAACAGTCCATGTCTGCTGAGCATGGTGGCTCACACCTGTAATGCCAGCACTTTGGGAGGCCAAGATGGGAGGATCGCTTGAGGCCAGGAGTTCAAGACCAGCCTGAGCAACATAGCAAGACCCTCATCTCTACAAAAAATTAAAAGATTAGCCGGATGGCGGTGTGTGTCTGTAGTCCCAGCTACTGGGGAGGCTGAGGTGGGAGGATCACTTGAGCATAGGAGTTTGAGGTTGCAGTGAGCTATGTCAGGCCACTTGCACTCCAGCCTGGGCAAGAGAGTGAAACTCTGTCTCTATAAATAAACAAACAAATAGTCCCTCTCGTTTCCTTATGTAAAAATCCAGAGCTCTCCTTTCCTTCCCAGCATCTTTGCAAGATGCATCTTTGGGAGAGGTTATACCTACTTGTCTTGCGGTGGCATGTAAGGCTGGTGCCCAGAGTCACAGGGAGACCACCACAGGGGCCTGCTCCGGACATTCCCTTAAAAGCAGAATGCTGCGCCGGGGCACTGGTCCCATCCCTGAGTGTTTGGCTGGAGTCCGCTGCTGACACCTGCAGCTTGTGTAACTCAGGCTCTGGGTGCTCCAGGGTCCTTCTGCACCCCCGACCTTAACTTGGCCTTCACCAGTGCCCTCTCTGGATCTCCATCACATCCTCCTGCCGGCCTCCGACCTAGCCTCCACGATGGGGCTCAGAGCAGACGATTTGCTGTTCTGTCACACCCTCTCAGGCCACTTAGCCCAGCAAAGCTGTGGTGGACGCTCCACGAACCCTGACTCACCCCACCTCAAGCCGGGGACGGTGGCAGTGGCTTTTGCTTCTCTGCCTCAGATGTTTCCTTCAGGCCAGGCAAGTTCACACACACCAGGAAGCAAGCGGAGGCAAGCGCTCCCAGGAGTCACCTCAGCTAGCAGGGGATGACAGTCACTGGGTGAACGCCTCAGCACCCACTTTGCACAGGACAATTCTGAGGCAGGTTTTACACAGCTCCTCTGAGGGTGCCCAGAGGACTCGAGCCCCAGTTGCCTGCCCGATAATCCACCTTTATTAGCTTCTCCTCCTTCCCTGTCTCCCTCTCCTCTTCCTGCCTCCCTCCTTCCTGCTTCCTGGGTCCTCAGTAAACAACCTGTACGCAAGTCCTTGCCTTAGGTTCTGCCCCTGAGGGAACTTGAACCAGGACAGGCCCTTATGCCACGGGGGTGGGGGGGGTGGGGGGGGTGTTGTGGTCACAAGTAGGGAAGAGGCCGCATCTCAGACTCCCTGTCTCCCCCATCACCCCTCCCTTCTCCCAGAATCCTCTGGGAACTGGGGCTTTGGGCCTCCCAATTCTTCTCTGTGTAGTCTCCTCCTCCCCAGGCACAGGGTAGAACTCCAATCTAGTGGCCAGGGCTGCCTCTCGAGATATCATAGGGAGGCAATAAAGAAATGTGGAAGATTGCTTTCTCTTGGCCATGCTGGATACTCCCACTACTGTTTTGTTAAAGAACCAAAGGAAGTCAGCTCTAAGACTCCAAGCTCACCAGTGGCCTCCTAGCGTTCTAATCTTGCGCTGTCCCAATCTGGTAGCCACTAATCACCCATGGCTGCTGAGTATTTGCAATGGGACTAGTGGTCCTGAGGAACTGAATTTTAAGTTTATTTATTCATAATTAACTAAAATTATAATTTACACATTGATTCTTTTTTTTTTTTTTTTTTTGAGACAGAGTCTAGCTTTCTTGCCTAGGCTAGAGTGAGTGCCGTGGCGTCAGCCTAGCTCACAGCAACCTCAAACTCCTGGGCTCAAGCGATCCTCCTGTCTCAGCCTCCGGAGTAGCTGGGACTACAGGCACGAGCCACCATGCCTGGCTAATTTTTATATATATATATTAGTTGGCCAATTAGTTTCTTTCTATTTTTTTATAGTAGAGACGGGGTCTCGCTCAGGTTGGTTTTGAACTCCTGACCTTGAGCAATCCGCCCGCCTCGGCCTCCCAGAGTGCTAGGATTACAAGCGTGAGCCACCGCGCCCGGCCTACACATTGATTCTTGATTCAGTTATCGGAAGCTCTTAAGGATGTTTGGAATAACTTGGGTATGTAAATCTACTTTTTCAATTACAGGTTTTATAAAACCTAAATACAGATCAAGTATTTTGGATGAAAATGTAATGTACAAATTGAGATGGACTGAAGCATGAAACACACAGGATTTCAGCCTTAGTGTGAAAGTAGAATGTAAAATATCTCATGAATAATTTCTTTATATTGATCGCATGTTGAAATGACAGTATTTTAGATATGAGTTAATAAAACATCTTACTAAAATTAATCTCACCTGTTTCCTTTTACCATTTTTAATGGAGCTACTAGAAAGTTTAAAATTGTACTGTGGCTTCAGTTGTATTTCTATTGGAGAATTCTAGACAATTCTAGACAATGCTCACCTGTTGCTTCCTGGATCATGAGTTCCTGGTCCGCAGCTGAAGACTAAAAGAAAACAGTTTAAGGGTGGACTTCAATACATTAGTTTAATATATGCAGAATATTATCTCTGTTACAGATCTATCACCTCTCTTCTGCCTTGAAGGATGAAGGATGAGGGGCTATTTCTCTCCTGTGGCTTCAGTATGGGGAAATTGATGAATGCAAAAATGTTTTATGGTGTCTTGAATTAATCAATCAAACAATCGATCAATTCACTAGATGGAGAATATAAGTCATCAGAAATGGGTTTGGTTTTAAATAGGGCCTAGGGTCAGGGTTTCTGGAAGTCCAGATTGGACAACCCAAGCCCACCCCTGGTCCCAGATGATTGGTCATAGGATCCTCATCTGACCCAAGATGAGCCAATGAACTGCTTTCCTAGGAGACTAAAGTAGAAACTAAAGGATTCTACCAGCCCCTGGTTGGCTGCTTTACTGAACAGCAGAGCTCCAAGCCCCAGGGATGGAAGCCATGGCCACCCTCTGTCAGGTGTCCAGGGTGCAGGAAAGGCCAGTCTATGGTGAAACAGAAGAAAGGAGCTCTCAGAAAAGACTTCCTGGGTTCCTGGAAGCCCTTCAGGCTCTGGGTTTGCCTCTTACTGATCTCTCCCTGCAGTTCTGACACTGAGATTCTCTAGAAACCCCTGTGTCCTCAAAATATACCAGCCTGAGGGTGTTCCCGTTACCTGCAAAGGAAAGAAGCTTAACTTACAGAGCAGCGGCTCCAGTGGGGGAAACTTAATGGGAGAGCTTTAATTTATTTAATTTATAGTGTTTAAAGCTCAAGGAGAAAGAACCAGAAGATATATATATGTATTTTTTCCCCCATAAAAGCAGATCAGTGGCCTCCTTGTTCCAGGGTAGCTGACACAGTTCTCAGCACCACCCTACAGCTGCATTTTGGGTTCAACAGACTTCTGTGGCTGGCCTGGGAAGCAGATCACCATTTATAACATTGTTTCTAAGGGAGACGCATTCCAAGATCCAAACAATGAATTTAGTGAAGAATGTTTGGCTTCCAGGCTGGATGAGCTGGTCTGGCTGTACCTTGGGGCTTGGCCACCCATTAACCATTAGGCTCCCTTCCCCTTTGGCGTGGGGACGACTCTGCAGGGCTGGGGTAGGCAAGGGAGGGAGGAGAACTCCGATAAGAGGAAGGCAGCAGATAGGGAACCCGCAGCAACGGCCTCCTGTGCACGGGAGCCCCCGGAGGTCCAGGGGGAAGGGGGGGAGGTGAGAGATGGACAAAGAAACTTGGCCTCCTTCACATTGCTGTCACGTCTGCCAGCCCGCCAAGTCCAAGGGGCCTGCTTATCCTCTGTCCAGCTCAAACCCTTCTGGGAATGAACTGGGGCGTTGGAAACAAGTCGCACAATAGCTGCCTGGGGAATCCGGGGCGCTCGGGGTGGGCCCGGTGGGGCAGCGCGACTGTTCCCTGGGAGTGGCTGTCACAGCACCCGGCTAGCGGAGGAGCCTGGGTCAAGTCTCCATCCCGCTTGGAGAGAGCTGCAGCAGTGGGGCCAGGGGGTCAGCTCATCCTCCCCACCCCGGCACTCTACCCGCCCCCGCCCCCACCCCCAGCGCGGAAGAAACGCCGGCAGCGGGAGCCCTGACTGGCGGGCTGGGAAGGGGACGCGCAGCCACAGCATTGTCTGGGAGGGAGGGGAGAAGCTCCGCCCCCGAGAGGGGAGGGGAGGGGAGGGGAGGGGAGGAGGGCGGGGGGGGGGAGAGGAGGGGAGGAAGAAAGGCGAAGGCTGAGGGGTGGAGAGAGAGATGGAGAGCGAGAGAAAAAGGGGGAGAGAGGAAGATCGCACCCGGTAGGGGCGGATGAAGGCCTAGGGGAGGGAGGGAGGCCGCGGAGGGAGGGAGGCCGAGGAGGGGCGAAGGGGAGCGAGGAGGACCGGGCGCCCTATCCCCCATCGCGCGGCAGCCGCTTGCCCAGCCTGGCTGCGTTTGAGCCGGGCCCGCCGATCGCTGGCCGAGGCGCAGCTGGAGCAGCCCCCGGCCGCGGCGCCCCCACTTCCCAAGTCCACGGTTCCCGCGGCGCGCGCGAGGCAGCTGGCCCGGGGTGCAGGCAAGGCGCGGGTGCGGGGCGTGGGTCGCCGGGGGGCGAGGCACTCGCACGGGATGCCGGGCGCAAGGTGCAGGGCACGAGGCTGTCCTCTCTCTCTCCCCTGTCCCTCCACCTCGCCGAAAGTTTTCCCACGATGGCCCCTGCTCGTCCTGGTCAGCCCCTCGGTCCTTGCCCGCCTCTGGTCTCCCCTATACTCGCCCTGGGCGTGCAGACCCCCTCAGGGGCCGCGTAGGCGCGGAGCCCCAGCCCGCCCGCCTTCTGGCCGAAGAAAGTTGTGGCTCCGAGCTCGTCCTCCTTCTCCGATCTCTGGGGGGGCGGGGGGGTGTCCTTCCTTCTCTTCGAGGGTGGCGGCGGGAAGGCGCCCCCACCCCATCTCGGGGTCTTCGGAGCTCTCTGGCGAGGTGGGGAGGGGCGGCAGGTGCATGGCTGGGCAGGCCGGGACAGTCCCAGAGGGTGTCCGACCCCAATCCGCCGCCTTCGCGCGGTGGACAGTTTCCCAGAGGCGGGTCCTAGTCCGCGGCGCGGGAAGGCAGCGCGCTCAGGGTTCCCTCTGCCTTCAGAAGGGCGCAGAGTACGCTGGGGTCCTTGGGGCACTTCCCCTTTGCGGTCTCCTGTCCCCACCTCCGGAACTGGTGCCTGAGCAGAGGTCGCTGGGGACCTCTGCTTTGCATCCTCTCTTTGCAGGTGCCCTGGGTAGCTCTCGGCCGCTTCTCATTTCCAGCGCTTGCTGTGCACGCAGCGGCAAGCTGGAGAGTTCTGGGGCCAAGAGAGTGGCGGTGGCCTGACAGGGAGAACGAGGGCTCTGTTTCACCTCTGGGGCGCCGTGTGAGTCCCGGACTGTCCACTGCAGGGGCTGAGCGCGAGGCTGCTCAACGCTGCACGCACTTTCCTCCCAGGTGTCTGCAGCCCCGGTGCCTAGAGCGTGTCCTCCCGGAGAGCAGAGGCTGTGTCTACGGCCGGCTGCGGTTATAGTAAGTACCTTGCGTGTAATGAATGAATATATGAACGAACGAGCTGACAAGTAACAATTTGTCCTGGAGGGGGACTAGGTTCCTTGGTTCCTCCCGGAGGAAAGAATTAGAAACAGTGATTCTTTTAAACATCCGGGAGACAGAGCCAGGGACCTTCTTTAGGAGCATCTGGGTGAGGAATCTGAGGTTGGACTTATCTTATTAATCAAAACACACTCACTAGGAACTTTTTCTGCAAGTAGTCTGAAGAATTAAGGAAACTTTTCATGGCTAAGATAAATTGGTTTAAGAAGACTTAATTTAAAAAAACCTCAACAACTTGTATTCAAATGCAGTGTCCCCAGGATTAAGTGTGGCATCTATCTGGGTGGTGCCCATTTGGGACCAGGTGGGGCAGCAGCTGTGTGTTCTTTTCTGGAAAGCCAGTCTGATGCCTGGGAGCTGTGGCAGTCCATCCGGGCCTTAGTGGGACAGAAGAGAGCCTCAACTGATGGCTGAGCTTGGAGAGGGCGGATAGTTTTGGAGACAGGGGTAGCTCTTGCCCTGGGAGAACATGGAGGCAGAATTAGCAGGATGCCTGGGCACCCGGGGTGTAGGCTGTTCCAGTCTGGGATTCCCAATGCTGGGGAGGCTAGGAGGTAAGTACTGTGCCTTCTTTAGCAGATGGGAGAGCAGAGGTAGAATATTGGGGAGGCATAGGAAAATCCTTGGGGTTCAGCCTAGACACATCCCAAGTGCTCCACTACCCTCAGTTGGATGGAGGGCTGCTGAAATTCGGTTAGGATGATGAGGACCCTTTGAGGAGCCTGGCTGAGAGGAGGCCAGGGGATCTGAGGCTCCAGCCACGCCTTCCTCCAGGAGAAGGGGGCGGGGTGCCCTCTGCATCTGGCCAAGTGCGCCTGCTGTATCTCCAGCCAGCATCATCCGCACCTTCCTGAGGGTGGCCTCTCTCTGTCCCTGGGACTCCACAGTCCACCCCTCTGCTTCTCTGCGTGGCTTCTGTTTGGAGGTTCAGGCCTTCTCCCCAGTTTGTGCTATCTTAGGAGTCACTCGGGGTGGTAGACAACCCTACGCCTTGTTTTCAGTCCCTCGCTCTTGGTGTTCTGGGACTGCTCAGTCACCCACTGGCTTTGCTTTTACTTCTTGATCTATTTCCTGGTGCTTGGGAGCCGGCTCCGTGTCTGCGCTCTGTGCGTGAGCTGCTTAGGAATGGCCAGAGTCGCTGGAGAGGTGCCCGGGGCTGTGCATCTGCTGCCTCCGAGGGCTGGGCCGCCGCTCGCCTGCCAGAAAGGCGACCCGTCATCAAAGCACAAAAGAACCTTGGCCTGATTACTGCTTTCAGTCCTCTTTGGGATACTTTGGCAGGAAGTGTCCTCGCTGAGTGGGAGGTGGGGGCACAGAGGCAGGGCCAGGTCAGCAGAGAGGCCCAAGGAGAGGCTGGGAGGTGGGTGATCCCAAGAGCAGTCTCAGGACTTGCTTGAGTTTCCTCCGCTCCCCCTGGAGTGAGCAGCCGGGCAGGTCTCAGCAGGGTACTTGGAACGGAACAAGATGTCCAGTCTCTGTCTTCGCCGTGTAGCTGCCGAGAGCTGCCACAGCTGGGGTTATACAGCCAGGGTAGCAGTCCCCTCCTGCCACTCTTCACAATATGGTTCAGTTGTTTGTCCCAATGGCACACTGCCCTGTTTAAATACCTTCCCGACTCCCAGAAGAATTTTTTTAAAGTCCTGAAGGTGAGATGAGCTCCCACAGGCCTGGGATGAATGAAACTGCTGGTTTCATTTATGTGGCCTGCTCATGGGCTTCCATGGGGGATGTGGCCATGAGCGTGGGGGTTAGTGTGGGACAGGGGGCACTGGGAAGGAGGGCACAGTAAATGGAACATTCTCAGTCTTGGCTGGTTGGGTGGCCAGCGGGTCTTTTTTTTTTTTAATCATCTCTGGGATGGCAGACTCTAGATCCTGTAATCACAGGTTGATGTGGCTATTTGGGGTGACAGCTTGGGTCTGGTGAACTCCTGCCCAAGGCATCTGTGGCTGCACCAGAGAAAGGAACTTCTTCCATAAGGGAGCCTGAAAGGGTATTTGACTAATCCCTGTGGGATGGGCAAAGTGACTTACAAGGGCTTTTCCTGTTCCTTCTATTGATAAAAATTGGTGGAGAGATACCTGTGCTTTCTTTGGACATGTCAACCCAAAGTGATTTGGCAAAGCAGGTTTCCTTCATCAGAGTGACACTTTACCCATACTTAGTGCTCAGTTAAGTGTTTGTGTGTGATGAACTGCTCATTTCTATACCTGTAATGAAAAGAGTATCGGATTTGGATGTTTGAATTGCTTTCTACCATATTCTAGCTGCAGGATACAGGATACTGGATAGATGCCATCAGCCTCCTGCCCATGCTCCCCTGGCTTCCACCAGTGGCTGAAGGGAGGAGGTGTATCAATAGCCCACTCACCTCTCTGGTGAGATAACCGTGAGGGACGTTCTCTGCTGTCCCTAAGAATTCCCTAGCAGGCCTGAGTCCCAATCGCTCATGGCAGTAAGTCGTTCCCTTCATTGGCTGCCTTCCCTTCCCCATCTCACTTCCCCACTCCTCTTGCACTTGCACTTGAATCCTTGTCTCAGGGTCTACTTCTGGAGGAGACCAACCTAAGACAGGCTTTCGTCTGTGGTGAGAAAGTCATTTAAAGTCTCAATTTCCCCAACTGTAGGATGGAAATTATAGTAACTATCTCACGGTAATATTGTGAAGATCAAATGAGCTGTCATATGTTCAGGTGGTGGCCTGGCATGTAGCGAGCATTCAGGAAAGCATTTGTCTACATTTGTGCCCAGCATGGGGCACTCATTGGTGAGCACTGGGGGGGCCATGATGGAGTTGAGAGCGGAACTTGGTGGAACACGGAGAAGTCAGTACTTTGGAGAGAGGCTGTCCTTATGTTAGGTGAGGAAACTGAGGTCAACACTCACAGATTGCCTTCCTAGGTTGTACCCAGTGATTCCTTGGTTGTGACCAATGTTTAATCAACTGGCTCTTGGAAGGGTGAGGTGGAGGGAGCCCAGCTTGGCAGTGTTTGCCGATTTCCGTGGTGTAAATATTCCCCCTATGGCTGATTTCAAGCTGCCACATGGTGTCACTGAGCACTGAGTTACCGAGCTCGGAAGAGGTGAGCACCACCAGCCACTGAGAGCCAGTAGGAGCTCGCTCTGGCACACAGCTAGCCGTGACTGAGCCAGCAGGGGACCCCAGTGACCTCAAGTTCCAATTTTGTACCTGGGGGAGGGGAGGGTAAGAGTTGTACTAGGTGTCAAAAACTTGGCATATGTTCCAGCTCTGACCTGAACAGGTTGAATTGCTGTGAGTGAGACACTTCTGGGCTACATTTAAAGAAAACTGAAATGTTTACACCATGAGTCTTTCTGAGCCTCAGTTTCTCTATCTCCATGGCAAGGGAGTAGAGGACTCCACAGGTCCCTTCTAGCCCTTGATCTCTTTAAGAAGAATCTGGTGCCTTGTCCTGTTTATACGAGAACAAAACCTTTAACCACAGAAAACCTTCCATGTGTCTACACTTGTGTTGCCCACCATGGAGCATCCTAGAGTCTTTCTTGCTGGACAAGAAAGACTTAATGTTGGGGTCTTGCTATGTTGCCCAGGCTGACCTCAGACTCCTGGGCTCAAGGAGTCCTCCTGCCTCAGGCTCCCGAGTCTGAGGAGCTGGGACTACAAGGTGTTCAGTTTTAGTCTTAATGCTCTATTGAAAACCCTCTCGAGGGAGTTCTTGACTCAGCAATTCTACCCGTAGGAATTCTTAACCTAAGGATATAATTGGGCAAGTGCAGAAAAATAAGTGTATAGGGATGTACCTTGCTGCATTATTTATAATAATGACAACAACAGCAAAAAAATGGAGACTAAATGCCCAACAGTCATAAATTAGTTAATTATTGTATATCTATACATTAAAATAACATGTGGCTGCAAGAATATAAGATGTAGATGTGTATCTATTGACATGGAAAAATATTATATATTTCTAAGAAGCAGGTTTAACAGTGTGATATTTTTGGAAAATATATCACCCATTTATATTTGCATTTGGAAGGATATATGGGAAAATGTTAATAGTGATTGTCTCTGGGTGGTGGAATTGTGGGAGATTTTGATCTTTATCTTTTTTTATATGTAATTGCTTTTATTTTTAATTTTTAATTGTGGTAAAATATCTATTACATCGAATATATCATAAAATTTTACCCTTTTAGCCATTTTTAAGCGTACAATTTAGTGGCAGTAAGTACATTCACAGTGTTGTGTGACCATCACCATTACCCATTTCCAGAACTTTTCCATCATTCCAAATAGAAACTCTGTGCCCATTAAACAATAACCCCTCATCCCCTCCCACTCCCAGCTCTTGGTAACTTCTGTTCTACTTATTGTCTGCATGAGTTTGATTACTCTACATACCCTGTATAAATGAATTGTACAATATTTGTCATTTTGTAGATATTCATCTTTTTGCTTATCTATATTTTAAAAATAAAACAAATAAGAAATGTTTATTTTACTTGTGTAATAGAAAGGAAAGGCAAGCCCTGGGAGAGAGTTGTGGTATTTGGCCTCTGGTGGTTCCATTTCAGGCTGGACCACAGAGTCCTGGGCATCCTTCCTGCCCTGGGGCAGGTGTCAGGCTGTGACCTCTGTCTCAGCCTCGCAGGACAAAGGCAGGCAGCCAGGGGTTGAGGAGTATGGCCCTGTTGGCCTGGGAGCCGACCACAGTGTGGCTTTTGCTGGTTGCCTACTGCTGAGTCATCTCCCCCAGGGTTTGCCGTGTGTGCGGGTGGGTGTGGGAGGGTGGGCTCGTGGTTCTGCAGTGAGTGAGATTCCAAACCAGGTGGAGGCTGGGTTGTTGACACCAGCTGCCTTGAAGCTGGAGAGAGTCCCAATTTTTCAATTTCAAGCATCCTTTGGGTGCTGCAAACCCTGCAGCTGTACTTGACCTGCTGAACACCCATCAGGTGGTCGTGGTTGTGGCCGTGTGTGTCAAACGCAGCGGCTGCTCTCCTGTGTGTGGCGGGGGCCGTGGTGCACGGGGTGGGGGCAGCGGGGCAGCGTGTGCACTTCAGTTTTCATGGGGAGGCTGCGGGACGCAGAACTGGGAAACTAGGTCGCGTGAGTCTACTCGGGTCATGCGAGTGGGTCAGGTGACTTTTCTCTGGGACGCCTTGTTCTGCGGCAAATTCTTTAAGTCCCTTGTTAAGTGAGTTGTTGTAGGTCCAGGAGGGCTCTCAGGTGTACCTGGCTCTGCCTGTTTTCCGTCTGCCGAGTGGGCAGCTGCCCTTTTAAGCGCCGGCAGTTGGGGAAGTGTAAAGATTTCACAGAGACGCCTTCGAAGGCCATTTTGAGGAGCAGTTCTGGTTTTCATGGTGCTGACTTTCCTTCAGGGTTAGTCAGCTGGTCACAGGGCAGGGCAGGCTGGGGAGGCTGTGAATGTGGTATTGTGGCAGACTTCCCCTCAGCCTCCTGGAAATGTTCTGGAAACCCCCAGATGTGCCCTCTCTCCTGGCCCTGCACAGGGCCCGCCAGCTGCTGGGGGAGGGTGGATTTCCCCACATGTGATCTTGGGTGTAGACAAGTAAGGTGGACGCAAGATGCCCCCATGACAGTTGTGCCCCTTTCCTCGCTCTCCCCCTCACTGCCCCTCACGTCCAAGGAACCTGCCCATCTCGGGGTGGAGGGGACCAGCCAGCCTGGCCTTTAGGCTTCCAATCCTGTCCCCAGTTCTCTGCACGCCGAGCTCAGCGTCTCAGCCTATAGCACCAAAAAAGGAAGAACTGCTGGGGTTCCCTTTAGGAAGGGGATGTGAGCTCAGAGATGAGTCTCAGAGAGACCTGTGACTTGGAAACCACCCGGTAAACAGGAAGCGTGGCTATCAAAGAAACCTGCGCTGGTAGGAAGTGGGGAACCGGAGGCAGCCCCTCCTCACCTGCCAGGACCGTCGGCGTGTCTCTGCAAGGCTGAGAGGCCAGCCCGCACACGGGTGAGTGGGAGCCCCAAGTGACACAGGCCTCAGGCCCTCCCCGCCCGCAGGCGGCCTCCCTGCGGCCCCAGGTAGGACATGAAAACCACCCTATAACATCGCCCTCCATTTTGAGAGATGCAGGTCGGGGGGTGTTTAGTCCTCTTTGCTTTACTGGGGCCAGTGTTTTCTCCTCCAACTTCCCACTCTCCCCTCAGGCCACACCTGTCACATGGAATTTCTCACTTGTCTGAATCTGAGCCCATGACACGGGGCCTGTCTTGGCTGCGTCCCTCTGGCTGAAGGTCATACCTCGGCTTCGGGGGGCACATGTGACCAGGCTCTTTCCTGCCCGTCAGTAGATACTGGGGGGTTAGCGCTCTAGGTCTCTGGTTTCTCTGAGCCAGAGGCTGAATTCTACACATACTGACCACACACACCCATACACATGGACACACACACACCCATACATGGTGCATGCCACACCTCCACACACACATGAACACACACATATCCAAACACATGGACACACACACACCCATACACACTGACACACGCCACACCTCCACACATACACATGGACACATATGCATACACACACGGACACACACACCTATATACATGGACACATGCCACACCTCCACATGGACACATACATATACACATATGAACACACACATCCAAACACATGAACACACACACCCCCATACACATGGACACCCCACACACACTCATACACGTGTACTACACACACATCCATGCACATGGACACATATGCCCCCCCAGACACATGGACACACACACCCGCATACACATACACCACACGCACACTCACACTCATACCTATACATTCACACCCACTCACACGTACAGCTTTTTCTGCCTGGAGCTGTGCCTTCCTCTGCACCTCTTATTTTGTTCCCCTCCAACACCCTGGTTCTCTGATAAGAGCTGAGGGCCTTTGGGTTTCCTTCTAAACATCCATCCAGAAGGGCAAAGCTTGCGGCCGCTGGAGGGACTTCCCTGTAAACGTGGCTGCTCCTCCGGCCTTCGAGGCGATTGTTTGGGCGGCCCCAGTGGTGGCCTTCCAGGTCACTCACCTGGCGACCTGCCCGCTGGCATGGCACGGAGGAGTCCCAGAACCGCTTCCTCGGATCTTCCGCTGCCGTGCCGGGGAATTCAGACCGCTGTGCAAGGCCTGAGCAGGGAGGGCTGGGCTGGGGCCCCAGCTGGGAGCAAGAAGAGTGGGGGCTCTGCAGGCCGACCTGCTTGGGGGGACCCCAGCTCTGTCCTGCTGCACCTCGGTCCCTTCTTACGGGTGGGCAGTAGGGGCGGCCTCTGGAAGGGCCTGTGCCTGTCACTCGTCAGGCATCGAGGCTTTTTCTGGGAGCAGGGTGGGGACAGTGTGTGGGGCCCGTGAGTGTGAGGGGTAGGTCATTGACTGGACAGAGGGTGACATAGGGTGAGAGTCAGTGGCTGTGTGCATGCAGTGCCCAGGTCCTGCTCTGGGTCTCCCTCCCTGGCCCTGCAGGGTCTGCTTTCCCCACAGCTTGTCCTCTGGGCCGGTCACTCACTCCCCTCCCTTCCCCAGGACGGGCGGGGCTGCTGTGGGCCGGGAACTGAAAGCCAGCCTGCACCTGCCTGCCCTGCAGCCAGCCGTTCATGTCTAGCTCTCAGCCCGGGCACCCAGGAAGGGGCACTGGGCTTCATGTTGGCTGTGTGACCAGGGACAAGTCACCCAAGTCCTGGGAACTTCTGTTTCCTCATCTATAAAATGGTGAAAATAAAACCTTCCCCAGGAGTTCTTGGAGGGACAGAGATAAAGCATCTAGAGCCTGTCACCAGCAGCGCCAGCATCTGGGAGCTTGTTAGAAACGCACCTTCTCGGACCCTGCCCAGAATTACTGAATCAGCTACTGGGGGAGGGGCCGGCACCCTGTATGTTAAGGAGCCCTCAGGGGTTCGGAGGTGCACTCCAGTGGGAGAACCTCGCCTCTGGAGTAGAGCTCGGTCAGTTGATTTGGGGCTGAAAGCTCTTTCTCCTCCCCACCCCGAGAACAGCTGTATAAGGGTTCTGCTTCATAGCTGAGCAGTCCGGGATTTGAATCCCAGCTCGCCCCTTGCTAGCTGTGCGTCTTTGGGAAAGTCGCTCAGCTTCTTCATGCCTCAGTTGCTTCATCTGCAAGATGGGGATAATAAAGTGTCTTTCCTAATGGGGCTGTTGTGGGGATTAGAGTCGAAGCAGGTAAACAGCGAGCACACAGTAGGCTCTCAGGTATGGTAGCTGTCTGTTATTCGTGTTTGTTGTTTTATTACTACTAGCATGAAAGTCTCCCTGATTTGTTCTGTTACCCATTTATGGGGGAGACAAATGTCGAGGGCCCCCTGTAACTTGTCTTCTGCTGGTTCTCTTGAGCTTCCCCTTCTACCTGCCCCCTAGGTGCTATTCCTCCTCTGGAAGGGCAAGACGGCTTGTCCCAAATACCATCCTCTCTCTCTTCCCTGATGCTTAACACTTTAACTGCCACGTGAGTTGTATTTAACTCATGCTAGTTTTGAGCCTAGGGCCTTGTGAAGCATATGAAGACTCAATTCTCCAAAATGAATTCAATAAGTATGTTGTGAGTCACAACACAGTTGGCGTGCAGTGTAAAAATTGATTCTAGCACCATGTGAGTTGCATATAACTCACACACAGAACCCAATAAAAAATAACAAATTTTTCATTAAGTTAGAAAGGATTTTTTTTTTTTTGAGACAAAGTCTCACTCTGTTGCCTGGGCTAGAGTGCCATGGCATCAGCCCAGCTCACAGCAACTTCCAACTCCTGGGTTCAAGCTATTCTCCTGCCTCAGCCTCCCGAGTAGCTGGGACTACAGGCATACACCAGTATGCCTGGCTAATTTTTCTATATATTTTATTTAGTTGGCCAATTAATTTCTTTCTATTTATAGTAGAGACGGGGCCTCCTCTTGCTCAGGCTGGTTTTGAACTCCTGACCTTGAGCAATCTGCCTGCCTCGGCCTCCCAGAATGCTAGGATTATAGGCGTGAGCCAAAAAAGGATTGTTTTGTTCATGGTCCCAGGGAAAAATTTTTTTTTCTAGTGTGGCAGTCAGTGTGTTAAAACTCTTTGGGGATGGGGAGGGAGGAAAACCTTTTCATTCAGAGTCAAAGGTGAAGCTGGGAAAGTGAGTACATTCACCCAGGACACTTCACCTCGTTCTCCCTGAGGTGGTGTTCGGTGCTGGGTCCCTTCCCGAGCAGAGTGGCTGGGAGAGCCCCAGGAGGCGGAGTGTGGTGGGAAAGGGGACGGAGGGGGCACAGGTCCCAGAGAGGACATGGGCTGGCTGGTAAGCAGTCCTTCTATTTCCTCCCGAAGCAGCCCGAATTTTTGATGCCCAGGACAGCTTCAGGTTTAGGAAGCATCATGTGGAATCTCTTGTCATCTCTAGGTCTTGGCAGGGTCCCATCCCGCAGCTCAAGTCTCCTTCCTCGTGTGGCACAATAGCACTGGGGTTTCCTGTTTGCCATCGAACATCTTCCTGCCCCGCTACCAGGGGGTGAAGCACAGAGATGGGGCTGGAGGGCAGGCAGAGGGCTCAGCACTGTCTCCTCTGGGGCTGCTTGGTTACACCACACATGCCCTCAGCAGACCCGGCTGAGTCAGTCTTTAACACTATAGTATGAAGCACTGTGTCAGATAACTTTCATCTCCACCATAGTCCCAGACTGTCCTCAGAGGGAGGGGCAGGGCTCAGAGAGGAGGTGGGGACAGGCCCCAAAAGGGGAAGCTGCGGTCCTCCAGCCAGCGTTTTCTTTGCATCGGGCCTGGGGTTGGCGCTGGCTTCCTGGCTTCTGTGACATGGTGCATTAGCAGGGGCCCTTTGCGTCAGCTCTGTGCCTACACATGCAGACCTTTGGGAGGAGTCCTGCACTGTCCCCTTCCTTCCCAGAAATATTGGCAATGGGGAGAGGGCACTAAACACCCAACTACTCAGTTTGCTTTCAGAAAATTCCATTTCTTCCTTTCACGAAAGGCGGCTTTGAAAGGCATTTGGCAGTGGCCTCGGTCTACACAGCTCTATCCCTACCAGATTTCCCAGCAGTTGTCAGCCCTGGTTGTACACTGGCGTGGCAGGCTTTTAAAACGCTCATGCCTGGGCACCTCCCAGCGGGTCTGATGTAGCTGGTCTGGGCTGAAGCCTGGACATCTCCCCAGCCCCTGCCCCGCCTCTGCTCCGGAAGAGTCCGATCCGCACGCAGAGCCTGCACCCCTGAGATGTTGCGTGTCCCTAGACACAGCTGCGCCGCCCTCACCCCCGTCCTTGCCCAGCCCTCTCACTGGTCAGGGGTGGCTCTGTGGGGTTTGCCACCCTGGGAATTCTCCGTGGAAAACCCTTTCCTACCCTCACCTGTCTCTCCCTTCTCCCAGGTGTAATTTCTCCCAGCTGGGGCTGCCTGGACCCTATAAATCCACCTCTGCCCTCCCCTCCCCATCCCTCCATGAACGGGTGGGGGGGGGCCGGGGCAAGACAGTTCAGGGATTCTCACTAACGTTGATTCTTCACTGAGGCAAAAGAAAAAAATAAAAGAAAAAAGTAAAATAATTAAAAAAAAAAAAAGACAGTTCAGGGAAATGAAAAACAAAAAGCAGCCACCAGAGCGGGGTTCTTCATCTCTCTTGCTCTGGACTTTCCTGCCAGGGTTGCCCGCCTTTCTGTTCCGCATTTGCTGCCCTCCCTGCAGGGGCTTTCCAGTTGATAAGTAAGAGGAGAGATGCTGGGTCCCCAGGCGGGACAGAAACTGTAGGGATGAGCCAGCGTCTTGAGGATGCTCAGAGACCAGATTAACAATTGTGCGATGTGTCCTCCAGGCTCCCCGACTGAGGGGCATTTGGAGAACCAAGAGCTAAGAAGAGGGGACTCTGCCACCTTTGGAGGGAGCTCTACTGCCTTTCCCACCTCCCAGAGCGTCTGCGGGACTGGGTGTTTGCCCTCCTCACAGGAAGCTGAGCCTGTGAATTCCAAGGGCTTGGACAGCCCTTCATTTATTCCTGGGAAGGCTGGAAACACCTGTGAGTGGGGGTCTGTGGAAAGGAAGAGGAAAAGATCTTCTGTGCAACTGCCGTGGGGCTTTGGCTGGGCCAGAGCTTGGGCGAGTCTGCGCTGTTCCTGCAGCCGAGGCTCACGCAGCGCCAGGCCCGTCCTGAGTGGGCAGCTGTGGCCTCCCAGCTTGGGCATGGGGCTGGGGGAAGGTGACAGAGCGAGCAGTTTCTTCAGTCCCAAACATGGGGCAGGTGTCATGGACACTGTGCCCACCCAAGTCCTCTCAATCTGTGCCTTGTGTTTTTGAGTGTTGACTGCCTCCTTATCCTGATAATCCCTCTTGCAGGGGAGTGCCTGGGGGGTCACCCCGTCCTCCCAAGTGTGGCTCTCAGCTGATGATTGACAGGGCTCCAGAGGCCTGGCCAGATGACCCTATGGTGCTCCCACCCCCACCCTAGAGCTCCCCCTGGGATCAGGCTGCGGCTGGACCCCAGCTGAACCCTTAGCTGCCCCCCTGCCCCATCCTGCTTCCTTCACTCCCTTGCAGGTTTCTCCTGCAAACACTTCCTGAGTTAATCACGTACACAAGAATCTTCCTCTCGGCTCTGCTTCTAGGAATCCCCGGACCCAAGGCAGCAGGTGTACGTCCTTGGGCTGAAGGCCAGGAGAGAGGAAGCTGCAGGCCCAGGAGGGGAAAGAAACACCAGGCAGATGATTTCTGTGTTTTGAGCAGGCTCCAGGGAACATAATTTTCTAAAGTGGTTTTCCTAAGGAGAAGTAGTAATTTAGAATTCTTGAGGGGTTAAATAGCTGAGTCCATAGAGGGAGTTCAGCAGATTTAAATGTTTTAGACATCCAAAGAGCAGCTTCACATTAAAAATTATTTGTGTAAAATCCACCCTTTCTTATCCCTTTTCCCGGCGGGGCAAGGTAGGAGGTGTTTCAGTCCCATGCCTGGGCTGCTGTGGGAAGCCCTCTCTCTTCCCTGCCTTGCTTTCCCCTCTACCAAGACACGGTGACCATCGGGCCATATTTCAAGGCATCGTGGGAAGTGATGCTTGTAAATAGTTCTTACAAGGCATTTTGGAGCCCAGAAGGGCCCCATAAAGTCTAGGGAAGGCAGAAGAGTTGCAACCGGTCAGTGAAGTGAATCCCTCTCTCCAAGGCTGCAGCTACTGGCAGGCACCCTGGGAGGAAGTGTCCAATTGAGTCCACATTCCAGCTCCATAACCCATCTTCCTCTGACCCTTCCTTGTGTGAGGAACAATGCTCTGTTTAAAAAATATCAGACTTAACTGTAAATTTCCGGCCCTTTGTTAGCGCTGCTCTTGTGTTTGCCTTAAAGCCTATGTGGATTTAGCTTGTTTTTTTTCCGGCTGGCCGAGAGTAACTGGTGATGTGTGGCGATGGTTGGCAAGTTGGTGAAGAGAGGTGCAGATGTCCTTAAGGCAGACAGAGGAGGGGTTGGGGCCTGGAACCGCTTACCTGTAATCTCAGTTCAACAAAGTGGGGACTATGGACGTATTTTCCTAATGCTTCTCCAAGAAATGTAAAAGTAAGAAAAAAAGGTGAGGAGAAGTCAGGCCTGAGACAAAGATGGGGCCACAGGAGCCTGTAGGTCACATAAATAGCTATAGCCTTGGTGAGACCACCCAACAGGTAGACGGTGACTGAGTCCTGGAGATGTCCCACATTTGGGGCCATCAAACTACTTGATTTGTATAATGTCAATCTGGTCAGTAAAAAGATAGTCACAAAGGAGGATTTTTTAATATATCTATTAACTATTTGTGTTTATTTTTCCATAAACTATTATACATGTCCTTTACTCATTTTATTAAATGAGGGTAGGACATTTTTCTTATTGATTTATTAATATTAAAGCCCTTTAGAGATTAAGGACATTAGCCCTTTGTTATATGTGTTGTAAATATTCTTCCCCAGTGTTTTATTGGGCTTTTGACTTTGTATAGGGTATTTTTTTTTTCTAAACAGAAGTTTAAAATTTTTACAGATTGATATCAGTATTTTAAAATTATGCCTCTGGATTTTGGATCTTGAATATGAGCATTTCCTTCAGCATTTTATTTCTTTCTTTTTTTTTTTTTTTTTGTTGAGACAGAGTCTCTCTTTGTTGTCCAGGCTAGAGTGAGTGCCGTGGCGTCAGCCTAGCTCACAGCAACCTCAAACTCCTGGGCTCAAGTGATCCTTCTGCCTCAGCCTCCTGAGTAGCTGGGACTACAGGCATGCGCCACCATGCCCGGCTAATTTTTTATATATATATCAGTTGGCCAATTAATTTCTTTCTATTTATAGTAGAGACGGGGTCTCACTCTTGCTCAGGCTGGTTTTGAACTCCTGACCTTGAGCAATCCGCCCGCCTCGGCCTCCCAAGAGCTAGGATTACAGGCGTGAGCCACAGCGCCCGGCCGCATTTTATTTCTTAATGTTTAATTTTTCTATTCAATTATGATTTCTTATGGTGGAAGGAGTAAGATAAGGATTTAGCTTCCCAAGGTTCCCTTTTCCAAAGGCCAACTAATTCTCTAGTGACTTTTTTTTTTATTAATCTACTTTTCCCTGCTATTTAGAAATGGTGCTGACATTCTGTCCCCAGATATATCTGGACCTGTTTCTCTGTACGCTCTATTGTTTCATTGATCTGCCTGTTTTTCTCTAGAACAAAATAGTTTTAATAACTGTAGAGAAGACACAAATTCTCTGAGAATTGGTATTCTCAGTAGATTTAGGAGGACATGGTATCAAAAGGGAATTGTCTTAAGAGCAGGACAGATGCAAAACAAAATTACCAAATTATAGATTATGATGCAGGCAGTGAACAAAAGAGGATGTTGCAGAAAATTCAATGAATTAGAAGACGAGCCAGAGAATTCTGAAGAAAAATAAGGAGATGGAGAGATGATGAGTACAAAGGATATGAGACTTGGAGGCTAGCTGCGGGGTGGGTGGATGGATGGATGGATGGGCAGTGCTAGAGAGAGGGGAGAGAGACTGTAGAAGAACCAAGAATGGGAGGAAGAGGAGCAATAATGAAAGAAGGAATAGAATGACATTTCCCCCAGCTTAAGAAAGACTCCCGTGCTCAGGGGGAGAAGGGCTGGTGATGGTGGGCACTGGTCATCTGATTTCCACTCCAGCCGGGCTGTGCAAGTGGCTCTGGTTGAGGTTTCCAGGGACCTATGTGTGGTATTAATCAGAGGCTGCTCTGGGTCTCCCCTCCTTGGGCTCTTGCCCCCAGCTCCTGGCTGTGCTGACCGTGGCCTCCCTCTCAAAGCACACTGTCCTCTGGGCTCCCAGGGTATTCTGCCTCCTGTGTCCCCTCCCCCTCCTCCAGGGACCCCTCTTCCTCTACCCACACTGATGGCCTGCGTTTGTGGGGCCCCTGTCCTCTTTGCCCTCCCTGTTCTCCTCTGATGACCTCACGTGCCAGGACCCACCCTCCTGCACTCCAGACCTGGCTGTGCTTCTCGTTATCTGCACCAGAGGGTTCCATGGGCCCACCTCAGACTCAGACCATGTCCCTCACATGAATGAGTGTGAACATGGCACCTCCACCTGGCTGCCCACCCCCAGCAGCCAGTGCCTCTGCCCGCACCCCACCCCTAGTCTGGCGGCGCTCCCTTTCCCAGGCTTTTTATTGACGCATCACAACTTTTTCCTCTACCTCCTTAAAACCTTCAGATTCTCTCGCTTCGTCCCCATTCCCTAGCTCAGGCCTCTCACCTGGTCACCTGCTGGATCCTTTCTCCACAAAGCAGGGAGCCAGGTGGGGCGATCTTTCCAGAATGCACATCGGATCACATCCCTCCTGTCCGAATGCCCCTGGTTCCCTCTTGCCGCTGTAAAACATTACAGCAGACTTGGAGGTTTAAAACAGCACAAATGTACACTCTTCCATTCTGAAGTCTGGAAGTCTTGAAGTCAGTTTCCCTGAGCCCAAACCAAGGTGTGGGCAGAGCCGCGCTCCGTCCAGAGGCTCTGGGGGGAATCCGTGTCCTTCTCAGTGTGGGAAGCTACATTCCTGGGCTCGTGGCCCCTTCCTGCATCTTTATCCACAGTGGAGCATCTTCACACCTCTCTCTCTGCTGAGGTTGTCCTGTCTCCTTCTCTCTAGGACACTTCTGATGACATTTAGGGCCCACCAGATAATCCGGAATAGTGTCCCCATTTAAAGATCCTTCATTTAATCGCATCTGCAAAGTCCCTGCATAAGGTAACTGTCACAGATTTCAGGGATTGGGACCTGGATATGGTATTTGTCCTGCCACACCCGCCAGGGCGTGTCCTTGCCTGCCAGATGAAGTCCAAACTTCTCAACATGTCGAGGTCCTGCGTGTGCCACCCCATCTTGCACAATTCTGTGATGCATACTCCTTCTTTCTGCCTGGACCTCTCCACCCTCACCTTACCTTGGCAACGCCATCTTATCACGGAGGTCTGTTTGGAGGTCACTTCCTCCAGAATGCCCCCAGGACCCACCCCAATCCAGATTAGGTGACCTTCCTGTCACCTAATCCTCCCTGGATAGAACCTACCCTCCTTGGATAGAACCCTCTGTCCCCCTGCTCCCCAACCATGTAGCCCTGAGGACAGGGTCGTGCCTGGATACTTTGCTGTCGAAACACCATCAGTAAGGATCATAAATGTTTCCTGAATGGGTACATTTACACATGCAGAGAAGAGGTACATTTTTTTTTTTTTAAATAAATACTCAAGAGTTATGGGTCATTGTCACTTAAAAAAGAAATCTATTCTCACTAATCTGACTTTCCTTTTTTCTTTTTTGTGCAGTATGTACTTTGGTTTATGTGATTAGATTATTTTTCCTTTTTGGAAAAATAAAAAAATTAAATTTAAAATTTAGAGAGATCAGCGGTGTTCTTAGGGTGCCACCTTTGGGTGTGTGGGTGGAGTCTGCATCTTCTGAGTGGAACTCACTCTGCTCCCCTCCCCCCACCCATGGCCCTTCCTTAGGATGTCTTTGTATTAATATTAGTTTCCTGTGTGGTTGCCATAGCAAATTGCCAACACTTAGTGGCTTGCAATAACACAGACTTCTTATCTTACAGCTCTGTAGGTTAAAGGTCTGCCACAGGTCTCACCAGGTCACTAATAGCAGGTCTCAGCAGGGCTGTGTTCTTTTCTGGAGGCTCTAGAGGAGGGTCCATTTCCAGCTTCCAGAGGCTTGTTCCTTGGGCCATGGATCCTTCTTCCAGCTTCAAAGCCAGCAACAGCAGGTCCAGTCCAATAACCCTAACTCTTCTGCCTTCCTCTTCCACTTAAAAAAAAAAGACTGTGGTAAAATACACATAAAATTTTTCATCTTAACCATTTTTAAGTGTACAGTTCAGTGGCGTTAAGTACATTTATATTGTTGTGCAGCCATCACCCCGCTCCAACTCAAGAACTCTTTCATGCTGCAAACTCTGTGCTCATGAACACTAACTCTCCGTCTCCCCTTCCTCCTGGCCCCTGGCAACCACCAATCTACTTCCTGTCTCTGATTTTGACTACTCTAGATACCTCATAAAAGTGGAATCAGTGTCTTTTGTGTCTAGCTAATTTTACTTAGCATAATGTCCTCATCATTCATGCATGGTGTAGCAGTGGCCCAGTGGCCTGATCGTAGCTCACTGTAACATCAAATTCCTGGGCTCGGGTGATCCTCCTGCCTCAGCCTCCTAAGTAGCTGCAACTACAGGTGCATGCCACCACACGCAGCTAATTTTTAATTTTTTCATAGACACGGGGTCTTACTATATTTCCCAGACTGGTCTCGAACTCCTGGCCTCAAACAATCGTACTGACTTGGCCTCCCAAAGCGCTGGGATTACAGGCATGAGCTACAGCATCCAGCTGTCATATGTCTTTATGTTTGAAAGTTTTCATAATAAAATGTTTATGAAAAATTTCTGGTAATGCCATTAGCCAGATAGAGCCAGTCTTTCATTCATTTATGTATCTATATATATAAAAGTGCCAGCAGTTCTTAACCAGAGGTGATCTTGGCCCCAGGGACACATAGCAATGCCTGGAGACATTTTTGATCGTCATAACTGGGGTGGTGCTGGTGGCATGTAGTGGATGGAACCCAGGGATGCTGCTAAACATCCTCCAAGGCACAGGAAAGCCCCTACAACAAAGAATGACCCAGTTCCAAATGTTAATAGTACCGAGGTCAAAAAGCCCTGACATACATACACTCATCTCTCTGAATATACATATTCGTATATAAATGTGTATATATGTTTATACATGTGCATATTGCACACTTGCATGTATTTTAAACAAAATTGAACTCATAGGTCTGTAACCTGCATTTTCATAATGTATTATTTTCCCAAATAATTAAATTGCCTTTCACACTGTGGCATTTTAATGGCGATTGTAGACATGTGTGCTGTGATTTATTGCACCCAGCTATATTTGGGCATTTTTAGGTGGTTTACCCATCTCAGTATTCCTCAGTAGAATCTGACAGATAGGTCTCTATTCTGTCTTGTGAAGGTCCCTTCAGAGAGGAGGACTCATTGCTCGTCCTTGAAATCAACTTGAGTGTCAGCGTTCTCTGGGGCATTTGTTCTCAGACTGTAAAGGGTTGTCGTCTTTCCTTTGGGGGTTTTCCCCAGAGGCCGTGGCAAGCAGAGGCAGCAGCCAGCGGTGTGGCATCTCACTCATCCTAGGCCAGTGTTAGAGCTGTGTGCAGCTGGGGGGAACAAAAGCCGTGTCATCCAATTCATGTCCTCCACTCCCATGCCCCACCCCACCCTCCCTGCTGCCCAAGTCCTGCTGAGTTTCCAAGAACACAGCCTGACATTAACCTCTGTCTTCTCCTTTCAAATACAGGCCTCTCCTTCTGATGAAAAGAGAAAGGAAGAATGGACTACAGCCACCAAACTTCCCTGGTCCCCTGTGGACAAGATAAATACATTTCCAAGTAAGCTGTTTTGCTGCAGTGCTCTGTCCCCAGTGGCCAATCCTCTGCTGGGACGCTGTGGGTGGATGGCAGCCGCTGGCAGAGGGGCCTCTGTATGGGAGAAGGAGCAGAGCAGCTGAACTTGGACTTCGAGAGAGCATCAGCAAGGCTGCCGCCCTAGATAAGGACATGCCCCCCCCCCAGCCTGGAGGTTGAAGTAAAGGGGGGTCAAGACATGGGACCTTCTGGGGCTGGAGAGAAGTGGTGACCTAGAAGGCTTCCGGGAGAGGAGTTGGCTAGTGGCTGTTTGCTATGGTCTGAATGTTTGTGTCCTCTCCCAAATTCATATGCTGAAACCTACTCCCAAGGTGCTGGCATTTAGAGGTGGGGCCTTTGGGGGATGATTAGATCTGAGTGCCCTTATACCAGAGGCCGAGGGCACTTGTCTGCCCTTCCAACATGTGAGCATGCAGTGAGCAGGCGCTCACTGTGAGGACAGGGCTCTCACCAGATACGGAATCTACCTTGATCTTGGACTTCCCATCCACCAGAGCCATGAGCAATGAATCTCTGTTGCTTATAAGCCACCCAGTCTATGGTATCGCAGCCTAAATGCACTAAGACACTGCTCACTGTCCTGTCTGGGGTGTTCCCCAGGGGGCTCCTGGCTGGGGTAATGTCTCCCTGGGCTGCTGTGGTTCTGGCTACAACTGGCACAGGTGCCCTCTGAATAGAAGGGGACAGTTTCATTGCTTTCTATGCACTAAAGTCTCTTGAACTCAGCCTTTTTGCTAATGTGACAGGCTGTGCCGAAATGGACTTTTTCGAACTATAAGTTTGAGGGTATATTTTTATGTCCAAGTGCAGGGATTTTACATACTGGATGCTCTCTATATCTTAATTAAGCGTTTAATTGATCTGAGACCAAAGTGCTTTAAGTCCGTAGACACACTCGGTCATACACAGACACCAGTTGTGTGAGATCCGATCATTCTTATCTGTTTATTGAAAGATTTCCCCAGGGCCTTTCTACTGACCAGAAATTGTAAATCCTGGCTTCAGACCTGTGTGTTCAAAAGTGCCAAATAGCTTTTTGTTTTAGGTTGCTTGGAATCGCATTTTTCACTAATTCATTTCAGCTGGCATAGAATGAGTCCAGTTTATCTAGGTTTAACTGGTCAGGAGTTTCTTGGAATTTCCAGCAGGTTTTGACTTCTGATGTGGTCCAAATACCTCTGCATTGCACGGCTGTGTTTAGGGGGACTGAACTCTGTCACCTCTTGCCTGAGAATAGGCAAAAGCACACAGCAGCCCCCTCCACCTCTCTCCCCTCTCATCGCTCATGGAGTGCAATAGCACGCACTTTTAGGTAAAACTAGATTTGTGTATTCCACTGTTGCTGGGAGTTTGTAAGTCTTTAAACACATGATAAGATCGCGTCTATGAAGCATAAGTCAGTGAGGCCCAGCCCTGTTTGTTTTAATCTGCTAAAAAGCTTGGAATTTTCTGGGTCTCGAGAAGGCCTGCAGTTATTGTTCTCTCCTTGCTCAGCGTGCTTGCGGAGGGAAGGGCCGGCAGGGGCAGGAGAAACCGTGTCTGTGGGCTTCGAAGTGTGTTTGTCTCTGTGAATCTGTGGCTTATTCACACCTGAGTATTCGGGTGTGAGTGGTTTTGCAGGGTGTTCTGGAGTTGCCCCTTGCCTTCAGCCTGCTCCGAGGGGATGTTTACTCTTGACCTTGATTCTGGGGAGCATGGCGATGGGGTGGCAGTGTGCCTGCGTGTGGGGGGTACACGCATGTGGACGAAGCGGGGCGACTGAAGACCAGGTGAGAGGTGAGATAGAGAGGGAACAACTGCATTCTCTGTGGCTTCGGCTGAAAATGTTACACCGCTTGTGTCTTTTTCCGCTAAGGAATGAACTTCTCTTGCATCTGAAGACCTACAATCTGTACTACGAAGGCCAGAATTTGCAGCTCCGGCACCGAGAGGTAGGGGTCTGCGGGGAAGGCCTGTGAGTCTCCTGTCCTGGCCCGTCTTTGTCAACGTGTGTCCTCGGTCTAAGGGTTCCTGAGGTCCCAAGAGGTCACACTCTCCTGCCACAGAGAGTGGCCTCTCATTTAGGGTGCTCCTTCCAAAGAACTTCCAGAGTCCTTGGGGCTTTTTGGAAGGAGACCCCAGGCCCAGTTTTGTTCTAAGAAGGATGAGATTTTCTGTTCCGTTCCTGCGTGTGTGTGGCTGGGCTAACACGGCTTCAGAGGGGAGATTTTTCAGAGAGAAGCTTTCCTGAAATCACTCTTTCAGAGGGCTCCCAAGCAGGCTTCCTGTTGTTGGGCAATTTAGGAACCTTAACCCAGTCCTCTAGGTTTACACGTCTGAGCCCAGTTCGCTGCAGGGACCTGGGCGAGTCACACAGCTCTGAGTGGTTGGCTTTTCCCCACCACTGCAGCGCGTTTTCTCGGCTGCCTTCCTGAGATGCCCTTTGTTATCCATCTGACGTTCCCCACCCCCAGCCTGAGTCTGAGCTTACTCATCCTGTATCCATTTCTGTAAAGCCTGTTATCAGATAGAAGATGAGTTATAAAGGAGTCTGATAGAGTAATTTATACTCAAGTGTTCTTGACTGATAAGAAGGTACATATGTGTCATACCCTTCGAAACACATTTTCAGGTCAGCAAACCATGGTGATTTAATCCATAGAAACAGATAGCAGCTGATGGAATTTCAGCTACGAAGGCAGCCTGTTTGGGGACAGTATGTGGATGCAGTGGCCTTTTCTGTGTCTCTCAAACCACTTCACTTAGGCAAAGTCCTGTTTCGGGTTAAACTCTGTCCTACAATTGTGTAATGTTAAGTAATGATACCCACTTAGACCAGCTGGGAGGCCATATGTATATAGCTATGCATACATAAGGCCTTTCTCCCCCAAATCCCCAAATTCCCTGATGTTGTTCCATCCCTCTCCTACCTTCTTCTATGTCCCCTTCCCTCTCTAAGGCATGGCCCGGGTTAGTTGCTCATGGGGCAGATGTCATTTTCACCTATGACGCTTGTCCTGAAGATGTGGCCATGACCCAAGTCAGACACTTTTGGGCCCTGCCTGTAAAACATGGGTTCAGAAAGGTTGTTCTGAGACTGGGGAAGGACGGCCTGACTCCTTTAGGCATTGTCCTCAGAGCTTCTGCTAATGAGTGGCTGGGCCATGAGCAAGATTTTGGTTCTGAAATAGCTTTCCTGGGGTCTGTGCTATAGAATAAATCCTCAAAGTACTCCATGGTTAAAGGGCGTCGTGGTCATAAATGAGATCCAGTTCTTTGGGACAGAACATAAAAATGCCCTTGGATGGGTTTTACATTTGGCTTATTAGTCAGCAACCTTGGAGTATATAAACTGGCAACTCCTGCAGGATTTATTCACCTCTTAAAGAGTTGTCATGTAGCACATTAGCTTATTATAGGCTCTGGGACATTCTGCTGTTAGGAAATATGATTAACACAGCCTCTCCCAGCTCGCAATCACTTGATATTCTTTTTAAGGCAACAGTTCATCAGGCAGAGAATGAACCCGAAGAAATGTTGTTTTAAATCTCCTTCATCTAGGGCAGCGGTCTCCAGCCCAACCTTTTTGGCACCAGGGACTGTTTTCATGGAAGACAATATTTCCATGAACTGGGGAAGGTGGGGATAGTTTCTGGATGATTCAAGCACATAACATGTATTGTGTACTGTATTTCCATTAGTATTACGTTGTAATATATAATGAAATAATTATCCAACTCACCATAGGTTGGGGAGCCCTGATCTAGCAGGTCACATTGCTAAACATGTGTTTTAGCTAAAAACACCATTTCCCACAGTAGGGGGGGGGTAGCTAACTCAAGAATTCAATTCTTGCTTCTGTTAGCAAAACTAGTCTCATTTATTTTAAGAGATGTATTCTGATGTCTTTAAAAGTCATTAGTACTTTTTTTTTGGCTCTTCCTTTTGCTCTCCCTTTGCTGATGACAATGGGCCCCAGAGCGTATGTATCATGCTCTGTAAACCTATATCTTGCTCTTGCTCTGTCGCCCTATCTTTCCTCAATAGCCTCATTTTCGTGCTTGCCTTTAATACAAAGTCATTAGTACCAAAGCAAAAAAGAGTTTTATAATTTGCACATGTATGTTTGAATCTCACGGCAACTTTCATGCTGACCTGTGAGGTCAGCCTCCAGGTCTGGGGTAGTTTGCAGCAGAGAGTGTCTCGGAGCTGGGGTGTGGACAGGGCCGCCGCCCCCATCCTGTGAATTCAATCTGGGTACACCCAGCAAGGACACATGAAGGATGCTGCCATTTGTGCCCCAGCGTGGTCCTGGCTCCTGTGGGACTTTTCTGGGCTCACTGTGCGATTGCTCTGTGGGCAGGAAGAAGACGAGTTCATCGTGGAGGGACTGCTGAACATCTCCTGGGGCCTGCGCCGGCCCATTCGTCTGCAGATGCAGGATGACCACGAGCGCATCCGCCCGCCTCCGTCCTCTTCCTCCTGGCACTCCGGCTGCAACTTGGGGGCCCAGGGGTGAGTGAGGCAAGATGGGGCTTGGAGATGGGCGTGCCTGGGGACTCTTTGTATTCTCAGCAGGTCAAGGCCACCTTGTCCCAGCCAGCCTTCATCCTGGCTCCTGTCCCACCTCTTCCACTGCCTCATCTCCGCTTTGGGCTTGGGATGAGGAGAGAGGGGCAGACATTGATGTGATGGGGCCTCTGTCCTGTCACCACAATCACTGAGTGAGGTCATGGGGAGGAGAGGAGCTGCTGAGTCAGAGCAGGAGCCCCATGCCAAGGCCGGGGTGATAGCGTGCCCTCCCTTGTGGAGAATTCTGGAGTCTCTGAGCGGTGTTGCTAGTGGCTGGCGAGGCCCAGCCTGCAGATTTCTGACCGGACGCCCAGGGCCCCTGCATCCTCCCTGCTGAGCTTGCTTCTTATAGAAGGGCCCTGCTCCAGAGACATTTAGGACTTGAGCCTTCTGACCAAGGCACTCTGAGTCTCAGGGAACCTGCAAGGGAGAAGGACTGTCAGACCTGTCTGAGCCAGCCGGTGAGGCCAGCCAGGATGCTGCTCTCTTCAGACCACACCTGGAGCAAGTCACCAGGTGATGGCCAGCAGTCTGAGCCCCCTCCTCTGGGTCCCCACTGGAAGGTCTGTGAACCTAGCCTGTTCCTCCCCATCCTCCACGGCCAAATGAGTAGCCCTTCGGCACACCCTTTTATTGTCTTTCTGGGTCTTCAGTTTTCGGGATCAAGTGACTAGCCTCGTCCCGTCCTGGAACTTGCTGACGCTGACGGCCTTCAGGCCAGAGCCTGGGTGGAGCGTGCTGGCCTCCCAGCCAAAACCACAGTGATGTTATTTCTGGTGTAAATGAGAACCAAGCCCTCTCTCTTGGCCACATTGAACGTTTTGTTCTACTCCACAGCCAAATCTATCTTTCTGTACAATCGAGAGTAGCCTATAATGTGGCCAAACCCTAGAGCTGATCTGGTTTCTTTCCAAGAGAATTTAAGGAGGAAAGGTGTTGCCCATCCCATTGGGTGCTGGGACGTCTGGTCAAGGTTCTTTGGTTTCATCTAACTTCGCTGGAGTCACGCTCTGCTTTGATTTGGCACCATCCCTGTATTGGATTTCCAATGGGCCAAACGCTTTTCACAGCCCAGCCCTGAGCCCCAGCCCATTCCATTCCATTCCTATTACATTCCATCCGGAGAGGCTCTGACCAGATCCATTCTGTAGCTCGGAAATCTGTGAGTTCTATCACAATAGGAAGTTCTTTCAGATTTCCAATTGTAGTTGTCTTTTCTAAAAACTACCATCCCTGGAAAATGAAGCCTGTCTCTACTGGGTCCCAGGGAGACCATCCTCTTCTCACCATGGGATGGTCCTAACTGGTCAAATATGATTCAACTTTACTACCGAATCCTCTGTTGATTTTTGGATGTTTCTCTCTATGCTACTCCCATAGTTCCTTTTCACCTTGAGAAGTTATTGGCCAGTTATCACAGCAAGCCCAGGCCTTAGCTTGGACTGTCTACTTGTGGCCCTTTCTCCAGCTTGGCAGAGGTCTCTGTAACCCTGAGAACACTGTCGTCAGTGCCCCTTCCAAAGCTGCCCCGACCCTTGTAGCCATCAAATATTACCTTTCATTCCCTTCAGATGGCAGAAGCAATGTATGAGTTATTCCTTCAACAGAGTTGGATCTGAACTGGAATCCTGTCCTACAAAACAAACAGCCATTATTAGGGTTTTCCAGATAGCCCATATGTGCTTAGAAACTCAGTACGGCAACACACGGGTTTTGTTCTTTGGTGTTCTTCATCCTGGGCTTGATGAATTGGGTGCTTGTGTTGCTGCAGATGCTGGGAAAGAACCTCTCTCCAGAGCTGCCCCCTCCCCAGCCGCCGCTCAGCCTGGGAGCTGGGCCAGCCTGGTGGGATGCTCAGGGCAGCCCACGTGCACCCTTCCTCGCCTGGTGGGTGCTGGTACCCAGCCCGGCACAAGCAAAGTGCTCCCCTTGCAGGAGTGGGGTGGGGTGGGTTGGGGTGGGAGTGGGGGCATCTCCCTGAAGGGGCTAAACCAGTCTCCCTTTTCTTTGTGTCTGCTCGCCTCCCCCCACAGCACCATCCTGAAGCCCCTCACCACGCCCAGCATTCAGATCTCAGAGGTGGACGCTCCGACCGAGAGTGACCAGACGCTAAGTCCCACAGGTACATGCATCGTAGAAGGAGCTTCGGGTTAGGGGCCAACTGCGTGAAGACTGCCGTGATAGCTGTCATAAACAGATATTTATTTTTGAAAATATAAAATTTATATGGTTTAGGATTCTAGGCTGGGTGCAGGGGCTCACGCCTGCAATCCTAGCACTCTGGGATGCCAAGGGAGGAGGATTGCTTGAGCTCAGGAGTTTGAAACCAGCCGGAGCAAAAGCGAGACCCCATCTCTACTAAAAATAAGCAAATTATCTGGGCTTAATGGTATGCACCTGTAGTGCCAGCTACTCAGGAGGCTGAGGCAGGAGGATCACTTGAGCCCAGGAGTTTGAGGTTGCAGGGAATTGTGATAACGCCACTGCACTCTATGGGGGGAGTAAGACTCTGTCTCAAAAAAAAAAAGAGAGAGAGAGAGAAAAACTAAAGTTATTACAAAGAAAGAATTAAAATTTACCCACCTCATCTGCCCACATAGAAGCCAACCAAGAACATCCTCCCTGGGGTATTCCACGCACACGTAAGCAAATGCACACCAACATACCTTTAGGGTTGGATGTAATTTCTTTTTTTCTCATTTTTATTAATATGTAAGTGGTAACATTTTGCACATGGTTTCTTTCATTTATCAGTTTATCTCAGGGATTATTCTATACAAATCTGTAAAGAACTTCCTCCTTCTTTACAGCACTGCATCATTCCATTCTATGGAAAAATGATAATTTATGTAATCATACCCTACTGATAGATAATTAAGTCATGTTCAGTCTCTGCTGTGACAAACAAGCTTGTAGTGGGTAGCCTTATACACGTGTTATTTTGTGTATTTGTCAGTGTGTCTGTAGGATTCTTTCAAGTGGAATTTCTGGGTTCAAGGTTGTGTGCATTTGTAATTTTGATAGATACTATCAATTTGCAATATCTTTTTTTAACATAACATAGATTAAAACAATTTTAATAAAACAGATTAACCTACTTGTGCTTCACTATTTGGTTGATGTCAATATTTTATATTTGGACACACAAGGACAGAAATATGTCATATTATATTTGTTTATCTTTATGTGTCCTATTAAGCATTTTATTTCCAATTTGTTATTGTGGTAAAATACACGTAACATAAAATTTACCTTCTTAACCATTCTTTAGTGTGCAGTGCAATGGTATTACATACATTCATAATGTTGTGCAACCATCACCACCGTCTGTCTCTAGAATCTTCTCGTCTTGTAAAACTGAACCTCTGTATCTGTTAGACAATGACTCCCCATTTTCCTTCCCCCCAGCTGCTGGCTACCAGCATTCTCCTCTCTGTCTCTTATGATTTTGACTACTCTAAGTACCTCATATAAGTGGAGTCATTCAGTATTTGTCTTTTGTGACTGGCATATTTCACTTGGCATAATGTCCAAAAGGTTCATCCATGTTGTAATGTGTCAGAATTGGTTTGCAGTATCTTGCAAGCCCTGATATTGTGCTTATCCTGTGACAGACACTGTTCTAAGTGCTTTATGTATATTAACTCACTTAAACCCTCACAACAATCCCATGAGGCGGGTGTTATCATCACCCCCATTTTACAGATGAAAAAAACGAGGCATAGGGAGGTTAGTGATATAATTCAATAGGGGAGCTGGGATTTGAACCCAGGCAGTCTGGCTCAGAGTCTATGCTCTGAACCTTTTCACTGCATAACTTCTCAGTCAACTATGCATTATGTTTTTCCTCCAGCAGAATATACTATTTTTATAAAATCTATATATTTTGAGGCAGTGGGTGCTGTAGCGTTGACCACAAAGAGGGAACCGTGTGCTAGCTGTCCAGGGTCCAGACAGACAGCTCGTTTTCCTCTTTCCTCTCAGACGCCAGGGGTCTGAAGCCCCTGCAGGAAGACACCCCACAGCTGATGCGCACACGCAGTGATGTTGGCGTGCGTCGCCGGGGCAACGTGAGGACACCGAGCGATCAGCGGCGAATCAGACGCCACCGCTTCTCCATCAACGGCCATTACTACAACCATAAGGTAGAGTGGACAGGGGCTGGGAGAGGCGGGCAAGTCCCCTTGCTGGGCAGTTGCCACCTCAGGGCTATAGCCACATGGTGCAAGGTGGGACCCCTGGGAAGCCAAGTGGTGCTGCTTAGGCTTTGAGTGGCAGGTGGGCTGCAAGCTCTGCTGGCTTCCTGAAGGATGAGTGGGCCTAGTCATGCTCTGAGACCTCCTAGGGTGGTGGGTGAATTCAGGGGGCCGTATGAAGCAGCCCCTGCTGTAGCCTTGAAGACCCCACAAACACACCTCTTTAATCCCTCCCAGGTCAATCTAGGTGTTCCGTTCTTCCTGCACCCTGTGCCTGCTGGCGGGTGTGCACGGTGTGACATGCCCCTGAGCTAAGGGCTGCCTCTGAAGCAGAGCTGCAGCCTCAGATCTGGGGGTGCCAGTGCACCACCCACCCCACCCCAAGTTAGCTGACACCTCCTTCCCCTCCTGCTGCTTGGATCACATCTTACGCGCAGAGGCAAGTGTGTGGTGGGAGAGTGGTCAGAGACCTCCCCGGGTAGAAGTCCCAGTGGAAGGGTCTTTGTGAGTGTTTTATTTGGAGAGGACCTCACTTATGGAGTCTGGGCTCCCCTCCCCAATCCTGCCATTTGGCGAGCTCAGACTTGAGCTACCTGCAAGAGCAGGGACTGAATTAGGCGAACCCCAGGGCTGCTTTGTCTGTAACGCCTGCTGCTCGCCAGGCGGCCAGGGGGCTTTCCGAGAGTACATTTCAGTACCATTTTTGAGCACCAATGTCGCCGTGCCCTGTACTGCATGTGGGTTTTAGTATTTTGTCCTTGTCCACCCTGAGCCGGACCCGTCTATTGACAGACGTCGGTGTTCACGCCGGCCTATGGCTCCGTCACCAACGTCCGCATCAACAGCACCATGACCACCCCGCAGGTCCTGAAGCTGCTGCTCAACAAATTCAAGGCAAGTCCCCTTTGCTGGCTGGCCCCAGATAGGGTCACACATGTGCTTTGGGGACCCTTAGAGGGGGAGTGGGGGAGCTGTGGAGAGTGTATGGTTTAGGGGGCACTGGGCAGTGGGTTTGGGTTCTTTAGACTCTCACTGTTCAAGGAAGGTCCACAGCGCCAGCATCACCTGCGAGCTTGTTGGAAAGCCCGAGGGTGAGGCCAGGGCACCTGCTCCACGAGGCCCCCGGGGGATCCTGGTGCCTGCTGAAGTTTGAGAGGCATCAGCCCTCGGGTCCTTTATGGGCCTCTATGGAAGGGCCCTGGGACCTGCTGACTGGTTTTGGGCTCACCCACAGATTGACTTCTAGGACACAGTTGGGGAACCTACTTTGAAAAATGATACTTAAATAGATGTGCAAATTACGGTGCATGAATGCTTTTAAAGTCCTGTTACTCTGTGTTTTCTGAAACATCCTTATAATTCTTTTGGAGACCAGGTAATCTTATTTTTACTGGAAGCCAGTGTAACCTAGTGGCCTCAGAGCACGGTCTCTGGGTTCCAATCCCCACCTGTCACCTGCTCGTTGAATGAATTGGACAAGTCACTTAACCTGCCTCTGCTTCTGCTTCCTTATTCGTAAAATGAGGACAATGGTACCTTGACATGGTGTTGTCATGAGTGTTGGCTCAGTTAGAACATGTGAAATGTATAGAACTAGGCCTGGCACATTGCAATAAATTTTAGCTATTTTTATCTGTCATAGCCACACATTGAACAACAATGTTCTAGTCAATGATGAACTGAATATGTGATGGTGATCCCGTAAGATTATAATACCATATTTTTACTATATCTTTTCTATGTCTAATATGTTTAAATACACAAATACTTGCCATTGTGTTACGATTGCCTGCAGTATTCAGTACAGTAACCTGTTGTGTAAGCTTGTAGCCTAGGAGCAGTAGGTTGTACCATCTGGGTTTATGTAAGTACACTCTAGGACGTTCACACAACGAAATCACCTAACAAATTTCTCAGAACGTCTTCCTGTCGTTAAGTGACGCATGGCTGTATTATTGATAAAGTTATCCACCCGTCTCATCTCCTCATCACTTCCCAGAGCTGTTGATATATCGCTTTCCCTTCAACAGAGCCTAAAATCTATTCAGCTTCACAGTGTCAAAGAAGGGGGAAAAGCTCAAAGTGAGAGTGTTTAAATATGTGCTTTCAACTAGTACCTTTTGCTCCTGATTCAGATTGAGAATTCGGCAGAGGAGTTTGCTTTGTACGTGGTCCATACCAGTGGTGGTAAGTCTGACGACCACAGTGTACTTTAAAACTCCCAATTAACTCAAAATAGCAGGTTAAAAAAAAATACCTCTGCTTTGCCCGTTGTTTGGGTTTTGGAAACTTCCAAATGTTGTTTGCCTCCAAGGCTGATGGGCTTGCTGGATGAATCCACTGGGAATGCCATATATGGTCAGTAAACAAACTCTGAAACCTATCTGCCTATTAAAAAAGGAACTAGATCTTCTCAAGAGACAGATAAACCCAATTCCTCTGAAGGGTTTGAAGCACCATAGTATTGTTGGGGGCAGGGGAGTGGGAGGAGGTTGTGTTTAACAACACCCGTTGAGTAGTCCATTTACAAATCAGTCTCCTAAGTTGCTTGTCCCTTTGGGCCCCTGAGTTGACCACTACTCAGGATGAGAAAGGCCTCTAGCGAAACTCAGGCCTGCTTCTGGTTGTGTTTGGTTCCAGAGAAACAGAAGCTAAAGACCACCGATTACCCCCTGATTGCCCGAATTCTCCAGGGCCCATGTGAGCAGGTCTCCAAAGTGTTCCTTATGGAGAAGGACCAGGTGGAGGAAGTCACCTATGACGTGAGTACCCTTTTGCTTGGGTGGTCTGCCTTCAGGAGTAGGGGGATTTGGTGATGTTACCTGCAACTGGGGTATAGCATGACTTTTTGACCAAGGACCGTGTCCCCTTTCACTGCCATTGATCAATACCAGGTATTCGTGAAGGCAGGTTAAGGGTGTGCCCTGTGGGAGTTGTTGGAGGAATTCTCAGGCAGAAAGTGATTTCTATGGAAGGAATAAATTTCTTGAGCCTTTCTAGGGTATCTAGGGTACTATAAGAGGCCTGAGAAGTTTCTGTGGACACTCCCTTAGCAACATTGAGAAGTTAGCAGTGTATTAGTCAGCTTTTGTTGCAGTAACAAACATCCCCAAATCTCAGTAGCTTACAAACAGCAGACATTTACTTTTTTGCTTATGATTCTGTAGGCTGGTAGCAGGGGCTCTGCTCTAGGCTGTGGGTTAAGTTCAGTCTGCAATGTGTATCTCATTCAGAGGCTCAGACTCTAGGGCATACTCCTCCTCCTGTATATGCTCCTCCTGGGGGACCATGGAGCACAAGAAACCATGCCAAACCACAGAGTGCACTTGAAACCTCCACTCAGATGGGGCGTATGTCATGTCCACACACATTCCATTGTCCAAAGCAAGTCCCATAGCTGAGTTCAATTTTCACAGGGTAGAGAAATACACTTCTCCCGTGGAGGAGGGTTGATAGAAGAGGTGGGGTGGATTGTGGTGGAGGAGAGGTAGCTGATTTTAAACTTTAACTCACCTGGGAGCCATTCATAGCCTCCCTGAAGCAAGTTCACATTTGGATGCCTGTTTGAGCCTTGAGACCCAACTCGTCCCTCTGCACCATGGTTTCTTAAATGCTCTTAGTGGAGAACAAAGAGGTTTGTTAAATATCATGGGATCAGTTCTTTCTCTACATTGATGTATCAAGAGAAAGTGCTTTTCCGTGTTTGACACCTCCCCATCATGGACTGGATACATGAGATGAAAAATGAGAAGCTAGGGGGTGGTGTCATGTACACGAAGCGATCTTCACTGCAGACTCTCTACCAGCTTTGAGAAGAATGAGGCTTGGTCCCCACTTTTAAAGAAATCCTGAGTTAGTGGAAACATAGATCTCCTAAGGCTTTGTGCCTTGCAAGCGAGTGATGCCAGAAGGAATTGGAATAAGACTGGGAGGGGCATGCATCCCAGAACTTACTTTTTTTCTCCCCAGGTGGCCCAGTATATAAAGTTTGAGATGCCTGTTCTTAAAAGCTTCATTCAGAAGCTCCAAGAGGAAGAAGATCGGGAAGTCAAGAAGCTGATGCGCAAGTGGGTGTGGCCTCGGGGTGCTGGGTGGGCTTCCCCTGCGCCTCAACCAGAGGGACCTCTCTGTTCAGGTGCCTCGCAGGGACTGTGCCGAGCTGCTGCGTGGGCCTGGGTCTCATGGGCTTTCTTTGGGGGGCTGCCCGCTGACAAATCTGGACCTCAGATGGGGGACATGAAACTTAAGTGTGTTCGTCTCTCTGCTTCTCATGTCAGCTTCTCATTTCGATGTGGAATGTCAAAATGTCTTTTGTCCCCCCTTCTATGGAAGGACCCTGAAAAGAAGGTGTTGGTTTCGAATTTCTTTGGGGTCTAGGTTCAGAAATGGGGGAGGTGGCTTTGTTCTTGTTTCCAAAGTGTATGACCAGGCTCCCAGCAGGACACAGATGCGCACTCCAGGGAGGGGCTTTGAGGGGCGTTTGATGAAGGGATTATTTACAGAGGCTTGGGCAGAGTCTGGGGTAACCTGAAGGGAAAGTGCGGCCCCGGGGCTAGATAGTGTCACACCCCTTGCCTGCCTTTGGTTGAGGGCAAGGAGTGCTAACCAAGACCCAGAGGCTCTGGGATTCCAGGAAAGTTGTCTTAGTGGAGGTAATCTGAGCTGCCTACCTCAAAAATCCTTTCTTCCCACCCTTCCTCCATTTTAAACATTGCTTTTCTGAAAATTTCATTTGGATTGAAAAATCCAGTAAAGCTTCTTTCTGGAGAGCAGGCGTCTTCAAACTATGGCCTGCGGGCCACATGTGGGTGTTTTTGCCCATTTGTTTTTTTTTTTTTTTTTTTTTGTTTTGAGACAGAGTCTCACTTTGTTGCCCAGGCTAGAGTGAGTGCTGTGGCATCAGCCTAGCTCACAGCAACCTCAAACTCCTGGGCTCAAGCGATCCTCCTGCCTCAGCCTCCCGAGTAGCTGGGACTACAGGCATGCGCCACCATGCCCGGCTAATTTTTTGTATGTATTAAAGTTGGCCCATTAATTTCTTTCCATTTATAGTAGAGACGGGGTCTCGCTCTTGCTCAGGCTGGTTTCGAACTCCTTAACTCGAGCAATCCGCCCGCCTCGGTCTCCCAGATAGCTAGGACTACAGGCGTGAGCCACCATGCCCGGCCTGCCCATTTGTTTTTTTACTTCAAAATAAGATATGTGCAGTGTGCATAAGAATTTGTTCATAGTTTTTTTTAAACTATAGTCTGGCCCTCCAGCGGTCTGAGGCACAGTGAGCTGGCCCCCTGTTTAAAAAGTTTGAGGACTCCTGCTGGAGAGGATTTCATGATTTCTTTGCCATGTTTAGTCATAGAGTAAACTGCATCTCACAGATACAGTAGAAAAAGTGATTGATTTTTGTCACTGGAGAATTAAGCCAATGCTATATTTTCTGTATCAATGGTAATAACTAGAATATTATCAGTTAACTTTTATTGAACACTTACTATGCCCTAAAGTTTAACAATAGCTTTTGTTGTGCAGTGGAAAGCCCTGAGCATAAGGAATATGCCCATGTAGCCCTGAGCATAAGGAATATGCCCATGTAGCCCTGAGCATAAGGAATATGCCCATGTAGCCCTGAACGACAGTGCCCACTCCAGTGGCTATGGCGCTACGACTCAGGGAAAACTGAACTCACCCATGAGCCATGGACTTCCATGCCCAGTCATTGCTAAGCCATGGACCTCCATGCCCAGTCATTGCTATGGCCTCTTGTGTAAGATGCAGGTTCTACTATAGGGTTGAAGCATGTGCAGTTGCCATTTTTGTAGGTCCTCCAAAAAGATAAAATATTGGCAATTTCATATAATCCAGCCTAGGTGAGGGTCAATGATCTACTGTGTATAGAAAGTCTTATATGTAGTGTCTTGGGCATAGTATACACTCAGTTAATGGAATGCTTATTATTGTTGTTATTGTTACCTTTTTATCCTCCTTTTGCCAGATGTTCTAACCATAGTGAAATAGTCTAATTTGGACTTGGCCTCTTTCTCCCCTCTCATCCTGTTGTGAAAATGAACATAAGCAATACAGTGGCTAAAGAGCCGGCCAAAAATGGAAGTACAGGGGAGGACACTTGGCCCACACCGTTACCTGCTGTTACCTGGAGTCACCTTGGTGTCAGCTGGGTGGCCAGGAAGGCCATGAGGAGGGCAGTTGCTGCCTGCTCTCCACTGGGGCCTGTTTCTTGTCCCCAGGTACACTGTGCTGCGGCTGATGATTCGGCAGAGGCTGGAGGAGATAGCAGAGACTCCCGCAACAATCTGAGCCCCAGGAGTGAGGGGATCCAGACACCCCGGAGCCACCACTGACATGAGCAGACCCACAGGAGGCTGGGCGCCTTCTTTACATGGGAACGTTGAAATGTAAACCCCTCCAGCTCTGGACAAGCCACCGTTTGCTACCTGGAGCAGGATTAAGATGTCAGCAGACAGCTCCCCATCCCTGAATCCCTGCTCTCCTTTCATTCACTCACAAGGACTTTTGATTTAAGGAGGACCCCAAATGTGTGTGTGTGTTTTTACACTTGCGTGCAACATGCAGGCAATACGTGTCTATGTGCCTACCTGACATTTTCACATGTAATTAAATTCCAAGCAACCAGCACAAGTGCCATGGGGCCGGCAGAAGTGCTGCCCATGGGCAGGAAAATCAGAGGAGATGCTGATCTGAAGGGTTTTAAGTCAAAGAAAACCTCAAGTGCCACGGAGCAGCCACAGATATTTAGAAGGGGCAGAGGGTTCTCCAATCTTACCATTTGGGATATTTATATGTTAGTTTAAATTCTCCCCATATGCCCAGAAGGATCAGTGAATGTGAGACCCTTGGAAATTAACAAAATAACAGCCCCAATACCCTTAGGGCAAGTCTGATGGAAAGAAAAAGATAACCCATCAGTGGGGTAGATGCAATAAGCGCACAAGTTTTTACACTGGAAACTTTGATTATTTTGAATAACAAAGAGGTATGTGCTGTTCTGTGTGGACCCCTGTAAAGAACGGATTCTCCCTCTGTCCCTCCTCCATGGCCACCTCTAGGAGACAGAGGGCAGCCTGCGTGTCTCTCTGCATGCCAAGCTGCTGGCACAGCTCTCTGCTGCTCCCTCAAGCCGAGGGAAAGTTCTCATGAAACAAAGATCTTGCCAAGTGTGGACATGATGGTGCCCAGCGAGTGTGGCCAGAGCATGGCTCCTTCTGGTGTGGTGGCCAGGAAGCTTCTGTGGTCTCTCCTTCGTGCCGAAGGGCAGTGGCTGCCAGCAGAGAGGACAGGTGCCTTGAGCCCAGTCCGTCTCTGTATCATCACAGGGGTTTTCCTGCACTTGGACTAGGGCTGTGTGTTTGAAGTTGAGGCTTTATTCTTTCCAGCCTCTTGGGTTCTTGCAAGTTGCCAAATCTGGTGCGTGGAGATGGACTCCAAGAGTGAGGACTCATCCTGCTACTGATCAAGGCTGGGGCTCAGGGAAGCTCTTTAGGTGAAGGTGCAGAGGGAGGACAGAACGTCTTTTTTGGCTTCTCTGAGCAGCCTTGCCGCAGGTGATCTTGAGAACCAACCCTAAGGAGGGGAAAGGGCAGAGATGGTCTGTCCGCTGTGGTCCACATCGGGAAGATTGCCAGGCAGCTGGGGGCACCAGTGTGGCTGATACAGTTTGAGGAGGGACAGACAGATGCTGGGAGCTGGGTGCCTGGCTAGGGAGATCAACTGAATAAGACCAGGAGCTCCTAACAGCGGCATCTCTGAGCCTTGCTGGGGTAGGGACCCTCCCTTCTCTTCTCCACCTCCTATCCAAGGAAGGTTTGCAGAGCTGGGCAGTTGAGGAAAGGAGAGCCACTGGCCAGTGCCTCTAAAGGAAGGTGGACTGTTTCAGCAGAGCTGTTCCTGCCCTGGGCACCCTTGTCCCCTACTCATACCTATGGCCTTTGTAGAAGGTCCACAGCTGCAGTCTCATTGTAGACTGCAAAAAGATGGCATGTTGCCACCTGGCATTTTGCTGGGGGTCTCTCAGCAAGCCTGCCTCCTCCATGGGGACACTACCGCCAGCCCCATAGAGCACGGAGTGGAAACCCAGAGGGGCTTAGTCTCAATCACACGTCTCAGTGGGCTCCTGCAAAATGCACAGAATTGGGCATAAAAGACAAAGAGGTTCCCTTTGTTACAGATGGGAAAGAGCAGCTTTGTGAATGCAAATGTAACTCCTGAGTTTTGCATTTGAGAAGATGATTTGGAGAGGAGCTCTTCCAGTACTTTATATTTTGAATGTTCAAAGCCTTCGTTGGCCCCAATAATTGTCCCTAGGGCCTGGGGGTAGGGGAGAATTTACACAAAGCAAATTACTAACTACTAACTCTTATTGGATAGCTATCTCTGGTTTGTAAAAGTTCTTTTTAATTTGCACTAGCACTGTGATAGTGTTAAATATGGAAATGTTGCAAAACGTCCATTTTGCCAGATCACTTTCTGAGAAAATGATGCTAAGGTGGACTCAGCTTTTCAAAGATGGGGGGTAGGGGCTGGTCAGGGCAGGGAAGCGAGGAGTAATCACATCTCACACAATGCGCTTCCACTTTTCCATTTTGGCCTGCCCTAGAGATCATTTCTCTAGTCCTAAAAACCTGATCAGAAATTTTGGAAAAGTTCTTTGCAGTAGCAGCGGTTGAAACAGAGACATTTCTCCATGGCCTGGGTAGGATTTTCTCACTGGTATCACATGGCCTTGCAGCTTTGAACTCCTCTACCGATTTGTGTGGGTTTATGTAATTGTGTGCAATGAACCTGAAATGGCGTAAAGAACAAAAGGCCAATTTATAGGGTTTTGTGGGGTTTTTTTTCTTCCCAACTTTGGAAAAGCAGTTTAGCTGCATCTGGCTTCCCCACCTGGGGCTTATATTACAAGGTGATCAATTGAAAGAAAACCTCGAGCCCATCTGGCTGGGGCGGTGGAATTAAGCACAAGATCACATCCTCGATCACATGAGCGGGGAGGGGAGGGCTCAGCTGGGAAGGGTCACCTTGGGGCGGGGCTGAGAGCACACACCGTAGGCTCGCCCAGGCGTGTTGGTGGGGAGCGCGCACAGGCCTCTCCGGGCTGGATGGACTTCAACTTCGAGTTGATGTTGAGGCGAGAGGATCTCAGATCAGCCACCCATCCGCGAGAAAGACGCTGAGGCTCGAGGTCCAGGTTTGGGTCTGAGACACGCTGATGCTTCAAGGAGAAATATTTTCACCCTTCTCTCCTCCCCCCGGAAAAGAAAACAATGCTCTCTCCTAGAAACCTCCAGATAAAGACATTTATCATCCTATCAGTGGCCTGTAATGACCCCCCAAAAGTCGGTTCTCCAGACAAAAATGTCTTCACGGGAATCCTTTTCTGTGCTGTCAGGCAGGTGGTTACTTGGGAGCGTCGGGAGAGCCGAACGGGAAATGAGGGAAATGAGCCACAGAAGGGCAAGGAACTCTCTTTAAGAAACAACAGCTCTCTCTCAAACGACACCGCCGTCGAAACACCAAAAAACCACCGTTTATGTCAAAGCTCTGTAGCACGGAGAACACGGCGTCCTAGTTACACCTCCAAGAGAGAAATTTCTATGTGAACGGGGGAATTTGAGTGCCTCATGGTGACCAAACGCTGATATGAGGGATGACAGGAGATCACCCTACGCATCCTTGATACAGCGGCACAAAGTTTCACGTTTCTACTTAAATTGTTTTACATAAAGTCTTGCTTCAGTCAGATGGGACGGGATAGGATGTCCTGGAGAGGTATATATATATATATATAAACGCATGTGGTGCATCTTTCTTTCAGACGGAACTGAGAGCTTTACCTTGTTGCAAGGGGAGGTTAAAGCTCCCCTAGGGTTTTAACTGAGCACAAAAGCCGCGCAGGCTACAAAGGGAGAGGAGTCTGTCTGTCCGTGGAGTCCTCCCCGCACGTCGCAGACCTGTCCAGGCTGATGTTTCTGGTGTGTAATCGCTAGTGTTTCCTAAGGGTTTCCCCACTCGTTTTAGCCTCGTGGAGTGCTCTTTTCTGAATCCTAACCTGTCTTTTCAGTGATGGTACATGACCTGGTTCGATGTTTGATTCTGGACTCATTAACCGATGCTTTTAGGCATCGTAACATAATTTGACAAGGCCTCGGTAGGGAGCCGTACATTTTTGTAACGTTTTGATATGTGTTAATGCACCTGACTTAGCTCTTATCGAAATAAAGCACTTTTCGAAGAGAAGTCCCCTCGTGGGTGGGTCTGTGTGTGTCTGCTGGCGGGGAGCTCTGTGTTGGGAGACGGTGGCCGTGAGTTTGGGGACAGGAATGCGAAGGTGCCCCCAGGAGATAAGTTAATTTTCTTCCTCCAGAGTTTATGGTGCCCCCAGAGTTTGAATGTGCCTGAGCCAGGTTGTCATGTTCCCAACGGGAAGTGAGATGGGAACACCCTGTGGTGAGTCTCTAGTTGAGGCCCCGGGGGAGCCAGGTGTTGTGGAAAGAGCTGGAAACTACTGTTCACTGAGGCTGGATTTTCACCCCGACTCCACCCTGGCTCTTTAGGACCTGGGACCAACTCAATGAGCCTTTTTCTAGGTCTTGGTTTTCTCACTCGTAAAATGGCCAGGCCACATGCTGCAGGGTCTGGGGTCCTGGGCTTGCCTCTGTTGGAGGCAGCCTGCCCAACGCCCCAAGTATCAGACTTTCAGTTCCACCCCATAGTGTGGGGAAGGTTAATTTTATATGTCAATTTGGCTAGGCCACGGTACCCAGATGTTTGGTAGCCTAGCCCAAATGCTAGCCTAGATGTTGCTGTGAAGTTACATTTGAGATGATATTAACATTTAAATCAATAGACGCTGAGCAGATTACCCTTCACAATGTGGGTGGGCCTTATCCAATCAGTTGAAAGCCTTAAAGACTGGGGTTCCCAAGGAAGAGGGAATTCTGCCTCCAGCCTGCCTTTGGGCTCAAACTGCAACTTTAATCAGGTGAGTCAATTCCTTAAAATAAATTCTCTCTTTCTCTTTCTATACAAACACACACACACACACACACACACACGTACACATCCTATTCTGTTTTTGTTTCTCTGGAGAACCCTGACTAGTATAGACAGGTGATGTGGTTGGTTCATAAAGTCCAATATGTGATGACAGTTGTCATCCTAGGAAACCTGGCATGAAGCATGAATAATGACCATAATAATTTGGCCTCTAGAGGAAGCTAACAGCCAAGGCAAGATTTTTAATGATGCCTTCCCAAACAGTGCATATAGATACAAAAGAAGAAAGCGGGAGAGAAAAGTTTAAATGAACCACATTTCCCTTTGAGTGTTGCTTCCACTTCGTATATTTAGTGTTTGTAGTCCAAAGTGATAGGTCTTTGGTTGCTGCCTTAACTATGTTGGGTGAAATAGATGATCAGTCAGTTAACCCTTCCAAGGCAGTGAGACTTTTGTACTGCCCGTCATGTGGATGTAGGTGACACAGACAGAACATAAATGGCTCCTTTGGGAGTCTCGAGAAGACCCCCAATCAGGCAGTAAGCCTTAGAGAAGCTAGAGTGTCTAAGATCACCCAACAAATTCTAATAATTGCCGTCTGCCAAAGGAGCCAGCAGGTCTTGGCTCGCTTAATGGAAGCAGATTTTATGAAATAATTTGATATTGTCTATTTTAGATAATAAAATTATTACTGAATGGAGTTTGCTGTGAGTACAAGACTTTACTGTGAAGTTTTGAATGCATTCTAATAGTTTGCTGGAATGTTTAAATGTAAGCAAACTCTACTGAAAATTGAACATGAGTAAAATTGACATTGCTACTTTCATTGTAAAACCATGTAAAATAAGAATTATGACTTATTATTTATAAGTTATATAAGTATGTAAGTTAACTTTATATAAGTAATGAATTATAAGTATATATTTTACAAGTATATTAGTTAAATTTAGAAGTTTTAAAACTGCTGGCCCATTGGTAGGGACCATGAGTCTTGGTTTGGTTGGTAGAATAACAGTTTTTCCTGTTATTCTACTGTAATTATTGACAGCATTTTCTTCCACTCAAAATGTCCCAGTGTGGATGATAAATATGATCACCCCACGTGTTGCCCAAAAAGCAGTTTTATCATAATTTTAATGAGAAGTTTTTAAGCAGCAGCCATAAGTTGGACTTTTCTTATCTTTTCTTTTCTTTTTTTTTTTTTTTGCTATCACAAACTCAGGACTGGACATAAGTTGGAATTTAAATGTTGTTAGGATAGATGTGAAATCTAAACACACATTTTGGCAGAATGCAAAATATAATATGGATATTTTATATATCAATATTTTGCTAACACTAATTTAATTGTTCTTGCATTAGAGCAAGATCCATTTTTCTTACTGGAGTTTTAAAATTGGACCCATTGCATTAACTCATGACTTTGGTTTTTATTTTTGTATTTTTTAATTTAAGATTATCTAATTTTCCAGTTTTACTGTGGTATAATTGACAAATAAAACGGTATATATTCAAGGTGTACAACCTGATGATTTGATATACATAGTCATTGTGAAATGATTACCAGCATTACATTATTTAGCACACTTATTACCACACAGTTACTGCTTTGTGTGTGTATATGTGTTTGTGTGTAGTGATGACATTTAAGACCTACTCTCTTTATATAGTACTATTAACTATAGTTACCACACTGCACATTAGATCTCTAGAACTTATGCATCATATACCTAAAAGTTTGTACCCTGATTTTTTGGCTATGACACCAAAAACACAGGCAAAAAAGCAAAAATAAACAAATGGGATGACATCAAACTAAAAAGCTCCTACACAGCAAAGGAAGCAATCAACAATATCAAAAGACAATCTATGGAAATGGAGAAGATATTTGCAAACCATATATCTGATAAGGGGTTAAAATGCAAACTGTATAAGGAACCCCTACAACTCAGTGACTTTGAATGTTCCTGCTGGTCACTGAGCCCCTCTAAGCTGCACCTAGTGCCCCCTACTCATGCCTGTGCAAGCACCCAGCAGCACCCAGATTTGGGAATTTTGCAATATTCTTCACTGAGAGAGCCGCAGGCTTCTGAGAGGGTAGATGGTGCCAAACATTGGGACAGAAGAAACAGGACAGCGTGGGTACGTCTTGCTAATGGAAAGTAATTACATCTCAGAGATGTCTGGGGTATAATTTGGGGAACAAACCGCCAATGAGAACTCCCACGCATAGCAAAAGATTGAATGTCTGGGGCTATAAAAAGCCTTGAATCCAAAATGATCCCAAGAAAAGATTCTAAAGGTAAGGGACATATTTAAGAAACGTAATGTATTGTTCAACCTAAAAGTTCCATATTCAAATTTACTTTAAATGATTCTAAACCTCAATACGCTGAAAGACCCTAATATCCACGAGATCCTAAACGTACTTAAAATGCCCTATCATAAACAATTCTAATTGATTCAAAATTATCCTAAACCCAAAATGATCTTAAGTAGTTTCAAAGGTGTCTAAGTCTAATGAGCCCAGCTTTCCCTGGCAACAATATTAATGCTAACAACTCCAGTGGCCTTGACATCAATGAGTCAATGATCCTAAACCCTAACAGGCACTGGAGCAGACAGACACCTTGGCCTTGACCTGCCCTGACCCTGATTACCCCACACCCCAATGATGCAACGTCTATGCCCCAAAGAGCAGGGCTCTGTTTATGCACCTTGTCTTTAACCCTGACTCGGGGACCCTACTAATGCTGAACCAGAAGACCCTGAATTTCAAATGACAATAAATTCATGTATAGTTTCAACCCTGACCCCCAACACTGACAACCCTAAAGCCTAATTACCCTAAACTAAGCACCCTGAACTCTAAATTCTGTAGGTGAGCTTGGAGCAGCCCCACACCCTGACCAGAGCCCTAACCCTACATCTCTCTTCTTAATGATTGGATGCCTTTACCCTAATAATCCTAATGACATGAGAACAGTGATAGACATTACTCAGGGGCTTTCCTGGACCTAAATGTGACTTACTCTGATACTGAGGATTCTAAACCCTGATAACCCTAATCTTAAACCCTAAACCCTAAACAGTGATAAAGCAGTATTAAGACAGCCCAAGTGTGATGATGACTCTCACTCCTGACAAACACCATAAAACTTCCCCACCACGCGCCCTACCCTAAGCCCCACGTGTGTGCCCCTCACTTGAGGACATTATTACAAAATAAGATGCAGTAACACTTTTTATAAATTCATTCCACTTATGAACTGGGACCTAAAAATCCATTCTAGGATCACAAGCCATGTTTTTCTCAATTTAATTATCGAAATTCATTCTGAATTGAGATGAAAGTAATGCAGATTTTAGGCTTTAGGTGACTACATTTAATCCACCCGTCAAGTGATGAAGTTGCTCTTCAGGGCAGTGGGACATTCAGCATGTTGAGGAAAGAGGGCGGGGAAATTCCAGGAGCAGCCACTTAAAGGACAAGCCGACCGCAAGAAGTCATGCAGGATGCTGGAAATGAATCCTGTCGAATCATACTGACTTAAACTGCTTTCCCTCCAACACCCCAAAGAAAATGTTCCAAAAATGCATCCCGTAGAAAACTCAAGATCAAAGATATTGTCTTCCCTAGGGGATATATTCAAAGATAATATTTTGATTTCAATCAACTACATAAATGAGATTCAAGTCCTAGTAATAAAAATTGGTCTCACAAGGGTGTAATAATTTCTTTATTCAGAATTTGTAGAGAAAGTCTACAGACCTATCACAAAATCGATTCTAGTAGATGCCAAAATATAACATTAAGTGAAAATAGCTAGTCGATGAAATATATCTACAAGATGATACTATTTATGTATCACATACAAACAAAAATAGTACATATATAAGGTATAGAGAAAGATTGGAAGGATATCATTGTTAAAGGGTATCTTGAGACTGGAATGGCAGCTGGGGGTGGTGACTTTACATATGATAGATTTACTTTTTTCAAAACATAGTTTCTCATTTATTCAATGATATACATGCACGTGGTGTACAAAGTCAAACAAGGCCAGGCCCGGTGGCTCATGCCTGTAATCCTAGCACTCTGGGAGGCCGAGGCAGGAGGATCGCTCAGGAGTTCAAAACCAGCCTGAGCAAGGGTGAGACCCCGTCTCTACTATAAATAGAAATTAATTGGGCAACTAATATATATAGAACTAATATATATATACGCAACTAATATATATATATACAACTAATATATATATATACATACATATATAACTAATATATATAGAAAAAAATTAGCCAGGCATGGTCGTGCATGCCTGTAGTCCCAGCTACTCGGGAGGCTGAGACAGGAGGATTGCGTGAGCCCAGGAGTTTGAGGTTGCTGTGAGCTAGGCTGACGCCACGGCACTCTAGTCTGGGCAACAGAGTGAGACTCTGACTCAAATAAATGAATAAATAAAAAGTCAAACAAAACCAGCTCTCTCTTGCTCCTCCCACACTCCACTTCCCAGTCCTCTGCACGGCTTCCAAGTCTTCTAGCTGATTCTTTGGTGTTTACTGCCGTATCTGTGAGTAACGTATTGATGTCGCTCTTTCTGATTTGCTCATCTGCTTATCTTTCTCTACCTCCTTCCCCACTTCTTGTGTCTCCATCCTGCCAATCAGAGTTTTTGGTTAGATCCATGTCCAGCCTTTACATTGTATGACTGTGTAAATATGCTCTGGAAAACTAAAGTAGTAGTGTACTGTACTTATTTTTCCATTTTTAGTACAATCTTTTGTTTCCCTTAGAGTTAAAAATTGTCTTTTTGTTTGCTTAGCTTTTAAATGTATTTTTCATGATTTCAGACTCATACTTGTCCCAATTTCTCTAAACTGCTCTTATGTTCCATCTCTCCCAGCATTCTAGCCATACCTTCTAGCATTCTAGTACCTTCTTGGAGGCCCGTCTCCTGGGGGTTCCCTTCTGAGCCTGGTGCATGGTTGTCAGTGGGGGTCTCTCTTTATCACCTCCTGGGGTCTGTCTCTCTCTCCTCACCCCCAATCTCTGTTTCCTCTTTCCCACAAACCATGCCCTTCTCTTTTGGATGTACTAGCAGGAGGCTTTCCTGGACCTAAATGTGACTTTGACTTTGATGCTGAGGGTCCTAAATCCAAAAAACCCTAATATTAAATCCTAAACCCTGAACAATAATAAAACAGCATTAAGATAGCACAAGTGTGATGGATCGAAAATTCTGACTTCTCAGGCAATTGCTGCCCCGAGGGAATGCAAGCCCCTGGGATTCAGGAACTTCTGGTTTTATTTATTTATTTATTTTTTTAAGAAAACCCAGAAATCCAGACTATTATCAGAATCTCCAATTTTTAAAACACTATGCCAGATTGAAAAAGACTGTCACCTGGATTGGCTTGTAGGCCTCCACTTTGCTGTTTCTACTCTAGTTACCTCAGTTTAACTAGAGTTAAATTCGCCTCCCAGGCCATGCCTAGATCCTTGTGTTCTATAGTTCAAGACTAGGTCCATATGTTTAGAAGACTGTAAAAGACAATTCATGTATTTCTCCACACACACACAAACGGAGAAGAGCTGCTGGCCTTACAAGATTTGTTGGGGTTTCTTTAGCCATGAGGGTTTGGTTTAGAACTTGACTTTTGGGGCAGGCATTGGCTGTGGAACCCGGGGCTCAGCCCCATGATAAAGCTATGATTGATTCCACTGCTGCCACCATTGCACCTGCACCTCCGTCATTCCAGCTGCCGGGGGTAAGGTGCCTGCACCAGCTAATAGGACACAAACCCTTCTCCCCGGCGGCGCATCTGGACTCGAGGGCCCTGGAAGGTGGGGAGGCAGCAGAGCTTTCTCTCCTGAAGTCCCAGCAGTGGAGCGCCACTGCCTCAAGGTCTTGCAGGCACCTGGCCTCACAACAGCCCCACAGGCCTGTGTAGTCTTTTTCTCACACACGGCCATGCATTCTAGCACCTTCCAGCTCCAACAACACACCCTGGTTCGGATCAGCTTTGCCAACTCTGCCCCAGCCAGCCCGCCCCTCTTGTCCTGTCCAGAGCTAGTGCCCTCCCGCCTTCCCCCCATTCTGAGCTTCTGTCAAGACCTGATTCGAGGGGGGCCAGCAGGGCCATTTGAGTCAGGTTCAAATTCATGAAGGGACTTCAGTATATGCTTTTGATGTTGTGACTAAATGAGATGCAATAGCATCTTAGTTTGGGCTCCTCCAGAAATGGACTGTGACACCAAGATTTGAGGTCTAGTAGTTTATTTGGACTTGATTCCAGAAAACACTGGAAGTGGAGTGAGGAAGTGTAATGGGTAAGGGAAAGAAGCTCATAAAAGGCGAGTCATTAATTAAGTCACCACCATGGGCAACTGGAGCTCAATCCCATGGGAGGCCTCTGGGAGCCAGTGTAGAAGATACCTTCGAGTTCTCTCACCAGGGGCTGAGGGGGCTGGGTGTTCTTGTCCCCAATTCCATCAGGCATTGGTTGAGAGCTGCTTTTGGGGGTTGAAGAAGGCATTAATTCCCTGACACGTCTGGCCTCAGTGTACACAGGTAGAGCAGGCTTCGGTGGCCAAAGAAATGTGACCTGTTAGAGGTCAGGCACATGGGCACAGACATGCCGAGTAGATATGGACAATGTCTGCTACATGATGTTGTATTTGTATGTGTGAAAAGTGGCAACTTCTTAGATGTAAACAGTTAAACTATTCTACATTTTTGTAAACTTGTCTTAGCATTTCTTCATCTTGTAATTTCCTGGATGTCCTGAAACCAAATACCTCTCCCTTCGGCCCCAGGTGACACTCCAGGAATTTACTTAGGGTCCATCTAAACAATCTAGGATAATCTCCCCTTTCAAGATCCTTAACTTAATCTTATTTGCAAAGGCCCTCTTCCCATATAAGATAACATTCACAGCTTCCAGGGACTAGGACCTGGTATGTTTGCGGGGCATATTTCAGCCTACATTCTGGAAAACGTGAATGCATTTAGAAAAAGTGAGGTTAGATAAAAAGAAATGCCCTCCATCAGCTGCATGAACCCTGTTTAATAGACAAGGAGATATGTAACACCAGAAGCTTGGAGCATTGTCCAGTCATGAAAAACAAAGGGAAGTGAATCTGGCTGAAGCAGGGCCGACTCCAGACCTCCAGCTCCGGGCACCTCCGCTTCCCAGTGATCACTCCCTTCTTCTAGGCCCACTCTGATTCCCAATGCCACCACCAAATTCTGGGTGATTCCCAAGGCAGTTAGTGAACTGGGGAAGCTTTGGTTCTTTCCCCCATCGTTCGTTTGACTCTGGAGACAAGATCACAGACAGAGAGAGACAAGAAAGAGGGTCTTTCTTAACCTCTGGGGAGACAGCACATCCAGGGGAGGAGCGAGCTGGTGAAGTAGAAGGCCGAGCCCTCCTCTGTGACAGCCCGAGTGACAGACTGAAATTGCTCCTCTAGTTTCTTGCTCCCCACCTGAGCGATTCGTTCCAACTTGTGCCACCTCGAGTGAGGTCATCTCCACTCCCTGATGGCCCTATCTGACCTTATCCTGCTCTGAGAAGTCCAGGCCATTGGGTATTTGGGGTCAGCTTTGAGTTCTTTTGCTTCGTTCTCCTCTGAGCACGCGGCTGTCAACCCGAAGGCACCTGCCAGATAGAAATAGTGAGTGAAGGCATTTTGCGGACACACCATGGAGTTTTGGGCCACCTGCTCACATCACAGGAGCTCTTCACCCTTAACTTGCACCTCGTGGACCAAGCAGGTGTGTCTGCCCCCTGGAGCACCAGGACCCCCTAGGCCCACCCTGTGGACTCCTGGGAGGGGCGGTTTACAGACCTCAGCCAGCGACCTGGCAGTACCCTTCCTGCTGATGGCACATGGCCTTGTCCCTTTTCTTCCAACTCACTTCTCAGCTGTGTTCCTGGGGCTCGTTTTGGGGGGCATGCATTGGTGCCCACTTGCTGAACACCTCAGGTCTTGGGGCCCTTCCAGTGAGCCAGGCTCTTCCTGAATTTCTAGGCCCCGCCCATTCCCTGTGGTGTTTCCTACCTGTGGCTAGAATGTCCTCTTGGACAACTTGGAGCCAAGTTGCCCACCTGCCTCCCAGGCCACTGCTGTCACAGTCTCCTGGTGGCTGCTCAATTGGGCTGCTTCTTCCTCCTTTGGACCCTGCCTGGAGGTGGCCCCTGGGTTAATCAGGTCGGGTACCTCTAACTTTCCTCCATCTGGTCTCCCAATGGCTTGCAATTGCACTTAGAACTTCTACACAGTCGTTAAGACCCTCACCACAGCCCCCGGCTACTCCCCAACTTCCTCTCACATGCCTGCCCTCCTGCCTCACACCTGTCTGCCCCCTCCCACATCACACTCTCAGCGTGGGCCCTTTGCATGCATGGTTTTCTCTTCCTATGGCATCTTGGCTGGAAAAGACACCAAATCTCGGCATGGCTAACTAGTTCATTTTCATTTTCCAGGTCTCAGCTCAAATGTCTCTCCTGCAAAGAGGCCATCCTGACCGCCCCAGCTAACGTCTTCTTCCCCGGTTACTATTTTCATTATATAGAAAGGATTCTTATTAAGATAAAATTTATGGTGAGCATTGTGGGGGGTAAGGGATTACCTCTATCCCTTTTTAGGGAGAGGCAAAGATACACACTGGAACCAAAATGTCTAAAAACAAAAAAATCTGTTATTGGGAGGGGGACAGGTGGAAGGGGGAGGAGGGGAAGGGTATGCACTTACATGGTGGGTGCGGTGCGCACCACTTGGGGGCTGGGCACGCTTGAAGCTCTGGCATAGCAAGGTGGGGAGGGGAGGCAGGGGCAAGATATGTAACTCTAACAATATCTGTACCCCCATAATATGAGGTAATAAAAAATAATAAATAAAAGAATACATTTGCTTCAGTATTGCAATTAAGTGTTCTAGGAGTCAACTATATAAATGTCTCCCTCCCTTCCCTTCCCTTCCCTTCCCTTCCCTTCCCTTCCCTTCCCTTCCCTTCCCTTCCCTTCCCTTCCCTTCCCTTCCCTTCCCTTCCCTTTCCATTTCTTTTCTTTTTCCCCCTTATATATAATAAATATATTATGTACTAAAAAAAGATAAAATTTACATACGATGAAACATCCATTTTAAATGTCCAATGTGAAGAGTTTTGACAAATGTATACATCCACATAGCAACACCCCAATCAAGATTCAATAGTCCCCCCTTACCTATGGAGAATACATTCCAAGACCCCCAGTGGATGCCTGAAACCCGGATAGTACTGATCTTGACGGCCACCAATCAGAACACATTTCTGTTCTTGTCTTCCACCCACCAATTTAATGCCTTTTCCATCTTAACTAAGCACTTATCATGCACTGTGGCTATAGCTTTGCAGTTTGAAGGGGGACAGCAAAACTAGCACACATTTCTTTTTCTTGCCTCACACTTTCGTGGATAGAAGACTCCTTTCTACCATAGATCTTAGCAACCTTAGCATGTGATTTTTCTCTTATTAAGTCAAGAACTTTCACATTTTCACTTAAAGAAAGTATTTCACAGCTTCCCTTTCCCACATCTAAATTGCCAGCTTCAGCACTTTTGCATTTTGGAGACATTATTAAGTGAAATACGGGTGACTTAAACACAAGCACTGTGATACCCAGTTGATATGATAGTGGAGAGGTCTACTAAGTGACTAACGGTTGGGTAGTGTATACAGCCTGAATCCACCGCACAAGGGGACAAGCAAGACACGTCCCAAGCAAGACATTGAGAGTTGGTACACTATTTCATCACACTACTCTGAGTGGCACAAACTTCAAAACCTATGAATTGTTTATTTCTGGAATTTTTACATTCACTATTTTGACCCACAGTTGACTGCACGTAACTAAAACCACAGAAAGCGAAACCGCGGATAAGGGGAACTCCTGTGGGGCCTTTCCCCAGCCCCTTCTTAACGCAAGGCCTGTTTCATTGCTGTCACTCAGCTCTGTAGGACTTTGCCGTGTTTATCTGTCTGTTTTCTCTCTTCCCTCTACAGTGGAAGCTCCCACAAAACGGAAACTATCTTTCTTCCTCCTGCTCTAGACACCCCTCCTGGTCGGAGCGAATGAGTGACCAGCCTTTCCCACGGGCGTGGGCACAGGCCTCCGACTGCCCGTCGCCCTGCCCTGCGCGAAAGGGACTTCAAGCCTGCCCGGGGTGCAGCGCCACTCCTGTCCCCTGGCCTCTGGGGACGGGATGTCCGAGCTCTCTCCTCCACCGGCTCCACCGCGTCCGCCTCCCGCGCCCACCGGCCCGAGCGCCCCGGGAGCGTGCCGGCCAGGCAGGGGGCGCCGGGGACGCAGGCGTCGTTCGCCGCGCCTCGGGGCGCTCGGAGCGCGCCCGAGCCTCTGCGCCGTCCGGGCGGACTCTCCTGACAGGTGCTCCCCGGCAGTCATGAGGCGGGACTTGGAAAGCGCCGCTCCGGGAAGTGCACCTGCGGGGGCAGAGGACGAGAGCGCCGCCCCTGCCGGCACCGTCTCCTGCGCGGCCACAGGAGGCCTCCCTGTCCTCGCCCCGCGCGGGTGTTAGCGAATGGAACGGCCAGGCCCGTCGGTCCCGGGAGCGATTTGCCGCCAAGGACAGGCCCATCCTTCGGCCTGGGTGGGCGGGAGCAATCCTGAGGATGAAAAGCGCCCTGCAGCAGGCTGGGGGCGCGCCTGGGGCTTCGCCCCTCGCCCGTCGGGGCCGGCGGGGTGAGCGCGCCCCCTGGTGGTCACGGCGCGGTGCCGCGCCCACTCCCCTGCCCTTCTGAGCAGTGGCCACCAAGGTGGGTGGGAAAAGACTGCAACTTCTATTTTGATATAATAGAAAGTTTTGAATCTTAAAAATAGTGACATTTTGGCTTTGGTGTCCTTGCCTGGTTTTTGTATCACCCCAGTATCATGAGACACCTTCCATGGGCTCGGTGGTTCAGGACATAAAGCTTTTGACACATGCCCAGCGTGTGTGCATCAGCTTCCCGAGCCGGATTTCTTAGGTTCGGGCCCTGGCTCCCTGGTTGTGGGACCTTGGATTACACTCTGCCCGCCTCCATTTCTTCATCTGTTTAATGAGTATAGTATTAGTACCCAACTCATGGGGCTGCTGCAGGAATTAGATGCCTTCAAAACATTAGGTGCATTTAAAACATGGGTTAATAGAAAAGTACCTAGGTGAGGACTATACAAATGGCAGCAACTATTATTTTTTAGTTTTACTTAGGCTAAAACAATCACAAAAATCTTAAGAGGATTAAAAATTACTGCAAAAAAATACAGATCAAGATAATACTATAACACAAGCGTAAGAGGGTGAAAAGATGGACCACTGCCATTAATGATATTTAAAAGTACATGTATATAACATGTAAGTAAGCATCAGCACATATTAGGAATGCTTGCTGAGTGGGCATCCAATCTGAAAGCTTTGGGGAGCACTGGTTCTGAGCCGGGGTGGGGATGAGTGATCCCCAGCAGAGGTGTGGGCTTCATTGTGCTCATCTCCTTTGATTTACTCACCTGCCCTTTGGGTTGGTGATGGACCTCAGTGTCATGTTCCATGTGGGGAAACTGAGGCACAGAGAGGTCAGCAGCATTGTCGAGGTACAGGGGTGGTCACTGGCTCGGCCAGGGTTCTTCACCCCAAAAGTGGCAGGTTTTCACATGCTCTCAGTGGCTTCCAGGGAAAGTTAACCTCTTGTGTGCCTCATTGGAGGTACAAGGAAGGGGGCCCAACAACCTTTGCATCTTACCCTTTGGCTACCCATTCCTCCCACCACTCTCTTCTCTAAAGGATAGCAGGTTTGGGACTAGTTGAATTTGGAGCCGGGTCCTGCTCTGAACCTTATCAGTTCTGCTGTGGCCAGGGTAGAGAATGCCTTGCATGGTTCTTGTCCTGGTCAGGACCACTTTAATAGGTTTTTTCCCGCCATTCTGGACCAGGCGGTGGCTGCTGTAGTTCTCAGGGCCATGTCCAAAGCAATTGTTGGCAAGTAGGTACGAAGTTGCACATGATTAATAAAAGACTCCATTATGAACTTTTGTCTGTGTCTGAGTCAATATTGAAGAAAAGCCATTTCTGAAAAGTCAACTTCTGTGCTGTCATGATAGTTTTTCAGGACAATTGCCATCTAGAGGTAAAACTTGGACTTCCAGTCTAGGAGTCTGTTCAATGTATAATAAGGGACTAATTGAACATCTGTCCCATGCCAGGTGCTGTTCTAGGTACTGCAAATATAGCTCCTCACCAGAGGTGGGGGAACTTAACTGCCCCCACCCCACCCACAGCCCTTCCATGAGGAGCACGGGTGTCCAGTCAGCATGCAGGTGTGAGTGATAATGAAGGATTGTTGTTTTAAGACATGGAGTTTTGGGGGGTGGTTTGTTACGTAGCAGTAGCTGACTGATACAAGAAGAGAACAGGAAGCTGAGACAGATGGTGACTCCGCAGCAGAAGGAACTATAGCCTGGGAAGATCTGGGGCGGAGCTGACACCTGGGCTGAGACCTGAAGTTTGAGGAGGAGCTTGTCACATGATGCAGGGAGAAGAGTCGAAACAAAGGGCCTGAGTCTACAGAGACCATGTTGTGTTTCCAGAACTGACAGAGGACCTGCGTGGCTGAAACGAACTTTGTCAGGGAAAGAGGGCTCTGGAGGAAGTTGGCGAGAGGCACAGGGCTTTGGAGGCCAAAGTACGGAGTTTGGATTCTATTTAGGTACAATGAAAAGGTTTTGAAAGGTTTTAGAAGAAAGAATGAGAGAGATAGAGAGAGAGAGAGTGAGTCAGTCATAGGCTTTTAGTAGTTCATCCTTGTTCCTGTTGAATGGAAGCAGGGACATTTTAGGAGGTTGTTGCAGACGAGACACCCAGATGTAAGATGAGGGTGGGGCGTGGAGGTGCTGAGAATTGGATTAAAGATGCATTTAGAGAGATGTCACAGGACATCAAGACTTCTGCTTTAGAGTATGATGGAAAACTACTATCAGCTACCAATTCCTTTCCCCTAAAAAACCATCCTTAGGAATTCAGAGGAGAGAGAGGGAGGTGGAGGGTGGGTGTGCATGCGGCATGTGACAGGGAGTGTAGAAGTCAGAGCCGAGGTGCCGTAACGCATGTTTGGGGAGCCCTAACTGTGTTCTAGGCCCTGCACCAGGCACTCGGCATTCCCACAGCAACCCCCGGGGCAGGTCATCACCCCTGCTTTACAGATGAGGAAAGGAGACAGACAGCACGAGGATAAGTGACCTGCTCAAAGTTTCATGTAGCTGGTAAGAGGAGCGCAGCGTTGGGGGTTTGTCACAGTCTCTGTCTTGGCCAGGCCCCAGGGGAGGACCCCAGGAAAATGGCGCTGGAGTCTGCCTTTTTTTTCTTTTTTTTTTTTGAGACAGAGTCTCACTTTCTTGCCTAGGCTAGAGTGAGTGCCGTGGCATCAGCCTAGCTCATAGCAACCTCAAACTCCTGGGCTCAAGCGATCCTCCTGCCTCAGCCTCCCGAGTAGCTGGGACTACAGGCACGAGCCACCATGCCCGGCTGATTTTTTATATTATATATATTAGTTGGCCAATTAATTTCTTTCTATTTTTTTTTATGGTAGAGACGGGGTCTCGCTCAGGCTGGTTTTGAACTCCTGACCTTGAGCAATCCGCCGGCCTCAGCCTCCCAGAGTGCTAGGATTACAGGCGTGAGCCACCGCGCCCGGCCTGGAGTCTGCCTTTGAAAGGCTTTTAGATCTGAGCAATGGACCCCAGTCCTGCGGTGCCACAGCTTCAATACCTGGATATTCAAGCCCCCTGAGCACCTCTCACGTGTAGGCTCATGCCATAAGCCTTTTGGCAAAGTCTACCCATTCTCAACACAATTTGCTAATTTAGCTTTGCTCTCAGCTGTGGAAAGCAGCTAAACTACCTGGGAAACTGCTTTCTTGACCAATAAGGCTAGCACATGTGTTTCCCCAGACTTAATATTTGTTTTAGAATGAGAGTTTTAAATGCATATGGAAAAAGTCCAGTCTTTTGAACCCAAAGTTTTAAGTCCCCTTTGAGCTCTGGAAAGTCAAATTCCGGGGCTACTACCTGGCTTGGTGGTGACAGGCAGGGGGTCTCGAGCAGCATGTAAGCATATGTCCAGGCAATGGCTTGTTCTCACAGGGCTTCCCCAACCTAGGTACAATGAGCTGTATTTTCTCCCCGGGGGCCTGTGATTTTCCCGGCTCTTTGTTCAGCCGGTTTCCTTTCCTACCAGCTCCCATTCTTCCCACCTGCAGGAAGAGATGACAAAACCCGGAGCCCAAGCCTCCTTCGGCTGGGCCGCACAAGCCGGACAGCCCAGAGCTCCACAGCTCGGAGATGCGCGAGAACAATGGAGCCGGGGAGGCTGGGGTCTGTTTCCTGCGCCAGTCTTCATCTTCACCCGATGTTTTTGCTGAAGTTGTTTTGCTTTGTCCTCATGGAAAGGTGCCTGTTGGCAGTTGTGCCTTGGGGCATGGGGCTCCCCTGAGTACGGAGAGGGACTCTATGTGCTAAAAAAAAAGGGGGGGGGAGGCAAGTCTGTGAACTTGAATTTCTCACTGTATTTTGATCCCTGGTTCCTTGTTCTCTCAAACAAGAGGGCAGAGCTCAAGGCCAACCAGCTCTTGCTTTTCCCGCTACTTGTGTCTAGAGACTAAGGTCCCTGGCCATCTGTCCTCAGCCCAGCCTGGAGGCCACTGCAGAGGCTCCTACTTCTCCCTGCCGGAGTCCTTTCTCTGGGGTGCTTGGACCCAAGGTAACACTACCTCACCCTGGGAGGCCCCAGCTGCCTTGCTCTTTGGGGGGCAGATCCTGAGGTGTGTTCTGTGGTCTCTCAGAGGGTCCCCATGGCAGCAAAGTGCTCCTTGCCATACTTCCTGTCTCCCTTCTCCCCTCCCGGTGCGCTCCCGTGTAAAGTACTTGCATTCAAAATCTCGTCTCCTGACTGGTGGGGGTCGGGGTGGGCTCCCAGCACCCACAGCCCCTCGCATCCATTCAGTGTCTTAGGAAGATGCCCACCCCCCACCCCCACCACCCCAGAGCTGCAGCAGGCGAGACCTTCTCAGTAGAGACGGCCCGGGCCACGCCCCAGCCAAGCCTGGCCGAGGACTCATGGAAACTCGAAGCACCTAAGAGAGAAGAAGGCGTCCTAGGTGTTCTCTTCCCTGAGAGGGTGTGATAGGAAAACCAGGAGACTGGGAAAGTAGCGGGACTAGTAAGCAGAGAAGGAAGCAGAAAACATGATTGCAGACCCAGGATTTCCAAACCTTCTGGTGGGCACCTGGGACCAGGAAGGCCATCCCCATGTGGTCTTGCTTTGGGTGGAGAGTGGGAAGCTGCAGAGGCAGGTGGACTCACCTGTTCCTCCCCACCCCAATACAAGGACCATGACCTTCAGGTGAAGACTTCAGCTATAAGGACTGATCTTTGAACCTTCTTGATGGAAATGATAAAAATACTAAAATTTATTAAAAGGAGGCAACAAGATGTGGTGGTTAAGAGTAAGTCACCAAACCCTCTGTCTCCCCTTCTGTAATTTTAGGAGGGCCTACCTAATAAAATGTTGTAAGGGTTAAGCAAGCTACATGTTGACTCTTAGCACAGGGCTTAGTGCATAGTAAGTGCTCAATAAATGCTGGCTGCTACTTTTGGAACTTTGAAAGCAATAATCAGCATCTGCAGTTGTTAAATATTTTAATTTGTCTGTGTCTTCGTTTTCCATTTTAAACTTTTTATTAAAATCATCACAGGGTCCGTAAGAGAGTCAGGTGCATAAGAGGACGGATGGACAAGGACAAGAGAGATGGTGTCATTTAATTAAGAGCTAGAGCCAAAGAGCAGTCTGCCCCCCGAGCTCCCAAGTGGGCAAGGCAGTGATGGCAGCCCGAGATCCCGAGCTTGCCCTCGAGAGCAGCACCGGCTGGGTTTCTTTCAGACCCGCTCTCTGAGGGCTGCCCCTTCTTCCTGGGCCCCACGGCCTCACCCTTGTCAGCACCACCAGCATCGCCCTGACAAGGAGACGCTAATCTCAGAGGAGTGGCCTGGGGACTTCTCGGCCCCTCTCCCTTGGGTCGCCACCTCCAAGCTTGGGTGCTACTTTTAGACTCGTGCCTAAGTCCTGGCCCCTCAGTATTTCCATTCTCATAGAATTTGGGGCTGGAGGGACTTGGGCTCATCTAGTGGTCCCCCGGCCCCCGCTGCAGGAGTCCCCTCTAGCGCACCCTGACGGAGGCAGAGACGCTACCCAGTGGCAGCTACGTGCTTGAGGGTGACTCTCCACCAAAGGGGGTACTCTGGCCTTCTTTCTGTGTCTGAGCCGCTTCTCTGCCCCCACGTGGCCCTCTCTCCTGTCCCCAGCAGATCCCGGATGTGCACTCTGGGACAGCACAGGGCCTTCTCTCTCCCAGGACCAGGACAACCAGCACCAAGAACAGCTCCTCTGGCTCCTGAGTCTTTGTTCCCGAGCCGCCTCAGGAATGAAAGGTGGCCCTGAGAGCCACTGCACAGGGACCTCCTTGCCTATTCTGGACATTTCATATAGGTGGAATCATCCAGTATGTGCCTTGTGTATTTTGTTTTGTTTTTATCGCTTACCATAATGCTTTCAAAATTCATGCATTTTTCATTTCCTTTCCTGCCCGTATAGTGTCCTGTTGTATAGATAGACCACATTTTGTTCATCATCTCCCTGTTTTTTTTTTTTTTTTTTTTTTTTGAGACAGAGTCTCGCTTTGTTGCCCAGGCTAGAGTGAGTGCCGTGGCGTCAGCCTAGCTCACAGCAACCTCAAACTCCTGGGCTCGAGTGATCCTTCTGCCTCAGCCTCCCGGGTAGCTGGGACTACAGGCATGCGCCACCATGCCCGGCTAATTTTTTTATATATATATCAGTTGGCCAATTAATTTCTTTCTATTTATAGTAGAGACGGGGTCTCGCTCTTGCTCAGGCTGGTTTTGAACTCCTGACCTTGAGCAATCCGCCCGCCTCGGCCTCCCAAGAGCTAGGATTACAGGCGTGAGCCACAGCGCCCGGCCCATCTCCCTGTTTTAATGTTTCCTTTTGAATTATGATCTTCACACCATGCAGCAGGTACAGCCAGTAATTCTCATTTTATCGTAATTCTCCCATTTTCAAACACTCATCTATTTCTTCTTTTTAACTTACACATTTACTGACATAGAGCAAAGTGTACACATCTTAAGTATGTGGGCTGGTAAGTTTTCACATGTCTGTATCTGAATAACCACCACCCACATGCAGAATATAATATAATAATAATAATAACAATAAAGATATTAATAATAGAATCTTTTGGTAGCCATAAGCCCTCACTTCTGATGGTTATCTACTAAGAATTGGAATTGTTGAGCCTTAAAACAAGGACATGTTGAGTTTGAGTGATATTGCCCAAGAGTTTTCCAAAGCAGGTCGTGCCACCCCCACTAAAGGGGTAGGGCAGTTCTGGTTGCTCCTTATCCTCACCAACATCTGTGCCAGTCATGCTGGTCTACAGTAGCATCTCAGTGTAGTTGTAATACAAAGAAGTACTTTCTAGAATTCTGGTCTACAGTAGCATCTCAGTGTAGTTGTAATTTGCTTTTCACTGATGGTGAATGATATTGGGCACCCTCCTGTGTGCTTCTTGGCCATTTAGGTATCCACTCATCACTCTTGAGTCATCCTGTCCTTTGCAATATGTCAAAGGGATCATGCTTTCCCCTCCTCTGAGTTTTCTTTTTTCTTTTTTCCCTTTTTGAGACAGAGTCTCACTTTGTTGCCCAGGCTAGAGTGAGTGCCGTGGCGTCAGCCTAGCTCACAGCAACCTCAAACTCCTGGGCTCAAGAGATCCTCCTGCCTCAGCCTCCCGAGTAGCTGGGACTACAGGCATGCACCATCATGCCCGGCCAATTTTTTCTATATACTTTTAGTTGGCCAATTAATTTCTTTCTCTTTCTAGTAGAGACAAGGTCTCGCTGTTGCTCAGGCTGGTTTTGAACTCCTGACTTCGAGCAATCCGCCCGCCTCGGCCTCCTAGAGTGCTAGGATTACAGGCGTGAGCCACTGCGCCCAGACTCCTCTGGATTTTCTTAAAAATCTTCCCTTGTTAATTTATATTTAATCAAAAAAGCATTACATATTTTAATTGTTTCCCCACATCCTTGCTAATACTGGATATTAGCAGCCTTTTAAGCTGGTGAGAGAAAATAATCTTATTGATATTTTAACATAATATGCATTTCTCTAATTATTAGTGAAATTAGCAATTTTTTTTCTGTTTATTGGACACTTGTATTTCTTTTATGTATTACCTTTGTCAATTTTTATAAGTTGGGTTGTTATCTCTTCCTCCGTGATTTTGGAAGTTTTTTTATACAGTCTCTGTAGGAATCTGTTATGTTTTGCACATTGCAAATGCTTTCTCCTCTTTTGCTGATCGTATTTTTTTAAGGTATTTTTGCTTAGAGCAGTTTTACAGAAAAACTGAGAAGATCGTACAGAGCGTTCCCATATACTCATATCCAGTGTTCCCTTTTATTAACATCTTACATGAGTGCGGTACATTTGTTACCATTAATGAGCTGATACTGATACCTTATCTAGTCTTAGTGTCTTCTTAGGCTTCTCATGGCTGTGATAGGTTCTTAGATGTGCCTTGTTTTTGATGACCTTGACAGTTTTGAGGAGCAGTAGTCAGATTTTTCTGTAGAATATCCCTTTATTGGATTTGTCTGATGTTTTTCTCATGATTAGAGTAGGTTAGAAGTTTTCGGGTGGAAGACCGTAAGATAAAGTGCTATTTTCTGCACATCACAAGTACATACTGTAGACATGGTCTGTCGCTGTTGGCGTTGACCTTGCTCACCCGGCTGCGGTTGTGTTTGTCAAGTCTCTGCTGCAAAGGGACCCTTTCCCCCCATTCCATACTGTTCTCTTTGGAAGGAAGTCACTATGCATACTCCACACTCGGGGAACGGGGAGCTGTGCTCCACTCCCTTGAGGGAAGAGTAGCCACATACCTTATTTGACATTTCTCTGCCCAAGAGATTGTCTCTTTTATTAATCTATTAATTAAATTATTAATTAAGTCAACATTATTAATTAAATTATTGATTTATTCAATCATTTATTTATTTTAGTATGGACTCACGGGTATCTATTTTATACTTTGGGTGATAATCCAGCACTACTTAATTTTGTTGCTCAAATTGTTCCAGTTTTGGCCACTGTGAGCTCTTTTAGTTGGCTCCTGTGTCTCTTTAACACACCCCATCATATGGGTTGGATTGTTTTATGTTTGTTTTTGAGCACTTCCTTATTTTCTGGCACTACAAAATGCTCCAAGCTCATCTTGTAGATTTCTGCCCTGGTCATAGAATCGGTCATTTCTCCAAGGGGCCCTGGTGCCTTATACTGGAGAAAATCTTGGTGCTGGGTGTGCTTGTTGCTACCTGGGTGGTGTTTCTTTTAGGCAGTCAGGGCAAAGAAATATATGGCATCTGGAGTGAACATGAAATGGATTACATTTTGTTTGTGAGGAAGAATGTAATTTTTAATCCAGATCCCAGTAAGATTAAAAGCTAATTGTCGCCGGGCGCGGTGGCTCACGCCTGTAATCCTAGCACTCTGGGAGGCCGAGGCGGGCGGATTGCTCAAGGTCAGGAGTTCAAAACCAGCCTGAGCAAGAGCGAGACCCCGTCTCTACTATAAATAGAAAGAAATTAATTGGCCAACTGATATATATATATAAAAAAATTAGCTGGGCATGGTGGCACATGCCTGTAGTCCCAGCTACTCGGGAGGCTGAGGCAGAAGGATTGCTTGAGCCCAGGAGTTTGAGGTTGCTGTGAGCTAGGCTGACGCCATGGCACTCACTCTAGCCTGGGCAACAAAACGAGACTCTGTCTCAAAAACAAACAACAACAACAAAAAAAACTAATTGTCATGTGTCAAAGGAAGAACTAGAACTTCTGAAAAGCACAGCCAGTGGTGAAATTAAGATAACTCAATGGTTTCAAATTATTGTAGAGATTTTTCTCTTTAAATGGTGGGATAACTTTTTTTTGAGACAGGGTCTCACTCTGTTGCCAGCCAGTGTATCTACACATATGTATAAATGTTTCCATATGTAACCGGCTATACCTGTATTAAGCTAGACATCAGTGCATACTGATGTCTCCAACTCTGCTTCATTACCACATGGGTCATTCTAGCCTCCTCCCTTGATTACCTGTAAATTCCCATCCCAACAGTGAGACATCTGGCTCCTACCATCCACTGTCCAGTCAATTAGCTTTCAATCACAGTATGCATGTATTAGCATTATTAACCCATAACCCTGTGGGAAACAACTTTGTCAACTAGAGTCGAGTGCAAATTGCAGGTGATGCAGAAGACCTTAGTGACTGAGCAAGGGTGGAGCTTACAGAGCCGGACTGACAAGATTCCGTGCTTAACTCCAGCAGTGTCCGGAGGAAGTCTGGCAAAGACCGTTGGCCAAAATATGGATTAATTGCCCTTGCTAGTGATTTATAAGGTGCTCTCTAAAGTTCAAAACTCTCCTGGAGGAATCCTGTATCAACATGCCTATGTATAGATTTTAAAATGTATAGATTGCTGGTTTGCATTTGGTTTACATGTTTATTCAGACTGATTTTAGCTACGTGACCAGTGGGCATAAAATACCCCTCAGTAAGCTCATGCTTTGGCTCCCTGAGCCAAGGAATCACATGTGTATCAAGAAGAAAGTGCACTCACACATTTTTGAAATGAGATAAGAATGTATCTTCATGGTACTGATAATGCAATAAAGAGTATATGCTTCTGAGTGACACTTATGTGTATGTCAGCAACATATTCACTATCCAGAATGGCTTGAAGTTAAGATTTTAGGGCCAAAATAACATGATCTTAAATTCTGTGTATTCAATAACAATTCCTTAAGAAATCTGCACTGCAGTGCAAATGATTAAACATGCACGATTTGACTTTTTCCCAATATTAGATAATTCTTTTCATTAGGAAATCTATGACACGTTTCAATACATGTTCGAGGCCAGACACAGTGGCATGTGTCTGTAGTCCCAGCTACTCAGGAGGATCACTTGAGCTCAGGAGTTTGAGGCTGTCGTGTGCTATGTGAATAGCCACTGAACTCCAGCCTGGGCAACATAGTGAAATTCCATCTCTTGGGGGAAAATAAAATAAAAAAAAATGTTTAAAAGATACAAATGTTCCAAGAGAATACAAAGAAGAACCTTCTAGAATTCAGGCATCACCGAAGATTAGAAACCCACTTGTCATTGTTTCCCAGCTTAAAATATTCAATGTTCCTACTTTTGCATGTGACAGTCTTGTTGACTCAGATCTGATAGCATTGCAAGATGGATCCATAATTTCTGGCCCATCTTGGATGCAATTATTCAGAACTATCTGGCAAAGCTTGCTGCCTTTCCAAACAAGCCAGTAAGTGAATTAAGATTTTTTAATTTAATATAGAAATGAAGAGTAAGAGAAGAATCCACCTGGGCATGGGACACAAAGATGGCTCAAGTCAACTCTTTAGGTCTTGAATATACACTCAAGGGAGAGCCATTTATTTATACAGTTATTGAGACACACCAGACCCCACTGCTGATCCCACCCTCATTACAAGCCTGTCTGATAGGACGGATCAGGACATCTTGTAAATGATGGCTGAGACAGATATTGACCATCTAGATGAACAACAGGTTCAACTCCTGGGAGAGATGTGTATTCATATTGCTGAAAATGAGAAATAAATTGGGGCTGAGACTCAGAAGAATTGTCACCTGAATGAAAACATTGAGAAATGACTATTGCATTCAGCATTTAGTATCTTCTCATTCAATACTGAAAATAAGCTCCCTACCCCCAGTAGAGATCAAATGCTAAAATTCGCTTTCCAGGTTGTTTTGCTAATCTTTGCAAGAGTCATCCATTAAGCTCATCCATCCAGGTGAGCTTTAAGAAAATGATGTCAGCCGGACATGGTGGCTCATGACTGTAATCCTAGCACTCTGGGAGACTGAGGCGGGCAGATCATTTGAGCTCAGGAGTTTGAGACCAGTCTGAGCAAGAGTGAGACCTCATCTCTACTAAAAATAGAAAGAAATTAATTGGCCAACTAAAAATATAGAAAAAATTAGCTGGTGGCGCATGCCTGTAGTCCCAGCTACGCCGGAGGCTGAGGCAGGAGGATCACTTGAGCCCAGAGTTTGAGGTTGCTGTAAGCGCTCTAGCCTGGGCAACAGAGTGAGACTCTGCCTCAAAAAAAAAAAAAAAAAAAAAAAAGAAAGAAAGAAAGAAAAGAAAATGTTGTCATTGGCCTAAGGTGAACAGCACAGAGGTGTTTAAAAGCTGAATGAGGAAGGCCCACGGAAGAGGCTCCTCCAGACGAAATGTATTTTCTGACACAAATTCATGACAAGGGTCAATCTGGTGGCATCTGGAGTGAACATGAAATGGATTACATTTTATTTCTAAGGCAGAATGTAATTTTTAATCCAGATCCCAGTAAGATTAAAAGCTATTGTCATGTGTCAAAGGAAGAACTAGAACTTCTGAAAAGCACAGCCAGTGGTGAAATTAAGATAACTCAATGGTTTCAAATTATTGTAGAGATTTTTCTCTTTAAATGGTGGGATAACTTATTTTTGAGACAGGGTCTCACTCTGTTGCCCAGCCTGGAGTACAGTGATATGACCACAGCTCACTGCAGCCTCATGCTCCTGGGCTCAGGCAACGATCCTACCTCAGCCTCCCTAGGAGCTGGGACTATCGGCACACTCTACCATGCCAGCCTAATTTAAAAATTTTTAGAAGTAGAAATGGGGTCTTGCTATGTTGCCCAGGCTGGTCTCAAACTCCTGGCAGCAAGCGATCCTTGGCCTCCCGAAGTACTGGGATTACAGGCATGAGCCACCATGCCTGGCTGGGATAACTTAAAAAATCATTTGAATCAGTTTGTTGACCATGAGAAAAAATATAGAATGTGAATGTGGAAACAAATGATTAGTAAAGTACTGAAAAATTTCTTCATTTAGTAAACTTAGAATGATTTAAAAAAAAATAGTTCCTTATTAGGAGACATCTCTGTATGATACATTGATACTTTACAGTAAAAATTTGTGTGGAAAAAAACAACTGACTTCTTAATTTTGTTTCATACATCCATCTATATGCACTGCTGTTTGTAAGAGACATTTATGAGAGATTATTGTAAAAAGAGAGAGAACAAATAAAAATTTAAACTATTTGAACACATGGTCATGACAAATTTCAACAAATAAGTGAAGCTTAGAGTTTTTAGTATGTTGTGATAAACATTTTCAGAAAACTTATAAAGCAATTTGACTAGGTGCTTTATATATCATTTAATTTCTATTGTAGTCCTGAAAAAATTGCAAAGGAAAGTATTTGCTTAGCTACTTCAAGACAGTCTTAATTAGCTTTACATATAAAAAGATTAGAGTGGTAGAGCAGGTTCAAGGGAAATTAAATAGTATATGTGCTAATTGCTGTCATTCTAAGTTGATTTTGTGGTTTAAGCATTCTGGAATTATCATTTGACACTTAAAGGCAAACATTACTTTTGATAATGATATTGGTTAGGTTAAATATTCTTTTAATAGTATTTGCAAATTAGCAAATTCTATGCTTTCAGAATTACAGTGGACAGAGAAGCTATTTATAAAATAAGAAGTGAGTTGTAGTCTACAACAGAGTTTCTTCACCTTGGCATATTAACATTTGAGCTGGATATTTCTTTGTGTTGGGAGTACATCCTGTGCATCGTGGGATGTTTAGCAGCATTCCTGGGCTCTAGACACTAAGTGCCATCAGCACCCCTGCCCCCATGACAAGCAAAATTACACTAGTTACTGCCAAGTGTCCCCTGCCAAGTGGTGTAGAACCACTGTTCTACAAAGTCAAGTCATATGGTAGGGGAAAAAATAACAGAGAGGAAGGCTAACATTGATGTTAAATAGATTCAGATGATGGAATATGTGTATATTAACATTTAAAGTTCTACCTTTATGTACTTTTCACAATTTGCATAGATAGATGTCTCAGATTCAAAAGCTTAAGACAGCTTTACTATCCTTAAATGCTATATAATAAGGAAAAAATGAGGAAAAAATATAAAAACTTATTTCTTATAAAGCTAAATGTTTTTATAAGTTTAATAGAACAATACATGTCTTGTTAACCGTAGATAATTTATAATTTCAGGAGAGAGTATGTAGCAAGTGTTTATTGAAAAGAGAAAACAACAAAAATGACTACATTACAAAATAAAGTTATTGAAATGTATTCTGCCCCTGAAATAAATGATTCTACTGTGAGATAGGGCTAAGTGACATTAAGCACCAATTTGCCTGAATCTGCCAAGCTAAGTGATGCCGCACAGGCTAGAGAAGAGACCTGAGATGTCTGTCCTGCAGTGGAAGGAACCTGGGGACTCCAGCATCCCCCTTGGAAGGACTCAGACTTTCCCCTGCTTCCTGTCCGCCGCCGCTCCTGCAGCAGTGGCTGCCTGCAGCCCGTCCTCCCCGGCAACTAGAGTCATCTCAGAAACTGGAGGCTGATCGTGACATTTGCCTTCCTAACACCCTTCAGTGCTCTCCTCTTCCCTATAGCACAGTGTGGCCCAGGGACCATCCATGCCCATATCCCCACTGCACTGGGCCACTCACAGCTCCCCGAATGCACCGTGGTCTCGTTTTCACTTTTGCAATGATACTGCTTCCTTCTCATCTTCTCCACCCGCCTGCCCCCATCCATTCTTTCAGACTTGCCCTCATTGGAAACCCTTTCTTGCTAATTCCCATGTTTGGTACATGCTCCCCCACCCTGCGTGGTCATTACCCATTTCCTCATTAGGCTGCACGCACCTTGGAGGCAGTGGCCGTGACTCATTCTTGCGGAATCTGCGGAGCTTGGGTGGGCTGTCAGGTGTGTAATAGAAAGTCAACGTGTATTTGCTGCTAAACCACCTCCAGTTCCAGTGGGGGCCCATCTGTCATCTCTCTTGGGCTCTGGCCTCTGCTCTTCCATGTTCATCTAGTGCTGGGCCTCCACCTAGATGTCCCAGTGGGGGCAGAGGGGCCTGGAGGGCAATTTCTGCTTACCAGCTCCTGAAACTGAGATGACTTCAGCTCTCACTTGGGAGGGCCATAGAAATCCTTTATAGGCATGAATGAATGTGTAAAGGTTACAAAATAAACAGTTAAAATAATTGTGCTGGAGTAGGTCACATAGGCTCCTGAGAGTTGATCATACACATCTCTTCCAACCCAAGGTTGAGAACTTGAAATTGGCTGGTCACCATTTACACCATAGGAATTGTCAGTGGTACAGAGCAGGGCTCCCTCTCCCCCACCGCTGCATATAGGGCTGGTGTACCAGCATAGTGTGGTCACAGATGTATGTGCATGTGCCACACCCTCACATAGGGACATTGCCTGTGCTGCCCATGGTTGCAGCTCCAGCCCAGAGTGGACCAACACATAGTGGGAACTCAGTGTGTGTGTGTTGAATAAAGGCACAAGTGAACCCACAAAATGCTCCAGATAAGGCAAAGAAGGACATTAGCTCAACTGTTGAACGTGAGTTAGGATTGAGGATCATGACCAGAAGAAAATGTATCTGTAATCCCAAGTAAATACCATCTGCCAAGGCAGAGACGTTGTCTGTGCAGGACTGGGTCCGCCTGCTGGGTGAGAGTCTGACAGCTGGGCTTCTGGAAACTTCCATCTGCCCAGGTCAGAATCTTCCCATCTGAAGGGGAGCAGGTTTGCAGACCACATCAAGTTTGAATTTCCAGAAGGAACTTGGAGTCTGCTCTTGAGTCAGTGCGCCAAAAAAATCCCATTAACTTTGGGTGGGTATGGGGCTTCCATCCTTTGGCACTTGCAAGCAGACCCAGAGCTGAGAAACCCAACCAGCCCTTCACCTCCTGCTCCTTCTATTTTTTTCCCTAGGGGAGCAGAGGTGACCATGGAGTTTGGCTTGGACACCAGGAGGGATAAATGACATTTAAGAGATGTCATAAGCTCCTCCATTTTGTTCTGGATTGCTCAGTAGCCCTGAGCCAAAACAGCCTGTTAAATATATTATAAACCTTAATTATGGATTTGGAAATTCCAGCACAGCACAACAGACGTGGCTTTCACCTAGCCAGGACCCTGCCCGGACCGACCACCTGCTACAAATCCCTCTCCTTGGTGCTGAATGTCATTTCTTGAGGCTGGAGTCCCTGGTAGCATAACACTCTCCGCTGCTGGAGGCTGATGTCACCTGCGAGGAGCCTGAGTGTGGAATTCTCCCCAGGACACCCACGGGTGGTCTTCTCCCCTCCCCCATCGCCCCCCCCACTGGCCACCTCCTCCATCCAGGGAGGCTGGCTGTGTTAGTTCCTCTGGCTGGGACCTGCCTGTTCCCAGCTTCCTCTAGTTCCCCTCTGGCCTTGGCCAATTTCCTTTCACAATGTATGGCCAAGCTTGCTGGAGTTTAAACAATCTGTATTGTTTAAGAAAGCAATGCCTTCTCACAAAAGGTTTGCATTAAAATAAGATCTGGGAATCCCCAGAGCGGGGAATCCCCAGGGTGGGGGAGAGGATGGAGGTGTGAACTGAGACTGGGAAGGCAACTTGGGGGAGGCAGTGACACTTGAGTATTGGAGAATGAGCTCTTTTTGGGAGTCAGCTTTGTGCTGACCAGGAAGGTCTCTTTACAATTGGGGGTGGCTTATTTCAGCCCCAGGCCTCTCTCGGACTCTTCCACCCCCATCTGGGGTCATTGTTTGAGGGAGGCCTCAGGACTTCAGTGCGGGGTGTGTGTGTGTGTGTGTGTGTGTGTGTGAAATGCCTGGGGGTGGAGTCTCAGTCCTTCCCTCTGCAGTGTGTGCTCCTGTTCAGAGGTGAGACACCCCCCCACCCCCCCTCCCCGCTGAAGCCCCAGGCTCAGGTTAATGCTCCCATTCACCAAAGGAATTCACGAAGTCAGTTTTTCTGGAATAGACTTGAAATAGTCTGGAATTGAATTAGAGATATCTCAGAGACTAGTACTGTATTTCCCTTCTGCAGGGAATGTCTGATTTTCTCCCATTCTACAGGGGCATGCATTCCCCTAGGCATGAGGCTTTGGTCCTTTCCCTTTCCCCTGGGAGGCTGAGTGCCCAGCTGAAATGGGGTCGTCTGCCAGCAGTGAGGATGAGAGAAGAAAGAGCCCTCTGCTTTGCTCTGACTCGTGGCCTTGGGGAAGAGAGCCAACTTCACATGCCGAAAGGCCTGTTCTTCAACAGAACAGTGGCTGAGCTTTCAGTGGGAGAAACTGAAACTCGTCATGATGCCATGCCTGGGTAGATCTTCTTTATTTATTTATTTATTTTTTACCGGGTATATCTTCTTGATCACTCACCCAGCATGTGTGGTCTGTGACTGTGTCCATCGCTGCCTGCATTTGGGCACATGGGACCCCCCCTACTGTCAGCGTTTCAGAAGAGACCCTGGCAGACTCCAGAATGTGCCACACAGCAGCACACGGGCATCTTAGGGTGTCCTTGTCCAGCCATACACAGCCATGGAGAAAAAGTGCTGGGTGCAGGTGCAAGACGTGAGCACACCGCAGGTATGATGTAGGGCCTGGGGTCCATGACCCAGTGGGTCACCACCCCAAGCCAGTCACTTGTTAGCAGAAAGCTTGAGGCTTTCTGAGTGTGGACAGCTCAAGACAAACTCATGACCACTGCCTGGGACACACCCCATTAGGCCCACAGGGAGGAGCTTCTAAATGTCACCAGGCACATCCTAAGCAGAGTGGGGTGTGAGGGGCCTCAGGGAGATGCTGACTGTCTTCCCAAATGGGGAGGGAGACGCAGTGTGGGCTACTTTAATAACATGCTCCCTGCCTGCTGCTTTTGAGCTTTGGGGTCTGGAATGCAGAAATTTGCGTGTTTAATTTTACCAAAGATTAATTAAAGGCCAGGACCAAACCTCACTCCATGCCTTCCCTGGCTGCTGGGGAACGCCGAGCTGTGCAGACACACCTGCCCTCTGAGCGGAAGCCTGCACACTCTGCCTGCTTTCCAGGCTTCTCATCCAGATGTTTTGGGCTAAGAACCAGGTTAAGAATGGGCATTGCTGGCCGGGCACGGTGGCTCACGCCTGTAATCCTAGCACTCTGAGAGGCCGAGGCGGGCGGATTGCTCGAGGTCAGGAGTTTGAAACCAGCCTGAGCAAGAGCGAGACCCCGTCTCTACTATAAATAGAAAGAAATTAATTAGACAACTAATATATACAGAAAAAATTAGCCAGGCATGGTGGCGCATGCCTGTAGTCCCAGCTACTTGGGAGGCTGAGGCAGGAGGATTGCTTGAGCCTAGGAGTTTGAGGTTGCTGTGAGCTAGGCTGACGCCACGGCACTCACTCTAGCCTGGGCAACAAAGTGAGACTCTGTCTCAAAAAAAAGAAAGAAAAGGTGACTCCTCATACTTAAATGACATAGAAACTCTTCCAAGTTAATGCCATACACGGCTGATAGGATGAGAATTGCTCCAGCTAGGTGGGAACATAACCTGGTCATGCCTGGAAAAAATTTAAATTACACACAGGCTTTGTTCCAGAAATTCTCCATGTGTGAATCCATTCCACAGAAAAAAAAGCACCAGAATGCAATGTTATATGTACTAGGATGTTTATTGTTTGCAGTGGCAAGAAATGGAAACAATCTGAAGGCCCATTAACAAGGAAATGATTAACTCAACCATGGTGCATCTGTACAATGGAATATTACACAGAAATCTAAAAGGATGAGTTAGCTAACCAGCTAGGTGTCAACCCGGGGTTTCCTGATGCAGTGTTAAGTTAAGGAGGCAAATTGCAGAGGAATAAACATTATATCTATGATTACAGTATTTTCAAAGATGTAATCAAATAAAATACCCTTGCCTATATATCTGAGCACAGTAAAGGTGTGAAGGCTGCATCCCAGGCTGGAAGGAAGGGGTGGGACTGGGAAGATATGGGGAGGCAAAAAAAGCAGAACTCAGAGGAAAATGGAGGGCGGAAAGCATTGAACTAAGTTAAGTAAACTTTAGAATATAAAAGCTCACCTGTTTTATTATTGCAAATACATACATTTGTATATGCAAACGGATAAGGACTAGGAGGTTACGGAGGGATTTTAATCAGATTGCTGGGATTGTAGCAATTTTTTGTTTTAAATTTCTATTGGAATTTTTTTTAAGAGACAGGATCTTGCTCTAGGGTGCAGGTTGGAGTGCGGTGAGCTGATCTCAGCTCACCGCAGCCTCAAACTCCTGGCCTCAAGCAATCCTCCTGCCTCAGCCTTTCAAAGTGCTGGGATTACAGGTGTGAGCTACAACACCCAGCCACTGTTGTAATTTTAATGCAACTTTCCCAATAAACCTGTATTTTTAAAAGTTAACACTTGGAATCGGCAAGAAAGCAGTGGTTGGGGAAATTATTCACATTGTAAAATGGCCACATCAGGAATGATTCAGAAGCCCCTCTCAGTGGCTTGCACACAGTAGTCACTCTGCGACCCTTTGCTAAAAGTGGAAAACCAGACTCACAAAGCCATTACTCCACGCTGCGATTTGCAAACATGAGCAAGGATGTTCAGGCATGTACAGATTCAATGGAAAACTCCATAAACAGAGTTTGCATTGGAATCACTACGTACAGATTCAATTCATACCCCACTTCAGTCTGGTTTCTGGGACAATTAACGAGATGAGAAAAGACAGCAATTATAGAAAATGAACCACATCATGGCTTAAGCATTTTCACACCAGAGATGAGGTCATTTTGCTTAGGTGGCTCTGCGTGCTCTTGTCATTAAACTTAGGAGAGCCAGGAATTGAAATTTCAACATCGACCACCAAGTCTGTCTTTCTTTCTTTCTTTCTTTCTTTCTTTCTTTCTTTCTTTCTTTCTTTCTTTCTTTCTTTCTTTCTTTCTTTCTTTCTCTCTCTTTCTCTCTCTCTCTCTCTCTTTCTTTTCTTTCTTTCTTTCTTTCTTTCTTTCTTTCTTTCTTTCTTTCTTTCTTTCTTTCTTTCTTTCTTTCTTTCTGTGTGTGTCTCTCTCTCTCTTCTTTCTTTCTTGCCATTGTTGTTATTATTTTTTTAAATTAAAAATTGGAATGCAAGAAATAACCCCTACGTGTTCTGCACTTTTTTCTTGCTCTCTGAATTGATAGGACTGTGGCTGCAGCGTGGGGACAGCCCAACTATCTGCTGGAAGGCGCCGTCCCCCAAGTGCTCCGCCTGTGCGCATGCCAATACCTTCCAGCTGTAACCTTGAGAAGAACCCTGATGGCCTTGGGGACTCGGCACAAGGGGTGCCATTTTCAATGCTCCCGTTCTGAAATACTTCTGATAAATCGTCTGATAATACACATTTTTTTTCCCTCTCACAAACTCTCTTTAAAGGAGAATGGATAATATTCAGCCGCTGTTTTCTCCCAATAATGATTCAAGAACTCCTGGGGTCTCTGAGAGTACTCTCTGAGGGCGTTAGATTTATTATTTTGATTTTAAATTATATTCAGATTTTGTTATACATATTTTTAATGAATAAGGTGGTGTCAAAAGTCTTGCTTATGGCATGAATGAATTGTTTGTTGGGTTTCCCTAAAGACACACTTTCTTTTTAACCTTACATTTTTGTAGTGATGCATGGTTTACAGAAGTGATGTTAAAAGGGCTGATTGAGATTGTGCAGAGCACCTATATAAAGGGTGCATATTAATAGAAGTTTTTATGGGTATATATAAAATGTGTACATAGGATAGGGGGACATTAGAAGCAAATGTGTCATTAAAACTTTTTTTCTTAAATACATGGAATATTTCAGGAATGGGAACAGCAAACACTTACACTTTCTGTAAAAAAAAAAATAAAAGAAAAAAAGAAAATCTTCATGCCACAGACACAACCTGCTGTATAGTAGGTCTGTTCTGGGGATCATCTCGGCACTATTTCCTTACAATGTGATTTCTGGGCTTTGTCTAGCTTTATTTCTATGTTCGTTTAATTTCTTTATTGTATTTTAGTTTAATTAGAATGATTAAAATAACCTCTGTAACAAGGTATCAAAGCACACAGCCGTAGGCTCAGGTCTTTCCATTTGCTTTTAAAAGTGGAGCTTCTACAGTTTCCTTAGAGATATGTTTGGATTTATGTCCTTTAGAGCCATAAAGTGATAGTGAGACAGCTCTGGGATCGGACAGAACAGAAAACCTGCGGTTGGACAAGCCGGGCTTGAATCCCAGCTCTGCCACTTTCTAGCTGCGTGACTCTGGGTGAGCTGCTTCACCTCTCTGAGCCTCAGTTTCCTCATCTGTAAAACGGGAATAACACCCACCTCTAAGAGTTGTTGGGAAGTATGATGAAGTGCTTGGCACAGTTCCTGATGCGTTCATTTATGGATTCATCAAACATTTGTTACCTAGTATGGTGCGCCAGGCCCTCCACTGGGAGCTGAGAACGCAGCGATGAAGAAGCCGGTGGCGCCTGCAGGGGATGGACACACACACTCACACTTGCCGAATGCAAACACACTTGGGAGCGACATTGGAAGCGGGCAGGATCACGGTCCCTGGTACCTTCAGCGCACTTGCGGGGCTGGGCCGGGGAGCGGGCTTATCGCAGCAAGAGCCAAAGCAGCAGCAGCAGGCAGAGCACCGCCGGCCGGTCCTCGGCGACCCGCAGTCCCGCCCCGCGCTCCAGCCAGAACTCGCAGCGCTTGACGGAGCAGAGCTCCCGCGTCAGCCGCCAGAGGATGCGCTCGTGCAGCTTGTCCTGCTTCTCCCGCGCGAACTCGGCCTGGTTGGCCGCCACGGTGGCATTGATGCAGCTGGCCACGAACACCTCCTTGGTCACGTTGGCGTCAGAGCAGCCGTCGTAGTGGATGCCGTCGGGGAACTGCCAGTAGTTGGCCTCGTAGTACCTGTTGCCCTCCTCCCCGAAGTCGACGTCCAGCTTCCGGCCCTGCTTGATGAAGGCTCCCGGGCGGTTCTCCGCCACCAGGGCCTCGGTGATGTGCACCGTGCTCGGCAGGGGCTTCCGGTTCCACTTGATTCTGTGCTTGATGCCCCTGGCCTTGACCACGGCGAGGTGGCTGAAGAGCAGGATAAAGACAATGGCCGGCCGCCATCCGCCCAGATGCTTCCTCATCGTGTCAGGATCTGCGGGAGACGCGGCAGGCAGTGAGCTTCCCCTGGGACCCCCTCCCCCCTCCCTGCACCAGCCCCCCTCCCCCAGTGTGGGAGATTATAAGCCAGGGAATTGCACCCTTGTGCTATTTATATTTTCTCAAAAGCACAATTGTTTCCCCAGGCTCGGGCTGTGAAAGGTTAACTCGAACATCAATTTTTTTTTTTTTTCTTTTTTGCTGTTGCCTGGGATGACATTCACTCAGGGCCACCATCCTGGTGTTCTCAGGCAGATAAGAAGCTGCAACTGGCAATTATAAAGCCTTTGAATATGCATGGGAAAATAAATGAGTACTGACTCAATACAAGTAGGGTTTCTTTGGCGCTCCCAAGCCTTTCAAATCAAGAGGACTCTGGGAGGAAAATACAGTGGAAGAGTTGGACTCCAACACTGGTGGGCATAGACTGCATTTTCAATCTGCCCTCTTTATTCTGTGTCGCTCTAAGCTGCCACTGTCTTGGGCACATGCTGCCACCTGTTCTAAGAAAGGCACTGGCTGCTGATTCTAAAGGACTTTACAGGAATGAGAGAGCAGAGGAAGGTGGAGGGAGAGAAAGACGGAGATGCAGTGAAGGGACCCCTGGCTCCCCCTATGTCGAGGGGTCACGATGTGCTACAGGCATCCTTTCTAATCCTCTCCTATGCCCCCGGGGGTCAGTGTGAGTGCCTGTTCATCCTTCTTAGCTTCTTACTGCACACTTGCTACGTGCCAGCCACTGTGTTAAACCCACCTCTGACATTGTCTAACTTAATTCTTACATGGGCTATTATCCCCATTTTATAAACATTGTCCTGGAATCCAGGGAAGTTAAATAATTTTCCCAAGGCTGCACAGGAGGAGCTGGCACATTTGAACTCGGCTCTGACGCTATACTCCATGTGCCCAGCAGCCGCACCCCACTGCCTCTCTGGGCTTTGGGAAGGGATGGTGCTCGAATTTGGTGTTTTTGACTCACTGAGCGGGATGGCCCCTAAGGAAACAGCAAGGAGCAAGAAGCAGGGGCCTCAAGGAATTTCGGACAAAGTGAGCTGAAGGGGAGGCCAGGAGGGCTTGGGGGAACACCAGGAGGGTCCTGGGTCAAGGTGGCCCCAGGGTATCTCAAGGGCTGCTGCTGATGCCATGGAATAGCCCCCACCCCACACCCAGCCCCTCCTGGTTGCTTGTCACATCTGGCTCCTGAAACTACGATAGCTGTTGGGGAAATCCACCTCCCAAGGCCAACTGTCAGAGCATTCCAGCGCCCGGGCCATTGTGTGGATCAGCGCTGCAGAGAGAGCTCCCACAGCACAGCCTGCCCAAGCTGCCTCCTAGGTAAGATCTGCTGTGAGCCCATGGAGTGCTGGAGCTGGAGGAGGTGGGAGGTCGCTTGTTTAGCCCCTAACGTGCCCTCCACCCCCCACCCCCAGCATCCTTAAAAGTGATTCATGTTCCTCTGTTAAAATCTTCAACTCTGGCCGGGCACAGTGGCTCACGCCTGTAATCCTAGCACTCTGGGAGGCCAAGGCAGGTGGATTGCTCGAGGTCAGGAGTTCGAAACCAGCCTGAGCAAGAGCAAGACCCCGTCTCTATTAGAAACAGAAAGAAATTAATTGGCCAACTAATAATATAGAAAAAATTAGCCAGGCATAGTGGCACATGTCTGTAGTCCCAGCTATTTGGAAGGCTGAGGCAGCAGGATTGCTTGAGCCCAGGAGTTTGAGGTTGCTGTGAGCTAGGCTGATGCCACAGCACTCACTCTAGCCTGGTCAACAAAGTGAGACTCTGTCTCAAAAAAAAAAAAAAAAAAAAAAAAAAAACTTCAACTCTGATGCAACACCATTCTTATGTTTAAAAAACATGAGGGTGAAATACAACCTAAGAGCACACCCAGTCCCATCGGGAAGCCTGCAACGAGGCCTCGCTGACTTCTCCTCACTGTGGACATTGCCATGTCTCTGTCCCAGAATGGGATGAGCACCCAGGCCACCAGCGCCCCATCCCCTACCCCCTAAGCATGGGTGAACTCAGACTGGCTTTCTCCAAAGAGATCCAAGCATGAAGCCAACATTCGTTAGTCTCCTAAATAGGGGGCCACACCCCATGTCATCATTCCATACCTCTTGGTAGGAGAAATCTTAAATAAGAATAATAACATAATAGATCATTACAGGTGAGTCAAATTAAAAAACAAAAAGCACAGCATTCATGAGAAAGAAATTCATTTTCACAGCGAAGGGTTTAAAAAGCAAAACAAAATCCCAACCAGCCACCCCTAAAGTAGCATTTTATTGTAGCACCAACATACAGACATGCACGACCAATGATGACTGAACATTCTCACAAGTCTCCCCTGACTTGGGACCCATCCCGGGATGTGGGAGTGAAGAAATCACGGCATGATTTTCAGTCTGGGATCGAGATCTGATTAGAAACCAGCAACCCTAACCACAGAAATGCTCCTCCCCCCCACGTACCTCGGGCTCTCCCTGGCAGTGTGCCTCTGGGCCCTCGCGCTGCACAGTGCTCCAGCACTCCCTCGCCAGCCAGGTCTGCCCGGCTATATAGGAGCTGCCGGGGGAGGTGGCATTCCTGAACTCTCCAAATATGGCAGCCCTTCCCTCCCCAGCAGGGCCAATCAGGGGTTCCTGGGCCACTCCTCCATCCTGACAAGGGTGGACCTTCTCATCAGTCTTCACTAATAGCAGCCACAGGAAGCCCTTGATGAAGTTCAGAAAGACTTTTAGAACTGGAATAAGAAGTGTCAGAAGCAAAGTGCTTTCCCATCAATATCTACAACAGAGGGGGCCTCAGCAAGCCTTGCCGGAGTTGCGTACTGTCTTGCACCTGAAGACCAGCGTCACGCAAAGGGGCCTTGCCTGGGCAGCCTCTGTGGGGAGGGGCAGCTCAGAAAGAGGATGCGCTTTCACCGGGACCACTGTGCCCCACGGGCGGGATCACCGGGAGTGAGGGGCTCCCCTTCCATTGGGCAGTGGGAAAGCAGGACTGATGTTGGGCGGAAGAATAAGTGAGAGGACTCCCCAGCACTTTGGGCTGCTTGGGGCCATGGGGAAGTACTTGAAGCACTGAATTAGTCCAAAGCGCAATGAATTGAAGAAATGCGGAATCCCAGGGAGCGGAGAGAAATGGAGATGTAACCAAACCCGTCACCGCTGGTGGGGGCCAAGAGTGGGTTCTTCGCAGTGCCTTCTCCCTCTCCTTGGGGTCCGAGTGCGGTGGGGAGGGGTGGAGAGCCAATCTGGACTCTACATGGCATGAGGCTCGTGGTCATTGGGTGACCATTCTGCGCCTCATACAGAGGGACTGCTCAGGTGTCCTTGTCACAGTCATCACGGCAAGGCAAAATCAAAAGTGAATTCTGGAGGTGAGTATGGGGCAAGATGTGCCTTTAAATAGAATGCAATTTTTATCCTGAAGGTGACCCCATCAGGGTTCGCCGCGGAATGGCTTCAGAGCCCTTTTGCAAAGCGAATTAAACGGTTGCTTCCGACCTGGCCAGCAGATGGCGCCAGAGAGCTAACAAAGACTTTGCAGCCCAGCGGTGGGAAACCTCCGCAGCTGAGCTCTAGGTGGTTTAGGTGGGCCTTTCTTTCTCCTCTGTCTTTATTTTTTAAAATTGATTTCATTCTCTTGTTTTTAAGCAAATAACCTTTTAATTTGCTTTTTAGAACCATAGACTTTTTGTACTTCTGAACACCCACAAAACACAAACACATCAGTAGTGTAATCTTAGCATAGAGTTGACTGCAAAATGCAGAAGAAAAAAACCTCCTGATGTTTCACTATCTGGAGTCAAGTGTCTGTACAATTTTGTTCAACATGTAGATGCCCAGAGGCTGCGTGTTTAGAGCTGGAAAGAGCCTAGAATCCTCTCGCCTGGCTCCCCTGCACTGAGGTCGCAGGCCCAGATAGGCTCAAGGTCATGCAGCATAGCAGGCGGTGCAGACCCGGCCAGTTGCCCCAGTCTGGACTCTGTGTACCGCCCCGCCCCGCCTGTCCCCACCAGACACAATCATCTCCAGCTCCCCATCCCTCTTCTCCCTGTGCCCTGAGTAGAGCTTTGCCCAGAGGGTGGTGGGAGGTTGGTTTAGAGCTGATGAGGCTGCAGATTGTTCTTGTCAGTGAACAAAAGGCTGTTCTCAAAGGAACAGAGGAGCCTGGAAGACTGTGAGTCTGTGCTAGAGAAGAAGGGAGGAACTCTGGGAGCTGTCAATGAGGCCAGAAACTGTTAACCAGATAGATGCAGAAAATGCAGGACTGTCCCAATCCTGCCTTGCATCTGGCTTCCCTGGTTGTAAAGACAGACAAACAGCCAGGGAATGAGTGAGAGAATATTAGTCTCTTCAAAAGAGCTGAGAGACCAGGGCCAAAGAAATGATATCTTCTGGCAATAGACAATTACCTGAGCAATAGACTTATATGTGGATCCTTTTTGAGAAAACAAGGAGAATGAGATGGAGACCACAGGGCTGGGTATTCCATGATGCAGGGGACATGTTTCCCTTGAGTGTGTGAACAATAGAAAATTATGCAGATTTCTAAAAAAGCAACACCGAAAGGCTGAATTCTAAAATGCATGAATAGGTCATTATTTTATCCGTTTCTAGCTTTGATTAGATCTTGGACCAGTTTGAGAAGATTCATAAGTAAGTACAGTGATCATTAGGACGCAAGCTGCCACACCAAACGAACTGTACCCAGAGAGGTTCCTGTGTAGGAAGATTTCCCACCATATCTGTGCGGAGGAAGAGAGAGCACAAGACAGATAAGCCAGGTCCCACTGCAGAAGGAGCTCATGGCCTAATGGTGGAGAAATAATTGAAATGTGACTTTGAAAATAACACTTATTAACACAGGCTGTGTAGCTATCTAAACAGATGCTATGGTCTGAATGTTTATGTCCCTCGCCAATTTCCTATGTTGAAATCCTAACTCTCAAGGTAATGGTATTAGGAGGTGGGGCCTTTGGGAGGTGATTAGGTCAAAGGGCAGTGCTCCCATGAATGGGATTAGTGCTCTTTTAAAAGAGGCCTGAGAGGGTGCATTTGTCCCTTTTGTCATGTGAGGACACAGAGAAAAATGGCCATGTATGAACCAGGAAGTGGGCCTTCACCAGATAGCCAGTCTGCTGGTGCCTTGACCTTGGACTTGCCAGCCTCCAGGACTGTGAGAAGTAAATATGTAGCATCTATAAGCTGCTCGGTCTGTGGTATAGCAGCCTGAACAGACTAAGACAAGAGCCATGCTCGAGTTTGTTTTTATTGAAGTCTAATATTCACATAGAAAGTGCACATATATTAAGCACACAGCACCATGTATTTTGATAAGCGGAATTTGCCTATGTAACCTGGACCTAGATTAAGACACTGAGCATTACAGCACTTTCAACACCTCCTGATGGCCCCTTCAGGTCATTGTCCCCTCTCCTATACTTAACTCACTGTCCTGACTCCTATACCATGGATTAGTTTTACCTGTTTTTGTACTTCATATAAATATAATCGCATAGAACATAATCTTTTGTGTCTGTCTTTTACTGAAATTACATCGGTGAGACTCACCCACATTATGTGTAGTTGTAGATTGTTTACTCCGTTGTGAGAATATCCCACAATCTACTTATCCATCCCCCCGGCTGGTGGACATTTGGGTGGTTTTCAGTTTGGGCTCTTAAGAATAATATTGCCGTGAGCATTCCCACACATTCCTTTTGGCTGCCATATTTCTGTTGATATACACTCTTAGGAATAGACTTGCTAGATCACAGAATATCCCTACATTCATCTTTTATATTCTTAGAATTTTGATTACAGCTTCTCACATATCTTAAAGGTCATCCTGCCCCATGGTTTGCCCTTTCTCCTCCCAATCAGTCAGCAGCCTCTGTGCTTCCCATGGTACTTGGCATAGAGCCTGTTCCAGCAGCCCGCCAGGCCTCCTGCTCACAGTCCTGCTGAGCTCACAGGAGTTGAGGGACTGTGTTCCATGCAATGTGCTTGCCCTGCACCCAGCGCAGTGCCTGGAATGGAGATGCCTCTAGATCCCCTTTCCTCCTCCTTTATCAGTGACCTGTGTCAGAGGGCAGGCTCAACACTCCAAACCGCAGCAGAGTGGAATATACAAAAACAGCAAGAGGAAACTTAACAGGGATCAATGTGACAGTTTCACAGTTAGTTAAAAACCAAACCAAACCAGGGGCAGCACGGTGGAGACCTGTTGCAGTGGTAGTTTGAAAGTTCGTGGCATACGGTTGTTGACAAGTGAAATATGAGCCCACGGGGTGTCCACAGATTGGAGAAGCAAACGCCATGCTAAGCCGAGGATCATTTCCCCTGCAGTTCTGTGCCCCTCCCCAGGCAGCTAGTGGGGGATGGACACGGGGCAGGGAGTGGGGAGGAGTGTGTGGGGATGGGAGGGAGGTGAAGGAGGGCAGAGGTAAGGAGGAGCAGTGGTCCTCCTGGTGCGGCAGGGACCCCTGGATGCCGTTCCTCCAGGATGTTTGTAAGTGAGGGGACAGGGAGCCACTGAAAGCTTAGGACAGGGTAATATGATGCATTTTAAGGTGATCCAGCTCTCAGGGCTGTCCAGAAAGGCGTGGCCCAGAAAAGGGCAGAACCCCGAACCTGCAGATTGGGAGAAAAGGAGAGAATGTCAGGCTCAGCTGCCATTTTAACGTTCCTTGTTTAGCCTACTTACTACCCTTCTCCTTGTCTCTGACGTTTTTAAAAGCATACTTAATGTGATAATTTGATCTCTCCCTAAAAATGCAAGGATGTGTCTAAAAGGGAGGAGGCCTCTCCCAGGACCAGGTTACCTGGCAGCTTTTGTGTCAGAGCAGGGACACCTTGGTGACCCAGGGTGGTTTCCATTCCTAAGGAGGCCCCAGGGCGCTGCAACGAGAGTAAGCGTGAGCCAGATACCTGGGTTCTAATCCCCAGTCTGGTGCTGTCTGCTTCGTGTAACTTTGGTTATCACTATTTACAGGGTGGTTTTGGCCTTTGCTCACTCACATAAGGTATCCTTCACCTCAGCCAATGAATGGCCTATTTACTGGGCATCTTTGGGGGAGGCATAAGTTCACACTGAGAATCAATTTTCACATCTATGCAAGGGGGGTCGTGCCCAATACACCTGCCCTTGTTACGGCTGCTGTGGTTGAAATCTTGCAGAATTCAATACAAATCCTTCCCCTGAAATAGCAGAAAGGGCAGTAAGCTAAGGTCTAAAAGCTGCTTTGAATGCACAGGCGTGTGTTAACAGGTTAACTACCTGCCTGCCAGTGATACTAATGATGCTTTGGCGGTTGAGAAGTCACTTGGCAAAGGCTGGGGAAGTTTGTGCTGGGGGCCACGTCCGTGGGAGCCCTCAGCTGGGAGACATATCAAAGCACCGCCCGGATAGGGCAGGATAGGGCACGTTTGGGATTGGGGAGATTGGGGGGAAAGAGTGGCCAGGCTGCAGAGACAACCAGAGTGGAAAATGCAGGGAGAGGTCAGGTAGTGGTGGCTGCAGGGACTAGATCTGGCAAGAGATGGGAATGAGAACCCAACATTTTAAATGCTTTTGTTGAAGTATAATGTAACACGGAAATGTGCACGTGCATAAGTACAAAGTGCGGTAAGTTTTCACAAAGTTGCCTCCCTTAGGTAAGCAGCAGAATATTCCCAGCCCTCATGACCCCCGCCCCCATCCCCCGCCCCCGACAGTAGCCACTGTCTTAACTGCTAGTGTTCAGGTCTTTTATACAAATAATATTTTGTTGTATGTGTTTCTTTGTGGCTGGCTTCTTTTGTTCAACATTATGTTTGTGAGATTCATCAATATTGTCACCTACAGATGTTATTTTTGAATTCTTATTCTTGTGTATACAACACAAGTAGACCACAATTTATTCATCTATTTATCTCTCTCTCTCTCTCTTTTTTTTTTTTTTTTTTTGAGACAGAGTCTTGCTCTGTTGCCCGGGCTGGAGTGCAGTGGCGTCAGCCTAGCTCACAGCAACCTCAAACTCCTGGACTCAAGCAATCCTTCTGCCTCAGCCTCAGGAGTAGCTGGGACTACAGGTGTGCGATACCATGCACGGCTAATTTGTTCTATATATTTTTAGCTGTCCAAGTAATTTCTTTCTATTTTTAGTAGAGGCAGGGTCTCGCTCTTGCTCAGGCTGGTCTCAAACTCCTGAGCTCAAACAATCCACCCCCCTTGTCCTCCCAGAGTGCTAGGATTACAGGTGTGAGGCACTGCGCCTGGCCCATCTATTCACCTCTTGATTGATATTTGGGTTGTCTCCTATTTGGGGCTATGGCAAATACAGTTGCTGTGAAAATTCCTGTGCATGTCTCTTGGTGAACATCAGCTTCCATTTCTGTTGGGCAAATACTCAGGGAGTGGAAAGGCTGGGTTGAAGGAGAGGTGTCTGTTTAGCTTTAGTAGAAACTGTCAAACAATTTTCTAAAATTATGCAGCCAATTCAGATTCGACTGTGTAAGAGGGCTCTCATTGCACCACAATGACCTGCTACGTGCAGACTTTCTTGTATAGGAGATTACTTTTCATTCTCCCATGACCCTGTAAGAAAAGGGTTCGATGGAGAAGTTGTGTTGTGTTGATCAAATAAACAATGACAACAGTTTGGCAAATTATCATAGAGCCAAGAGCAAAGTATAAAGTTTAGAGGAGAGTAGGCTTAACTTTGCCCCACTAGTTGCAGGGGTTTGTAACCTGGAAGGGAGTCATCTGTGGACAGAATTTGGAAAATACATAAACTTGGATGGGAAAAAACAATCGCATCTTTTGTTTCACTAACCTCTACCTGAAATAGAGTTTTTCCTCCATGAAGAATGCAGGCAGCAAACCACAGTAGCATTAGCCTTACCTTTGGCTATAACACCACTATAATCGCAGATGTCATGCCACATTATGGGCAGAATGACCAACTGTCCCAGTTTGCCAGGGATTGAGGGAGTTCCCAGGATGTGGGTTTTCAGTGCTATGATGGGAAAGCGTGGGACAGGCCAGGACAAATTGGCCAACCAATTCCAGGTGTGGCAGATCTCAAAATATCCTTTACATTGACCATTGTGAGATTACAATTGTTATGAGGCTGACCAGCAGATGTTATTTAGTGAGATTTTAGATGTTTAAACTTAATGAGTGTTAAAATATTTTGATAACTATACTTCAGTTTAATCGGTTTCTTTTGTAACCTGTGTATTTTATCTTATGCATTTAAAAACATTTAGATTGAGCATCAATGCATTTTTCCAACTGGACATGCACCAATGCCTCTCTTCCATCTTTTCTGTTCTCCTGGCCCCAAGTGGAAGTGCCTGGCGGGTGTGAGATGACGCACAGGGAGGGAGGACCAGGCATAAACACAGGCCAAAAAAGGGAAGGCCATAAAGTCACACACATGACTCCAAAGGGACGTCTGGTTCTTACGGGGCCCAGCGAGGCCTCAGACAGGGCAAGCAGGTCCCGGTGAATAAGGCAGGGCTGCAACTAGGGCAGTGGGGAAACTGAGGCTCTAACGTGGGCCTCCCTTTTGCAAGGCCTGGTATTTACACTGCTCAGTCTTGCCAAACAGCTCAGAGTGTGACAAGGGTGTGTCCTTACTCACTGGCATAACTTTCCTGTGAGCTGGAGAAGGAACAGCTGGGCAGATGGAGAAGTCAGGAGAAATGCCATCATCAGGGAAGAGGATAAAGTTTCCATCAGGTGGATGAAAGATGTCGAAATACCTTTCCTATGAGAAGTAACTTATAGTCTAGTAGAAAAAGAAATCACTAGACTCTTCACAAAAACTAGTGCGTGGAGCACCTTCCCAGGCCCCTGAGAATTCCTTCATTCATTCATCAAAGAAACAGAGCTTTTTCTTAAGGACATTTTAGTACTTAACACTGCGTAAAAGGGAACATATTTCTGCCACACAGGAGCAAGGGGCCTATTCTCCTGCTATGACCCCCTCAGCTCTTGCTACCAGCCTTCTACAGTGTTCCATGTCACGGCAGGTGTTCCACTCAACCCCTCTGTGATTAAACATCACCGTGCTCCTTTTCCCCTTTCTTGCCTTTTTAAAGGTCAAGAACATCCTACTTGATTTTTCAACTTTTGTTGATTTTAGCCTTTTGATTTTGTGGCCAGAAAAAGCTTTGGACCAAATGTTTTTAAACACGCTAGACCCTAAGTCTATTAGTGCTTCTGTACAGAATGTTTTCTGGAATACCTTCAAGAAAAACAAGTGGGCAGAAATGTTCTTATAAGAGATTAAACCTCGATCAACTGCCTAAAACTCTCCTACCTGCTCCTCACCTGTATTCTTAGATAATTCTATGCCTTAAAAAAAAAAAAAACCCAAAAACCTTTATTGAGATAATTCCCATAGTATGAGGCTCACCATTTCAAGTGTACATTCAGGGATATTTTGTACAGTTACAAAATTGTTTATCCATTGCCATTATCTAACTCTAGCACATTTGTATCATGCCAGAGAGAAACCCCCTACCCATTAACTTCCCATTCCTCCTCCTCCCTCCACCCCCTGGCAACCACTAATCCACTTTCTGTCTCTACAGATTTGCCTATTCCTGATATTTCATATTAATGGAACCAAACAATATGTGGTCTTTTGTGATTGGCTTCTTTCACTTAGCATGATGTCTTCAAGGTTCATCCATGTTGTGGCCATGTGACAGTCCTTTTCCCTTTTTCTTGCTGAATAATATTGTCTGGTCGACATGGTTTTATGATGAAAGTTGCCTGTCTCCCTGAAGGACACTAATGGGCTTCCACTTTATATCGTGCTTTTCCTATTACAAACTGGGAGAGGCCTAATGAAACAATGTTTCTATTGTCCAATTACTCTTCAGGGTGATTATGTCAAAAGTATTGCACCTTTGTAATACACCAAATGGATTGAGTTCATAATTTAAAAAAAATTTTCCCTGTCAAAAAAACAAAAACAATACAGAGGGCAATAAAAATCACCTGTTAACTACTAGCCAGCAATAACCACTATTAACATTAAGGCCATAGAGTTCTGGTATTTTTCTTCTGTGTATTTGTATAGTATATTTTATTTCTTTGTTTTATATAAAATGGATATACTGCCCTTAGATGTTCCTAGTCTGATTTTCACTTAAAATTATATTGTACACATTTTTTCATGTAATTAACAATTCTTCTAAAGCATGATTTTTCGTTGCTGTGTAGCATTCTATTGCATGAAAACACTATAATTTAAAAAAAATTGGGGCTGGGCCTGGTGATTCACTCCTGTAATTCCAGTGCTTTGGGAAGCCAAAGTGGGAGGATGGCTTGAGGTCAGGAATTTGAGACAAGCCTGGGCAACATAGTGAGATCTGGTCTCTAAAATTTTTTTTTTTAATTCAGCCAAGTGTGGTGGGGGACACCTGTAGTCCCAGCTATTTGGGGGGCTGAGGTGGAAGGATCACTGGAGTCCAGGAGTTTGAGGCTGCCGTGAGCTATGATCACACCACTAAACTCCAGCCTGGGCAACAGAGAGAGATCCTGTCTCAAAAAAAAAAAAAAAAGAAAGAAAAGAAAAAACATTAAATTTTGGCTTACTATAATTTTTTTTAATCCAATTGATGGACCCCATGGCTCTGAGGGTCTGATCTTAGATGCAAGTGTTAGCAAATTCCCTGGTGGAAGACTGTTGTCACCTGACTGCTAGGATCCTGCAAATTTGAGCACATGCTACAAGAAATTTCTGCAGCACCAGCCACTTTCTAGAGGCTCATCAAAAAGATGCTTTTAAATATGGGTGCATTTGCACTAATCGCATGTGGGGCCCTGAAGGGAAGGTAAGGAGAGGCTGTCCTGGATTCGCTGGGAGGGGCCAGTGTGTAAGTCTCCTGATGTCTAGGGGCAGGAGGTACTTCAGGTGAGGCTGAGCCAGGACCTAAGATGGGCAATCCTGGCCTTGTGGAGAACTAAAGAAGACTTCCATGACTTGGGGACATTTGTGAAAAATAATGACCTTGTTGCAAAATCTTTCACTTCTTTCCTCTAGAAGCTTTGGGGCAGGACTGTCTCTAATATTTGCAGGGCCTGGAGGACCATTCCAGCGGGAGGCTTCCATCCGGGGTCCATCCACCCCCTTCTCTTGCCACCTGGATCCATCCTGTGCCTTGTGGGGGCCTCGAGTTCATGGATGTGGACTCCTGGGCCCACAAGTCCAAGCTCTCTCTGTAGCCTCTGGACCCAAATAACACACTTTGGCTACCTCTTGGACACTGGGGTGTGCACACCTGCAGCGTGCTCCACCCATGGGAGGACGGGCAGATAAGAGGATCACATGGGCCCTGGAAATTGGCTCTGGGCCAGAGGATCCCAACACCCTGGGCACCTGGAGTGTGGTTTAGGAAGAAGACAGTGGCTCTCAGCGGGGGTCTGGAGGGAGAACGCTTAAAGCACGTGGTGGGGACAGGGGCCCCAGTGCTGGGTGTGAGTGCCTCAGGCCAGGGGGGCAGCATGGCCTGGGGCTGTGTAAGCCAGTGACAGGCCTCAGAGGCCAAACTGCCTGCCCCAGCTGGCCTGTCAAAGCATCAGGAAATGCTGGAGGCAGGAGCAGCTGCATAGGAATCAGCTACAGGCTCACAGGGTGAGATGCAGGGCCCTTCCTCCACCGGCCTTTCATGACCGGGCTGCCCATGGGACTATACGCACCTTACATGTGCCATCCTGAACCCATGAAGCCCAGAGCTAGCTCAGAGAAGCCACATACTTGAAACCGTCACCTTCTGAGTCCTCTTAACTTGGAAATTGTAGGTACTTTCCATAGTACCAGGAGCAAGTCCACTGAAGGTTCAAGGAAATTGGAGGCCCCCAGGGGTGAAGGCATTGTTGCAAGGGGGTTGAGACTTCCTCAAAGAGAGTCCCCCACCCCAGGGGCTTAGTTCTGAGATAAGCTACAAGCCCCTGCACTGCCTGCAGTGGGGGTGGGGTGAGGAGGTGGGGGAAGGGGGGTGGGGGGTTGGGTTGCTTCTGTTGACTGGGCCCAGGCAAGGGACTGAGCAGAAGGCAGTGCTGAGTCAAAACAAGAGGAGTGTAGTCTCCCCTGCCAGCCTCCTAAGCCTCCGTGCTTCCCCAAACTCTTGTTCAGACTTAGAGCTCCCCAAGATGACCTGGGCCCCTGGGTCCTTGTCTTGCTATGTGTTTCTTGGGCCAGGAGCATTGCTTCACCTGGGAGCTTGCAGACCTGCAGAATCTCCCAGCCGCCTCAGACCTGTGGTCTCCAAACCTGCATTTTAACAAAATTCTCAGGTGACTCGTGTCCACATCAGAGTTTGAGAAGTGCTGTTCTCAAATGGCCGAGTACCATTCCCGAGTTTAGCCAAATCTCTCAGTAATGATGGGCTTCGGAACTCAGCTGTGTTCACAATTTTCAGACAGTGGGAATTAACTACCTCCTTATATCTCCCTTGTCATTCACCCCCTAGAGCTCCCAACTCTCTCCTCCTTCTAGGCAGAATTCTCAGGTTCTTATTCCCAGGCAGGTGTTTGTTGTCTGGGATAGCCTTGTGAGTATCTTGGGGCGGGGGCAGCCTTCTATTTCTTTTGCATCTTCCTGTAGAGCAGTAGGTTTCCAGGAGCGATCTCACCTGGGAATTTGTTAGGAATGCAAATTCTCAGGCCTTGCCCCAGTTCTTGGGAATCAGAAACTCTGAGGGTGGGGCCAAGCCATCTGTGTTTAACAAGCCTTCCAGAAATTTCTGATGCAAACTGCAGTGTGGAGCCACCAGAGCCTTGTTACCGCTTGGTTCGCAGGAGCTAGTTAGAAATGCAGACTCTGGCGCCCCACCCCAGACCTACAGTCAGCACCTGCAGACTCATGTGCACGTTCTAGTGCCCAGAGCCCTGCTCCAGGCCAAAAAGGGAGGGACAGTTCTACAGAAGCACAGGTGAATCACGGACCAGGTGTGGCTTTCCTGTTGAAAATGGGTAGGACTCAAAAGGAGGGGACAAAGGATGGAAATACAAGGTTAGTGCGGGAAGAGCTGAATCCTGGGGGCAGAGTACTGGGGAGGCGGAGAGGAAGTTGCCTTACTTAGGCGGAAATAAATCAGAGAACGCTTGGGTCAGTTAACAAGGTCAAGGCTTGAACCTGGAGAAGCTCAGGCTCTGGCTGGGGCTAAGTCTCCCGCTAGAGTGGGGAGCTGTACAGACCCCGATTTCCCTCCGAAGGCAGAGGAGGGTCTTAGCCCCAGAGGGGTAGAAGGGAAACAAAGGTGGCAACTGACAGTTCTCCGGAGGATTAGACTCAGTTATGTTTATGCTGGTCATTTAAATTTTTTTTTTCTTTCTTTCCTTTTTTTTTTTTTTTTTTTTCATAAAAATTCCTTTAGCACAACTCACGGGAGTGAGAAGTAACAGGAAGAAAACATGAGGCCCAGGAAAGATACAGATGGATATAACTCACTCTGGTCTTACCAATGCCTATTCTTTGAATGATTTAAGTCTTCTTAGTGGGCTAATTTTGAGAAATTATGATTGGTGAACAATGAAAATTTTATTTTTAAATAATTAGGAAAACGGTAAAAAAGGTAGAGTAAAAATAGCTTGAGAAATTTTTATGTAAGGATCAACTTTGAGATACCTAACCCCCACATTGTTCAAGGGTCAGCTGTACTTTAGAACTTAAATTTCATTTTATCAATCAAGAAAATCTATTTCTGGATCCAAGACAGAAAAAAGCTTCCAGAGTGTTCCTACTGCTGCAATAGTGCCCTAGCTGTTTATCCAGTGCTAAGAGCACTTAGATACTTTGGGGGGGAAAAAAAAAGGCAGCAGAAAAAAACTGCTGGCAACTGGGAAGTGAGGAGGAGGGTGGGACAAGGAGCAGGTGCACGAACCAGCAGCCTTGTCTTAACGGAGGAGTGAGGACTGAAAGTGCCACCTGGTTCAGGTTAACCTCCACATTACCCTGCCCAGACGCGCGAGCACAGGGACAGCAACCGCAAATGCCACAGATGGTGCTCATCTTAGCTCCTGTTTAATTTCAGTCAGATATTAAACATTTATAAATCTTTTATACAACAAAACAAGGACATGCAAAGTTACAAATATAGAAAATATAAAGTCCATGCATATTTCAAAGACCAGTTAATGGTGCCCACTTTGGATTCTTATATAAAACTATTCAGTGCACATTGTAAGCCTACGGACCACACAAAAGGGTTTCCCACATAGTAAGTATTTAGTACCTGACAAAAACAGTTAATGCATTAGATTTTTCAGATGTTAACTGTTCTAAACAAAACTCCTAAGTTTCTCATGTGCAATATATATTTTATATATTTAATATATATATTTTTTACATAGAATACCCGCACAGTGCAAGCCAATAACATTGCAGAACAGTAATATATATCTGCTAGGTGACGGTATTGAACAATTCAGGGAATCATTTTACCTTACTTAAATAACATGAACAGAATTTCTTTTTCTACTTTGAATGCATCATGCTCCTGTCATTCCAATCCAAGATATGTTTCAGATTGTCTCCCTATTCTTTGATTCAAAAGCCAATTACAGAGACTAAGGACTCGACTTAATTCTGGTTTTTGACAATTATGAGACAGAAACGCAGAAATGCAAGTACTTCTTTTCCCTGTACACCAGCCACTTCCTTCATCACACAATCCTCTATGATGACTGTGATTTTACAACTGCAGCTTTCCTCTATGTTAAAATCTCCTGGTTTCACTCACACAACATTTAAATCATTCTGGCTTCCAGGAAATGAACAAAGGAGATTTGTCTAGAAGGTAATCTAATTTTCTGCTGCCTTAATTATCTATAGTTTACGCTACCAAAGAAAGGAATGCCACATGGAGGTACTTTCAACATCCAGGATGAGAGGTTGCCTCAAAGGGCACCATTCCCAAATGCTGGATTTTTCGGTCCCAGAAGCCTTTCATGTCTGTTGCAGCTATTTATTTCATATGTGTCATGTTATTCATTCCCTGTGAATATGTCCTCTGGCCAGAGATCTAGACTTGCACCGACACTTACTCCTGATGCAACAGCTCCTGTGTAGCCCGTACTGCAAGAGGTCACAGTTCTCTGCAGACACAGAGCATGTGCTCCAGCGGGCTGAGCCTGCGGCTCGAGAGTTAAGGAGTTCTAGTTTTGTTTTTTCTTAAATGAGTATCATGCAACCTCTTTCCAAATTTGGCAGAAATGCTGTCGGGTTTTCTGAAAATGGATGAGAAAATTTCTCCAAATTGCTATGAAATCACCGCTAAGATGGGGCATCCGTGTATTGAGCTCTAGTTGCTGAAAGAGCCAGAGGTTTTCAGGCAACAGTATTTGAGGACTGATTTGAGATTCATTTTAGCTCCAACCTGGTGCAATAGCACCAGATCAAAAATAAGTCTAGATGAACCCGTGGTGATTTGCTCTTATGCTTACTGGCCCAGATTAGCATTGGCCCATGAAGGACTCACTCAAAAGGAGTTTAAATAAAGAGCATCCTGGGTCTACTTGACATTTCCCAGTGCCCATCAGTGCCAAGGGGATTTATTAGCCTAAGGGGGACAAAGAAGCAAGAATGAGACACCTCCACTAAAAGGGCTGCAGGTGGATACCCCTTCCCCCAACCTGGAAAAAGATGAAGAAGATGGTGAAGACAGGAAGACGTTCCTCATCCCACAATCAGGAAGATGAGGAAAGAGATGAGGAGGATCACGGGTGGGGACGAAAACAGGACCATGCTCGAGCCTCTCTGGTAGGCAGCCTGGTACTCCTTCTGGTACTGGGTGACACACATCTGCTCCACCACGCGCTCCATCATCTTGACGTCGGTCTCGGTGAAGTTCTCCCCTTTGGTGGTGGTGGTGACCGTGTGCTGCTTGATGGTGATATTGACGCAGTCGTGCACGAAGTTGTTCTGGTTGCTGTACTGATCCACCGGTTTGTAGTACACTTGGTTGGGGTAACGGTTCATGTTTTCACGATAGTAACGGTCCTCATAGTCATTGCCAAAATGCATGAGGGGCCTGCTCATGGCGCTCCCCAGCATGTAGCCGCCAAGGCCCCCCACCACTGCCCCCGCCGCCGCAGCGCCTGCCATGTGCTTCATGTTGGTTTTTGGCTTACTGGGCTTGTTCCACTGACCGTGGGAGCCACCTCCTTGACCCCAACCACCGCCACCATGAGGCTGTCCCCAGCCGCCCCCGTGGGGTTGTCCCCAGCCACCCCCATGGGGCTGTCCCCAGCCACCGCCATGAGGCTGCCCCCAGCCGCCGCCACCCTGCGGTGGGTAGCGGTTGCCTCCAGGGCTGCCCTGCCCCGGGTATCGGCTCCCCCCAGTGTTCCAGCCTCCCGGCTTCGGTCGCTTCTTGCAGAGGCCCACGTCACTCCATGTGGCCACAAAGAGAACCAGCATCCAGGAGCCAAGGCTCACCATGATGACTGATCTGCAAAATGAAGAAGACAGTGTCAGTGCCCTATATTTATGCTGAAACCACTTAACGTTTGCTGCATAATGAATGCGTGCACAGTGATGCCTTCAGCTCCTCGGTAAAAACACTCTTCATGCCCTGCACTTCTCTGCAACACTGAGGACAAAAGCAATTGTAAATAAAGCATGAATGCAACTCTTTCTCTTTCTCTAAGGACAAATTTGACCTAAGTTAATAATGTTTAGCTCTGTTTCCTAGAAAACTAATAAAGGTGGAATGCCAACAATGTCATTTATGGTACAAATAATTTCCATTGGTAAGCTGCATCTGGACTGGGAGAATCATAACTCCTTCTGGGGGGAGGGGGTTGCCGTAACTTTGAGGTTCTTTAGAGCAGCGATTCTTGTGAAGAGGCATATCCTTGTGAAGATCCTGGAAACTGTGCCCAGTCAGGCTGCTATACGGGGTATTGGCTCTTATAGGGGATGGGCTTCTATGCCAAAGGGAACCCTTTACCCACCCTGGACCTCATTCCCTTGTACCTGAGCAGTCACTTGTTGGGGCTGGGGGTGAAGACAAGTCCCTGGATGCTGTGGACCACTGTGAGGACCCTTCTGAGGAACCTGAGGCCAAGTGTGGCCTATGGACATCTTGTGTGAGTCTAATGTCTAGTTTGGATGACAGTGATTACATAACTTTGCAAATAGCTGGCTCAATGTTTTCTTTCCTCTGCAAGAATACAGGCAGGAAATAAGTCTCTCTTGTTTGCTGCTGTATCCTCAGAGGCTAGGGCAGTGCCTGGCACAGAGCAGGACATAATAGATATTTGTTAAGTTAAGGAATTAATATCCCCTGAGCACATAAATGCCAAGTTTTTCCTCAAAGGAATTCTCAATACAATTCTACTAGAAACAGGAAACATCTAAGATTTTGAAAGCCACCTTGTAAATTCATCTCTCTTTCTAGACAGACAGACAGGCAGACAGATGGGGCTGCTCAGAGTGGGGGAAATGGGCCGTGTTCACAAGCTGAACAGATACTTGCTCACTGAGTGCGTTTCGGTTCAACATTTAATATTTATGAGTGATTTATTTTCTTCTAGTTTGTGATACAAAAGAAACCTTTTTTTATACAAAAGGGCTAGCATAGTTTAGAAAACAACAAACAAACCAAATATTCTAGATGATAATTTATACTCTTTTGCAGAATGTACATTCATCAAATTAAAAATCTCCTTTCAGGCCCGGGGCAGTGGCTCACGCTTGCAAACCTAGCACTCTGGGAGGCCAAGGTGGGAGGATCACTTGAGCTCAGGAGTTTGAGACCAGCCTGAGCAAGACAGAGACTCCATCTCTACTAAAAAAGTAGGAAAAATTAGCCAGGCCTGGTGGTGTGCACCTGTTGGGAGGCTGAGGCAGGAGGATTGCTTGAGCCTGGGAGTTTGCAGTTGCAGTGAGTTATGACGCCACTGCACTCTAGTTGGGGCGACAGAGACTCTGTCTCTGAAAAAAAAAAAATCTCCTTTCAGATTAAAGATCTCACCATGGGTGCTCAGTTCCGAGGGCAGAGATCAAAGACACATAGTAGAATGATTATTAAACAGTCTCTACTGTACCCTACATCAAATCATATGCTCTAAAATATCACTGTATAAAACCTAAAATGCCATATGCTGTAACAGTGAATGAAGTTAGTCTTGTCCCCAGCAACTGGGATTATCTGTAAATTTTTTTAAAATTAAAAAATAATTTATCATATCCTGCAGAGCTAACAATTAAATTGGGTAATAGCCATAGAATTGCTAAACAAATAATTGAATTGACAACCTGCTTATGTTTCTACTAACATTACTGAAATCACAAGAGCTTTACTTGTCACTTGGTGGTCATAAGCAAATCAAAATATATTTGGAAGTTACAAGCCAAGTTACAGTACTCAGATCACACCAAGTAGGAGTTTGGAGGCTCTTTTGGGTGGTGGTTTTAGGCGCAGGGTCCTGGGACATGATGACTGGGCCCATTCCTGCCCCCACACTTCCTGGCTCCTAGTCTTTGCAGGGCTGCTTCCCTGATCTTGCCCCATGATCTCATGGGGCCCAGCTCTTAGCCTCCCCACTGCTCACAAACTAGCGGACCACCCCTTGAGTCAGTAACTCCCAATTTAAAGAGGCTTTATGTCAACAACTTCTTTATTCACCCCAGTAAGCCAAATCCAGCCAACACCCTGGAGTTATTCTTGAATTTTCTCTCCCAGCATATATTGGATCTATCAGCAAATCTTAGCAGCTCTATCTTGAAAATAAACCCTAAGCCCCTCAGCCCCTCACATTTTCCAACATGACCATCGCTTCTCACCTGATTCCTTCAACAGCCTCCTAACCAGCCTCTGGGTTTCCCTCCACCCCCACTGTGCATCCTCCTTTTAATATGTGTGTTACATCTTGCCACTTCCTTGTCCTCAAGTGGAGCTCCTTTGTCCTACGGATAAAACACAAAGTCCTGGCTATGCTGACTGGGCCCCACGTGACCTGGGCCTCTGCTGCTCCACAAACCTGACAAGCGTGGTCTTCCCTGGGCCTGGAAGGCTCTTCCTCCAGCTACTCATGCCGTTCACATCTGCTTGAATGTCATCTCAAGGAACTTTCCACACCACTCTACCTAAGACAGCATCCCTACCCTACTTCCTTTCTCCTTGCCCTGCTTCATTTTTCTCTGGAGTAGTTATGGCTACTTGATATATTATTTATCGTATGCTTATTGTTCATCTTCTCCACTGGAGCGTAAGCTCCTCCAAGACAGGGGTTTGGTTTTGTGCATAGCAGCATCCCCAGACATAGCACCCGACACACCGACATGCAAAACAAATGCTGAATGAATGAATGAATGTGAAAATATCTCAAATAAAACATAAGGAATAATCAAACTATTAATAAAAATGAAATATTTACAATGGATTCCAAAAGAGAACCATACTTATACATTTATGAAACATTCTTTTCTGCAACGGCCAGCTAACATCTTCAATTCAGTTGACACATTGGCTGCCACACTGGAAAAAAATTTTTCCTTGGGGTCACAGTGTTTTATTAGGAAAATAGAATAAAAACACTGAGAACAAAATGAGCCTTTCTAACTTAATGAAAAATTTGTCAATTTTTTATTGTTTTCTGTGCATGAGTTATATGCAACTTGAAAAATAGTTCACACAGCTCGCAAGTGAGAGTGTGAGCTCACAAGAGACGTGTGAGTTACGTATGCTTCACAAGGCCCAGGTTCAAAATTAGCATGAGTTAAATACAACTCACATGGCAGTTAACGTGTTAAATAAACATTTATTTCATGTGTCAGCCACCATGATGGACTCCGGCTGGCTAGAGCTGTTATCTAAGATGAGCAAGATGGGAGGAAAAGGACGCCTCAGGGGAATGACTCTGAGTGGGGCTTTGCACAGACCTGCTTAAGGCTGTAAGAGTTACGGCTCTGTGAGTTCACGGTGACACATGGACAGGCAATGACCCGGCACAGTGAGGGAGGCACAGAGGACAGCAACTGGGCACAGATGGTGGATGGGGCCAGACTGCTTCTGAGTGGAGATGGGCACCGGCAGGTCTGGGGACCTTGCATCTAAGATCCTCCCTGTGAACTGTCAGGTTGTGGCCTAATCCTCTGGCATGTTCCAAGATATTCGATGAAGTATTTAATAGTGGCCAATACCTATCTATCACTCAGAAGAACACTAAAAATGCTCTTAGAAACAAGAGAAGATGTCCATTGTCTCAGAACTCAAGTGCCTGTCCAATGTCATATTCAAAGGCAAAGAAGTAACAGGTATAAGAACTGCAAGGAAAGAGCTTGGGCTGATATTACTTGTAATTTATGTGATCATACACATAGAAAATCCAACAGAATCAACAGAGGTAACATGAGAACCTACTAGATTTCAGCAAGGTTGTAGGATACCAGATCAGCTTACAATAATCAACTGCATTTTCCTGTAATAATTGCCTAGAAGAAAAGACAGATAGTCACAATAACAACCAAACGGTAAAGCATCTAGGAATTGACTTAACTAAGAAAAGATAAGATTTCCATGGGGGTGGGGAGAATTAAAACTCTAATATAAGGAACTTAGAAGATGATCTGAGAAAATGGAGAGTCCATGGTCTCTACTGGATAATTCAGTATTATAAAGATGTCAGTTATCCCCAAATGAACTGGCAACTTCAATAAAATGCCAATCAAAATCCAGGTGGATTCTTTTGAGGAATTCAATAAATTATCACAAGGAAAGAAATGTCCACGAATAAAAAAGTTAACTTAAAAAAAAAGAGTAAAAGGCTGGGCGTGGTGGCTCATGCCTATAGTCCTAGCACTCTGGAAGGCCAAGGCAGGCAGATCGTTTAAGCTCAGGAGTTCGAGACTAGCCTGAGCAAGAATGAGACCTTGTCTCTACCAAAAAAATAAAAAGAAATTAGCTGGACAACTAAAAATATATAGAAAAAATTAGCCGGGCATGGTGGTGCATGCCTGTAGTCCCAGCTACTTGGGAAGCTGAGGCAGGAGGATCGCTTGAGCCCAGGAGTTTTGAGGTTGCAGTGAGCTAGGCTGATGCCTCGGTACTCTAGCCTGGGCAACAGAGTGAGACTCTATTTCAATAAAAAAAAAAAAGAAAAAGAGTAAAGAGGAAGGAATTTGTCCTATCAGACACAAAATCATATTGCAAAGCCACAGTAATAATGACTGGATGGTAAAAGTTCAGGAACATACCAACAGATAAGGAGGTTCAGAGATAAACCTATGTATATATATATGCTTTATCAGGGACTTAATCTACATAAAGTGGGCACCACAAATCAATAAAAAAGGAAGGTTCGATGCTACTGGGAAAATGGAGAAAAAGAAAACTGGATCCCTGATACCATATGCAAAAGAGAACTCAGATGGATCTGCATGTGAAAGCTAGGACTAAGGCATTAGAAGAAAATATGGGCAAATGTCTTTGTGACCTGGAGGAGGAGTGGGTGAAAAAACTTTTTTTTTTTTCCAGATAGGGTCTCCTGCAGTTGTCCAGGCTGGAGTGCGGCGGCTCAACCATAGCTCGCTGCAGTCTCAAACTCCTGAGCTCAACGGATCCCCCCACTTCAGCCCTCTGAGTAGCTGGGACTACAAGTGTGCACCACCACACCTAGCTATTTTAAACATTTTTTTTTTTTTGTAGAGATGGAGTCTCACTATGTTGCTCAGGCAAGAGGACTTGAACTCCTGTCCTTAAGTGATCCTCCTGTTTCAGCCTTCCAAAATGCTGAGATTGCAGGCATAAACCACTGAACCCAGCCCTAGGGAAGAACTTTTTAACAGAAAGTACAAACCATAAGGCAAATGATTAATGAATTTGATTACATAAAAATTAAGGATTCTTATTCAACACTATGAAGAAAACTATGGCCAAGGTTAACAGAAAGAGTACACTATGGTAAAAGGTATTCGTAGTATTTAAAATCAAGGGCCTGGGATGGTGTTAATGTAGCTGATGAGCTGCAAATAAATGAGCTGGATTTTGCAAAGAGAAACAGTAAGACTTGCTGATAGAGTGGATGGAGTGAGGGTTGCCCAGGTTTGTGGCTTTTATAACCAGGTGGATGGTGGTGATGTCATCTACCAAAATAGGAGAAACTGGTGGGGGGCCATGTTTGGGAAAGAAAGCTAAAACTGAGAGTTTTAGTTTGGACACATAAACTGTAGCATATGTATGAGACATTTAAGTGAGAGTATCAATTTAGGTGATTGTTAAAAGAATCTGGAACTCAGTGGAGATAAACAATTGGGCATCTTCACCTGATATGCAGTGCTTACAGCCAATGGGAGAGAGGGTGAGATCCAAACTGCAGTGGGCGGGCTGGCATTCTTAGCCACCCTGCTGCACAGGATCCAGCAACACAGGTGCCAAATCCCAAAAAAAAAAAAAAAGAAATAGAAGAAGAAGAATACCACCTAACTGATTTTAGCAGTTTAGTAAAAGAAGAATACATTGTGATCAATAAGGATTATTTTAGGAATATAAGAATGGCTCAAAATCAGAAAAATTAATGGGATAAGGAGAAAAAAATATTTCTGCATTGAAAAGCTTTCAATTAAAATCAACATCCATTCCTTGAAAATTTCCATTCTTTAAAAATCCATTCTTTAAAAATTTTAAGCTATTTTAAGAAGTTTCTGCCTGACTAGGAAGGTAGTCTCTTTCAATCATAAAGAACTGCTATCACAAACACAAAGCCCACCCACTATTGTAATTTTAAGAGGAAAGGCATTCCCGTTAAAGTTTGATTTTTTTTTTTTTTTTTTTTTTTTTTGAGACAGAGTCTCACTTTGTTGCCCAGGCTAGAGTGAGTGCCATGGAGTTAGCCTAGCTCACAGCAACCTCAAACTCCTGGGCTCAAGCAATCCTACTGCCTCAGCCTCCCAAGTAGCTGGGACTACAGGCATGTGCCACCATGCCTGGCTAATTTTATCTATTTATATATTAGTTAGCCAATTAATTTCTTCCTATTTATAGTAGAGACAGGGTCTCGCTCTTGCTCAGGTTGGTTTCGAACTCCTGACCTCAAGCAATCCACCCGCTATGGCCTCCCAAAGTGCTAGGATTACAGGCGTGAGCCACCACGCCGGGCCTGCTGTTGTTATTTTAGATTATTCTGGAAGTTCACCTGGATATGGTATTCTATCTGGAAAATCCAGGAAAATCATTCAAATATGTCTTAGAATAAATTTGTGAGCTCATTAGGGTGGCAGTTTTTTAAATAAATATAAAAAACCAGTGAGTCTGTAAATCAGCTATAATTAGAAGGATTAGTGGGGAAAAACATTCCAATCATAATGGCAATAAAAACTTTAAAATATCTGGGATTTAGTCTAAAAATAAATAGTAGGACTTAGGAAAGCCATAAAATTGTACGAAGGCATAAAAGAAGACCGGAAAAAGAGAAAGACATATAACATTTTTGGCTGGGAAAACAACATTGAAAAATACCAGTTCACCTACAAATAATCCATGAAGTCAATACAATTTCAGTCCCAACTCAAAGGGGATTTTGTAATTCCCTAGATTCTAGGGATCCCTTGGATTTTAGACAGATCATCCAGATAGAAAATCAATAAGAAAATATCAAACTTAAACTATACTCTAGACCAACTGGACCTAAACAGACAAATACAGAACATGTTATCCAACAGACACAACACACATTATTCTCTATTGCACACAGAATATTCTCCAGGATAGATCATATATTAAGCCATAAAACAAGTCTTAGCAAATTTAAGATTGTAATTGTATCAAGTATTTTCTCTGACCACAATGGTGTAAAACTAGAAATCAATTATAGAACTTCAGAAAATTCACAAGTACATGGAAATTAAATGACATGCTCCTGAACAACCAATGGGTACATTAATAAATTAGAAGGAAAATTTAAAAATTTCTTGAGACAAACAGAAATGGACACATATCCCATAACAAAACGTATAGGATTCAGCAAAAGCAGTTCTAAGAGGGAAATTTATAGTAATAAACACATACATCAAAAAAGAAGAAAGATCTCAAATAAGCAACCCAATTTTGCACCATAAGAAACTAGAAAAACAAGAACAAACTAAGCCCAAAATTAATAGAAGGAAGGAAATAATAAATATTAGAGTAGAAATAAATGAAACAGAGACTAGAAAAATAACAGAAAAGATTAAGGAAATGAAGGATTGGTGTTTTGAAAAGATAAAATTGATAAACCATTAGCTAAACTAACAAAAAAAGGGAGAAGACATAAAATCAGAAAGGAAAAAGGATACATTACAACAGCTATCAAAGACATACGAAGGATCATGAGACTATTGTAAACGATTACATGCCGACAAATTGGATAACCTAAAAGAGAATTCCTAGACACATATAACATATCAAGACTGAATTATGACAAAATAGAAAATCTGAGAAGAGGAGTAAGTAGTAAGGAGATTCAAGTGGTAAATAAAAAGTCTCCCATCAATGAAAAGCCCAGGACCTGATGGCTTCACAGCTGAAATTTACCAAACATTTAAACTAATATCAGATCTTTTCACACTCTTCCAAAAAGTTGAAGAGGAAGGAATATAGCCAAATTCATTTTATGAGGCCAGCTTTACCCTGATCACATTACAAAACAATGTAAGAAAAGAAAACTATAGGGCAATATCCCCAATGAACATAGAGGCAAATATCCTCAACAAAATACTAGCGAACCAAATGCAACACTACAGTAAAAAGGGCATACGCTATGATCAAGTGTTACTTATTCCTGGGATTCAAGGATGGTTCAGCATATACAAATCAATAAATGTGATACATCACATTAACAGAAAAAAAAAGATAAAAATCATAGGATCACCTCAATAGTTGCAGTAAAATCATTTGACAAAATTCAACACCCTTTTATGATAAAAACATTCAACAATCTAGGTATAGCAGGAATGCACCTCAACATAATAAAAGCCATTTATGAAAAATCCACAGCTGACATCATATTCAATGGTGAAAAAGTTCCTCTAAGCTCAAGAACAAGACAAGAATATCTCCTCACAGCACTTCTATTAATATTTAATATATGCTAGAAGTCCTAGCCTGAGCAATTAGGCAAGAGAAAAAAATAAAAGGCATCCAAATTACAAAGGAAGAAGTTACACTGTTCCTGTTTGCAGATGACATGATCTTATATAGAGCAAACCCTAAAGACTCCTCCAAAAAAGTATTAGAGTAAACAAATTCAGTAAAGTTGCAGGATATAAAATCAACATATAAAAATCAGTAGCATTTCTATACACTAATAACAAACTATGTGAAAAACATGTCAAGACAATAATCCTATTTACAATAGCTACCAAAAAAATAGTAATAAATTTAACCAAGGAGGTGAAAGATCTCTACACTGAAAACTATAAAACACTGCTGAAAGAAATTGAAGATGACACAAATAAATGGAAAGATATTCCATGTTTAGGAATTGGAAAAACTGATATTGTTAAAATGTTCATACTATCCAAAGTGAGCTACAAATTCAGGGCAATCCTTATCAAAATACCAGTTTCATTCTTCACAGAAATAGAACAATCTTAAAATTTGTATGGAACCACAAAAGACCCTGAATAGCCAAAGTGATCTTGAGCAAAGAGAAAAGACTGGTGGCATCACACTTCCTGATTTCAAAATATACTACAAAGATATAGTAACCAAAGGAGCATGGTACTGGAATAAAAACAGACACATTGACCAATGGAACAGAGTAAACAGCCCGAAAATAAATTCACACATTTACAGCCAACTAATTTTTGACAAAAGTGCCAAGAACACACAATGGAAAAAAGTCCCTTCAAAAACTTCTGTTGGGAAAACATGGATATTCACATGGAGAAGAATGAAATTACACCCTTATCTCACGATATACAAAAATCAACTCAAATCTATTAAACACTTAAATATAAGACCTGAAACTATGAAACTACCAGAAGAAAACATAGGGGAAAAACTCCATGACATTGTTCTGGGCAATGATTTTCTTAGCTATGACCTCAAAGGCATAGGCAACAAAAGCAAAAATAGACAAATGGGATTACATAAAACTAAAAGCCTTATGCACAGCAAAGGAAATAAGCAACCGAGCCAAGAGACAACCTACAGAATGGGAGAAAATATTTGCAAACTATCCATCTGATAAGGAGTTAATATCTAAAATATATAAGGAACTCAAACAACTCAATAGCAAGAAAACAAATAATTCAATTAAAAGATGGGCAAAAAAACCCTGAATAAACTTTTCTCAACAGAAGATATATAAATTGCCAACAGGTATATAAAAAATGCTCAATATCACTAATCATCAGAGGGATGTAAATCAAAACCACAATGAGATATAACCTCACTCCTGTTAGAATGGCTATTATCAAAAGGAGAAAAGATAAGGATGTGGAGAAAAGGGAACCCTTGTACATTGCTGGTGGTAATGTAAACTAGTACAGCCATTATGGAAAACAGTATGGAGGTTCCTCAGAAAACTAAAAATGAAACTACCATATGACCTAGCAATCCCACTATTGGGTATATATCCAAATATATATTCAAAGGAAAGGAAATCAGTATGTTGAAAGAATATCTGCACTCCCATGTTTATTGCAGCACTATTCACAATAGCCAAGATATGGACTCAACCTAAATGTCACACAGGCACAAAAAGAGAAATACCACATGATCTCATGCAAATGTGGACTCTAAAAAAGTTGATCTCAAAAAAATAGAGAATAGAATAGAGTTACCAGAGGCTGAGGCAGTTGGGGTGAGTGTCGGAGAGACCGTGGTCAAAGGATTTATAATTAGTTAGGTAAGAGGAATAAGTTCATGAGCTCTGTTGTATAGCATAGTGACTAGCTAATGATGGAATACTGTATTCTTGAAAAGTGCTGAGAGGGATGTTAAGTGTTCTCACCACAAAAATGATAACTATGTGAGGTTATACATATGTTAATGGCTAAGATTTAACCATCCTACAATGTATACATACTTTAAAACATCATGTTGTACACAATAAATACATATGTAATTTTTATCTGTCAATATAAAAAATAAATAAATTGAAAAACAATTCAAAGGGGATTGTAGAGAACATTATGAAACAATACTCAGAATTAAGAGGACTAGAGAAATTTTTGAACGAGAAGATAATCCCCAGGCACTTGGCCTGCCAGGTGTTAGGACACAAAACTGCAGTAAGATCACATGGCATTGGTGCATGAGCAGAATGGCAGAACAATGAAACTAGATCCAATGCTTTACACGATCCCTAAATTACCCCATTCATCTTATTCCCATTTATAGATAGGGATTGAGAGTCAGAGCTGGTAAGAACTTGTCCCAAGGTTGTAACAGCTCAAGGTGACAGAGCTGAGATCCAAATATAGCAACCAAAGCCTTCCCACCCATTGAGGTAGTGTGCTGAGGGCCAAACTTCAGATACTCAGAACAATACTTTACAGTCTAAGGCGTAATTGGTTAAATTGGCAAAGTGGTAAGGATCAGACATTCCTCCACCCTCACCCCACACTGTCCCTGTCTTTCCTGAGCTAAGTAAACTCACTTGTCCCATTTTAATCTTTTGATGTCATTGCTCCTTAACGAATTGATGTGAGCTGTATACAGTTTTGCAAACAATTTTGAGGTAGGGATTTTATACTGGCACCGTGAGGCCCAGTCCTGGATCGAATAAGGCAAAGGGTTCCCAACATGGTCCATCATCAAAATTACCGAAGGAACTTTTAAAAACCATTATTGCTGGAACCTATCCCAGGCCAGCCTGAGAGTGTCTAGCGTTGGGATTTAGAAATCTATAAAAGCGTCCCAGGGAACTGGAGTATAGTATAGTCAGGCTTTGGAGCTAGGTCCTCAGGCGACTAATCCTTAACATTTATAATGCTTTTCATAAAAGGGTGTTCCTCCTTTGAAGTGACCACACAATACTATAAAAGCTATAGGCAGAATACAGTAGGAGAAAAAGGACTGTTTAACAAATTGAGAAAAAAATTCTCAACTGTGAGAAGTCCTGCACATACACTTCCCGATTATTTTATAATGCTGTAGCCATCACCGGCTTAGAAACAGACATATTTTGAATGTTTAATATGCAGCAGTTCACAGCTGATATAGTAGCCTTGGAAGAGGATATAAGATCTGAAAAGGGAGAATAGACTAGGTAAGTTAAAACTACAGCCTAGAGATCCTTTTACCTTGGTTTTGTCAGTTGATTGAGAGGCATTTCAGTGTCAATGTGGTGCAGAAATATTAGTTACATTATTATTGCTGTTTTTTAATTTTAGTTTTAAAATTGCTGCTGCCTTACGTAATTTGGTGTGATTCTAGAGAAAGCTGTGGTCCTTTCTCTGCAAAATTAAGCTGATGATGATGCAATTAGGTGTGAATTACACAGATAGAGCTCAGTGGCCTCTGGAACAAGGGCTTGTGATCACAGCCTTTCCTGACCCTTATTTTCTGTGACAGTTGGTGACTTTCAACCATTACAAGACCACAGAGGTTCTGCAGGGTACATACAATCTGTTGTGGCTCAGTTAAACTGGATTTGTGTCTCCAGGAAGACAGAACGCTTCAGTGTGGCTGAAATTGTTCAGTTTTGACATATATTCAGGAGTCCTTAAAAACAACAAAAAAGAAAAAACTAAATTGATAAATCTAAGAAGTGATTTTTAAAAAGAAAAAATCTAATAAACAAATTACTAAATCACTAATAAATTTACTCCAGGAAAAAAATGGAACAATATTTGAAAAAGGAACAAGATCAGCTAAAAATGTTCTATTCTAAGAAGCAAATATGATAATAATCTCTCCTCCTTTCTCCCACACACAGAAAACTGTGGTTCCATTTCATTTTAAAAATGGAAAGCTGTGATCTATTTTAAAAAATCTCATTATTTAGTGAAGGCAATACATTCACAAAAAGAAAATTAAGATTACTTATAATTTCTATTAAAATTCTCATTTTTGGAGTTTTTCCTTTCAGATTTTTCACATATGCATTCATGTTTGGGTAAGTATACAGTTTAGTAACCTGTACTTTGACTTAGTTTTTTCGCTGCATATCACAGGCCCCCAAATCATGATTTTTGATGGTTATGTAATGTCCTGTTCAGTTAATGTGTCATGATTTTCTTAGCTACTACCCTGCTGTTACACATTCAGGTTGTTTCCCAATTGGTTCTTATTTTAGATCATCCTGTTTGGAATATGTGTCCGCATATGGCTTTTTTTTTTTTTTCCTTGTTTATTTCTTCCATTGCAGGTAAATTCCCAGGAGTGGGGTTTCTGGGTCACAGCTTCCAATTTCTGAATGCATCACCAGATTGCTTTACAAAAGGTTTGTAGTGCTTCAAAACGTCCCCAGTGGGGTGTGAATAGGAAAAAGGATAAGGCATAGACACCAAGGGCCAATTTTACATAGCTGGTTAAAGTTAATCTTTGCAACAAATCCTGGAAGTAGGTATCATTTCCTCCATTTTATGAATGAACAAAAGGAGGGTTAGGAATTTAGGTGACCTGTCCAAAGTCACAAAGTTGACTACAAAACCATCTTTCTTAACCCAAAGCCTTAGGCCGGCGCGGTGGCTCACGCCTGTAATCCTAGCACTCTGGGAGGCCGAGGTGGGCGGATTGCTCCAGGTTGGGAGTTCGAAACCAGCCTGAGCGAGACCCCCGTCTCTACTAAAAATAGAAAGAAATTAATTGACCAACTAAAAATATATATACAAAAAATTAGCCGGGCATGGTGGCACATGCCTGTAGTCCCAGCTACTTGGGAGGCTGAGGCAGGAGGATGGCTTGAGCCCAGGAGTTTGAGGTTGCTGTGAGCTAGGCTGACGCCATGGCACTCACTCTAGCCTGGGCAACAAAGTGAGACCCTGTCTCAAAAAAAACCACAAAAAAAAACAAACCCAAAGCCCTGCCACTTCCCTGGACATCTGAATATGCCAAGTTTTGGGCAACCTTCCAACAGGGGTTGCTGTTAGTATGATCGTTGTTTTATTAAATTATAGACCTAAAATGATAACCCAAAATTGTTCTAATTTACATTTCATTCTGCAAATGATTCATCACTTCACCATTTATTATAATCTTAATAATTTCCTTTCGCAAGTATGAAAAACTTGGGTCAGATACAAATAATATACAAATCACACCCTAGCTCTCTGCTCTCTTTCCCTTTCAGGCTAGCTCTTTTTCATTGTAAGAGCTTCTCAGTATTTGTGCAGGTAAAATTGTTCTTTTTCATGGGTGATTTTTTTCTTTCTTCTTCAAATCTAAAAGAGTTGTTAATCTTTCCAGAGGCCTCACATTTTCATTCCATTTTTTGTTCCCATTTTTTTCTGATAATTAGATTTTTTAAATCTTTAGTCATATTCTACGTGGAGTTGTTTTTCTTAAGGAAAAGTGAAACATCTCAAATGTCGTGCATGTGGGGAACTGCTTATTAAACCGTGATGCTCTAAGCACAAGAAAATAACGCAGCCATGGAGACCATCACGGTTACAGCGGTGAAATTGCACTGCGTCGTGTATGAATCTGGAGGCGACGACACCAAAACAGAAGCCTGTGGCTCTGCGATGGTGATGGGTGTAACGGTGGTTAATTACACGGTAAAAAATATTTGCTACAGCTATTACAAAGAGAAAAGGAAAAAAATCCTTAAAAAGGACAGTGAAAATGGATTTATCCCCATTGTTTAATAATGAAACGGGAACACGCCTGCCGCACAGCTGGACAGGCTGGTTCCCCGAGGGGGCCCTGATGGCCAGGTTCTCGGTCGCACCTGCGGCCGCTCTGGGGGGTCTTCGGCCGCCCGGGCGGCGCGAACGGGGGGCGGGGCCTCCCCGAGACCCCTCCCCGCCGAGGCCGGAGGCCCCGCCCACGCCCCCTGGTGTTCCGCGGGTGGCGAGAGGGCCCCGCTGCCTCCCCCAGGGCTGCTCCAGCCGCGGGGACCAAGGGCGGGGCCGCCTCCAGGGAGGAGCTCGGCGGCCGCGGGAGGCCCCCAGGGGTCCTGGAACTCCTTCCCCGCCGCAGCCCGGCCGCGGGCTGGTACCTGCCTAGCCATCCCCCAGGCACCCGCTGGGCATCCGGAGGCGCCCGGCCTTGCCAAAGGGCGTCCCGGCCCCTGGCCCCCGCCTCTGCGCGCCGGCTCCTAGGGGCAGCCAACCTGCGGGGACCCGGAGCCCTGCGTCCCCCAGGAGCCCCTCGTCCGCTCTCCCCGCCCAGCGCCCCAGCCACGCCCGTCGGCGGCCCTCCTGGAGTGTCCCGGCCGCCGGCGATCGCCCCCACTTTCCCGCACCTGCGGCCGTGGGGCCGCGCGACTCGCCATCCCGCACCCACGCGGGGAAGAGGGAGCGATTAGACGCCTCCGCCACCGACACCCCTCGGAGGGGCCCCACCAGCTCCCCCCAACCCCCACTCCGAACAAACGGGGGCTTTCATAAGCCGAAAACCCAAGCCAAGCAGCGTCATCCGAGAAGGGACCGGCACACGGGGCAGGCCCGACCGCGCCACGCGCCCCCAGCCCCTCCTCAGCGCCCAGGTCCGACCCCGCCCGGCCGTGCGCCCCGCGCCCCGGCTCTCCCTCGGCCTCCGCGGCTGCCCCGCCGCACCCCAGTTCTCGGACTCCTGCCCCCGCGCACGCCCCCCGCTGCGCTTACCGGCTCGGTCGGGAGCCGGGGAGAAGCAGCTCGCCGCGCCGCGGCTGTCAGCGACTGGGGCCCGGAGCTGACGCGCGCCGGGAGGAGGGGCCGGGCGGGCGGGGGCCGGGGGCGGAGGCGTTCGCGGGCGAGGTCGCCGGGGACCAATTACCGCCGGCCTCGCGCACTCGCGGGCGCCTCCGGCGAGCCGCCGCCGCGGCGTACGTTGGGGGTGCAGCGCTGCCAGGCAGGGCCCGGAATGAGTCACCCGAGAAACGAGTCGAGATTCGCTTAAACACTGGCATCGGTTGATGCCTCCTCCGGGTGCCATCGCTCCCCGACATTGCTCATTGATTATAAAAACCATCTTTAATTAGAAATTCGGTCCAAAGCCCCAAATCCCCATTACATAATGGAGAACTCGAGAAAATGAATGGTTAGGGAATGCGAAAGCAATCTCTGGAACTTTGGTAACCAGAAATTTCTAAAGAGGAAAAAAACAACTGCTCACCCTGGATTGAGCCCAATAATTATGAATTGTCACATAAACCCTTAGAATTTGAGGTCTGGAAAGGGCACATCCGTCCCTTCATTTATTCACTTTCTTGCTCCTTACTTTACGCATTCATTCGCTTGCTCCTTATTTTACGCAAAAGAGATGATATCGATTTTGATATTGACGAATAGCATGCGCTACGTGTAACGAGCCCTCCCATCACCCGAGGTATCGTGCAGGAAGCAGGCGTGTTCTCGCTCCTGATTCCTGCGGAGATGTTAGGTAGGGGCTTGTTTTATTTAAAGGAGGGCCGCGGATGAAGTGATGGAAGGACAGGAGGTGGAGTTACCGCGACCACCGTATAAATTATTACCCCAATTGGGTCGCTTTTGAGAGTGAAAGGGACGTACGCTAAGCCTGTCTTGGGGAAAAGAGCTGTTTAGCGCCCTCGCTGTGGGCTCTGAGATGCTTACGGGGCACGTAAGGAAAGAGGTTTAGAATGTTGACGCCCCCACTGGAAACAGGATTTGGATTGAATATTTGTGTTTCAAGGCGGATCACTAAGCGGGAGGGGACAAGAGGTGGTGGTGAGCGAGGGAGGAGCCAGGAGAATGCACAGCGCAGAGCCAGGTGCGACAGCGCGGGGGCTGTCAGTGTGCAGCCGCGGGCGCGGGAGGGGCGGCGAGGGGGCTGGAGGCCGTGGCCTTTGGACGCAGCTGATTCGGTAGAACTGGGAGGGCTGGCCTTGAAATCTTTTAAAGCGTGAAAATATGTCGAAGGTGTATTAACTTTGTAAATAGGACCACTTCTTTTTTTTGTCTTAGTGTATTTTATTGTACGCTAATTCTTAAGTGAACAATTTGTCATTGATATACATGATTACTTTCTTGCAAGTGAAATACTGAAGTAGCCAAAACATTTCATTCTCTGAAAATGTAAGATGACATACGTATTAATACAAGACATTTTCCTCTTACTCTCTCCATCTTTCCCACTCCCCTACCCTTCCATCCAATCCTTTAAAGCCCTGTTCTTTAAAGTGGTGAGCTTCTGACCACTGCACCAGGATCATCGTGGATCCTTATCTCACGTCCAGAAGCCATTTCCTAGCCTCAATGGGCTGGCACACAACAGAAGTGCGGGAATGGGCAAAAGCATTCACCATGGCTTCCTGGTCTGGAAAGCTAATTCTTAGCATCTACTCTTTTTGTAAAAGAGAACATTCTTGTTTGGGGAAAATACTCAAATCATATTTTCCTCTGCTGTCACACCACAACACAGCAATCATCAACACAGGAGACTTTCTGTGACCCCAAAATCTGTGGGGATTTCTCCCCACCAGCAAGCAAGCAATCAGTTCTGCAGCAAACACCAGCTGAGTGTACTCCAATTCAATTCCAACACTATCTTCCTGAGATAGTGTGAGATCCTACAGGTTGAGGGCTCTGTCCCCAAAATTGCTCCCCTATCCCTGACTTCAGACATCAGTTTCAAGTCTGGGCCCCTGGAATTTCTGACCGACTGGCTTCAACTTGGGGCTCCCACAACCCCCTCCTTGGGTTTGATTAATTTCCTGAAGCAGATCACAGAATTTAGGGAAACACGTTTACTATAAAGGATATTACAAAGGATACAGATGAAGGCGTGTGTAGGGCAAGGCATGGGGGAGGGGGGCACAGATCTTCCATGCCCTCCCCGGGCATGTCACCCTCCATGAACTTCCACATGTCCAGCTACCTGGAAGCTCTCCAAACCCTGTCCTCTTAGGTTTTTAATGGAGACTTTGTTGGATAGGCATCACTGAAGACAACCATGTTGCAATGTGATTGGACAAAAAGGGTATGATCTAATACTGACAGGCCAGGTGGGGAAACTCAGCAAGGCCTGTCTGTTCAGATTCTTCTTGGTCTCTCTGTGCAGCATTCCCTCCTCCATGGAGTGGGGCAGGAACCTGGCTGGAATGATAGGACCATTTCTTAATCAAAAAGGTTCACAAGGTTCACATTCTCAGATGCTGGGTTTGCAAGGCACGCCTCCACACAGGCCTTCCTGGGACTCCTACCACACTGCATCCTCCTGGGCCACCGCCCCCACCCTGTGCTTGACTGTTCTTCCTCAGGACGAAAGCAGCCACCCTCTGGGCTTCCTTCCTCAGCTGAGTCTCCGTTTTTTTGCTTTGAGTGTTGCCAACCAGGGGCAGCTTCCAGGCCTGCTGCCCTGACCACGTTGTTCTTGGTGTTCAAAACACTTATGATTGGTGTGTCACACGTTAAAATTCGCACTCTGCATCAACTTATATTCTCTATCTTGTTTCAGAAGCTTTGTTTACTTGTGGCGTTTTCTTGAGAGGCACACACAATTTTAATTGTTTCAATTTTCTGATGGACTGATATTTCTTTGAATGAGACTTCATGCCAAGACTGAGCTGAGAGCTGCGCTGGCCTTATATAAGTTATAATTGCTTGACTGGAACAACAGTAGAAATTACCCAAAAGACTTCAAATGAGGGACATCTGCATAAAAGTTAATAGCATATAGTGGAAGTGAAATTCAATGCCAAAATCAACAATATGAAAGTGTAAGTGGTTGGAGGTCATGTCAAAGCTCATAGGCAGTTGTGTTATTTTTAAAAATTTATTTTAATTTTTTTTATGTCAAAGTATCATGGGGTACAAATAATTTTGGTTACATGAATTGCTTTTATAATGCTTGAGTCATCGTTATAAGAGTGCCCATCATCCAGATATTGTTCATTGTTAGGTAGGTTTTTGTCCGTGTCCTCTCCCCCCTCCCTTCTGACTAATTTCCATTGAATTTTACTTCCTTCTATATACACGTGTGCTCATCAATTAGTTCCAATTTGACAGTGAGTACATATGGTGTTTGTTTTTCCATTTTTTACATACTTACTACAATGGTCTCCAGTTTCATCCAAATTGTTGTAAAAGGCATTAAGTCATCCTTCTTTATGGCTGAGTGATATTCCATAGTGTACATATACCACATTTTGTTAATTCACTCATGAATTGACGAGCACTTGGGTTGATTCCACATCTTTGCAATTGTGAATTGTGCTGCGATAAACATTCAAGTACAGGTGTCTTTTTGATAAAATGACCTCTTTTCCTTTGGGTAAATACCCAGTAGTGAGATTGCTGGATCAAATGGTAGGTTGACTTTTACTTCTTTGAGGAATCTCCATACTGTTTTCCATAGAAGTTGTGCTTATTTACAGTCCCACCAACAGTGTGTAAATGTTCCTTTCTCTCTGCATCCACACTAGCATCTATTGCTTTTGGAATTTTAAATAAAAGCTATTCTGACTGGGGTAAGGTGAAATCTCATTGTGGTTTTAATTTGCATTCCCCTGATGATTAGTGATGTTGAACATTTTTTTTTTCATGTTTATTGGCCATTTGTCTATCTTCTTTTATGTTCTTTATTTTTTTCTTTTTGTTGTATTGAATCAAGAAAGTGAGACAAACCAGGATTGTAAAATGCTGCCATTTGAAGCAATCTGAAAAATACTCTGAAAACTCTGGTTTCTATATTTGCTCATATTTTGCTTCTGATTTTTCTGCCAGGGAGAAGCACCTTGAGACTGAAAAGGGTGGAGTGAACACTGGGTGGGAGGGACCTGGAGGCACAAATGGGTCAGGGAGCGTCAGAAACTTTCATTTGTGCTAAATGCATTCGGGTCTCCAGACCTTGTGGATAATATCTTGGGGAAGAAACAACTCCTGTGTAAGAGTGGAGTGTCATACCTTCCTGCTCACACCTCAAATGCAAACTGCTGCCTTCTTAGAAATGGTCAAGATGGCACTATGTAACCCCAATTAAAACATAATATAAGATGGTGCTATGGTTTAAATGTGTCCCCTCCAAAATTCAGGTGTTGAAACTTAATGGCCAACATGATAGTATTAAGAGGTATGGCCTTTAAGAGATATTTAGGTCATTAGGGCTCCTTCTTTGTGAATGGAATTCAGGTCCTTAAAAAAGAGGCTTCCCACAGCAGCATTTGGCCCCCTTGCCCTTCTGCCTTCTGCCCCCTGAGGACACAGTGCTCCTCCCCTTCAGGGGTTGCAGCATCAAGACACCATCTTGGGAGCAGAGAGAAGCCCTCACCAGACACTGAACATGCTGGTGTCTTGATCTTGGACTTCCCAGCCTCCAGAACTGTGAGATATAAAATTTTGTCCTTTATAAATTACTTAATCTGTCGTGTTCTGTTATAGCAGCATAAAGGGGCTAAGACAGATTGTTTCAATCATTCTGGATGTTGAGAATTTGAGCTTATTTCTGAAAGTCTTAAAGCCTTGGTAGCAGAGGTGTGGAGGAATACCACAAATCAACGCGTGGGTTTATTCTTTTGCCAGTACCTCCACATCATAAAAAGTTTGAGTTAGAGTATTACACAGCATTGATGGCAAGGAAAAGAAACTCCACCCCAGCCTGGTCTGAGCAAAAGGCAACTTGTTAAAATGAAGCATTAGATGGCATCCACCACCCCCAGGGGACAGCCAGGCCTTGTCAACCTAAATGACAGAGAGAAGCTTTCTAAAAAAAAACGAAGTTTATTCAGAAATAGGGCATTCAGAAATGGGAATATGCATGCTGTAGTAAACCATAAGCGTATTCAGGGAGGTAAAGAAAGACAAAGGTTTTTAAAGGAAAAAGGAGGAGGATTACATAATTGTTTTGAGAAATTTATCCTTGACTACAAGGATCAATAACAAGGGTGGCACCAGTTTGAGTATAGACAGGCAGTTGCTGGGCAGATGTCCTTGCAGAGGTATTTTTTGTGTAAGGTTGCAATTGGCTTTTGTGTAAGGTTATGATTTTTGCAGTCTTTTGTGATACTTCTTTTCAGGCATTTGTACATGTGAACCACCTTTTCATGCCTTGTCTGGCTCTATTTATCAGGGTTCTTAACACAAGTGACTCCATTTTGATTCTAACAACTTTCACAGCATCATGTAGTAGCATTTAAAACAGTTGCTCGCTCCCTTTTCCTTTTTCAATGATTATTAACATTTTTTTCTTGCAAAAGTAATACATGTTCAATAGAAACTTTAGAAAGAAAATATAGGTAAGAATAAAGAATATAAAACTATTTCACAATCCTACCCCTCCCATGTTACTGTTATGTGTACATATAATTTTTCCTTACCCAAATACAATCATAACTTTTTAACTAGATTCTCCCCGTATCACAATACATTCTGCAACATCCTTTTAATGACTGCATAATATTCCATTTTGCAGCTGGGAAGAACATCCCTGTAGCTAAATAAATTGCCACATGTTGAGTGTGCAGAAAGGATCATGTTTCTAAGCATGCAGCCAAAGTGGCTGTTACCAATTTACATTCCCACAAAAGCGTGCTGTGAATCTCCCAGTATGATGTCACTTTTTTAGAATCATCTCCAATTTGATAAATGAAAATAGCATTTGTTTTGATGAATGATTAAAGCGTTTTGATAGCTGCAAAATTAATTGTGAAATTCTGGCTTGTACAAAGAATCTCAAGAGACAAAATGAGGAAGAAGCATTTCTTAACAATCTTCTGGCTATCGGTTTCTGGGTCTCTTTTCTCTTTTTTGTTTGGATAAGGAACCCAGTTACTGCTGTTATTGACTTTATACCCTGTGTTTCTGGTTCCCTTTGTGAATACTATTGTATTCAGCCTGGAGTATTCTAAAGGTATTTTTCCTTTACAATAAGCCAGAGAAACATGCGGAATTATGATAGAAAGTGTAGAAAGTTAAAAATGTTTCTCTGGTCAGATTATCTCTGAGAAATTATCTTCATGACCTTTGAAATTCCTCTCCCTTATTGTGTCATATACTTTTCTGAGGCCGTGTTTTCTCTTTCAATGTGTTATTTATAAAAGGCTATATCTGTTGTGGCAATTCTGTAGGACAATTTCCTTGTTTTCTGCTCCATCTTTTTTCTCCTCAAATGGATAGACACTAAGAAATTAGAAAGAGAAAGAATTTTATATTTTATCCAGAGTTTTCAACTTTCTGAGATTTCGGTGCTCAAAAATTATACAGAAGCATTCTCATGTATGCACCACTTTTATATTTATTTGTCAGAATTATTATACTCCTTCCCAGTAGAGAGGTACATGCTTAATATTTGTGGAATTTGTAAATGTAAATTATATGTAACAATAATGCAAGATTATTCAAATAGGAAAATGTCATTTCCATGTGACCATCTGATGTTGACTATCAGGAGAGGGGTCCACTTTGAGTTGTCCTCTTCTAGCTTTTCTTGTCCCAGGGACACACATTGGCAAGGAGGTTGGGGTCAGGGAAATAGTTTTTGTCCAGGAATTGAGTTAACTTGGCTCACATGGTCCTCTTGGTCACCTCTAAACTTTATAAAGAACAAGTATTAGTACATCATCAAAATAAATCCTAAAATTCATGATAGAACAAATATATAAATGTAGAAAACTAGGCTTTCAGAATGGATTTCATAAAAGGAATCCTCTGATTGAAATATCAGCTTGAACTATAGTGTTTATAACTGCACGATCTACACAATAGCTGTAAACCACATGTGCTATTTAAACTAACAGAATTTGGCCGGGCAAAGTGGCTCATGCCTATAATCCTAGCACTCTAAGAGGCTGAGGTGGGAGGATCACTTGAAGTCAGGAGTTAGAGACCAGCCTGAGCAAGAGCGAGACCCGTCTCTACTAAAAGAAAAAATAGCCAACTGTGATGGCACACGCCTGTGGTCCCAGCGACTCGGGAGGCTGAAGCAGGAGGATCGCTTGAACCCAGGAGTCTGAGGTTGCTGTGAGCTAGGCTGATGCCACGGCACTCTAGTGGTGTGACTCTGTCCACCCCCTACCTCCAAAAAACTAACAAAATTTCAATTCCTCAGTCTCACCTGCCTCGTTTCAAGTGTTCAGTTGCCACCTGGAGCTGGTGCTAGTTGAATAACTTTTATTCTTGTTTTTAAGGTATGTATTATAAATATTTTCAAATTTTCTGTATATGATGGATGATATTTTGACATCTTAAAAATCCTTTCTGACTTAGAAAGACTGCCCCTCCCTGGGGGCTAGCCAATTTTTAGATATAGCAAAAGACCCAGCCAGGAACTTGCCTCCGATATGCAAACTAACCAATCCTAAACCATACCTCTCCTCCGGCCTGTGCACCCAGGAGGTAACATTCTTCTGCCTGAATCACCCAGGGCCAGGCACTAGGCAACTAGAGACCACCCTTATGGTCCAAAGCCCAAAGAAATTATTCGGACTAGCCAGTCCTTTAACTGTTCACCCCGCCCTGCCTTGCCTTTCCCTCTGAACTCGCAATGGAAGCTCTGGCCTCATGCTTTCTCCTCACTCCCGTCTTCTGCCTCCTGACCACCCTGGTGTATTTCCCGGGTGGCCCTTGGTGGCATGCCACGCCTTCTGTCTCTAGGACCTATGAGCATAATACGTTTCGGTTTTCCCTGAGCCTCTCCCATGTTTCCTATTGTGGCCACATTGGACTGACCATCTCATAAAACAAAGAAAAAGCAAATAGAAAGTTTCCAGAAGTTACATGTGTTCATGCTATTCCCCAAACACAGTTGTGAGAGTTTAGATTATTGTGATAATCAGGTATAAGATTTAGCAAAACTGGCCGGGCGCTGTGGCTCACGCCTGTAATCCTAGCTCTCTGGGAGACCGAGGCGGGCGGATTGTTCGAGGTCAGGAGTTCGAAACCAGCCTGAGCAAGAGCGAGACCCCGTCTCTACTATAAATAGAAAGAAATTAATTGGCCAACTAATATATATAGAAAAAATTAGCCGGGCATGGTGGCGCATGCCTCTAGTCCCAGCTACTTGGGAGGCTGAGGCAGAAGGATTGCTTGAGCCAGGAGTTTGAGGTTGCTGTGAGCTAGGCTGACGACATGGCACTCACTCTAGCCTAGGCAACAAAGTGAGACTCTGTCTCAAAAAAAAAAAAAAAAAAAAACATTTAGCAAAACTTCAGTGAGGGAGGCATGCACTTCCCCAGCCCGTTGGTGTTAGGCTTGTTCATGTAAATTACTCTGGACAATGGCATGTTAGTGGATGCCACACATCTGGAGGCTTGAAATGTGCTTGCCCTCTTGTTCTTCTGTCTGCATAGTCCAAAGAGCCTGCTTCAGGTAGCTCTCGGTTCACAAAGAATGGAACATACCTGGATCCAACCTGCAGTTCAGACCCAAGCCCGCCAAACTACTCATCAGTCCATCAACCCAAACCCAGGCAACCTGCAGATGTGTGAATGAAAGACAATCATTTAGTGTTGAGCGCCAGTCAATTTGGCGTTGATATGCTACCTGATACCACACCCCCCTTTCATTGTTTTTGTATAAATTGTTCTCTCTGTTTTGAATATTCTTCTCATCTTTGTCCACCTGGGAGAAATCCTTGGTGTACTTCAAGCTCTGCATTCAAATATCACATGTGCTGTGAAATCTTCCTGGATTTGTTTTCTTCTGCTGTATAAATATACAGTTGCAAGACATTAAAAAAAAAAAAAAAGAACCAAAGAGCTTTTTAAATTTTCTACTCACACTCACCACAGAACACGTCACTTCTGGTCACCCAAATGTGTGGAGATTTCCTCCCACCAACAACCAGTCCGCTAGGTTTCCTGCAAAGGAAGTCAGAGTTTGGTAGCATCCTTCCATTGTTTCATTTCCTGGGTAATATTTCTTCTCCTATCTCTTTAGAGGTATTAGTGACAATTTTTTTTTCTTTACGTTTTCTTCTCCCTGCATAGTTTCAGTTTCCTCCCGTTGATTATTTTGTGTGTGTGTTTGGGTTTATCTTTCATGCTCCATGTTTCCCTCAGCTGTCTGGTTGCCCCTCTCATGGGGAAGGGCGGGCACCTCACAGCTGATCGGGTGCTCTGAATGCACAAGTTGGGCCTGGCAGCTTCAGCTGTCTGCACCCCTTTACTGGAAACCACCCCGTTTCCTGTTGGGGTGGTGGCCGGTGCTCTGGGAACGTGTGAGGAGCAAGGCTGGGGAAGGGCTCCTCAGCCCCCTGAACAGCTGCTTTCATGTGGTTTCTGTTTCCGGTGTGGCAACCCCGCTCTCCACTGAGTTTGGTGTCTGGTCCCAGGGGCCTCTGTTCACTCTGTTGAGGAAATAAATCTCTGGCTTCTGCAGGGGAAGAGGGGAAATCCACGATCTGGCTGAACAGAGCTGGAGCTACCTGGGGATCTGATTGCTTCTTAAACTGGATTCTGACCAACCCTCCTTACTTGAGCCTTTTGCTTCATCTCCTTGTCCAGAGGGACAGGGTGTCACCAAGCAGCCTTTTAGGGGTTTGACAGTATAAATAGGGTGGGCTTTCAGCTTTCCCCACTGCCAGCCTGGTATTGGACTCCAGGGATCAGCGACCCTACCGACCTCTCATCCCTCTGCCTTCTCGTTTCCACCTGTTGTTGCTGTCGTTGCTCCTTGAGCCGGCTCCTTTGTGCCTTAACCCAGGTTCAAGCTACAGTATTTACCCAGGAGCGAATCACTTCGTCCTTCAGCGATGCTCCTGCCCTGGTGATGAGCCCCATGCCTGGTTCCCTTGTCTCCCACTGGCACCCCTCTCTCTGCTGCTGCCTCCTCCTCCTCCCCTCTATCATACGTGGGCATGTGCCCAGGACTTCAGCCCAGGCTCCCTATTTGCCTCTATCCACACTCTCCAAGTGATCTCATCTAGTCTCCCGGATTTAAACAGTATCTGTTTGCTGGTGACACCCAAATTTACATCTTCATCCCTGCTTTCTTCCTGTTTGAGTAGATACTAGAAGGAAACGAGGGGCAAGCCCTGTGGACATCTGGGAAAGTGCTGTTCTAGGGACAGGGAGCAACAGGTGCTGGCATCAGAGGTGGGGTCTGCTCAGAGTATTGAGCAGCAGCTGGGAGGATGTCTGGTCTGAATTCTGAGTCAGAGGAGAGCCTGTGGCAGCCACAGCCACCACCTATGGGCCTGCCCTACAAGAGACCAGATGGTGAGAATAGTGAAATCGAGTAGAAGGGTATATTAGGTCAATGCCAAGGATGTATGACAAAGCTGCAGGGCCTATCTGTAGGAAATGAGAGTCAAGACAGTGATGCCCACTGGTTCAGTGGAGAAGCCATGCCTGCAAATAATGAGACACAGGTAGAAAGCAGAGTGTGTCTTATGGCCTTGCTACTCAAACTGTGGTCCACGGACCAGCAGCATCAGCATCATCTGAGCTGGTTGGAAAGGCAGAATCACAGGTCTATCCCAGACTGAATCAGTGTTTGTATTTTAGCAAGAGCCTCAGATGATCTGTGTGCACATAGAAGTTTGAGAAACCCTTCTTACATGTTCCAAGTGAAGAGCTGTTGTGCACTCAAAGGAGGGTGGGTGTCTGATGCTTACACAAGTACCTGAAGATACTCTGTTCATTCAAGGGTGGGAAATCCGCAGCCTTGGGGCCACGTGTGGCCTTCTGGATCCTTGAGTGGGGCCTTTTGACTGCATCCAGACTTTGCAGAACAAATCCTGTTCTGTAACAGGGATTTGTTCTGTGAAGTTCGGAGTCAGTCAAGGGGCTGCACTTGGGAATCTGGTGAGTCACATGTGTCCTTGAGGCCTCAGGGACACTGGAGCGGAGGGTGGCAGGGGCGTAGCGCTGGGCATCCATCCCCTGGGGTGGACCTCAATGCTTGGACCAGGCACCTTGCAGGTTCCTTTCCAATACCGGGGTTTTATGCTTCTGTACAATAACACTCCTCATACATCTATCCTTGCCTACTTGTGCAAATGGTTTCTGTTGGACAAATTCCTGTAAGTGGGCACATTTAAAATTTTAGTAGCTATCGCCAGATTTCTTGACAAAAACGCACACCCATTTGTACTCCTGCTAACAGTGTTGAGAACACATGTTCTCCACATTCTTGCCAACATTATTTATTATAGATCTTTTAGATTTTGGCATTTGGATATGCACAAAAACTTATACTGAGTAATCCAAATTTACATTATTGGGAGGTGGAACTTACTTTCCTGTTTAGGGGTCATGTGTATTTTTTGCCCTGTAATCGGTCTGTTCACATACTTCTCCAATTTTTCAGTGAGGTGGTTTTTCCCAATACTGGTTTGCATCAACTTTTGGTATAATGGAAAATTAATTTTGTTCTCTTTTATGTATTGCAGATATTTTCTTTTGATTTCATTTAAGACACACACACACACACACACACACACACACAACACATCCTTACAGTGTAGAAATTTAAAATTGTATGGTGGTCACATTTATTTATCATGTCCTTTGTGGCTTCCAGTTTTCATGCTCATGTTTAAGGAGTTTTCCCTGTTCCTAGCTTATAAAAAAAAATGCATGCATGATAACAGTGCTTTCTGTTTGCATTTTAAAAATCAAAGTCTTTTCTTCACATAAAATAAATTTTGATTAAAAGAAAAAAATTAAGAATTCACCCTGTTTTCCCCAAAAGATTAACAGATTGTTCCTACAGATTTTTCTTATTTGACACAGACTTTCCCCATTGCTTTGAAATGCCACCTTTAAAATAATGTACTGAATTTTTATATGTACTTGAGTGTATTTCTGTACATTCTTTGATTCCATTTATCTGTCTGCCAATTCCATGAAGTTTTCTTTTACATAATTATTATTGTAGATTTTCAGTGTATTTTACTATCTGGTAGGCTAGCCCACCTATATTGCTATTCTTTCCCGCAGCCTCCAAATTTTCCTTCACTCTTCTCATATATTTATTCTTATAGGAACTGATAATAGTAGAGCTAACATTCTAACACCTATTATATTCCAGATGCCATTACAAACACTTTATGTGCATTAACTAATTTAATCTTTTATTCTGGAAACTTTTATTATTTCCATTTTGTAAGTGAGGAAACAGGCGCAGAGGTGATGGATCCTTTGCCCAAGTTTGCACAGTGGAACTGAGAATTATTCTTTTGCTGTTTTGATTGGGCTTTGCATTGAGACAGTTCATATTAGGAGGAATTGTCTTTATTACATTATGCCTTCCCATGATGAACAGGGTAATAATAATACCTGCTTCATTGGGTTAATGGGAGGATTAATTGAGACCACTCCTGAAAGAGCTTAGCAAGTCCCTGGACCATAATTACAAAAAGAAGTGTTGGCTATTAGTTATTATTAATACTATTATTTATTCAAATTTTTATGTTTCTCAGATTTTTATAGTTACTTTTATATGAATCATGCACATTTCTTATCAAGAGTATGTCCATACAGCTGGGTATGTGGCTCTCACCTGTAATCCTAGCACTTTGGGAGACCAAATGGGAGGATTGCTTGAAGTTTGCTTGGAGTTTGAGACCAGCCTGGGCAACATAGCGGGATCTATAAAAACTGTTTTTAAAAATTAGCCAGGTTTGGTGGCACGTGCCTGCAGTCCTAGCTTCTTGGGAGGCTGAGCCAGGAGGATTGCTTGAGCCCAGGAATTTGAGATTGCAGTGAGGCATGACAGCACCATTGCATTCTAGCCATCTAGCCCAGGCCACATAGTGAGACCCTCTCTCAAAAAACAACAACAAGAAAAGAGTCTATATAAGTATATAAATTAAGTTTGTTTTCCTTGCTATTGTGAGTCGGGTATTTTCTTTCATTGCATTTTTAACTAGTTTCTGGTTGATTATAGAAAAGCCTTTGGTTTTTGGATTAATTTCATAACCTGTCACCTCACTAAGTTATCTAATAGTTTCTAAAACTGTTTTCAGTTGATCCTTTCAAATTTCAGGAATACAATTCTAGCATCCACAAATTATGATAATGAGGCCTCTTTCTTTGTGTATTGTGTTTGTCATTTTGTTCTCTTCTCTAATTGGATTGAGTAAGACTTTTAGGACAGTGATGAAAACAGTGGTGACAATGGCCACCCTTGCTTGTTCTTACATCAACCGGGGTTGCTTCTAGGGTGGCACCATTAACCATGGTGCTGTGGGTTATATTGTGAAAAATAGCCATTTTTAACCATTTTACTAAAGATTTAAAAAACTCAGGAATGAATATTGGATTTTATCAAATACTATTTTGTTGTTTACCTATTTATTAGCATATCAATTATAATAATTTTCCAAATAGTGACCCAATTAATAAACGATGTGTTCTTATTTGAATGACTGCTGGATTGTATTTGCTAATATTTAACTTGGAAATGTGTTTCAGTATTCCTAAGAGTGGCTGAGTTGCAGATTTCTATTTCTGTGATGTCTTTAGCAGGTTTCAGAGGAGAGATTTTGCTGCAAGAGACTAATTAGCGAGAGAAAGGAACAAATTCGCTCCTGGAGCTGACAGAGCTGGCATTGCCTTCTTTTTTGTCACGTCTTTGACAACTTTCTACACGTCTTCCCTGGTTCTTGATATGTTTTCAATCTTTAGTTTTTCTTAAGTCAATTTTGATCATCTATATCTTAATAAAAAAATTCATTTTGAAGAAGATTCAAAGTAATTGTAATTATTATACAGATATTATTATCTGTGCATAGTATTCTTATAATTCTTTAAATTACTTCATTATTGACAGTTTATTTTTTCTTCTTATTCTAATTTTATATATCTGTGCTTCCTCTTTTTTCAGTGATTAGGTTAGTAAGAGCTTTTTCTTTTATAACACGTTTAAAATAAATAACTTTTGGATTTCCTTATGGTTCTATTTTGCTATTTTCAAATTAATTGTAACTTTTATCTTTTTAATGACTTTCTTCAGATTTTGTATTTTTTTCTTTTGTCAGACTCTTAAGTCAATGCCTAGTTAATCTATTTTTGTTCTTCCTGTTAGAAATAAAAGCTTTGATATGTAGATTTTAATATGTAACATTTTCATTTCCATTATTTTTAGGCAGTCTGAGATGAAATTTTTACTCTTTTTTATTGAAGTAAAATATATAATTTATATACTTTAAAATTCACTGATTTTAATTATAACTTTGATAATTGTATATTATCATGTAAACACCAGCATGATCAAGATACAGAACAAACCTTCACTCTAGAAAGTTTCCTTGTGCACTTGGTCCCCTCCCTCTACTCAGCCCCAGGCAACCACCAATCTGCTTTCTAACTCTACAGTTTTGCCTTTCCTAGACTTTTTTTTTAAATAAATGGAGTCATGCAGTTCATACTCTGGTTTTTTGACTTCTTTCATTTACCATACTGTCTTTGAGGTTCATCTATGTTGTTGTTACCTGTTAACATTTCATTCCTTTTGCTAAGCCGCATCAAGATAGTGTAAAATCTGGTGGCTTTACAAGAGGGATTTTGAACATGAAAAGAAATGTCTTACAGGAATCACGTTGGGTTCCTTGCTGTGTGGGGTGCAGAGCAAACCCACTGCTCCATCTCCCCGCAAAATCTCCTCTACATTCTGGTACCTGCCAAAGCTCTGCTGAGTGCATTTGCTTTTCTGTAAGCCAACAGATAATGGAGTCTGGCTTTGATATGAGGGTGGAGTGAGAGTGGAGGGGCCCCAGGATGTAGCCAGCACTCCAGCTCTTTCCTTTGCTTCTCACATTTTGCTCTGTGGTCTAAGTTTTCTTTGTTTCACCCTTTGTCCTCTCCCTCCTTATTGTTTTGAAACACATAAATCTGGTTTTAGCTCCACTAATGATGATTTATAGAATTTAGAGTAACAAATGAAATAAAAGAAATTAAATTTCTTTCAGTTTAACAAGCTTAGAAATGGAAGAGCATTTTATTGTTTCCAGAACAATTTTATCATTTCCAGAGAAAGAAGAGATTTGAAGACACTTTTACGTTTAACTGCCAGATTTTTCCCTTTTGTGAGTTATTTGATTCATCACTATTATATCTTTAAGTAAACATTTAAGGGATGTTTAGAGAGTAATAGAACTACATTCTTCTATGTTTAAAAATGCCATTCTGCTGCTTTTACTTGCCAACAGAATCTTAGCAGGGTACAGAATTCTTGGTCGCATCTTTTTTTCCTGCAATGCACTAAACCCAGGACTTTAGTCAGATTTGGGCTGAAGCCACTATATCGTCCATCCAAACATAACACTGATAGCAAGATAGACTATAGGGACTAGAGGTGTCTCCATAGGTTGCTTATAAATGGTGTTTGCAAGAACATATTGCTTAGAAAGAAAGAGAAAGCAGGAAAGCTATCTGTACCGTCAGCCACAGTCTCGGAAACAAGCTCTCCATGTCAGCAGTGTCTCTCTGATGAAAATCAGTGTGAACATTTACCAGTCGTTTTTCTGATGAATATGCCCTTGGATCTTCTCTCTCCCCTTCTGAACGTTGTCACACCTCGGAAGGAACTGGGAGACGGGCCTGCATCCTAGACCTCCTACTCATCCTGCCTAGCCCACATTCTGTGTGACCTCTGGGGTTGGGGATGACCATTCCTAGGTTTCTCTTTGATGGTTTCCTTTGCTACTTTTTGTTCTCTTTGTGCATTTTCTTGGGTTTCAGAAAGGGTGTGCATTCCTACTGCCATCTTTCTGGAAGTTTTCTTTTTCTCTGTTTAAAAATATTATTAAATTACCACAATTATACTCCTTTGCTATTTCTAATTTCAAGTATTTGTTTTTTTTTTTTTTTTTTTTTGAGACAGAGTCTCGCTTTGTTGCCCAGGCTAGAGTAAGTGCCGTGGCGTCAGCCTAGCTCACAGCAACCTCAAACTCCTGGACTCAAGCGATCCTGCTGCCTCAGCCTCCCGAGTAGCTGGGACTACAGGCATGCGCCACCATGCCCGGCTAATTTTTTTTTTATATATATATCAGTTGGCCAATTAATTTCTATTTATAGTAGAGACGGGATCTCGCTCTTGCTCAGGCTGGTTTTGAACTCCTGACCTTGAGCAATCCGCCCGCCTCGGCCTCCCAAGAGCTAGGATTACAGGCGTGAGCCACAGCGCCCGGCCTCAAGTATTTGTTTTTCGCAATTATTTTTCTTGATTAGAGGAGCCCGAGATTTGCCTGTGTATGTGCTACCTCCATGAATAGGAAGCAGCCAGTTTACTTGAAGCCAATTAATTCACTGAAGGGTCAATTCATCAAATGATAAATTCAGTCTTTTTAAAATGTATCTGCTGTGGGCTGAATATCTGTGTCCCTCCCTTCGCCTTCTGCCCCCTTCATAGGTTGAAGCCCCAACCCCCAGTGTGATGGTATTTGAAGGAGAGGGCTCTGGGATTAGGTTTAGATGAGGTCCCGAGGGTAGGACCCTCTTGAGGAGATCAGTGCCCTTATAAGAAGAGGAAGACAGAGCATGTAGCTCTCTCTCCACGTGCAGGCGACAAGGAAGGTCCACATGACCCAAGGAAGGCCTACGTGAGCACTCGGTGAGCAGGTGGCCCGCTCCAGAACCCGACCATGCTGGCACCCTGACCTTGGAGCCTTCAGAGTTGTGAGAAAACAAACATCTGTTGTTTGAACCTGCCCAGCCTATGGTGTTTTGTCACAGTAGAGCAAACTGACAAAGATATTATCAATCTGTTAAAACCTTGTTTTAAGGAACACATTCTTCTAAAATATCTTTGCTGAGTAGGAATATCTTCTACCGTATTCATTAGGTCATATTGATTCAACATATGTTTATTGATCACTATTCTTGGTTCTAAGGACACAGCAGTGAAAAAAACAGATGCAGTGCTTGATCTCTGGAGTTCGAGACCAGCTTGAGCAAGAGTAAGACCCCATCTCTACAAAAAAGAAAAAAAGAATAAAAAAAAAGAAAAAACAGATACAGTTCCTGCCCTAGTGGAGATTATGTTCTAGAATCGAAACAGTGTTGTATGGGGGGCATCTTTTCTGTAGGAGGAGTGGTGACACCCACCCAACTGCCGTGCATGCAAGAGCAGATGGGCGGATGGCGGAGGTGAGCTGGAGATGGCACTGTGGCATCTCCCGTGGAGTTTCCCTGCAAGAGAGAGCAGAGGAGTGGGCAGTGGCTGGGGAAGGGGACATGGAGTCTGGAGGGTTTCTTTCAACAGTACGTCTGCACCCTAATGGGAATGGCAGTGACGCAGGAAGGCGAGGATGTCCTTGTATAACTGAGAGGGGATGGGACAGAGTGTGCAGATGAAGAGGTCAGTCTTTGCTAGGAGTGTGGACAACTGATCCCAAGTAACAGGGGAGGGGATGGAGCACAGCCTAGGTGAGAGCAGGCTGGCAGACCGGTGGAAGCATCCCATGATTTCCATTTGCTTCTGCTTTCTCCCTGAAGTGGGAGACAAGTTCCTCGGCTGCAAGAGCAGAGGGAGGATTTGACTCTCAGCAAATTGGTTTCTGGTGAACTGACCCACAGCCCAGAAACCAGCCCTTGGGTAGACTTATCAGTTCACAGAGTTTTCATTTTATGAGTCCCTCATTGTTACTGTTATATGTATTACATTCTCCCTCTATCTTTTCTATGGTCCTGTGTTGAGTGCTTGGTTAATTTTTCCATTTCTTCTCATTTAACAAAGAGAGCATTTTAGGTGATAGATTTTCGTTGGAGTGCAGCTCTCACCCTGCCTCTCTTCCCCCATAACGACGTTGTAGTAGAAAAGAACTTATTCAGCTTGGACCCCTAAGTCTGCATTCTCATCGAATGACATGACCTCTGTTGCAATAATGAGGCCTGGAGCTCCGCTTCTCTTGTTCTATTTTGGTGGCTTTCTGAGAACCAGAAAACGTGCTTGTCATGCAAGCTTCACTACCTCATGGAACTTGAAACAAAGCATGTGCTGTTATGTGCCACTGTTGCATAGATTGGCTAAGCTATTTGAACCCGGAAACTAATAGAAGAGTTCCTATATTTTTCTCATGGGCTTTTGCATCTTTGACATTTATCCTGAATGGTCTGAGTATTTGGGTTTTATTGATCAGGAAGGACTGTTAAATCAACTCATGGTGAACCTTCTATTTCATCAATAAGCTGCTCGGCATTTACCATCTGGATTCCCTGAAATGTTCCACGATAATTATGTTTAAGAATTAGATTAGATTGCACAGTGTAATTACGACTACATAAAGAGGCTATGTGGAAATGCACCCCAATATTAATTCTGGGTAAGTGGATTCTGGGTAACTTTTTTCTTCATATTTTTCCCCCAATTTTCAACTTTTCTGCCATTAACATGTGTTAATTTTATAATTTTAAAGGTTAACAGAAAATTTAAATTCATGTGTGCTATATAAAATCACAGTTGTGTAAAAAATAATAATCTTCTATCATCTTCTCTCTCATTTTTAGTTTATCCTCTATGTCAGTGCCCAAAGGAGAGCTGCTCTCATCCTGAAAATGAGATTTGAGAAAATCACACCCCAGGAGGAACAGAGAAACTGACTGTGAATGACACCCAATTGTAGGACGTAAAATAAGTGAGGAGTTTTAATGACCTCCAAGAATCCTGATAACATGGTGAATTTGGGTGTCTGGGACCACTGCTTGAGTTCAAACCAGGGGTCTGGCCACTCAGGATAGCATGCCAGGACAGGCTAACACAAGCTGCCCTTGTGTAAGGACCCAGGAACCTCCTGGGGGAGCCCGTCTGCCTCCTGGGGGCGGGGGGAGGACACAGGGGGAAGAGAGATTCAGGGACACATCTACTGGGACCAGCCCTGACACACAGATGCCAGTGCAGACTGAAAGAGTTGTCTCCCTGGAGTCCCAGCACCTCTGCTTCTCACTCTAGTGTCCTTGAGGCACCTGCTTTCTCTGAGCTCCCCCATCGCCTGCCTCTGGGTGGCTGCTGCTCCATTCTCCCAGCTGTCAGAATTGTCATTCTCCTCTTGTCACCAGCTCTTCAGAGCCACCTGGGCTTCTAATGATCCCGTTCCTTTGGTTTTATCAGCCAGCCTTCCTGGAGCACTGCAAGGCGTGGGCCTTGGGGATACAACCCTTTGGTTTTATGAGATGAATCCCTTCCCCAGGGTGTGTGGTGCCCCAGGGCTGACACTGACAAGAACCACTATTCTCTCTTTCCCACAGCCTTTCTGCTGAGTCAATTCCTGCCCTGCCCTTGCCCAGGGTGAGCTGTCTCTTAGGGCCATTGCACTTCCCTGTCTCCCAGTTTCATCCCTCCCAACACTGATTGAACTCTAAGTTTGGGTCATCACCCCGACTCCTGCACTCCATAGAAGTTCGAGTGTGTCTGCAGTTTACCACTATAGTTTCAGATAACTATGGACTGGATCACACAGCATTGAAATGTCTTACCTTGTACAGGTACTTCTGTAAGAATATGCTTTTGGAAATGGAACTGTTTGATTAAAGAGTAATGTACATTATAAAATTTAAAAAATACTGCCTTTTTGCCTTCCTCAAAAGGCTCTATTAATTTATATTCCCACCAAGAGTGTATGGATGGTGCTTTTGATGTTATAACCAAAAACTCATCACCAAACCCAAGGTTACAGAGATTTTCTCCTGTTTTCTTCTAGAAGTTTTATAATTTTGCATTTTACATCTAGGTCTATGATCCATTTCGAGTTAACTTCCATGTATGGTGTGAGATCTGTGCCTAGGTTCCTTTTTCTCACTTGTGAATGCCCAATTGTTCCTGTACCATTTTGTTGAAAAGATTAGTCTTTTTGTTTGAATTCCTTTTCCACCTTTGTCAAAAATCCATTGACTGTGTTTGTGAGGGTCCGTGCTCTTTATTCTAGTCCATTGATGAATGTGTCTAATCTTTCACCAATATCATGCTATCTTGATTAAAGTAGCATTAAAGTAAATCTGAAGGCAGGTAATGTGAGTCTTCCAAATTATTTTTTTCTTTCAGTATTGAGTTGCTATTTGAAGTCCTTTGCCTTTCCTTATACATTTTAGAATCAACTTAAAATAGCCATCTCAATACTGAAAAGAAAAAAAAAAATTTGGAAGACTCACATTACCTTAATTAAGACAGCATGATATTCACCTAGCATAGTTCAAGGTTCATCCATGTTGAAGCATGTATCAGTACTTTATAAACTTTTATGTTTATCCACATCCTCATGAGCACTTGTTATTGTCTGTTGTTATTTATTTTAGCCCTCCTGGTGGGTTTCATTTGCATTTCCCTGGTAACTAAAGATGCTGAGCATCCTTTCATTTGTTTACTGGCCATTTGCACATTTTCTTTAGAGCACATAATATATCAATACATTGGTACTATTATCATTTTAAATGGTTTTCTTTTAGAACAATTAAGAAAAAAATATTCTACCTTGCTTCGTTTATCCTTTCTCCAGTGGCCTTCCTTCTGTTATGTAGATCCAGGTTTCTAACCTAAATCATTGTCTTTCTGCTTGAAGATCTTTTTAAATATTTCTTGCTGACAATGAATTCCTTCCATTTTTGAGAAAGTGTTTATTTCTCCTTCATTTTTGAAGGATAATTTCTCTGAATATCAAATTCTAGATTGGCGAGTTCTTTGTTTCAACACTTTAAAAGTTGTGTTCTGCTTTCTTCAGGCTTACGTGATTTCTGATGAATTCACCATAATTCTCCTTCCTCTGGAGGTCAAGGTTTCCAACCACTCCCCCCAACCACCCCCCCACCCCCACCCCCGCCCCCACCCCCTCGGAGCCTGAACCTTTGTTAGGGATAAGAGAGGTGTCTTCTCTTCTCCCATCCAGACCATGAGGGGATCTTTCCCAGGTTGTCCCTGTGGGAATCTGGAGGGGACACGTAAGTGTGGAGACTGTGCCCCCATGAACGTGTCTCACTCTCACGCATGTCTGCCCCCAGCCTCCTGCAGTTCCTCAGAATCATAACTTAAGTGCTCCTACCAGGTTATTGATTCAAATGGCTTTTATTCCTGGTAAGCAAATCTCAAGAGCTGTAGCTCTGTGGATGCAGCTGTCTCTGCAGAGTTCAGGATGGCGGTTTGCCCTGGGACCTCAGTTCTCTGATAGTTCCAGGAAGAATCACTTACCTTCAATTTGTCCAGCTTTTTTCTTTTTCTTTTCGTACAAATGGGTGTGATGATTTATAAGCTCTTTATATATTGGAGTTTGTTGGTTTGTTTGTTTTCTTTTCTTTTTATTTTTTTTTGAGACAAGAGTATCACTATGTTGCTCAAGCTGGTCTTGAACTCCTAGGCTCAAGCCATCCTCCCACCGCAACCTCCCAAATAGCTGGGATCTCTGGCATGCGCCATGGCACACTGGTCTTCTATTCGTTTTTCTTAAAGATGCTTGAACGGATGAATAATTGTTTACCACGAGACTAGAGAACTTTGTGTGTATATTCCTCAAGTTGACCCCTAGTGAGTGGTGAGTGTGCTAGTACCCAAACCCTACCCTGTTTGTTTCAACATGGGCTCTGTCTTCTGCCTCCTCTCATGTAAACACTGACATATTAATCAGCAGGTGAGAGTTGACTGAAACCAGGCTGGGATTTTGCCAGGTGAGTGAGGGGCAGAGAGTTATTGACTACAAAAAAAAAAAAAAAAAAGGCAAGGGTTTTGTTTTGTTTTGTTTTTGAGACAGAGTCTTACTTTGTTGCCTAGGCTAGAGTGAATGCTGTGGCATCAGCCTAGCTCACAGCAACCTCAAACTCCTGGGCTCAAGCAATCCTCCTGCCTCAGCCTCCCGAGGGACTACAGGCATGCGCCACCATGCCCGGCTAATTTTTTCTATATATATTAGTTGGCCAATTAATTTCTTTCTATTTATAGTAGAGACAGGGTCTCGCTCTTGCTCAGGCTGGTTTTGAACTCCTGACCTCGAGCAATTCGCCCGCCTCGGCCTCCCAGAGTGCTAGGATTACAGGCGTGAGCCACCGCACCTGGCCAAAAGTCAAGGTTTTAAAGAATCAAAGTCAGTTTTATTCAGAAGTCTTAGCCAGGACTATAGACCAAGGTCTAGAGCCTGGGAGTGGTCCTTCAGACTGCACCAATGCAGTGTTTCAGGTGACAGTTTATACACTGGTGGTAAAGATTCAGTACGTGCAAAATCGCATCAAAGCTTGGGTGCAAGAATCCGTCTGATTATAGTTTGCTGGGGCATAATCGCTAACCTTGGCAGGTGTTATCTGTAAGAAAGGCAAGGACCAGGATCGTTTATTTTTAAGGAATATAGTGACTTGGGCAAGAGACATGGAGGGCTATGTTCTCTATCTTGTTTGTCTGCAAAGCATCCCTCCAGGGAGCTGCATGTCGTCGTGGGTGCAGAGGCTTTGTGAAAATTATGCTGGCAAGCAGAAAAGAGCAAACATGGCATCTTAGCTTTGCTACTTTGTCACACAGGGTTGAGGGTGTAAGGGAGCGATTACAAAGGTGAATCACACAACCTAAGCTTGATACATAGGGGAGTGAAGGATGGTGAAAAGGCAACAGGACCTGTTGTAGGTCCTGATTTCTCCTGTGCAGTTATATATTAATAGTAATGATTTCTCATTACTTATTTAATATTTGCAATAGAAATCAACAACTATTTTGGGGCCATCACTAGACAAGACACTATGCTAAATGATTTGGCACCAAAAGACCACCTGTGCTGTCCAGGAGAGGAAGGCAAGTAACTCAAGGAGACAATGTATCCCAAATACTATACTAAAAACAAATATTGATTCTGAAATGAATCCACACTCTTTAAGTGACCCTTCCAAAGTATCCACAATGTGATGCTAAGCCACTTTTTGTTCTTTTCTTCCCCCACTCCCCTAAACAAATGCAGTGTGTTCATCATCATTCCATGAACATACTTTCCCTTTCTCCCTCCTCTGCACCTTTTGCATACTGGGGATGTTCTTCCTGGAATGGCTACTGTCACCTCCCTGCAAAACTCACTTTCCTTCCTGAAGGCTGAGTAATCCAGGAAGCCTTCCTGATATCTTTAGTAGGAAGCTGTTTCCTCTCCTCTCAACTGTTCACATGGTGTCTACCACATAGATTCTTGTGTCACCTCTTCCAGCAGACAGCGTGGACATTTTCCTGTCTGCCTGTGTGTGGGTAGCAGTGTGCCTGCACTTTATATAAAGGAGCAAGTGAAGCCTATGAGGAAAAGAGAATAGAAAGGATGAGGTTAGAGCCAGATTGTTAAAATCAGCCACTGCCTTGGGTTTTCTGGTTGTCATGGACACAGTATTTTCTATTGTTGGTAACTCTGGTCTCTATGGTGAGCTCACACTTAGAGCTAGACCCTTAGAAAGGCAAGAGACAGGATTGGGTGTGGTTCACTTAATATTTCAATGAAAGTGGTAGATTATTATAACAGAATACCAGAGACTGGATGATTTATAAAGAAAAGAGGTTTATTTAGCTCATGGTTGTGGAGGCTGGGAAGTCCAAGATCAGGCAGCTGCATCTGGTATGGGGCTCTTGCTTCTTTATAGCATGGTGGGAAAGTGGAAGGGGAAGCCAGCATCTGTAAAAGGAAGGGAAATGAAGCAGGTCAACACACTTTATAACAACCTGCTCTCACAAGAACTAACCCAGTCTCCCAAGAACTGCATTAATCCCTTCATGAGGGCACAACCCCATGACCCAAACACCTCCCACTAGGCCCTACCTCCCAACACTGCTGCATTGAGGAATTAAGTTTCCAACACATGAAATTTTGGAGGACACACTCAAACCACAGCAGGCAGGTATGGGAAGGACAGTTAAATGGGAAAAAGATTAAAGTAAATGCATGGCTTTCTAGTGGCTTTCCTCCCCCAATAGATATTTCATTTTAAGTTAGGTTAAATCTTATTTTATTCCCTTTGGTGTGAATTTTTTCTTTTGGGGTTCCCATTGGTTGTTCATTTTGGGTTCCCTTTGGTGTTCATTTTGCAGTAAGTAGTACACCCAATTTGTTCAACTACCTTGAGGTCTTTAATTGGTGGTCATTGACAAGTGGCTATTAAAAAACACATATACAAACAGTAACAACAATAGCAATAGCAAGAATAAAACTTCCTATGTACTGTGACAACCAGTAAGAAACATACAATGAAAAAATGCATACACTCAGGTTTGTGCGAAGGTCTTAAAAGAAAAGATAGCTAGATGTAAACTGTGGTTATCTTCTACATTGTGGAACTTTATTTCTTTGAATTTCTAAATTCTTTTTTATTTTTATCTTACCACAATAAGTGGTAAGAACATTTAACATTTGATCTTTCCTTTTAACTGACTTTTAAGTGTATGATACAGTGTACGATTGTTAACTGTAGGCACCATGTTGTATAGCAGATCTCTAGAGTTTACTCATCTTGTATAATGCAAACTTTACACTTGTTGAATAGCAACTCCCTCCCCCCAGCCCCTGGCAACCACCGTTCTACTCTCTGCTTCTTTCAGTCTGATTATTTTAGATACTTCATGTAAGTGGAATCACACAGTATTTATCCATATATGACTGGCTTTTTTCACTTTGCATAATGTCCTTTTGGTTAATCCATGTCGTTGCATATGGCAGGATTTCCTTCTTTTTAAAGGCTGAATCATATTCCATTGTATGTACTGTATATACCACATTTTCTTTATGCATTCATCTGTTAATGGACACTTAGTTTGTTTCTGTATCTTGGCTATTGTGAGTAATGCTGTAATGAACATGGGCGTGCAGATTTCTCTTCATGATCCTGTTTTCAATTTATTGGTTATATACCCAGAAGTGGGATTGCTAGATTATATGGTAGTTCTATTTTTAATTTTTTGAGGAGGCATGCTATTTTCCATAATGGCTATACCAATTTACATTCCTTCTGACAGCATACAAGGGTTCCAATTTCTGTACATTGTTATCAACACTTGCTATTGTTTGACTTTTTTTTTTTTTTTTTTTTTTGAGACAGAGTCTCGCTTGTTGACCAGGCTAGAGTGAGTGCCGTGGCATCAGCCTAGCTCACAGCAACCTCAAACTCCTGGCTCAAGCAATCCTTCTGCCTCAGCCTCCCGAGTAGCTGGGACTACAGGCATGCGCCCCCATGCCCGGCTAATTTTTTCTATATATATTAGTTGGCCAATTAATTTCTTTCTATTTATAGTAGAGACGGGGTCTTGCTCTTGCTCAGGCTGGTTTTGAACTCCTGACCTCGAGCAATCCGCCCGCCTCAGCCTCCCAGAGCGCTAGGATTACAGGCGTGAGCCACCGCGCCCGGCTTGACTTTTTGATAATTGCCATTCTGATAGGTGTGAGATGATACCTCACTGTGGCTTTGACTTGCATTTCCCTGAAGATTTGAAATGTTGAGTATCTTTTCATACACCTATTGGCCATTTCTATGTTTCTATGTCTTCTCTGGAGAAATGTCTATTTGAGTCCTTAGCCCACTTTTTAGCCAGGTTATTTGGATTTTTGGTATTGAGTTGTAGGAGTTCCTCGTATGCAGTTGTCCCTCGGTATCTGCAGGCGATTGGTTCCAGGACCTCCTGTGTATACTCGAGTTCTGCAGTTGGCCCCGTGGAACTCACGTATGTGGAAAGTCAGCCCACTGTATAGCACAAGTTTCCCATCTCCTAAATACTGTATTTTTGATCTGCGTTTGGTTGAAAAAAGATCTGCGGATAAGTGAACTCATGCAGTTCAAATACATATTGTTTAAGGATAAACTGTATTATAGACATTAACCTCTTATCAGATATATGGTTTGCAAATATTTCCTCCTATCCCATAGGTTGTCTTTTCATCTTGTTAGTTGTTTCCTTTGCTGTGCAAAAGCTTTTTAGTTTCATCCAGTCCTGATTGTCTACTTTTGCTTTTTTTGCCTGTGCTTTTGATGTCATAACCAGGAAATCATTGGCAAACCAATGTCATAAAGATTTTCCTCTATGTTTTCTTCTAGATGTTTTACAGTTTCAGGTATTTAATTTATTTTGTGTTGATTTTTGTCTATAGTATAAGATGAGAGTCCAATTTCATTCTTTTGCATGTGGATACCCAATTTTTCCAATACCATTTGTTGAAGAGAATATCCTTTCTTTCCCCAATGTGTATTTTTGGCACCCTGTCAAAGATTAGTTGACCATATACACCTGGATTTATTTCTGGGCTATCTATTCTGTTCTATTGGTGTATATGTTTGTCCTTTTGCAGTAGCATACTGTCATAATTGCTGTAGCTTTGTAATATATTTTGAGATCAGGAGATGTGATGCCTCCAGCTTTGGTCTTCTTTCTCAAGATAGTTTTGGCTATTCATGGTCTTTTGTGGTTCCATGGAAATACCAGAATTTCTTTTTCTTCTGTAAAAAATTCCACTGGGATTTTGGTAGGGATTGCATTGTATTTGTAGATCATTTTGGATACTGTGGAAATTTCAACAATATTAAGTCTTCTAGTTCATGAATATGATTTTTTTCCCATCTATTTATGCCTTCTTTAATTTCTTTTGTCAGCGCATTGCAATATTCATTGTATAAGTCTTTCACCTCTTTTTTCAAGGTTTTAAAATTCTTAAGTAATTTATTCTTTCTGATGCTCCAGGAAGATTGTTTGTCTAATTTCCTTTTCAGGTAGTGCATTGTTAGCGTATAGAAATGCAGCTTCTTTTTGCATTTTGATCTTGTATCCTACAACTTTACTGAATTTGTTTATTAGTTCTAAGAGTTTTTTTCTTACCTAATTGCCCTGGCTAGTTGAAAAATTTAAGTTGAACCATCATAAATCAGAAACCATCTACTGTGTTGCCAGCATTAAATGCATTTTTGATTTATGATATTTTTGATTTATGATGGGTTTATTGGGATGCAAAACAATTGTAATTCAATAAGCATCTGTATAATGTGTCTCAGTGTGAATTGGTCACTTTCTTTGCTCATCCATAAGAAGCAACTAACTCCTCATCCATTCAAGTTTTATCATGAGATTACAGCAATTCTGTTACATCTTCCGGCTCCACATCTAGTTCTTGTTCTCTTGCTATTTCTACCACATCTGCAGTGACTTCCTCCACTGAAGTCTGAAACCCTCAAAGTTGGAATCAACTTCTTCCAAACTCCTGTTAATGTTGTTATTTTGACCTTCTTCCATGCATGAATTATGAATGTTTTAAATGGCATCTAGAATGGTGAATTGTTTCTAGAACATTTTCAATTTACTTTGCCCAGATCCATTAGAGGAATTACTATTTTGGAAGCTACAGCCCTATAAAATATGTTTCTAAAAACAAGACTTGAAAGTTGAAATTACTCCTTGATCCCTGGGCTGCAGAATGGATGCTGTGTTGGCAGGCATGAAAATTTTACTCTTTGTACATTTCCATCAGAGCTCTTGGGTGACCAGGTACGTTGTCAAAGAGCAGTAATATTTTGAGAGGAATCTTTTTTTCTGAGTGGTAGATCTCAACAGTGGGCTTAAATATTCAATAAACCATGCTATAAACAGATATGCTGTCATCTAGGCTTTGTTGTTCCATTTTCAGAGCACAGCAGAATAGATTTAGCATCATTCTTAAGGGAGCTAAGATTTTCAGAATGGTAAATGAGTATTGATTTCAACTTTTAGTCACCAGCACATTAGCCCCTAATAACAGAGTCAACCTGTCCTTTGAAGTTTTGAAGCCAGGCATTGAATTCTTCTTTGTAGCTATGAAAATCTTAGATGGCATCTCCTTCCAATATAAGGATGTTTCATCTACATTAAAAACCTGTTGTTTACATTTGGGGGATGGACATGCTTGAAGCTCTTACTCAAGGGGGTAGGGGGGCATGGACAATATATGTAACCTTAACACTTATACCCCCATAATACGCCAAAATAAAAATAAAAAACCTGTTGTTTAGTGTAGCCACCTTCATCAATTATCTTAGGTAGCTCTTCTGGATAACTTACTACAGCTTCTACGTCATCACTTGCTGCTTCACCTTACGCTTTTGTGTTATGGAGACAGCTTCTTGCCTTAAACCTCATGAATCAACCTCTGCTAGCTTTAAACTTTTCTTCTGCAGCTTCCTCACCTCTCTCAGGGTTCATATAATTGAAGAGAGTTTGGGCCTTTCTCTGCTTAGGTTTTGGCTTAAGGAAATGTGGTTGCTTTGATCTTCTATCCAGACCACTAAAACTTTCTCCATATCAGCAATAAGGCTGTTTTGTTTTCTTATCATTTGTGTGTTCAGTGGAGTAGCACTTTTAATTTCCTTCAAAAACTTTTCCTGTGTATTCACAACTTGGCTAACTCTTTGGTACAAGAGACTTAGCTTTTAGCCTGTGTTAGCTTTCAACATGCCTTCCTCACTAAACTTAATCATTTCCAGTTTTTGATTTAAAATAAGAGATGTGGGACTCTTCCTTTTACTTGAACATTGAGAAGCCATTGTAAGGTTATTAAGTGGACTAGTGCAATATTGTTGTGTCTCCAGGAATAGGGAGACCTGAAGAGAGGGAGAGAGATGGGAGAATAGCTGGTCAGTAGAATAGTTAGAATGCACACAACATTTATCAATTACATTTGTTGTGTTATATAGGCATGGTTTGTGGCGCTCCAAAACAATTACAGTGGGAACATCAGAGATTACAGATCATGGATCACCATGAAGGATACAATTAATAGTGAAAATGTTTAAAATATTGCAAGAATTGCCAAAATGTGATAGAGCCATTAAGCAAACACATGCTGTTAGAAAAATGGTGCTAACAGACTTGCTACAAACCTTCAATTTATAAAAACCCACAATATCTGTGAAATACAATAAAGTGAAGCACAATCAAACTCAGTATGCCTGTTTTATTGAGTTTGTTTCTGGAGATTTATTTTGTTCCTTTGTTTGGGACATATTTCCCTGTTTCTGTATTTTCCTTGACTCTTTGTGTTGGTATCTGTGCATTCATTAGAAAAAGCAGCCACTTCTCCTCATCTTCACAGACTGGCCTTGTTAGAGGAGGAAACCCTCATCAGTCCATTTGGTCAAGATATGGGGGCCTCTCAATCCTTCTCGTTGTTCCCAGTGGTCCCCAAGGCATCTTGATCATGCTAGGTCTCATCAGTGTTCTAAGACAGATTAGACAGAAGTCAGTTCCTTGGGCAGGCCTGAAAAATCTGGAATGTTGATAACATGGTTCAAGTCTTTCCCTCCCCAGGGAGAAGCTGGGAGCTGGTTTTTCCTTGTGATTGTATGATGCTGTGCTAGGGGTAGGGGTTATGGTGAGAGCGTGTCTCGAATTTTCCCACTGGCTTCAGTGTGGCTGGTTTCAGAGTATAGGAGTTTCTCAACCAGTTTCTAGATTTCTCACAAAGGGAATTTGTCTGTGTATTGTTGTTGAGTTAGTGTGTCCACGGGGAGAAGGTGGGTCCAGGGCTTCCTATTCTACCATCTTGCTGATGTCACCCTTCCCATGATGTCTATATTTTCAATGATGAACATGCATTGTTTTTACAGCCAGGTCAATTGTTATTTTCTGAAAGCAGTGACTAATGAGAGATAGTTGAAATTTTAAAATGAGATCATTGTGTTATGAACTAACAAGGTTATAGAAAGTAGGCTGCAGAACTGAAAGAATCCAGATTTTCACAGTTTTCTCCAGTTCACAGGTAGCTCATTCCTGCTTCCAAGTGCTATGGAACTAGAGAGGAGGCAGAAGAGGACACCAGTAAAGTCTGATGTCCCAGATGAGAAAAACTTGCTTACTCTTTCTGCCAACATAGATGTTTCTTTGTGCATCTAGACCAGCAAAGCATCACATGGTACGTTTAGGTGAGCATGGACACTGAGCATGGACACTGGCAACATAGAAATTTACTCAAGTTCTGTATTCCTAGAAAACAGTGAGGGTTAAGAAATCCCCATACTTTTGTGTTCTGGGAAACAAAGGGTACTTACCTCAAAGACCCCTCCATGTCCCCATATGACTTAGATAAAACTTGAGGATGCCCCCTTGTTTGCCTGGACAAGGCCAGACACAGACTCTCCAAATTTCCATTCTTTGCCTCATAAATGATTAGCTGAGCAGCTTGTCCCCACTGATGAAGCAGAACAAAATGCTTGTTAACCAAACTCTCCTTCCCCAGGGTCCTGAACTGTGGCCCAATCCCAATCTGGGCCAGCACACAACTCCTCCATGGTAGCCCCTCCCAAGAAGATGCTGACCTTGAGTGAATATTCTCTGATCTACTTTCTGATAATGCCACTCCCATTCATCCCATTTTCTAGCCTCATTTTCTCCTCTCTATAAAAGGAAAACACTTTTTTTTCCCCTAACCCTTGAGACATTTGCAACTCTTGTGGTCAGAATTCTCCCTAGGTAGCTACATTCTCCCAACTTTACAGTAGTCTTTTTGAATCAAGTCTGTCCTTACTAAGTCCAGATTTATTTTTGCTTTTTTGACACCACACACATAAGGAAGAAAACCAAGCAAAAACAAAACCTCTGAATTCTACTCTGGGGTAAGGATAGGAGTCAGGATGGACATCTGCCCACAACAGGAAGTTTCTAAACACAATCTTAGTTGAAAATAAGGCACCACAATGGGTGGAACCAAAGCAACAACGACTCAGGAGGGAGAGATGTAAAATATGGGGAATGAAAAGTACATGTTGTGAGATTCAAGAGAACAGGGTATCGTCTGCAAAACCCAACTGTAAATATCCCTGGGAAAGAAGATTTAAGCACACAGACTAAGAAGAGGGCCCGTTTTGTATAAACTGAAAGCTGGAAAAAAAATAATTTTTCTTTATTGCACTTAAACTACATATGTAGAGAAAAAAAGTGTTCTAGGAGATTAGCCTACTATGTTTTTGCAAAATCTGTGTAGGATTTCTTTGGTTTGCCAGTTTTTTTGAAAGAACATTATTTTTTTGTGCGTTTTTTTTCTTCCAACCCCGCATTTTCAAGCTCAAGTTGTTCTGGTGAACGAAGCAAGACTCTTTGATCTGGTTTGACACTTTATGCACAGCAGAATTCCAGCTATCTGAAAAAACTGATGTTCCACTCGTAGGAGGATTATTAAAAGGCATAAAACTTTATAATCATTAAGCAAAAACAGCCTGGTAGTTATACCTATTAAGGATAATTATAGCATGTAAGCTTAAAAGCATAAATTGGCCAAGTGGATAATTTAATCTGGCAGACATCAAAATCACATTTAAGTGTTGGAGAAAGGAGACAAAACACACAGAGGTAGTTGGATGGGCTCAAGTGGTTTTTAAACACCTTTCCAAGGCTTAAAAGTATTTTCTTTAATTTCTTATTTCCTTCCCTGCTTTGAGTCAGGTTTATCTGAAATCGTGGCTTTTTGGAAAACTTTGTTCCCACGCAGATGTGGTTATAGTTACTTCAGTTATTATTGCCATTCTACTGGGAACATTTCACAGTAGCTAAGTTTCAGAAAACTGATCACATAAAGAACTGGGTACTTATCTTACAAGTAGTTGACATTTCTTTAACAAAGACTTTACATAGCTGGGCCTCATTTTTCTCACATGTAACACAGGGAGTTTCAATTAGATATTTGTTTAGAACAGAGAGACTCTAAGCAATAACAGGCCTTGAGCCATAGTCTACACATAATGGAATTTAAACTTAGCCATGGTCAAACTCTTCCTTTCTGGTATTGGCTTAGTTAATACCTACCTATGTCTCTGATCTCAGCACAAGCGTCATTTCTTGAGGGCTGTAACTTTACAAAGAGTCATTTATTTTATTAATATCTTGGTTCCCCGGTAGCTTAGGAGCTCCACAAAGGCAGAGATAATGCTGAGGTTTGCTCACCTTGCATCCCCTGCTACTAGCACAATGCTTGTCCCAGAGTATTTGTTAAATGCTCCATAAGTATTTGTTAAATGCTGAATGAGTGAGAGGACAAGGGTCTCTAGGGGAAAATTGACAATGGAAGTCCATGGTGGTACAAACACAGGAGCAAACACTAGAAGAGATGACCTGTTACTAAGGATTTTTTTGAAACTCCCACTCAATGCTTGTAGCAGGAAGTGCTCTTCCCCAACCCTGTTCATGCTCAGCCTTCAAGGCCATCAACCCAGCATGTGCCCATTGACATCAGGATACCTGCTGGTGAGTTCGCTTGGCCTTTTTAGTCTAGATTCTCTAAGCTTTAGAACATCTCCAATTTTGAGAACAAACATCAATCATTATTTCCAGGTATATTCTTTAGGAATTAAGATGTTATTTTCTTTCCCTTTTTATTATGAAAAATTTCAAACCTACAGAAAAGTTGAAAAAAATAGGACTGTGAATACCCTTCACCGAGAATCACTAATTATCAACATTTGTCAATTTGCTTTATATTTCTCTTGATACATGTGTATGTTTTCTTTCTTTTGCTGAATCAACTGAAAAATAAGTTATAGATGTCATGATATTTCACCCCTAAATATTTTACCATGTAGCTCCTAAGAATAAAAACATTCTCTTACATAACTATAATACCATTATCACAGCCAAGACATTTAACATCAATACAAAAGTCTGACATGCATTCGTATTTGCATCTCTCTATTAGTTCCAACAATGTCCTTTATAGCATTGTTTTTCTGGTTTTGTGTGTGTGTTTAAGCCCCAAATCTAATAAAGGATCATGTATTTCATTTAGTTATCATGTCTACTTAGTCTCCCTTGATCTAGAACAGTTCCTTTCACTTTGTTGGTTTGGTCTTTGTTAAAGACTTGAACATCTTTGGAAGGTCCAGGTTGGCTATTTCATGGAATGTTCCAGCCTGTATATAGGTTACCACATTGCTAGTTGGAAATGGCAATTTTTCAAATGTTGTCATTCCGTCTATATTCTCCATTACTTAGCTGGCATTCCTCAGCAAAGAATTGCTTTCTCCAGCACTCCTGGCTTCTCTTCTTCTTCCTCCCCCTCTTCTTCCTCCCCCTCCATACCGTCATGTTTGTTCACACTCCATCAGAGAATGCAAGTCATATGGCCAAGCCCAAAGGCGGTGGGTGGGGAAGTCTGTTCCTCCTACAATGAGAAGGGGTGTGCGTGACTATTGGCTGAACAGTCATTCAAGCTCTCACAACACCAGCAGTCACTGGCATTTTATAACTATTATTTTCCATCTGTAAAATGGGTGGAACATCACCAATTTAATTCGAAGGGAGGTAGTAGGTGATTAACAGTCAGTGCTAAGAGAGGTGACAATGGGGAAGACAGCGTGACCATGGGCACCTATAAGAATTGAAAAAATGCTATTTTTAAAACTTGTTTGCCAGTTCTGTACAAGCCTGAACGCTGAAGAATGAGGAAGAGAGAATTTTTGCCTCTGAAATTTCTTACGCATAGCTGATCCGGAGATCATAAAAGCCCAACACCAAGGGGTTAGTCCCCTTTGCAGACTAAGGCGGACATCTCCAGTCTGTCTGGAGATGAGGGGTGGGTGGTTGGGGTGTTCAGAACTCCTGGGAAGAAGCCTTTCCCTTAGGAGCTTTGACAACAAACTGCCTTCCTGCTCCTCATGCTGCAAGAACCCATGGAAAGTCCCCTAGAAACTCGTGGTGAGAGGGGGTTTAGAGCTTCGGTGTTACTGAAACTTCCCTGTTGCCTCAAGGTTGAGGAAAGAAGCAGATGCTCAAACCACTTTTTAAAAATAATTTTTCACTGTGGACGGGGTGGGGCTGCATCCGGGTCCATATGAAGCCACGCCCCTGGTGCGCCCGCGACCCCGCCCCCAGCTCAAACCACTTGTTTAAACCAATTCAGATGTTGTGGGGCATCCATCTTGGAAGAATCACAGTTGTTTGTGCACCTGCACACACACACACACACACACACACACACACTGAAAGGGAAGGGGTACAAGCAATGGAGTGTTGGAGGCAGAAGTACAGGCTCACAAGAGCCAGTTGTTAAATTTGCAGGAATTTTGCAAGCCGGTTGAAGTCATGTTGAAATTGGCCATTGTGGGAATATTTACACCACAGAGATTGGCAACTGCTACAGATCAAGGCTTTCATCTCTGAGAAGCTGTTGATTAAACATTTATCAGCATGCTGCTACCAGCACGGGGTATAATGTTCCACCATATCTACAGGAGAAGTTAGGGAAATGAATGGCTTGCTCTCCCCCTCGCCTGTGGGTTCCAATCCATCGAAGGCACCGTATGGAATCAGCTGTGTTACTCATGATGTCAGGCTGGAAGGTGTGGCAGGTCAGCGGGCTCCACACCTGGCCTGAACTTACAGGCACAGCACGAAAGACACCCACCCGCACCCCCTACATGGAGGGACATCCGACTTAAGGCTCCATTACGGAAATAGGCAGGAAGGAGAATAGGTATTTATCTCTAATGTTCACTTGAATTTAATTTCAGAGCATGGACATGTATCTTATTTTATTTAATCATAAGGGAAAGAAGGATGAGACTTTAGTTTTCTGTCTTTGTGGTGGGACATTAGTCACTAAAATTAGCCTCTCTTGACTGAAGTCTCCAAAGATCCTAGGTTAAGAAGGCAGACTGATGTTACTTAACCTAACCACAATGATAAAGATGATGACAATGAACATTTATTAAGCACTAGCTGTGGGCCAGGCACCATGCTCAGCACTTTATATGCATGATTGCAATTAATCCCTACAGCTAAGAATTATCTATTAGCATGCCTGCTTTACCTATAAAAATCAGAGCCTTGGGGAGGTATATAACTTGCCCAGGGCCACACAACTGCTAAGCAGTGCAGGTAGGTCCTAACATGTGTTTCTAACTGCATGTATGTCCATGCCCCTGAGACTGTCACTCTGATTTCAGGTAAAGTTGTTTACATTTAGAGGTATGTGTGTGTGTGGGTGGGTATAGTGGAGGGAGTGTTGGGGTGGTTGGGTGAGGACTTTCACATCTGGTAAGGCCTTGGATAATATTGTCTTTAGTATCTTCTTTATTTATTTGTTCCTGTATTGATTGTTGTTTTCCCCATTAGAATGTGAGTCCTGAGATACTACTCCTTGCTTTCTTTCCTGCCTTTCTTACCTAGTTTAAACATTTCCATTTATTACTTATCACTCTTATTTGGCATTATTTTTCTCCTGCCACCACACACTAGAATTTCTAAGTGGACCTACTGGTGCCAAGATGTCAGTGGTCTCTCTCTGTGTGGGAGTTCTTAAGGAGGGTGGTTGTCAGATAGATGCTATACCTAGAGCCCAGCGGTCTAAGTTTTGTTTTTTATTGTTAACTGCTTAGTCACACCATTCTTCTTGGAGAAGGAAGGTGGATAAAAGGCTAGGGTGGGTGTGAAGTTTGGGGGAAGAGAAAGGAGAGGCCAGCGGGGTGGGTAATTACCTTGGATAAATTCCTAATGGTTTTAGTAGCTCATTGCTAGCACCAAGAATCAGAAAAGCTATTTGCTCATGGTGTGGATTTGAGCTGTTAATGGTGTGAATTGCAAAGAAGGCAAATTGACTAGAAGAAGGAGGGTTAATATCTATTGAGAGCCCATTGTGTGCACTTTGTTAGTCATTTCACAGACTCTCTTAAATTTAAACTCATACAAAAAGGCCATTCAGCCCATGTCTGGGGAAGGGACTTCCCTGGTGAAACCTAGGTGCTTATGGTGTTTTCTTTCATTCCCCTTTGGCATATGATGGTGTCAGTGACTCCACAAGGTAAGCCATCTTCCCCCAAGGAACAGTTGTCCTGTGTATCTGGAGAGAGAAGTGAGAATTGGGCCTTATCCACTTGAGTATGGTTTCATAGCCTAATCAGAAATCTCCTTCTATTCACCCCATTATTGCGAATTGAAGAAAAATCCCAATTTTGTTGGGTTTTATCGAAGGTGGTTTCACCCGCAAATGTGGCAAATAATCACATTGCACCACTGTTGCTTTTTCCCAACGATATGTGCAGGTGGATGACTTCTAGCAGCACTGGGTAAAGAGGTAGGAACTCGACGTCAGACCTGTTGCAAGTGAATTCAGCGAGAATGTACCGAAGTCATCAGGGTCATACGTAGGCAGCAGTGGCAAGGGCTTAGAGGCACTTTTTTGTTCAGCATGTCCTCAGCAGGATGTTAGTTATTTTTCCCCTAATTGTCCTTTGAGATCCTTGCACACATAGATTAGCCACCTCCAGGGGTGGGTTGGTGAGAACCATCTCCTCGATGCATTGTTTCCTAGTATTTATCAAAAAAACCTAGCTAAGAAAAAGAGTTGAAGAAGGACCGCTCAGAGGATTTTTGGGCCACTGCTTCCTCCAACTCCTCTCTGATTAGGTCTGAGACTGCGCACCTGGGCTGACCCACTGCCAGCCCCCAGCAGGGCTGTTGCTACACCTCCCTTCCATGCAATGCCCATACATCCCTCACAGCACCTTAGAAAACACTCCAAGAAACTCTTCCCCTGTTTTTCCTATAAATTGGCGTCTAGATATAGAGGCCTAAGTAAATATAGGTGTTTTTGAAAAAGCAATCTCATGGATGGTGTTGTGTACTTTCACTAAGAGGTCCACAATTCTCTAATTGTTTCTTTGTTTATTTTTTTCTTTTTTGATGGTCATTGCCTAAGATTGATGCATGACTTTAAAAGCTTGTTTTGAGCACTCTGCGGGAGGAGGAAGGATTGGAGCGGGCAGGAGTGGACATTGAGGAGGCTGGGATAGTCGTCCAGAAGAAGGCGGTGGTGATGGAGACGGGATGGATTTCAGGGGTTTTGGAGGCAGAATTGACAGGGCTTGTGGTTGGTTGGATGTTGGGGGTGGGGAGAGTAGGGAGAGGAAGGAGCTGGAGAGGACCAGTGAATTCTGACTTTAGTAACCAGTTGGATGGTGATGCCATTTCTGGAGATGAATGGGGAAGAGCCAGGTTTGAGTGTAAAATAAAGGATCCAGTTTGAATTCACTGTGAATATTGTTTGGGATACCTCGATGGAGGTGTCATGGAGGCAGCTGTGTGTACACCTAGAGGCCGAGGAGAGAGGAAGGCCACAGGATTAACATGTGGGAGACTTTAGCACAGGTGGCATTTAGAGCCATGGGGGTATGAGATTGCCTATGGAAAGTGGGAGAGTAGAAGAGAAGAGGTCCCAAAATACAGCAGCCCAAGGGGCCACAGCATGTGGAGGGGTGGAGGAGGAGGGAAGACAAGGCAAGGGGGCTTAGAAGGAGCCGCAGTGAGCCAGGAGAAAAGCCAGGAGAATGTGGGGGTGCAGATGCCAGAGAGCAGGATGTCCTAACAATGCACAATCAACCGATCAACTGGGAGGAGAGGTGCTGAGAAGTCAAAGGGGGTGGGGACAGAGATGACCATTTGGCAGCACAGAGACCATGGTGAGCTTGCCAGGAGCACCTTCTGTGGATTGGTGAGGCAGAAGCCAGATAGCAAGTGGGTCAAAGAAAGAACTAGTGGGAGCAGCTGGGGACAGTGTGTAAACAACACAACGACACGTCCGGGAAATTTTGCCACGAGGAGGAACAGAGAATATTGTGTGCCTTCTTAGCAATTGGCATCTTTTCATCATACAAGAATGCGGGATTAGTTTAACTGACCGGGCTTTGTTCTCCTCTTTGGCTAGATGAACACAGTACATTTGTGCCCCCCCCCCCCCATAACAAGAATGTAGGACTTTATGGTGTGCACTATTCAATTCTGGCTCAATTTTATATTCCTACTCTTGTTTTTCATTCTATTTTGAGTCCTACTTTTAATTAAGTCTATTCTGTTTTTGTTGTTTTTTTTTTAGAGACAGGGTTTTGCTCTGTCATCCAGCCTGGAGGGCAGTGGCATCATCATAGCTCACTGCAGCCTTGATCTCCTGGGCTTGAGCAATTCTCCTTCCTCAGCCTCCGAAGTAGCTAGGGCTACAGGTGTGCACCACCACACCCAGCTAATTTTTAAGGTTTGTGGAGAGACGGAGGTCTTGCTATGTTGCCCAGGCCGGTCTCAAACTCCTGGCCTTGAGCAGTCCTCCTGTCTCAGCTTGCTAAAGTGCTGGGATTATAGCTGTGAGCCACTGTGCCCAGCCCCATCTTGTTCATATAGTATACCACTTTGAGCTGCCTTCTATATTTCCTGGAGAAACCAGAACGTGTACATAAATGATGAAATAGGCTCTAAGGCACCATCTGTGTCTAAGATTGGCCTCACTAAAATTCAGTGTATTTTGATTCAGTTTGATAGGTAGTAATAATCTTTTTTTTTTTTAGTGTATTATGGGGATACAAGTGTTAAGGTTACATATATTGCCCATGTCCCCCTCCCCCCTCGAGTAAGAGCTTCAAGGGTGTCCATCCCCCAAACGTTGCACATCTTACTCATTGTGGTTGTATATACCCATCCCCTCCTCCCCCCTCCCGACACCCGATAAATGTTACTCCTATATGTCCACTTACGTGTTGATCCGTTAATACCAATTTGCTGGTGAGTACACGTGGTGCTAATTTTTCCATTCTTGAGATACTTCATTTAGTAGAATGGGTTCCAGCTGTATCCAGGAATATATAAGAGGTGCTATATCACTATTGTTTCTTAAAGCTGAGTAGTATTCCATGGTATACATATATCACATTTTATTAATCCACTCATGAATTGATGGGCACTTGGGTTGTTTCCACAGCTTTGCAGTTGTGAATTGTGCTGCTATAAACAGGTAGTAATAATCTAATTGTTGACCCAAATTCCATTTTATTTCTTATCAGGGCATTAGTATCCACATTGTCATTGGAAACCCAAGCTTGCTCCTGCTGTGGTGCTGAGTGGGGCTGGTGGTGAGATGTGAGCCAGGGGCCTGGCCTGTTTTGTTATTTGACTTGGACAAGCATTTATATATGTGAACACATCCACTCAGGAAACAGTGAGGGCTGAAGACCAGTGCTTCTCAAACTTGATTATGCTTCTGAATTGCCTGGGAATCTGGTGAAAAATGCAAATGCTGGCTCAGTAGGTTGGAAGTGGAGCCTGAGAGTCTTTATTTATTTACTTTTTGAGATGGGGTCTTGCTGTGTTGCCCAGGCTGGCCTTGAACTCCTGGGCTCAAGTGATCATCCTGCCTCAGCCTCCCAAGTAGCTGGGACTACAAGTGCACACCACCACGCCTGGCTCAAGAGAGTCTTTATTTCTAACATGCTTTCAGGTGATGCTGATAGCACTAGTCCGAGGGCCATACTTTGTGTGGCAAGGATACAGGCCGCCAGGGACTGCTCCAGAACAACATACCCAGCCCCTCTGGATTCCTTAAATGGGCCTTCATCTCAGCTCATCATCTGGCAGAAGTGAGAGCTGCCATGGTTAATCCAAGAACACACCTGAATTTGTAAAAGTCTGCTCTGGATTAGAAGGGACAGGCTTGTTAGTGAGAATTACATAACTTTCCAATTCTGTTTATTTAAGAATGTAAGCTTGATTCCATCTTGGGTGCCCTGATTAGATTGCATGGTGGCGTTTGATCCCACAGTACTGACCTCCTCTCTTCCTTTGAAGAATCGTGTGCCTGACACTATTACTCCTGTTAGGCAGAGCCCTGTTACTCAGCTGCTTCAGAGGCTCTTCCAGCTAAGAGCAGCTTTGTGGTGGTGGGGTCGGGGGTGCTGGGAGAATTGGCTTGTTAATTACATGGAGGTGCAGGCTGCATAGTGACTGGCAAAGTGCTGGATAAAAGGATGACACAGGTATCTTTCAGGGACAAGCTTTGGGGCTAAAGACTCCATTTCTAGAGACAGGAGAGATTCAGGAAGCCTGGGTCCCCTGGAAATGTTAGCCTGAGATAGGGATTGTGGCCCCTCCACCTCTCCGCACCCCCAGATCCAGCGGCCCCCACTTTGTTCTGTGAAGGCCGAGGATCTTTCACGGCACCTCGAGGTTCCACCTTGTTAAAGCAGCTTTGCTCCAGGAGGATTTGGCAATTAATCTGTCACTGTGTCGCCATAGCAACATCTTTACATAGCTCAAATGCCACAAGCTCATGGGGCCAGGATTTGGAAAACTGCTTTACCCAGTGCCCTAGCTCGTGATTAACAAAGGATTATGTTGTAGAACACGGGGCAGGCTGGTTGGTTCTAGGGCAAAGAAGGCTTAGGGAACTGATCATTTGTGCTCCTTTAGAAGGGACTGAGTTTCCAGTAGAGGATTGGAGACCAGCAGACCCCTTCTGGCCTCATGGGACACATTATGGCCTCCAAGGGGCACTGAAAGAGAAATCCTCTGCTCTCTTCCCCTCCCGGTCTTTCCCCTCTTTCATTCATTTACTCAACAACTTTTGAGAGCAAAGATGCAGAGAGTTGATTCATTCGCCTCAATTTCTGGGGGGTGTGCACTGGTCCATGTAAGGTTACTCCCTTGTTTTGCTTCCTTTCGTTTCGTTTCATTTCACCTTCTCATCCCTGACTCCATACATATTTTCCTCCCTGTGAGAGGTGTTTTCCACTGGGTTTCCTAGAAGCAGGGCCTGACACAGAGATTCTTGTTCAAGTGACTCACTGTGGGAGAACTCTCTGGAAACACTGGTTGGGGAGCAGGAAAGGGCAGGTGCCAAGGAAGAAGCGGGCTCAGGCTACGTCCTCAGGCTGGCACTGGAGCCTGAATGGCATCGCAGAGCTGCTTCCCCTCCCCTGGCCTGCTGCCCCCACCTGCAGGCAAGGGGACAGGCCTGCCAGCAGTGCCCACCCCCCCACGCTGCCAGCCAGGCAGCTCTCCTCCCTGGGGGGCAGCTTGAGACAACATTATTAGCATAGCAGTTGTGGGGGACAATGACTCCAAAAGATTAAAAGAGACTGGTTGGGACACTGACAACTACAACAGGCAGTCACTGTCATGTGTTTAATAAACGTCCATGGGAGTGTATCTATCATTGCGAAATATTTAGTGCTCACTCGAAAAACATATATTGAACCCTACCGTGTGCCCACTTCTATTCTAAAGGCTAGGAGGTTAGAGTCATAAGGAAAACAGACAGGATCACTCTCTCCCCTAGGTTGTAGTTAAGTGGAAGATATAGATATTAAACACAAATGAATATTCCAGAATCCCAAGTGCGATATTGCTGAGAAGCAGCAGCTCAGGTGTGACAGGAGATCACAGTGGGGGGCAGAGTGCTTGGGGGTGGGGTGGAGGGAGAGGGGTTTACTCTGCAACCTAGGGAGGAGTAGGCTGAGCCCAGCAGGGAGCGGGAGGGAGGGAGCAGCGCCAGCAACCACTGGAGGTAAAGAAAGAGCTCCGTGAGCTCTGGGAATGGAAAGGCCAGCATGGCCGGACACAGTGACGAGGGGGAGAAGGACACGAGAACAGTGAGGAAGGGGCTCACCGCAGCGGGTGCTGGGCCCCGGAGGTCACATTCAGAACTAGCTCTCACCGAGTTCAGTGGAGGTCCTTGAGGGCTTTGGGCAGGGAAGGGGCATGGTCACTACAGCGGCTGGAGGGAGGAGCTAGTTTGGAGACGGCAGGAATGGAAGCTGGCGGGCTCCTAGAGGTCTGGGGAGAGATGCCAGTGGTCTGGACAGGGTGGTGGCTGTGGCCAGGAGGAGAACAGCCAGGGCGGAGATTTCAGAGGGAGCAGTGAGGTGTTGCCTGGGACTGGGGGTGGCGGGGAGGAGAAGGTAGGGCCACAGGTTCACAGGTGCACAGAGGTGCCATTTCCTGAGGCAGAGGTGACAGACAGGCAGCTGGAAGGACGTGTTCAGAACTCAGGGCACTGGTCACACTGGAAATTTAAGCCCAGGGTTGTCAGCATGTAGGCGATACTCAGAACCCAGGGAGAAAGTCTGTCAAAGGAGGAAAGAAAGGACAGCAGGACCAAAGCATGGCGGCGACACACTGGCCAAGTGTCTGAAGGAGAAACCAGGCAGGCGGGAGGAACACAAAACGTGGCAGCAGTGAACCCAGTAGAGATACTTCGGGGAGGAGGGTGATCCTCCCTGGGGCATGCTTGCGGCAGTGCAGGGCGAGTGGAGTGGCTTTCCACGGGGACAGCTCTGCTGGGCGAAGATGGGGAGGTGCTCGAATTCTGGGAAGGAGCTGGTTTGCGGGGAGAGGTCGAGGGTACAGGACAGGAAAGGGTTACCGCTAGAGGAGTCTGCAGAGGTGGGAGGCAGACCACTGTCCCCATTATCGGGGTCCCAGCCTGGGAGGTGGCGGCAGAGAAGGGAGGCTAGCATCTGAGGGGCGTGCTGGTGAGTCGGGGCTGGCCTCTCACCTCCTCCCTGGAGGCCTGCTCCATCTCAGTCCTGTTCTTCCCCGCTGGCCTGGGTGGCCCTGTCACACTCACAGAACCCTGCTCTTCTCCTTCTGCACCACGACCCCCACCCCCACCCCGACACCATCCCCCAGGTCCGGCCTCCTCATACCACCCTTGGTGGCCTTCAGGACACCTTTGTCCAAATAACTACCCCATATCCTCTCCCCTTCCCTGTCAAAGAATCCGAATTGGTAAGGAGAGACTCTAGTCTACATTCACGAAGGTTATTGAAGGGGGGAGGGACTATTGCAAGGGCGGGTTGGGGCTGGGCTAGGCAAGAGCGAAGACATTCTCCAGGGTTAGGGGAAAAAGGGCTTTTCTTTTACAGGGAAGAGTAAACAGGCCCGGAGAGACCCCAGTGTGGGGAGGTGAGGAAGGCAGGGCATGACTCACAGCGAGACAGAGACCGTTTCACCCCAGGCCAGCCTATTCTCAGGACGGGCTGCTGAGGGTGGGCGAATGTTCAGGGACCTGGGGACAGGAGAGTTTGGTTAACAAGCATTCAGTTCTGATCCATCAGTAGGGGCCAGCTGCTCAGCTCGTCACTCATGAGGCAAAGAATGGGAATTCGGAGGGTCCGCGTCTGGCCTCATCTCTGTGTCGTATTGGGAAGGGGGATCTTTGTAGTAAGCCATTTCCAGGAACGCAAAAGGGTGTGGGTGTGGGTTCTTCACTGCCTCTGTTTTCCGGGATCTCGGGGCTCCAGCAAATTCAGCATCACCCCTCCTGCTCAGTGATTCCCATTCGCAATCCGCACTGCACCGAGCCAGGATTTGTGCTAGTTCCATTAGTAGCCTCTAGGGGCTGGGACTGCTCCCTTTAACCCTCCCAGATCTTCCTACACCACGTGAGGTCCGGGAAGCGGCGGCATCGCCTCTCCTGGGAGCTCCTTAGAAAGTCCGGCTTGCAAGTCAACTGAGAGCTGCCGAGAGTTTGGAGGGAGACTGTGAAAATACGTCCCTGCTGCAGATGCCCCTCACTCTCAGCAGCTTCACTTCTGCAGGTGTCTGCTGCCTACCAGGTCCTGCTCCTCAGAACCAGGTCACTCAGCCCTCGGGTGATCTCCAGCACAGCCGGGCTACAGGCCCTGGACCATCTTCCCCTCCTTCTCACACTTCCCTCGGCTTAGCTGCTAAGTCAGGGCTTAGCAGGGCTGGGCTGCACTGAGGGCTGGGGTGGGGGGCCGGCCCTGCCCAGCAATCAATAGTACTAGGTCTTGGCTGCATGCTGGCACCCCCTGGGGAGCTTTTAAATATCCCAAAGCCAAAGCCATGCTCAGATCAATGACATCAGAGCAAGACCCAGGCATCGGTGGTTTTTAAAGCTCCCCAGGTGACTTCAGTATGCAAATAAGGGTGAGACTGTCGTTCCCAATGTTCATTGCACTGTTAGTGCATCTCAATCTTGACTGTGCAGAGGAAATCTTGTTCAAATGCAGATTCTCTTCAGTAGGGCTGGGGGTGGGCCTGGGACTCAGCATTTCTATCAAGAGCCCAGAGGATGCGCAGCTGCTGCTCTGCGAACCCCACTCTAAGTGGTAAGGTCTAGGGCAGAGCAGTGGTTCTGCTCAGAATCACCAGGGGAGCTTTAAACATTACCCACATTTGGGTCCCGTGCGCAGAGATCTGGATGCAATGGTGCAGGGCGGGGCCCGGGCACTGGGGAGTTTGAAAGCTTCCTAGATGATTCCAATGTGCAGCCAGAGGTGAGAACCACAGATGCAAACTGAGGGGCTCCAGCAGGATGCAGTGCCTTTAGTGGTGTTGGTATCATTCCATGCCTTACCTCCCTTGCTGCTGCCTTCTCGCTCCAAACTGAGCTCTCTGATCACCCCATTTCAGGTTCCAGAACAATCTATGGAAGCAGGAAGTTCCTGGACCAACTTCACCCATCCCTCATGCCTCGGCCTTCCCAGGGGGGGTCACCAGTCAGTCCCTCCCCACTAGTCTTGGCTGGGACCAAGTGCTAAAGCATTCTCTGAGCCAAAACTGCCTTTGCAGGAAGCCCTGCCAGGATAGAGGTTCGGACAGTGGTGAACTAGGGCCTTGCCCTACCCTCTCCAATGTGGGCACAGTCCATCCTGGGCCTGACCCCCACCCCGCCTCCTCCCCCAACTCAGAGCAGGGGGCTGTTTCTCTTTCCTGCCCTCCTCCTGGGCCAGGAGCCCTATCCCTGAGCCCTTTCCTAACAGCTGGACCAAATTCCTTGGTGCTGAGTGGAACCGGCCCAGGCTTCCACATGTGGCTCGCCTGGATCCCCTCTATGGAGATCCATCTCCATGCTGGTCTAACCCTGAGCCACACACCTCTGTAGTCATCTGGTCCCTGCCTTGATCAGTGACTCCAGAGCCAGGCTAGCCCCTCGGGGTAACCCTCCCATCAGGCCTAGATTCTCCCCTACTCCCTGTCACTGAATAATGAAGCCCCCAAATCCTGAAATGGGACTGCAGCTCTGCACCATCAGCTCTGTGACTCCCAATCCATGTCTCCCATAGCGTCCAATTATTTCTAGGGCTGTCTTGGTATGTAAAAGATATTCAAAGCAAAATCTGTTGGCAGTCAATGGAATTCATTAAAGGGTTCCATTGAGGAACTTGTAGGGATGGAGGAAAATCCAATGATGAGACACATGGCACTGGAAAAGGGGTTCCTTTGCTGACATCACTATTGGAATTAGTGACGTTAATTTTATGAAAAAGGTATAACAGGCAGAAAGGCTCTAACCTGTGGAGCCTCTAACGGTTGTGAAATGTGGGAACTGAGGATGAGGAGGCCTGTTGGAGGCTGCTGGTTCCCAGATCTGGACAGGAGATGCCTTTGAAGCTGTAGCTATCAGATGGCTTTGATCCTCCCAGGCCCCAGAAATAAAGACAAGATGAGGGAGATGTTATTAGAGTTATTATTTATACTTAGTGGAACTTACATTCCAGGCCTCTTTTGTAAAGTGCTTAAGGCACTACTGATTTATATGTAATTTCACTTCTCACAGCAGCACTTCTGGGCAAAGGATGAAGGCTTTCTTCTTTTTTTTTTTTTTTTTGAGACAGAGTCTTGCTCTGTTACCTGGGCTAGAGTGCAGAAGTTTTAAATTTTTATGAGGGCCAATTTATCATTTTTTTTCCCTTTATGCATCATGTTTTTGGTGTCAAGTCCAAGAGCCATTTGCTTGGTCCCAAGTCCCAAAGATTTTCTCCTGCTTTTTTTAAACGTTATATTTTTCTAAAGGTTTATATTTTTATGTTTTACATTTAAGTTCCTGATCCACTTTCAGTTAATTTTTGTATAAGTTGTGAGGTTGAGGTTGAGATCTAATTTTATTTTTATATTTAAGTTCACAGTCTATTTTGAGTTAAATTTTATACACAGTGTAAAGTTTAAGGGAGAGTCATTCTTTGCCAATGGGTGATCAATTCCTCCAGCACCAGTTATTGAAAAGGCTATCCCCCGTCCATTGGACTGCTTTTGCTACTTTGTTAAAAATTAATTGGGCACATTTGTGTGGATCTATTTCTGGGTTTTCTATTCTGTTACTTTGATCTATGTGTCTATCTCTCTACCAGTCCCACATTGTCTTGATTACTGCAGCTAAATAGTAAGCCTTATTATCAAGAAGAATGATACCTCCTGTTTTATTCTTCTTTCTCAAAATTGTTTTGGCTATTTTAGGGCTTTTCCATTTCCATATAAAGTTTAGGATAAGCTTGTCTATATTTACAAAAAACATTGCTGATATTTTGATAAAAACTGTTAAACCTACGGTTGAACTGAGGGAATTGACATCTTAACTATACTGAGTCTTCTAATCCATGAACTTAGTGTGTTTCTACAAGTGTTCAGGTCTTCTTTGATTTCTTTCATTAGCATTTTATCATTTTCGTTATATATGTCCTGTGTATGTTTTGTTAGATTTATTCCTAGGTATTCTACTTTTTAGAACAATTGTAAATGATATTACCTTATTTATTTATTTGTTTATTTAAGAGACAGGATCTCACTCTGTCACCCAGGCTGGAGTGCAGTAGTGTCATCAGAGCTTACTGCAGCCTTGAATCTTGGGTTCAAGTGATCCTCCTGCCCCAACCTCCTGAGTAGCTGGCACTACAGGTGTTCTCCACTGCACCCAGCTTGATATCACTTTTTTCAAAAATTTGGCTTCCAATTATTTGTTGTTAGTATATAGAAATACATTTTTTTTTGCATATTTATCTTTCAATTTGCAACCTTACTGAACTCTCTTATTGGTTCTAGGAAGCCCTTTTGTTTGTTTGTAGATTCCTTGGGATTTTATACGTAGTAATCATGTTATCTCTAAATAGGGACGATTTTATTTCTTTTTTTCAATTTGTATGCATTTTGTTTATTTTTCTTGCCTTAATTCAGTAGTTAGAATTCCCAATACTGTGGTGAATAAGATTGATGACAGCAAACATCTTTGTCTTGTTTCTAGTCTTAGCAGGAAAGCATTCATTCTTTCATCATGAAGTATGATGATAGCTGTTAGTTTTTTTTGTAATGCTCCTTATGAGGTTGAGAAGTTTCCCTTGACTGATCATTTTTTTTTTAAATCATGAATGGGTGTTGCATTTCATTCAACGCTTTTTCTGCATCAATTGATACAATCATAAGTCTTCTCTTTCGGTGATTACTCACGCTGTTTAGGTTTGGTGTATAGGTTCTGGTCTACTTTTGTGGGCATTTGTGTCAATGACAGGTTAGTTTCCTGAGCCGTTTGAATTCTATTGTGTTTTTCTGCTTTGTTCTTCTGGTGTTGATGGGGTTCCCACTCAGTGTTTGCCCATGCTGTTGGTGGATGGTGCCGGCACCTCTCTGGAACTATGATATACTAGGGTCAGACACTCGGCTTCTGTTGTAATTCCCTTAGATGGTGAATGGTTAGGATGAAATATTTCCCCACATGGCATTATTTATTCAGTGTAAGGTTGTGGCCTAAGGCAACTATCTCATTAGTTAAAGATGGAACACATGGACTGTTTTGGCCTCCAAAACGAAATGCTGGAGTCCTAACTGTATTATCTCAAAAAGTGACCTTATTTGGAAATAGGATCATTGAAGATGTAATTAAGTTACAAAAGTTGTTAATATTTTGGAAAATAACATCAAATGAAGAAGTAGGGTAGAAAAAAATCTCCCCTAAGATCACCATCAAAAATAGAAAAATATACATTTATATCATCTTTTACTTTTTTTTGTGGCAAGTATTTTTACTTGGAATACTCACTTCAGAAACTGAGTCTGATGGAAGCTGGGTGACCTTTCAGGGCCACTTTCTGCTGACAGGTGAAGACCTCTCACAATTTATTCCCCTATGCGATTAAAAGATTCAATTGAATAAGTCACATATATTCGTAAAGTTGCTACAGAATCAGAACATTTTAGGGGTTCTAATTTGGAGGGAGGAATTCAAGACCACAGCCCCTACTCTGATGTAAACATTTACACACAACTTGGATCTGACTTGGAAAATTTCAGGGCCATCTGGGACAGATGGAAGGGAGCACTTAATGAGCACCAGCTGTGTTCCAGGATTCATGCTGGCTACATTTCACTCAAATCACAGAAACATGCACAGGGATCATTTCAAATAGAAAACACCTAGTTAGGCAACAATAATCCAAACAGAATTTTATTAATAAAAGAACATGGTAGTTCCTTCTCTTAGAAGCCCAGAATCCACTTTCTTGGGGTCTTATGAAATGAGCTCTTTCTTTGGAAATGCAGTGACTCCAGGAGTCTCCCAGGCAGGAATAAAATCCTGGCTCTGGTTAGACTTTTCATCCCATGCAATGAATTCCTCAAGCCCTGCCAGTCCGAGACCAGCAACGGCTCCCGGAGAGGCTTGTTCTCAGGACAGAGTTTCATTGTACTCAACACTGTGATCTTCCTGCCAAAAATTAATCCCACAAGCTGCATCTTGAACAACACCCCCGCCCCCACCTGGACTGAACATCCCCAGACTTTTGAGTTTGAAGAAGTTGGAAAGATTCCAGGAGGAGGCGGTTACCTTCTTAAGTTGTTTGACCCCAGACAGATGCATCGAGACCACTGTGCCCGGCACACATGGGAGTCTGGCTTTAGCTCCTCGGTCAGGATTAAGCAAAACCACAGTCGATTCTTAACAAGCCTTTGACTGCTGTGTACCAGCCCAGGTGGCCCCATCACAAGCCCCAGGTGCTTCCAATGAACTGGACTGGTCACATGTGTGTCCTATGCATCATCCTTCTAGCCCTCCCTCGTGTGATGATTTGAAGTATCATGACGAGACTTCGGGAGGGTGAGGTCATTTCCTGAGACAGAACGCTCAGCAAGCACCCTCCAGTGGTGGCGGTGGCGGTGGTTGTTTTTAATTGGCAAGTAATAATTGTATGTATTTGTGGGGTACAGTGTGGTTAGAGGACATTTATGCTAAGCAAAATAAGCCGCCAGCAGTTGTCAGAGCAGGCGAGGCTCTGCTGGTTCTCAAGTAACGGTTACTATTTATAGGTCCCCAAAGAGTCTCCCAGCTTTGGGAGCTGTCGGCAAGCAGTAGGAGGGATCACGTGAACAATCGGGACAGCTGCGACTTCCACCTTGCCTGGGCAGGGCTCCCTCCTACAGTTTTGCCTTCTGCACTGCGCTCCTGAGTCTCTCCCCGCCGCCTCCGATTTGTAGAAGCACAAGAGTTGGGGGCTTTGCATGATATTATTCTGCCTAGTGCTTTTTTTTTTGGTTCAACATAAGTCAGCCTGAATTGCTGAATCTCTGGAGCAATCCACACGGAAATTTTAGGCCCTTGTCAATCAATTTCGGATGTTGACCTGGGCCAGTGTGGCACCGGGGGCCCCCTCCTCCCTTCGCCCCACCCAGACAGCCATCCCCAACCAGCCTCAGGCAGCCGCCCAATCGAATACCTCTGAGATTGTGTAATTGTCTAAATATAAGATCAGCCTCTCTAGCCTGGCATTCAAATTTGCCTAGTCCCACCCTCTCCCCAGAAGAGACCCCCAACCTAGCTTTCCAACTATCTTTCATACTTATTTATTTTAAAAATCACACTTCTTTCTCAAAAGTTACTAGAGATATGTTAATTGCCAGATCACAGGGTACTGGCCAGGTTCTTGTCCTCCTGGCACCAGGCATCTGCCGACCTCTGCTGTTTTTCTCATCTCCCTGCTCTGTCCTCTGCCTCCCCTCCCACTCTCCCCTGGTTTTTTAACAGCAGCTCCACTCCCTCCTCCTGTTTAACTCAATTTCAGAGTGATCATACTGACTCCAGCTACCATTCCTTGGGCTCTGCCCTGGTGCCAGGTATTGGAGTCATGGCTTTATAAACAAAATCTCTTTTCATGCTCATCATTGCCCTGCACAGGAGGTTCTAGTTTTATCATCAGTTTGCAGATTAAGGAATTAAGCCTCAGAGAGATCCAGTAACCCACCCAAGGTCACACAGCTAGTTAGCGGTGGCGCCCAGGAAGCCAGGTGATTCTTTTGCCCTAGTTGAAGTTTGAGAAGCCCTGAGTTGCTAGCAGCAACCACTACTCAGGACTCAAGAGAAATGAAGAATCTAGGCTTAGCAACAGGTGGTTCAATTAGATGAGTCTTCAGAGACCAGAACTTGGCAGAGGGCAGGCTGCAGCCTCTACAGTAAGACGTGATCCTTGGACACGGATGTGGTTTTGTTACAATTCCCTGGGCAGCTGGCCCTGTGATGGGCAATTTCTGTGTGCAGTCACGGGAGAGCCCCGGCCAGTGGGGCGGCTGCCACTGCTCTGGACGTCGTGTGTCGGCGGCCCAGGCAGAGGGGTTCTTGCAGTCTGCCAAGCAGTCAAGTGATCGATTGTCCCCAATGGGGGCCTGTTCCCAAGAGGGCGGCAGGGGAGGGAGCGAGACAGAGATAAGGTGTCCATTCCACATTTATCTAGGGGAGTGAGCCCTGAGATAGAGTCTCCTTTCATGGCTGAAATGGACAGAAAGAGAAACACGACAACAATGAACACTGGCCGCAGCCCTGGGAAAGAAAGTTGGCCTTGCAGGGTGACGTGTCCCTGTGTATGTTGCTTTTTGAAGAGGTGCCCCAGGGGCGCCGTGTCCTCAGACCTCCCTCGCCCAGGGATGTTTACCTGGAGGAACGAGAGTGCCGGGTAGCAAAGACGTTGGGTTGGTGCCTCCAGGCCTCGCGGCCCACTCTGTTCTGACTGCTCCATCTCCAGGGGCTGGAAATGTTGAGAAAGGCAAAGGGAGGCTGCCCAGGACAAGATACGAGCTCCAGACTGCACAGACCCCATTTGTTTTGAGCAAGTGGTGCATGGTCTGGGTACCTGGGATCCCGGAATTTCCAGCCCCAAAGCCCCAAATGCACTTTCCCAGCCAGCCACGTCCATCCCCAGGACCTGTCCTCCCCAGGGGACTTTGCTGGCCTTGGCACAGCCCTCGGCCAGTTTCACAGAGGATGTGTACAGAGCTTTGGTGTGCAGACTGGGGTGTGTGTGCTTCTGTCATGCCCCTGGGAGGCTGGATGAGGGAAGGGACAGCTGGGGGCTTCTCCCTGACCATGTCCCAGGCTGGAGCTATGGGAGTCCAGCCAGCCTTGCAGGGCTTTATGAGGGTGTACTTTTTGTTTCTCTTTTCTTTCTTTTTATTTATTTATTTTTTTGGAGACAGAGTCTCACTCTCTTGCCTGAGCTAGAGTGCCGTGGCATCAGCCTAGCTCACAGCAACCTCAAACTCCTGAGCTCAATTATCCTCCTGCCTCAGCCTCCCGAGTAGCTGGCACTATAGGCATGTGCCACCATGCTCGGCTAATTTTCCTATTTTTAGTAGGAACGAGGGTCTCGCTCTTGCTTGGGCTAGTCTCAAACTCCTGACCTCAAGCAATACTCCCACCTCGGCCTCCCAGAGTGCTGGGATTATAGGCGTGAGCCACCTCGCCCGGCCAGCATGTATTTGTTAATGGAGGAGGAGAGAGATTTTTATTTAGTAGTCTTGGCTGGACTTACTGTTTTAAATATTTAGATGTGTGGTAGCAGCTCCTCTCTGATCCTTTCACCTCAAGCCCTGGGCGTGTCAGGAGTGGGCCTACCCGCGGCCTCCTCGCCTGTCGAGACCGTGACGGGCCTGGCCATGATTTTGAATGTATTTCTTCTTAAAGCCTGAATTGTGGTGACGGGGAATCCTTTCCCAGACCCTACAAGCCTGCGTGCTGAGCTGGGAGACGGCTGGGCCGGCCTTCCCGCCCGCTGCTCCACCACTTCCCTGCACGACACCGTCTGCTGGAAGACGGGGACACAGCGTTTTTGTTCACGTGTGTGCATGTGCACGTGTGCACGTGCGAACAGTTCTCCCGACTTCAGGACAGGGACCGAGAGCCTGTGCTGAAAAGCCCTCTCTCAGGGCTTGGGGCCTCTCGAAGTCTCTAGAAATCCTCATCCAGCCTCAGGCTTAGATTTCAACTTCCCGGAGGTCCCTGACCAGCCATAACACAGTGAGCATCACCACAACTGCATCATCATCATCTTAACAGCCGCTGCCACCTGCCTCCCCCACCTCCACAGCCCCCACCTCAGCCATTGCCACCACCGCTGCCGTGGCCACCTCCAGCACCACCACCCTCGCCACCCCAAATCCTCTTTCCTTGCCGCCATTTTACAAACGCTCACTCTCCCGTCCGCACCGGCACCGTGCAGCCATTCAGTCAGCAGAGACTTACTGGGCACCTGCTCTGTGCCAGACACAGTTCTAGGCAGTTGGGGATACTCACTGAACAAACAGACAACGCCCCCGTGGAGCTCACAGTCCAGGAGGAAGGACGAAGGCAGGAGACCCAGTTGTCATAATTAAGTAAAGTATCTAAAATCTTAGAACTTGATAAATGCTATGGAGAAGAAGTAGGAACAAGGGCCGGGCACGATCGGCACACACTTGTAATCCCAGCAATTTGAGAGGCCAAGGTGGGAGGATCACTGAGGCCAGGAGTTCCAGGCTGCAGTGATTGGCTCACTGCACTCCAGGCTGGGCAACAAGCGAGATCCTGTCTCAAAGAAAAAAAAAAAAAAAAAAAGAAAAAAAAAAGAAAAAGAAGGAAGAAAAACAGGACAAGAAGCAGGAATGGTGAGGCCAGGAATGGTGAGGCTGCAGCTTCATACAGGGTGGTCAGGGACCCTTGAGTCAAGGCAGGAAGGAAGTGAGGGAGTTGGCCGTGCTACCTTATACCTTTACTGAGTGCTGTTTATACACCCACGGTTTCATAAAGATGCCTCTGGAAAAGACTGAAATGGTAAAGACTGCACTCCTTCAAGTGTTTTATTGAACTCAGTCTGCAATCAGAGTAACATTTCACAGCCCTGAAGGGGATCCTTGCCAGGTTTCTTTTACAATGCTGCCCCCTAGTGCTGAGTAAAAGCAGTGCAGGGTCAACATATTCCAAGGTAGTTGGGAATTCAAGATCTCTCCAGGGGAGAGAAATACCTCTCCAACCCCCATAACACAGTAAATGTCTCAAAATACAGAAAAAGTATTGTGACACAAACATATTTTAAATTGAAAAATCTAACATGGACGAAGCCAAAAGTAAAGGGTACAGGTCTAATCTAAAAATCTCACAATTTGCAAAAATGTAAGTAGAACTATATTTTATTAATTATATTAATAATTATTACATGAATTAGTTATATTTATGTAATAGGTTTTAATCAAATAGAGTTTATGCTTTGAATTCAAGGAAAATTATCATCATGATTACATTGAGAAGAAAATCCAGGAAGAACTGCACTGTCAATGAGAATTGAAGGAATTAACACTTTTTGATCATTTTTTTTAATTTACTTTTTTGGGTAGAGATGGCATCTCACTATGTCAACCAGGCTGGTTTAAAACTCCCAGTCTCAAGCAATCCTCCCACTTATTGAGCATGTATTCTGTGTTGTTTCTTTCCATTTATTCTGAATTAAACTTCACAGTATTCCGTTCTAGGGAAGTACTGTCATATTTTACCTGAGGCTCACAGAGATTATAAGGCTCCTATGGCCAATAGATGAGTACCAAAGCTATGATTAAACTATGGGTTATTTCGTCCCAAACCTAAGGTTTTGGTAAAACAAGTGTGATGAGTTCTTTCTTAATCTGATAGAAAGTATGTATTGAGTAACGAGGGACAGCTGGACACATCCTTAACAGGATAAAATCTGTCATCTCCACCCAGACATGAGCATCATTGTTTAATGAGGAAACACTGGAAGCATTCTCCTTTAAGTTCGGGAGGAGATAAATCAGCCATTAGGATCGTATTAGTTAATATTCTGGAGGTCAATGCAATTGACCAAAAAATGATTTAAGAGTTTAAAAGTTAGAAGGAGGAAGTCAATGTCAATCTGAGACGGCACACAACTAGTCACCCAGAAAACCCAAGAAAATCACATGAAAAAATATTACAGAAAGCAAGACAACCAGTAAAGTGGCAGGTATGAAATTAACACATAGAACAAAATAACAACCAAATAGCAACTGGTTCGAAGAAACAGTGGAAGAAGAGGCCCTATTTACCGTGCCAATAAAAAAGATGGAAGATATAGGCTCAAATTTCATGTGAAAAAGCTGTTTAATGTGAAAAACACTGTGAGTGAGTCTTCAAAATGCTTCTTAGAGGTCCTTATTTAAACAGGGGGCCAGTTCACTGTCCCTCAGACCGTTGGAGTGCCGTTGGAGAGTGCGGCGCATATTGTACACATGCGCACTGTGGGCCCGGGACTAGACAGCTGCTAAGCAGGACAGGCAGCGTGGTGGGCCGGATAAATATCCTCAGTGGGCCGCACGTGGCTCGCAGGCTGTAGTTTGAGGACCCCTGTCAGAGATTTGGACAAATGGAAAGGCAGACCATGCTCTTGGATAGGAAAACACAATATCGCTAAAATCTCCTCAGGTTAATTTAAAAATGTAAGGTGACTAATAAAAATATGAATAGAATTGTTTGGAGGAATCATTAGGGTTATTAAGTATGAAATGTCTGATTTCCTTAAGTACTATGTTTGACAGTTGATATCTCTGATGTTTCACGTTGATGGTTTTATGTTTATTGTGAAGGTACATCCTCATTCTGTCAAACTCATGGTTTGTCTTGGGATAATCTTTCAAATTTTTTTTAGATCAATTTTTTGAAACCATGGATAAGTAAAAAATTTGAATTATTTTCAAATATAAGTTCTTTTCATGGAACCAGTGCAGCACAGACAGCTCAAACTGTCAACAAAGTGTTTGGGAAGGATGTGGCTAATGAATGCACAGTACGTTGATGGTTTGAGAAGTTCCATTCTGGTGATTTTAATCTTGAAAATGAGCCACATGGGTAACCTGAGACCAAGGTGAGTAATGATGAGCTGGAAGCTGTAGTGGAAGCGAATTCATCTCAACCTACATGTGAATTAGCAGCAAGGTTTGATGTTACTAATCCAACAACATTGGACCATTGGAAACAAATCAGCAAGGTAAAGAAGATGGATAGATGGGGTTCCACATGAATTAAATGAGTGTCAGGGCTGGGCGTGGTGGCTCATGCCTGTAATCCTAGCAGTCTGGGAGGCCGAGGCGGGAGGATCACTGAAGGTCAGGAGTGAGTTCGAAACCAGCCTGAGCAAGAGCGAGACCCTGTCTCTACCAAAAAAGTAGAAAGAAATTAACTGGCCAACTAAAAATACATAGAAAAAATTAGCCAGGCATGGTGACACATGCCTGTAGTCCCAGCTACTGGGGAGGCTGAAGCAGGAGGATTGCTTGAGCCCGGGAGTTTGAGGTTGCTGTGAGCTAGCCTGACACCACAGCACTCACTCTAGCCCAGGCAACAGTGTGAGACTCTGTCTCAAACAAATGAGTGTCAGAAGAGATATCATCTCGAAGCTTGCCTTTCTTTGCTGTCATGACATAAAGGCAAACCATTTCTACACTGTATTGTTACACATGATAAAAAATGGAGTCTTTTTGACAATTGCCAGCATTCAGCACAATGATTGGACAAAGATGAAGCACCAAAAGACAATCTAAAACTGAATATTCATCAAAGAAGCTAATGGTGTCTATTTGGTGGTCCAGTGCTGGTATTATCCACTACAGCTGTATGAAACCTGGTCAATTGATTACAGTGAGGTCTACTGCAACCAATTGGATGAAATGATGAGGATGTTTGCAATGAAGCAGCAGAGATTGGTCACTAGAGACAGGCCAATCCTCTTGTGAGACAGCACTCGACCACATGTCGCAGAAACAATGCTGCTCAAACTACAGCAGCTGGACTCGGAAGCTCTCAGTCATCCACCGTATTCACCAGACCTTGCACCAACTGACTACCACTTCTTCCAGGCTTTGGACTACTTCTCACAAGGAAAAACAGTCAATTCTCACCAAGATGTGGAAAACACCTTCCACAATTTCATTGCCACTGGCTCTCCAGGCTGCTTTGCCGCTGGCATAAACAAGCTACCCTTAAGATGGCAAAACTGTGTTGACAGTGTAGTCGCATACTTTGATTAATTGTGCTGCTTCTTGTTTGAGATTTAAGAAACTAAATTTTTGATTTGAAATTGGGCATTTCATATTTAATGACCTAATAGATTCATTGATTACAAGTCAGTCTTGATTAGTAACTCGTCCACAGTGCAGAATCATCTCTGTTACAGGCTTGAGGCTTGCGGTCGCCCAGTAAGACAGGACTCCTGTCTCAGTTCAGTGCCTTTTTGCCACGGAGTGGCACAGGCCCTTGTTTCTGAGGAAGGGGTGCTGTGGCCTGTTTACAGGACAGAGGATGAACACAGAACACAAAAGAAAACACAGACACACATATAGAGACGGTTACATGACTCGAGTGTCCAATGCACCAGTCAGTTTTTATTTTATACTCTAAAAAATTAAAGTTAGTTCCTTGTACGTAACCACCCAGGCATTACAGCAATGGTCATAAATTCCAGAACTCGTAGCCTGAAGGACACAGATGTCCCTTGACTCAAGGTTTCCAGATGGTTGCTCTAGGCACCAGGCATAGATCACAGACCGAGATTAGCAAGGATGGGCAAGGCAGCCACAGGGGGCATTTATTGTCCCCAGTTCTTTTTAGGCTGATCCCCTGCAGCTGTGCATGGCTTAGGTCACCCCTCCCTTGAAGGTCTTACCTGTCATTGACTAACCAGCCATCTTATGGGGCTTAAGCAGCAATCACAGGAACAATGTGTTTATCGTGTGGCCTCCAGCCCCCCACTGCTGTGGGGCTGGGCAGCTCTTGCTTACTTGCAGCTCAGGTCCTTTGTTATGCCTCTAGGCAACAGCCTTATTTGTCACAGGGACCCTGTCCGGAACACATTACTTTCAAACGCTCTGGGCAGAGCACATACATTACTAAATTTAATTCTTAAACCAAGAAAATATAATGTCATTCCCCAACAAAGGGGACCTGTGCGTGCTGGGGGGATGGCTCCTGAGGCCCATGTGAGGAACCCCAGAATTTGGCAGCATCCACCTTTAGAAAACTCATGGGCCAGGAAGAGCAGAACCAGGAGAAGTTTTCTAGCTTTTTGGAGCATGGATAGTTACCCCAAATAAAATGTGAGTACCATCCTCATTTTCTCCAGATGTCCTCAAAACCACATGCATTTGGGACATCATCAAGAATCCTTTGAGTAACTGGCAGGATGCTTGCAGCTGTGCCAGAGGATCAGCTGGAAGTGTCCTCTGAGCTGCCTAATGAATGAGTCAGTGTTTGAGCTAAATCTTTAGGCAGGTGCCTCTGTGTGAGCTGGAAGGATTCCCAGATGCTGGTTGTTAGACACTGCTGCTGCAGCCTGAAGGGTCCACTCTTCTCAGAATATGTGTAAATAGAGAATTAGGCCTTGGAGGCTAGACTGGAAGAGGAGACCTGACCAGATGAGCAAGAGGAGATGAGGCTGGTTGAGGAAGAGGAGACCAGATGAGGAAGAGGAGACCTGACCAGATGAGCAAGAGGAGATGAGGTGGGTTAAGGAAGAGGAGACCAAATGGACCAGGAAGAGGATATGAGACCAGAAGAGGAAGAGGAGACCAGACCAAAAGAGGAGATCAGATCAGAAGAGGAGACCAGACCAGAAGAGGAAGAGAGTGCTAAGTTCTTAATATGCAATACCTCATTCAGACCTCATGAACCATCCTATAAGATAGATATTATTCTTTACCTTGTTTACAGATGGGGAAACTAAGGCTTAGAGAAGTTATATGATCTGCCGAAGGTAACCCTTAACTCATGAAACTGAGTATCAAAACCAGGCCTGACTCTGGAGTCTCTGCTCTTAGCCATCATGCAAGTCAGACACCTTCCTTCTGCCTCTATGGTTGTTCCTACAACTTCCTCCAAAGGTATTCCCATAGCTTCCTCCCAGGCTGGCCCTGGGGCTGAGCCACAGCTGCTGTCTGGGGGGATTTCCAATCCCAGATTTTATTTTTACTGTGGTAGGGGAGGGGCGCAGTCCTGGGCTGGAGGGCAGAAACTGGGCTGCTTGTGCTGTTCCGTCTCTGGACACAAGAGGGCGAACTCTCAGCAGGCATGTCTTGCACTAGGCCTCACTTGCCCCGTCGGTACCATGGGAAGAATAATCCTACTGCTGGTGCCTGCCCAAATTACTCTTTTATGAGATCATATGTGGAAGAAATCTGCATAAATGATTAGCACCTAAAAAAAAAGAGAGAGAGAGAGAATTAGGCCTCACTGGATCCTGCAGTGCCATAATCTTTTGAGACCTTCTGCAGGCAAGCAGCCAGGTGGGTTTGTTTACGTGTACCAGTGTTCTGGATGAGTTTGAGGGTAATTCTCCTCTGGGGCCACGTTCCCAACTGCTTTGTCTTGGGGATGATGTGGAGGAGGCCACCCTGTCATGCTGGCTGAGACGGGCATGACAGGGCATGACAGGGCATCCAAGCAGACCTACAGCTGGTGGGGTTCTGGGGTGCCAGACAGGGTGCAGCCGACGTGGTTTCCAGCCTGGCTCTGCCACCAACCTGAGTTGGAAGGCTCCAGCTTTCCTAACTGGAAAGTGAGACAGCTGGGCTAGGTCAGTGGTTTTTGAACATTTGGATTTTTAGCAATGGAAAATTTGTATATAAACTTGCACACATTAGCCAGGCATGGTGGCGCACGTCTGTGGTCCCAGCTACTCAGGAGGCTGAGGCAGGAGGATCGCTTGAGCCCAGGAGTTCAAGGTTACAGTGAGCTATGTCTGAGCCACTGAGCCACACAGTGAGACCCTGTATCAAAAACAAACAAATGAAAACACTTGTATGCAAACCCCAGCACGTAAAAGTAGAAAAGTGGACCTGCCCTGGTGGCAGCATGAGGTGTACCTAGAGTGCCCCACTGTCCCTCCCATGACATCATCCCACTACAGCATCCCCACCGTCAGCTGGAGGTGTCTCTGCTGATCTCGGGGCTCCCTAAAACACTGCACTCCAACCACAGGGCCAGGTCCACAGGAGAGACTGACCGCTGCAAACAGTATAGGCCACATGAGATAGTTAGATAAAAAAGAAAAATAGGATGTAACTGTGCTTAAAACCAAAAAATCCCCCCCACATCTCTGGATAAGAAAGGGAAGAAGGTTGCAGCGGAAAGCAGGAGCTAAAGCTTGTGGGGAGCTAAGAAGACAAATGGGCCCGACGGGCTGGGATAGAAGTGCCACATGGCAGGGAGCTGAGCTGGGCACCCTGCACTGGCACTGGGGCAGGGCCAGCTGCCGTTTATGGAAGTGGCTGAGAGAATGCTGCACACCCCCCGGGGACTGTGGCCACGTCCCAGGCTGCTTGCTGGGAGCCGGGCAGAGGCCTTGTGTGGGGCCAGGGCTCAGGCCTGCACCGGTCCTAAAATTCCTCCACCTGCTGGAATGTGGAGACCCAGCTAAGCCACTGCCATGAGACCCGCTTGGGGACTGGGCACCCTACTGACTCTGAAACGATAAACCTCGAAACTGCCCCACAGAGAGGTGCATGTGGGAAAGACCTCCCCTGGAAAAGGGGCTGTCCTTCATGAATTTCTGAAGACATGAGAAAATCTACCACCATGAATATAGTAAACAGGCCCGCAAGAATAGGAGAACCCATGCCTGATGAAATAGACAGAATAAAGCAATCTGAAAATGACATTAAGACACTTAGGTTTAGATAAACATGTGAAGAAAGAGTAAAACATAAAACTGGATTAGAAAGTAAATAATTAAAACAAAAGAAATAATAAGATAACAATTTTAATGAATAAGATAACAATTTTAAAAGTCCCAAACTCTTACATAGATAAAGAAGAGTATAGTATCTATGAAGTAACATGAAGTTATGAGATAAGAATAGGCAGTCTTGAAATATAAGAGACAGATATGGGAGAAACACCCTTAATTAGAAATATAGTCACAGTAAAACCCTCAGTAGTGCAGTAAAGTGCTTTCAGTTGAAAAGGCAGCTGGGGAATGAAAATCCTGGGTGAAAATCCCAAGATTCAGTTGTGATGATGAGAAGCGAAGTATGAAGGAAAAGAGACCAGAGAGTGCGGTGAAGAGGTGGTGTTCAAAAGAGATAATGCCTGAGACTTTCCCAGAAATAAAGATCTGACTCACTGAATTCCAAGCCAGGAACATTGAAAACCCCACACCCAGACCTGAAGTGCAACTGCAGAATGTAAATAGAAAATCTTAAAAAGTCACCAGACAGAAAAGACAGATATTCTATAAATAAATGACAGACGAGTAACCATAGCCTTCTAATCAGCAGCAACAGTTGTCAGAGGAAATGAAGAACTATCTGTAAAGTGGTGAAGGGAAAAATTGTGAATGTAGAATTCTATTCCCAGCCAAACCATTATTCAATCATGAATTCTAAATGAAGATATTCTCAGGCATTCAAAGAATCAGAAAATGAAGAGCTCGTAGATCCTCACTGTGAGAACTAAAGGATATATTTCAGCTAGAATAAAAATAAACTCTGCTTAAGATTGCTTTTGCCATTCAGGCTCTTTTCTGGTTCTACAGGAAGCGTAGAATTATTTTTTCTAGATCTGTGAAGTATGACGTTGGCAATGATGGGGATTGCATCAAATTTGCAAATCACTTTGGGTAGTATGGACATTTTAACAATGTTGATTCTACCTATCCATGAGCATGATATGCTTTTCCATTTGTTTGTCTCCTCTGAGATTTCTTTCCTCAGAGTTTCATAGTTCTTCTTGTGGAGATCTTTCACCTCCTTGGTTAAATATATTGCTAAGTGTTTTGTTTTCTTTGTAGCAATTGTGAATGGTATTGAGTCTTTGATTTGACTCTCAGCTTGACTGTTGTTGGTGTATAGAAATGCTACTGATTTATGTACGTTGACTTTGCTGAATTTATTTATCAATTCCAGGAGACTTTTGGTGGAATCTTTGGCATTTTCTAGATACAAGATCATACCATTAGCAAAGAATGATAGTTTGACCCACTTTTTCCTGATTTGGATGCTTGTTATTTCTTTCTCTTGCCTGATTGCTCCGGCTAGGACTTCCAGCACTACGTTGAATAGAAGTGGTAACAATGGGCATCCTTGTCTTTTCCAGTTCTTGGGGGAATCCTTTCAACTTCACCCCATTCAGTATGATACTGGCTGTGGGTTTGTCATATATGATGTTTATAATTGTGAGATATGTTCCTTCTGTGCCTAGTCTGTTGAGGGTTTTTATCATGAAAGTTTGCTGGATATTGTCAAATGCTTCTGGAGGCATCACAGTACCAGACTTCAAACTATACTACAAGGCTATAGTAACCAAAACGTCATGGTATTGGTACAAAAATAGAGACATAGACCAATAGAACAGAACAGAGAACCCAGATATAAAACTATCTACCTACAACTAACTGATCTTTGACAAAGCAGACAGCAATGTACACTGGGGAAAAGAAGCCCTATTTAATAGATAGTGCTGGGAAAATTGGATAGCCACATGCAGAAGCATGAAACAGGACCCCTACTTCTCACCATTCACAAAAATTAATTTAAGGTGATAAAAGACTTAAATCTAAGGCAGGGGTCCTCAAACTTTTTAAACAGGGGACCAGTTCACTGTCCCTCAGACCATTGGAGGGCCAGACTATAGTTTAAAAAATATTTGAACAAATTCCTATGCACACCACACATATCTTATTTTGAAGTAAAAAAAAACAAATGGGTAAAAACACCCGCATGTGGCCTGTGGGCAGTATTTTGAGGACGCCTGGGCTAATGATCTATCAGAAGCTTTTCAATTGCTTTAGGTTCATTTTTAATGAACTCCTTTCTAATATATGTATTTATAGCTCCTATTCACCAAGACCCATTCATCAAACCCTTCTGCATACCAATAATTATCCATCTAATTATGATCACACAATCCTGTTATCAGCCAGGCTGTTTCTCATGTTATCCACAATAAAGTGCATGTGAAGGCAATGTGATGGGCTGAGCTCTTTGTGTGTTTCTGTGTGCCCAGGAGATGAGCAGAAAAATATGCAACTTCTTTTTTGTAAGGAAATTCATTTTTTCAGTCTGTGTTTGACCATGGGTTTGAAGGAATGTCCCCTATCAGGCCCCATTCTTTGCAATGATGATTTATATTCTGAGCATCCTGGGGAAAATGGACTGTTGCAGCATCAGGAGAGGTTCCAGCCCAGGTGGAAAGACTGTGAACTTGGGATATTGTGGAGCAGACTCCTGCTCTGGGAGGAAGATTCATGTGAAAGTAATTTTTAGGAAGCAAGCCCACAAAAGCCCAGAGGGATGTGAGGAAATGGGACTGGGAAGGGAAGAGGCCAGCTGGAGTGTTTGTCTCCTGTTCTGTCATTATGCAAAATCTGCCTTAGGGGGCTGTGATGGTCAATTTTGTGTGCCAACTTGACTGGGCCACAGGGAGCCCAGATATTTGGTCAAACATTATTCTGGGTGTTTCTGTGAGGGTGTTTTGGGTGAGATTAACATTTGAATTGGTAGACTGAGCAAAGCAAATTGCCCTCCCTAATGTGGGTGGACTTCATTTAATCAGTTGAAGGCCTGAATTGGGCAAAAAGGCTGACCCTCCCTTGACTAACAGGGGATCCCTCCTGGCTGACTACCTTCAAGCTGAGACAGCAGCTTTTTCTTGCCTTTGGACTTGAACTGAAACATTGGCTCTTGAGCCTGCTGGCCTTGCGATTGGAACTATATAACATGACACCGGCTCCGAGGTCTCCCCCTTGCTGACTGTGGATTTTGGGACTTGTTAGCCTTCATGATCACAAGCTAATTCCTTATAATAAAGCAATATCTTTTCCTCCCACCCTCCATACACACACACACACACACACACACATATTCACACACATGTGTATATACATATATACATGCATATATCATCCCATCGGTTATTTCCCTGGAAACCCTGACTAATACATGGGAAAATAGGTTACCTGACCCTGAGCACATCCAGGCTGCTGTGTAGGGGCTAGACAGGTTCCAGCAGCCTGGGACAGCCCTGCAACAGAGCTGCAGATGGTGGCTGTGTCCCTACAGAGAAATTGCGTGAAGACATGAGTATGGTGCAGTTAGTAACTCGTTTACTTTACACCAAATCAGGCCATGGGTACTACAGTTATCCCCATTTCACAGATGGGAAAACTGAGGCACAAGGAGAGAAGTAATCAGTAAAACTAACTCAGTTCTCGACCATTGCTTTGGAAGGAAGATGTGCAATATCCTGTTACGCTATAGGTGAAGGGACTAAGAATCAGTCATCCACACCCCACGAGGCTGAGTTAATTCAAGGGTGGGACAGGAAGTAGGGCAAAGGAAACAGGGGGGGTAGCTGAGAATGGGGGACAGAGGAAAAGTGCTTGGAAAGGGGAGGCGCGAGCGGAGCCCTCTGTAGCACTGACCAGGGCATTCTCCAGCGTGGGCTGCAGAGGGACTGCAGCAGGGACGATCTCTGCGGGTTGGTGGTCTTCCTCAGCGCCCTCGAACACTCTGCGTGGGCTGCTGCCCGCTGGGCCTCGCCTGGACCCAACCAAAGGCCCACCGAGGATGCTCCGGGCTCGGCTGCGGAGTGCCGGCGTGGCCGCGAGAGGGCGCGCCGGCCTCGGGCACCGCCTGGCTCGGGGTTGTCTGCGCGAAGCGGGGCGACGACTTGGCCGCTCCAGGCTGCCCGGGGAAGCTGGGGGCTGGGGAGGCGTCACCTCAGAGCCTGCCCACTCGAAAATCACACAGGGCGTCCCCCTCCCTCCCCGCCTCCTGGCCCCATATTGCAGTGCAGAGTCTGAGAAAGGGGGAATTGTGCCAGCCACAATCACACAAGCAATCAAACGTAATTCAGGTACAAACTGATAGGACTGAAAATCCAAAGATTTCAGTCCTGGAAGCTGTGCCATATAGGAGAACTTTTACACCATGGGGGCCTCCATTTCTCCAGGTGTAAAATGGTGACGTTACATGGTGTGCCGTGTGTGGCGGTGGGGACGGGGTGGGTTGCAAGGAGCAATAACCTGGGCGCTCAGACCTGCCAATAAAACACACTGACCCAGCCAGTCACTCTAAGGAACAATTTCTACCCCAAAACACCGTTTATCCCAAGAATGAAATGATTGCTTATTGTCAGGAAACCTAAATATTTTTACACGCCAAGTCCACAGGAAACATTAGGAAATATATGGTCATCTCAATAGATCCTGAGCATAGTCAATTACAATTCAGCCATCATGACTGAGAGGAAACTTCGGGTGAGCCAGGAGCAGAATAACACTCCCCAGGACTGTAAATATATGAGGCGTCCTCAAAAAGTTTGTGGAAGATGTGTATTATGAAAAAACTATGCATGGATTTCAAAAATTGTTTGCACCAATAAACCCATACTAACTTGTGATAACCTGTCTGTATGAGATCTAGTCTGAGGCACTAAGAAGGATAAGACATAAGTTTTAGAAGAGTCCCAGTGGAGCAACATGAATTCTGCTAAAATTAAAGCAAGAACAAACACTAAATTTATGAAGAAGCTTGGATGGAAGAATGGTGAAATCATCGATGCTTTACAAAAATTTCACAGGTACAATGTCCCAAAGAAGTCAGCAGTTTACGAATGGACAACTCATTTTGAGAAGAGATGAGAGTATGTTACAGATGAAGCCCGAAGTGGCAGACCATTCATGTCAGTTTTTGAGGAAAAAATTCTCCTTTCTCATGCTCCAATTGAGAAGGACCAATGATTAACAGTAGAAACAATAGCCAACACCATAGATGTCTCACCTGGTTCAGCTTACACAGTTCTGACTGCAAAATTAAAGTCGAGCAAACTTTCCACTCGATGAGTGCCAAAACTGTTGTGCCCAGATCAGCTGCGGACAACAGAGAGCTTTCAACAGACATTTTTAAAATGTGGGATCAAGATCCCAAAGTGTTTCTTTGAAGAATTTAACGGGAGATGAAACATGGCTTTATCAGTACGATCCTGAAGACAAAGCACAACCAAAGCAATGGCTCCCAAGAGGTGAGTGTGCTCTAGTTGAAGCAAAAATGGATCAGCCCAGAGCAAAGGTCATGGCAACAGTTTTTGGGATACTTAAGACATTTTGTGTGTTGACCTTCTAGAGGGCCAAAGAATAACCTTTACTTATTGTGACAGGGTTTTGAAGAAGTTAGTCAAAGTTTTAGCAGAAAAACACCCAGGGAAGTGTCACCACGACAATGGCGCTACTTAATTCTTCATCAAAGGAGGGCAATTTTGTGAGAATTTTGACGGGAGATCAAATTCAGTCAGTTTTGACCTATAAAAACATCGATTTCATAGGGCTCAACCTCATATATGATACAATGCAAGGATTGTCTCATATAGTTCACAATAGGTCATGTTAATGTCCTCACTTTACAGAAAAGGAAGCTGAGACAGAGGAAGGCTAAGTGATTTGCCAGTGATCACATATCCACTGGATGGTGGGGCCACAATTTGAACCCAGGCAGCCTGACTCCACTGCCTGTGCTCTCTACATAATTCTAGACCCAATAGACAGTAAGTGATGTAAATTGCTGAGGAAGAAAGAATTTGTTTAGAAATGATGGTAGGAGTACTCACTATATATTGAAGATAGATCCTTACTTATGCTGGCCACACAAATAAATGATAACGAGTTTAAAAGTAAACAATGTAAAAAATCGAAGTGATAATACAATAGAAAAAAACTACAAATGAATAATAAATTGAGCTCAAATGAAAAAATCCTTTCTTAGCATAAAAATGAAATAATTATGAAGGAAAAGAATGACAGATAAAATTGCTTGTACACTAACAACTATTGAAACAAAATTTTAAAAGCGATGGCTAAGCTAGAATGACAAAATATGAAAATGGAAATTTCAGTTGAGGTTCCCAAATATTCTGAACTATATTGCCAACTGGGACACAGGACCATTGGGATTTACAAAAGCAGAAAAGGTATTTGCAGTGTGGAATTGGTACAATCTTTCTAGTAAGCAAATGAGCAGTATGTCGCAATAGTTTGGAAACTTTCATATTCTTTCATCCATTACTTATTTTTTATTTTTAAATTTTTTTTGTAGATACAGGGTCTATGTTGCCCTGGCTGGTCTTGAACTCCTGGATTCAAACAATCTTCCCATCTCGGCTTCCTAAAGTGCTGGGATTACAGGTGTGAGCCCCTCACCAAGCCCATTACTTCTACTTTCAGGAATTTATCCTAAAAAAAATAAGAATTTTTTACAAAGACATGTATAATGAAGTTCATCATAGCATTTTATCATAAGAAAAAATCAGAAAATGTTAATGTTCAGTGGGGAGATGATTATATATATTTTGTTGCATCCTTATGTGATATATATGTAGTCATGAGAAATAGTTTTAAATAGAATTTAATAATAGAAAATACAATATGACATTAGTGAGAAGAAAACAGTGCACTGAATTGTGTATGTCTTGTGATCTCCACTTTTTACAATATATCACATGAAAATTCTGAATATATATCATCTTAGAGAATCCATCTCTTCTCCACTTACTTATGATGCTTCTTTTATTCGTGGGAAAAGGTTGGAAAACCCCTGTGCATGTGCCTGTATATATGCAAATGCATACATGTATGTAGATGTGCAAATTCATGTTTGTATATGAAAATATGAACGAGGACACAAATGTGGATGGTTAAAGCTTAGGTTGTCTCCACATGGGTCACTTTGGCGAGAGGGCTGTGAGCAGAGGGAGGGGCAGAAGAGTATAGAAAGAAAACAAAAGCACAGAGGAAAAAAACCCTGAATTAATAAATGCCACAAAACCATACATATTCTATGATTCCATTACTCCTTCTGGGCATGAGGTGCACTGTCGCCCGCCCAACTCTAGTCCCCTCTCTGAGGGCAGCAGGTGGCAGTGGAGGGCAGATCTAAGCATTAGGAGTCTTAGCTTTGTTTGGTCCATCGACCCCTTAGGCAGTCTGGTGAAGCCTATGGAATTTTTTCAGAATTTTACCTTTCAAAAATAAAATTCTGCCAGGCGAGGTGGCTCACGCCTGTCATCCTAGCACTGTGGGAGGCTGAGGAGGGAGGATCGCTCAAGGTCAGGAGTTCAAAACCAGCCTGAGCAAGGGTGAGACCCCGTCTCTACTAAAAAAAAAAAATACAAAGAAATTATCTGACAACTAAAAATATATAGAAAAATAAAATAAAATACTTACAATTGCAAGAAACCAATTCCACAGGAATGCAGTTACCAAAGTATTTCTACAAACCCCAAATTAGTGATGTAGTAATAAAGGTAAATCTTTATTAATGCATTAAATAATGAGATCTAGTGGCCGGGTGACTATGATTTTGAACTACCATCTGAATGTAAATGACTGTTTGAGGTATCTGCCTCCAATTGTCATGTGACTTGGAAGTATCCGGAATTTCTCTCAGTGACAAAGTCACGAATTCCGCCATCACTCTTGTGGTTTGTTGCCTACATTCCCAAATGAAGGAAATGCTTAATTTCAGTTGGAGAATAGTGAAAACAAAAGAGTATTTGTTTTCCATCCAGATTTATAGATCCCCTGGATTCAGCCCATGGGCCACAGAGTAAGCACCTTTGGCTGTTGTGACATCAGTGTCCCAACTTCCTAGTCTGGCTACACTAGGGCAACCGGAGACGGAGCCTTTCTTTGCCTTTGCTTTCCAGTCTTCAGGAAGCCATGCAGCAAGCTGTGTCCCTGATGCCTGTGTTGAAAAACAGTGAGATGATGTGGACTTGCTGTGGTTCACACCATCCCTGGCCTGGCCTGGCTTAACCAGAATGGGAGAAGTGTCAGAACACCGTGGAATCCTGGAAGTTCTCAAACACACGGACTTCGACATACACATTTGTCTAAAACCCCAATTCCTTCTTACTGTTCCACATACATCATTACTCCCTCTGGTAGTCATAGGTGCTCCCTACGCTGGGCTTGCTGGGAGGGCACTGCTGGTGCCCAGGCCACCGTGAAGCTGGAGCAGGAGGTCCCCTTTGCACAGAGGCAACTGCTGAGCCCATGAGTTTTCTTTATGGTCCTATTGTTCTTTATGGTCCTATTGTTCTCACTTTTCAGGGGCCCATTTTTCTTATACACTTTTTAAATTGAGTCTGCATTTTTCTAAAAGACTATGAGACCTACTTATAATTTTATTTTACCCCATCAACCTTTTATAACTCAATATGAATTATCCTTTCAAAGGGACCCCAGTGATTCTCTGACACCTCTCTCACTAGAGATAAAACATGTTTAATGACCAGCAGGGCTCCCTGCTATCTCTTCTATAAATTCACTGGGGACTATCTTTTTCTTTGATATAAAATGAATCTCTTTTGTTCCATTTAATGCCTTGGATTCTATACACTCTGAAATTAATTTTGTTATCCTTGCTCTTTTTGTGTTTGCCTGATAAATCTTGGCTCTTCTTCTTCTTCTTTTTTACATTTATTTTTAATGTTTCAAAGTTAAAAATGGGTTTCGTGTTAGGTTTGTTTCTTGAAAGCACCATATAATTAGAGTTTCTATTTTAACCTAATAATTTGACAGTCCTTCTTTAAAAACCTTTTTATTGTTTTTTTTCTTGTTACATGACTAAAAGTTCACTATTCAAAATATAGATAAGCAAAGAAAAGAAAAATAAAATCATTCTGTTTTCACTACTCAGGGTAACTACTGTTTTCTGACCCTGGTTCCTGTATCTTCCTCTTTGATTTTGTTAACTTCCCTGTAACTTGCCAATATATTCATTGTTTTTCCGAATTTCAAAGATTAAATTCTTGCTGCTCACCCTCACAAACTTGACCTTTTGGCTCTGAGGTGTGGTAAGAAGGGTGTTGGAAAGCAGGGAGGGGCATCTTGGACTAGCTCTTTTCTAGGCCTAAGGGGGAACTTCTCTCCTCACTCTCATACTCCTTTCTTTGGGTTCACCTTTTCCCAGCTTCTTTCTTGTCATAGGATTGACATGAAAGACCAGGGGAACTTAGATTAGGGTGAGGATTGAGGGGAATGGATCAAGTAGGCAACTGTGGTGATTTTAAAATATGCCCACAAATTCTTTGACAGCCCTCACTTCAAAAGGTGGAAACTAATTCTCCTCCCCTTGAATGTGGATTGGTTTTAGTGACTTGCCTCTAACTAATGGAATGCGATGGAAATGGTGCTACGTGATTTCTGAGGCTGGGCCATCAAAGGACAGCTTTCACCTGGAGCTCTCTCTCATCACTCGCTCTGAAGTAAGCCAGCTGCCATGTTGGAAGAGCACTCAAGTATCCCTGGGAAAAGTCCCCACAAAGAGGAGCTGAGGGTCTCCATCAGCATGCCAGCCACCTTGGAAATGGATCAGGCCTTCAGATGAGCGCAGTCCCAGCTGAAATCTGAAGTAACCTCGTCAAAGACCCTGAGCCAGAACCACCCATCTTAATTGCTTCTGCCTCACAGACTGTGAAATAGTAATAAGGCTTATTGTTGTTTTAAGCCACTAAATTTGGGGTTATTTCTTACTCAGAAATAGATAACTAATACAGCAACCATTATGCCTGGATCCTTGAATGTGGCCTTTTGACTGAATCCAAATTTTACAGAGCAAATTTTTTTAATAAAGGGATTTGTTCTGTAAAGTTTGGATTTGGTTGAGGAGTCGCACTTGGGGATCTGTAGGGCCACATGTGGCCTTGAAGCGCCAGGTTCCTCATACCTGGGTGAAAGCTGGGAACTCCACACTGGAGTTTGGGGCTATAGCTCAGCAGTAACAACCAAGGCTAATTTTCCTTGGGTGTCCATCGACTTAGCTCCTTCATGGATCTTGGGTGGCCCCTTGACTGGTTGAAGATACCAGAATCCATAGTTCCAGCGGTCTTGTGGCTTCCCATAAGGAATGTTACCAACCCCTGATGTGTCTTAAATTGGAGGATTCTCTTTGGCCCTACTGCCACTTGGTCAAGAACTTAGGTTGGGTTCCTCCATAAGGAGACCCTGAGACAAGACATCTGAGCATAAGTAGTTTAATTAGGAGGTGATCTGAGAACACGCTGGTGAGGGAGTAGGGAGGGAAGACGGGGAAGGAAAGGCAGCCCTATGGGATGGTTAATGAGCAGATGAGTAGGCACCTGAGGCTCAGTCATGCTGGGGACTTGGTGACTATGTGGCACACACCTCAGAGTTGTTTCACCTGAGACATGCGGGACCTGGAGTATTTATCATCTTCTCTCCCTCACTTATTGAGGGCTTATCCTGGAAATATTAACTCCTTAGCATTTCTGGTCTGCCCTACACATGGGCCACAATGAGAGAAAACCCTCAGGCAGTGAGATGCTCTGAGCTGTACAGGAACAGTGAGAGCTGACAGTTACGGGCGGGTTACCAACAGCAATGACTACAGAGCTCCATCTCACGTCTGAATTATTGCAGCAGTCTCCTGGCTGGTCTAGTTCTCTGTTCTTTCACTTGGACCTCTGATCTCTTCTCTGCACAGAAGCTCAGAGTGTCTTAGAAATGCAAATCTGATCAAGTCACTCATTTCTTCTTTTATTTTTTAAATCATTAGTAAATGTGAAATTTTATTTAATGCATTTTTTTTACATTGTCTTGATATTTCTTCTTATCTATCTTTCAATTCACAAATTCTCTTCAGCTAAGTCTAATTTCTTGTTAAACACTGGTGATGTCCTTAATTTTAGTTAAGAACTTCTAGTTCCAAAACTAGTGCACTGGTTTCCTAGGGCTGCTATAATGAAGTACCACAAATTGTGTGGCTTAAAGCAATAGAAATTTGGCAGGGTGTGGTGGCTGCACCTACAGTCCCAGCCAGTTAGGAGGCTGAGGCAGGAGGATCACTTGAGCCAGCAGTTTGAGGTTGCTGTGAGCTATGATGATGCCACTGCATGCTAGCCTGGGAGACAGAGCAAGGCCCTGTCTCAAATATATAAAACAAACAACCCCCCCCCAACCAGGAATTTATCTTCTCACAGTTATAGAGGCAGGAAGTCCAAATCACAGTATCAGTAAGGCCATGCTCTCTCTGAAGTCTCTGGAGAATTCTTCCTTGCCTTTTCTAGCTTCCGAGGGTTGCCAGCTACCCTTGGTATCCCTGGGCTAGCAGTGGCATCATCCCAATCTCTGCCTCCATTGTCACACAGCCTTCTCCCAAGTCACTTATTTCTTAAAACATTACAAAGGTTCCCTGTTTCCCTAAGGATGAAGTCCACATTCCTTGGCACCATACCAGGCACAGAGAAACCATTTGAAGAACGTTAGCTTTCGTATCATTACTGCCATTGTTATCATAGCCATCATCGTCATTACAGGGACTTGTGCTAGAATGCTCATGTCTCTGAACTAGAGGATCTCTTACTTCATCTTTCAAGAAGCCAGCACCAGGTTTTCAGGTGATTTATGCATCTTACCTTTCTGACTGGGTCATCGCCTCTCTGAGGGTTGAGGTTGTGTCTTTACATCTTGCTTTTCCACCTTGCCTAGCCCAAGGATGGAAGCTTTACGGGAAGTTAACAGTTTCTGTTGAGGCGTTCAGTTGATTGCTATACATACCACCCTTTCCTACTCCTGTCATGGTCAAGCCATTGCCAAGTTCCATCATACCTCTCCTCATCTCTCCAACCTGTCCACTTTTCTCCATCTCTGAGACCACCACCCTGGCTCAGCTACCTTCACCTCTTGCCTGGGTCATTGCCCTGGCTCTACATAGTCATCGTCCCCACGTCCAGCCTCACTTCTCTCCAATCTGTTTTCATAAAGCAGCAGGAGTGATCTTTATAAACCAACTCCAATCATGCCAACTCGCCTGCCTAAATGCTTCAGAGCTTTCTCATTGCATCTAGAACAAAGCCTTAGTCATGTCCTACCCCCAATGTCCACATGGATTGGTCTCTCTCCACCTCTTCTCCCACTCACATTCCCTTTTATGTGTGGGTGCGTGTGGCACCAACTTTCTTACAGTCTCTCAAACGTGCCAGCATCCTTTCCAACTCATGGTTCTGATGATACTGTTTTCCCATCTGGAATGCCCTCCTCATCCCTCTACCCCCAGTGCATCTCATCTTTCTTATTATTCAAATCTCTGTTTCAATGGTATTGCCTTTGTAGAAGCTATCTTAACATCTCATATTTTTCCTTAAAAGCACTTGTTATTTGTAAATTAGGTTTAGACCCTGGTCCCCCAGTGAGCAGAGCTTAGATAGTTTGTTTGGGGGAGTGATCTCAGGGAATAGGAGTCAGAGGCTGGGATGAGTGAGGCCTGGCAGGAGGGAAAGTCAATCCAAGGTGTGTAAGTGAACTGGTCACTGCTGTAGGCTTGTCCTGCTAGACTCCCCAAAAGCCATGTAGAATGAGTTCAGAAGTGTCCACTACAGGATAGAAGAAAGGAGCATTCAAACTGGCTCCTGGATCCTACCAGCCTAGGGTTGCTCTATGGGGTATTAACTTCCTCACTTTTCAGGTTGACATATGCACAAGAATGGCTAATGGATTCTTGTTCCTTCGCTGTACTGTCAGAGAAACCCTGGTATAGAAAGAAAGTGATTTTCCATGTAGCTGAAGCAAGGTGCTGTCATCCTACTTGTGTGTACCAGGTTGCTGCAGCAATAGCTGGAGAAATCAACTGGCAGAGAGGATATGAGGTGGGACTTAGGAGGTATCTGTTACAAACTATATATTCATTTTTATGATTATTAAATAATATAAAAAGATGAAAGTTTCTTGAGGGAGAGACCCTGCCTTTTTTGCTCACCATCTCCAATACTGAGCACATGGTAGGTGTTCAATAAACATTTGTTAATGCATGGACAATTGATCTGTTGGTTAGGTCTTGGTACATCCAAAGCAAACCAAGTCTGAAAGCAAACCATGCATGAAATAAGTAGTTTTAGAGACTTCCAAGTGCCATTTAATTCAGATTTATGTCCTTTTTTATTTCAGAATATTATGGGGGTACAGATATTTTGGTTACATACAATAGCTTTGCCTCACCCAAGCCAGGGTTACAAGCTTGCCCTTCCCCCATACGGTGTGCACTGCATCCATTAGTTGTGAATTTACCCCCCCCATCACCCCCCTCCCACATGACTGACACCCAATGAATATTACTTCGTGTGAGCACTAAGTCAATCAGTTAGTACCAATTTGATGGTGAGTACATGTGGTACTTGTTTTTCCATTCTTATGATATCTCCCTATGAAGGATGGGCTCAAGCTCTCTCCAGGATAATATAAGAGGTGCTAGTTCACCATTGTTTTTTTGTAGTTGAGTAGTATTCCATGGTATACATATACCTCATTTTATTAATCCACTCATGTATTGATGGGAACTTGGGTTGTTTCTATATCTTTGCAATTGTGAATTGTGCTGCCATAAACATTTGAGTGCAGATGTCTTTATTATAGAATGTCTTTTTTTTTCCTGTGGGTAGATGCCTAGTAGTGGGATTGGTGGATCAAATGGTATTTCTATTTTTAGCTCTTTAAAGTATCTCTAAATTACTTTCCATAGGGGTTGTACTAATTTGCAATCCTGCTGGCAGTGTAAGAGTGTTCCAATCTCTCCACATCCACACTAGCCTTTTTGTTTTGGGATTTTTGATAAAGGTTATTCTTACTTGAGTTAGGTGATATCTCATTGTGGTTTTGATTTGCATTTTCTTAATGATTAGAGATATTGAGCACTTTATTTTTATGTTTGCTGGCCATTATTGTCTTCTTTTGAAAAGTTTTGGTTCATGTCCTTTGTCCACTTTTTGATGGGGTTGTTTGGTTTTTATCTTGTTAATTTTCTTAAGTTTTATATAGATTCTTACTATCAGCCATTTATTGGATGTGTAGCATGCATAAATATTTTCTCCCATTCTGTAGGTTGTCTATTCACTCTAATGATAGTTTCCTTGGCTGTGCAGAAGCTTTTTAAATTTGATTAGGTCCCATTTATTTATTTTTGTTGCTGCTGTGATTGCTTTGGGGGTCTTCTTCACAAATTCTTTGCCTAGGCTGATGTCTAAAACAGTCTTGTATCTCCCAGCTCAGTGGCTTTTCATTATTTTTTTTTTATTTATTTTATTTTTTTTATTTACAACATAACTTGTCCTGGGATTCATTATTTTTCTTAACAATGTTTCAAGAGGGATGACTTATGTGAAAGATGATTGTATCAACCAGAGCAGCTTTTATCTTTCTTTAAAATGATTCTCAAGATTTTAAGAGGTTTTGTCAGAATCTGTGACTGTGTGGACAGGCAGTTACTTATTTCTGTTTCCTAAGTTGACAAGGTTTTTCCTTCCTGTCCTCACCTCTCAAGGTCTCAGGGTCTCCGTGAGGTTTTCTTCCTCTCTGCTCTCTCTCTTCCCTTTGGTCTATCTGGGACTCCGTATCCCTTGGTCTGTGTTATCTCGGAGTTTCTCTCCATCTGTCACTTGGCTCTCCCATCTCTCCCAGCAGATTTAGACATCTGAGTGAAGGAGAGCTAGAGAATTCTGGGACAAAGTGACCCACACAAGGCTCCTGAGGAAATAAATGCAAAGTGAGCTCAGAGTGCGTCATCAGTTTGGAGCCCTTGGAAACCCAGCATTAGCTCATTCACCACAAAACAAATAGGCACTTGCATCCCGGAAACCGGTCTAGAGCCTTTTTTATCCTCTGAAGAAGTTATAAGTCCCAGTAGGTGGCATTGAAAGATTTCTGGGGCTCCAGCTGAGTCTTTTTCATTAAGGTGTTATATTTTTCCCCTGGTCTCTGCCAAAATGTTTCATTAGGACTTACAGGGTGAGAAAATAAAATGTTCATGTTTTCACATTTCTCCTTCACTTAGTAATATCTTCTACCACAGATGCCTTTTTGGTGATTGTCGATATAGTTATCCAGGTAAGGGAATGAGCCATGTTATATGTTAGAAAGCAGAATTTATCCCTGGTGTTGGGAATCAATCACTTAGATAAAACTCTTTTAAACGATGTTAAAGCTCTCCTGTATACCAGATCTGTTGTCATTGAGTGCCAACTGTGTGCTTGGGTGGGGAGCAAGGGACACTGACATCCAGTCCCTAATTTCACAGTGCTCTCAAAACACTTGGAGAGACACACTCAAAGCTGAAAAATCATTGACTAGTTCGTTAATAAGAGTTGTGGTCAGTAAAATAACGGCCCCTTAAAAATGTGCACATCCTAATCCCTGGAACCTGTGAAATGTTATGTTACAGGATAAATGGAATTAAGATAGCAGACTTTAAAATAGAAAGATGCTCCTGAATTATCCAGGTCAGCCCAATGTCATCATATGGGCTCTTAAAAGAGGAAGAGGAAGAGGAAGGCGTACACGAGTGGGTCAGACTGGAGGGTTAGGACTGGAGAAGAAATGGGAGAGATGCAAAATGTGAAGGTAGCTTGACCTTGCTTTGGAGACAGAGGTAAGAGGCCACTAGCCAAGGCATGTGGGCAGCCTCCCGACACTGAGAACAGTCCGCAGCTGAGAGGCAGTCAGGAACCCAGGGACCTCAGCTTTATCACAGCAGGGAGCTCCACTCTGCCAATGACTGGAATGAGAAAGGAAATGGATTCTGCCCCAGAGACTCCAGAAAGGGACACATTCTAGTTGACACCTTGACTTACTAATACGACCCATGTCAGACTTCTGATCTACAGAACCATAAGATAATAAATATGTGTTTTTTTTAAAAGATGGTTTTTTTTGTTATAGTAGCAATAGAAGAAAACTAACACAATAATAAAGATAAGACAAAGTGGTATGCAATCATGTTTTAAGTGAGAAGCATAAAGACAATGTACTATGTGTTCAATGCTACAGAATGGGATCATTTTGCCAATTTTGTGTGTGTGTGTGTATGTATGTATGTGTGTGATCAATCTAGTCAATGAGAATGTTTAGGAGTGTGGTGGCAGATTGAATCAATAATTATAAATTTTACCCATCCCTGTGTCCATACTTTTTGCTATGTAACTCTGCAGTCCCCCCTGCTGAAGGTGGAGTATATTTTTACACCCTTCATTCTGGACTTGGCCTGGCTTACACTCCAGCATCCGTTTCCCTCCTTCCTAGGAGATATCTCACTCTTGCTCAGAGGAGGCACTCTTCCTCATAGTCATGTCTTTGTCACATGACTACGCTAGCTGACAGATCTTGACGGATCCAAGCCAATCACATGATTTCATTCCTTTTGCCTGGGATTGGTTCAAAGGTGGGCTTGTGACCCAGTTTTGACCAATGGGATGTGACTTTTCCTGGGGGATTCTGGGAAATTCTTCTTTGATCCTAAAAAGTAGGGAGATAAGTGGGTTATTTCTTCCCCTGAACACTGTCGATTCTGTTTGTGACATCTAGAACCTCTGTATTCATCTTGGGACTCAGGACAAAGCTGATCCACTACAGAGGGTTACATGCAATTGGGTGCAATGTGCATTGTCTTTGGTGTTGTTCTAGAGTCACTGAATTACTGACCTGAAGTGGCTGACTTCTGCGCTAGTCGCATGATATAATATTATTACACATTTCCTTATTGTCTAGGCCATGCTGAGTTGCTGTTTCTGCTATTTGAAACTGAAGATAGTTTTCAAATCCAAAATGTCTCTTCTCTGGTTAATATGTCTTCATGATTTCTCTACATTCAAAAAGATAAAAAACCTTTAGCCTGCCTGCAAGGCCCCACCCCTTGGGCTCCTGTCTGCTTGGTACCTTCATCTCCTGTGCCTTGTCCCCCACCACCTTGCCACCCTTCTTGAATAAGCATGGCACTCTGATGGGTGCTATTCCTCTGCTGAAGATCACTGTTCCTTCCCCTTTACACAGTAACACTCTCACAGTAACCTGCTCCCACTTTTCAGCCCAAACATTGCTTCTTCAGCAAAGGCTTTCCTGCCTCCCCAAAATAGATGAAGTTCCTTGGTCATAGGTGGTAGATGGAATTATTGGCCCCAATTCTTCACCCCTCCTTGTATCCAGATCCATTGCCATGTGACTTTGCAGTTCCTCCCTCTAAAGTCTGGAAAAGTGCTTTCCAGCCCATTGCCTTTGGATTTGACTGTGTGGCTTGCTTCTGGCCAGTGGAGGTGGCAGGTTGCTGGTTCCAAATTTAGGCCTTAAGAAGCCTAACCTGTTTCTTCTTGCTCCTTTTTGCTTTTGCTATTTCCAGGAGAACATGCCCTGGCTTGTCTACTGGTCCAAGGAGGATGAAATAGACACGGGCAGACCTGGATCCAACCTGCAGCTTGGAGACACCAGCTGAGCCCAACTTAGATCAGGTAAAACACAGCTGACCTGAAGATGTGTGAGCAAAATGAATGTTTATCTTTGTATGCCACTGAGATTGTGGGGTTGTTGCAAAGCAAGAACTGACTAATACATCATAGCATCCTATATTTCTCTTTCTGGATATTAAAACAAAATAATCATACCTGGAGTGGAGAGACCTACCTGCTGAAAGCTTAACTATGATAATTTTTGTGATATTTAAAATTCTATGGAAATTTAAAATTGGGGGGTTTTCTTTTAAACAATAGGCTAAAAATATTAATGCAAGCATTTTATGGATTATTAAGATCACTGAGTCCTGCCTTTTGATTTTTTAATGTTCCTATTCATGTTTGTGTTCATGATCCTGCTGGTATCACGCCAACTAAAGAATGAGGAGGACTTAATTTATAAGTGATCCTTCCCAGCGAGGGTAGGCGGATGAGCATTCTGGTGCACCGCATGATAACAGTTTGCTCAACAATTGAGCAAAGTGGTAGAAGAATTTGATTGCAAAGCAAGGCTATGCTAAATTTAAAAAGACCTTGTGGTAGTCTTCATTATAATCATAGTGGGAGCAATAATTTCATTTCATCCAAATAGCTGAAGTTTATAGCATGTCTTTTGTTTGCACAGATTTTGTAATTTAATCCTGGAAGTCTGGGAGAATGTTTTTCTTTTAAAGGGAGTTCAAACATATTTTTTTCGAGTTTAAGACCCTGGTCTGGGCTCATCAGGGCAATGATTCTTTTTGAGTTGATAGAGAGGGGGGACTAGCCTTTGAATCTGGGGAGTTAGAAAATAACACAACCCAGCCTAGGAGTGTATTTCTATGGGACTAAAACCAAGAGTTGGAGCTAGATTCTTTGAAGGGCAGGTGCCTGATGCACTCTAGTGCATCTATCACCTCTGAGCTGGCAAGATTTTGGAGAACGGCTCTGTGGGTGTCTACGAGGGATGAGAAATGGTAGCAGTGGCTTGGGATTCTCAGCAAAGAGCACCTGTGGCTGAGCTTACTACTGACAGGTGCAATTGCTAGAATAGCTCTGGGCAGTAGCACCGGATGTACGGTGGAAGTCCGGCATGGGGCAGCAAAAACCAGTGGCAGCAAAGATAACATCAGTCCAACGGATACCAGACAGAGCTCTCCAGCCTGACATGGAATTCTGCGGTTCTGCCATTTTGTACTATGCAAGCCCAGGGGTTCTTTACTGAGCTATGTCAGGGTGAAGCTACAAACGTATGATGCTGTTCTTTATACCAATCTGGGGGAAATGATTAACCTTGTTTGAGAAATAAAGAAAAAAATGCTTCTATCTCGAGTATGCAGGGCAGTTCATACCTGTTAAACATGTAACTGTTGGGCTGAACAAGCATGATTCATGGCATACGTTCAGGGAACTGCTTACCTTCCCCAGGTAAAAGCTGTTTCTAATCCTTTGAGATTGTCTGCAGAGGAACGTGGTAGAGGCTTGAAGAATGCAGCACTCTGACACATAAGTATTACAGAGATAACAGTTTTCTCTAGGGCTACATTATTAGCAGAAAACATTAGATTGAGGGATGGTTACTGAAATGTTTATCTAGGTTTCTGAATTCTTCTTGGGAAATGCACTTGAGTTGATATGATAGTCTCCTCCAGTTTATTTTATTTTTTATTTCAAAATATTAATTAAGGGGATACAAGTGTTTTTGTTATAAGGATTATCTTACATGATGCTTAAGTTAGGGCTTTTGGTGTGCCCATCACCAGAATAGTGTTCATTGTACCCAATAGGTAAGTTTTTATCCCTCACCCACTCTCCCCCGCCTCCTTTTCTTGGTTTCCAATGTCCTTTGTATCACTTTGTGTCTGTTGTATCCATCTATTAGCTCCCATTTATTAGTGAGAACATATGGTGTTTGATTTTCCGTACCTGAGTTACTTCAGTTAAGAAAATGGTCTCTAGTTCCTTCCATGTTGCTGCAAATGAAATTTATGGCTGTCCTCCTCCAGTTTAGAGTCCTGCCAGATCTCGGGGAAGCTGAGGTCAACAGATGGGGCTTACCAAGCTCTTTGTGCCTCAGCCATGCCACCCTCAAACTCCAGCTTAATTACCTCATTATCTGGTAGTGCTGTAAAAACTGTGTTTAACACTAAACCACCTAGTTACAATTTCCAAGTTTTGCTTTGCCACGGGTGCCATCTAGGTTGCATAGTATTGGCAAACATCAAACAGGCATATTGCTCCTTTGTAACAATGTCCCATCTGTGAATAAGCAAACGAATGAAAGACCTAGGAGGGCCTGACTGTCTCATCATAGTCACAATCCCAAGGATAAGGATGGGAAGTCTTAGAGGGTCATGTCAGGATTCTGTCTACCACAGTTCACCTTCTGGTCGTCTAAATTCACACCTCTTCCATCTGCTAAATTCACTTATCCTTTCCCAAGGACTCCACAAGTCTCATTCTGTTGTAACATCAACTCAAACTCAAAATCTCAGCAACTTAGCTCAGCAACTCTCTTTATCCCTCCTCTGCGAGACCTCTGGCAACTACCATTCTATCCTGTTTTCTATGAGTTTGACTACTTTAGGTAATTTACGTAAGGGGAACCTTACGTAACCTTAGTATTTGTTCTGTGGCTGACTTATTTTACTTAGCATAATGTCTTCTAGGTTCACCCATTTTGTCATACACGGCAGGATTTCCTTGTCTTTTAAGGCTGCATAACATTCTGTTGTATGTATATATCACACTTTCTTTATCTATTCATCTATTGATGAACATTTAGGTTATTTACATATCTTGGCAAGTGCAAATAATGCTGCAATAAACTAGGAAGATATCTTCAGGCTATTGATATCAATTCTTTTGAATAACTACCCAGAAGTGTGACGGCTAGATCACATAGTAGTTCTATTTTTAATTTTTTGAGAATCTACATATTATTTTCCACAGTGGCTCCACCATTTTATATTCCCACTAACAGTGTACAAAGATTCCAATATCTACACATCTCCACCAACACTCATTATCTTTTGTTGTTGTTTTTGACAGAGTCTTACTATGTTGCCCTGAGTAGAGTGCCGTGGCATCAGTCTAGCTCACAGAAGCCTCAAACTCCTGGGCTGAAGCCATCCTTCTGCCTCAGCCTCCCAAGTAGCTGGGAATACAGGCATGCACCACCATTCCTGGCCAATTTTTTCTATATATATTTTTAGTTGTCCAGTTAATTTCTTTCTATTTTTAGTAGAGACGGGGTCTCACTCTTGCTCAGGCTGGTCTCAAACTCCTGAGCTCAAATGATCCACCTGCCTTGGCCTCCCAGAGTGCTAGGATTACAGGCGTGAGCCACCATACCTGGCCTGTTGTTGTTTCTATAATAACCATCCTGATAGGTATAAGGTGATAGCTCATGGTGGTTTTAGTTTGCATATTCCTGGTGATTAGAGATATTGAGCACCTTTGCATATACTTGTTGGCCATTTTTATCTATTGCTTTAGATAAATAAGTTTTAGAAATCTTCTGTATGTACAACATGTACCTATCATTAACAAGACTATATCGTGCAATTAAAAATTTAAGAGAGTAGATCTCATGCTGTGTTTTTATCACAATAAAAAAAAATCTCCCTTGGATTAAGCTTAAGCCCATTATCCAAAGTGAGATGACACAAGACATAGAAAATGGGCCCCCCATCTACTTGCCATCGAATTTGTACTGATTGATTAAAACTATGGTTCTCTAATGGTGGTAATGTTCACCAGGGATTTGGGGCAGGGGGGGGAGACCCAATCTTAAGGATGTGGCAAGCATTTTGGAGGGGAAGGGCATAACTCTACCCCTTCTTAGGGAGAGGCAAAGATATACAATGTAACCAAAATGTTAAAAAAAAAAACAACAAACAAAAAAGAAAAAAAACCTTTTTATCGGTGGTGAGCAGGTGGGAGGGGGGAGGAGGAGAAGAGTGTGTACTTACATAATGTGTGCGGTGGGCACCACCAGGAGACTGGACACGCTTGAATCTCTGGCACATCAGGGGGAGGGAGGGGGGCAGGGGCAATATATGTAACCCTAACAATATTTATACCTCCATAATATGATGAAATAAAAGGAAGAAAAGAAAAAAAAAAAGAAAGAAAAGTTAAAAAAAATCTCATTAGGTCAAAGCCCACATAATCTAAATCTGATGATGACTATTTATGAAATCTCATAGGGTAGGAAAAGTTCTTCTCCATCTGTGATCCTGTGTTGTTAAAGAGACAATTTATCTGCCCCCAACCCTGCTAACATATAATGGTGAGATCAAGCATAGATTAAGATCAAGCCTACTTTTGTTTCATACTCTCTCATTTCAATCAAGATGGTAGCGTTTCTGCTGATACAATTTTCTCAAGGACATCATGGGTCTCCCGTGGACTCCTGTCACAGGGTTCATTCCACTGTGCTTGAGCCACATTCTGAGATATTTTCAAGATAATCCCTTTTCTGGTTTTGGCTTCTGCTTCTGCTTCTGGCTTCTGCTGAGATGGATGAGGAACAAGGCTTTTCAATTTCCTGAGGGACACCCTTAGTCTCTTGGAAGGGTTTTTTGTGTGGTTGAGTACTTCAACCTTTTGGTTTTCAACAAACAACGTGTAGATGGGAGCTGTGGTTTCAGCAAAGGGCTGTGCAGTCGCACACGCAGACTTTTCTCCACTTCACACTTTCAGCAGCCATTTTGGACTTTTAACATCTTCTAACATCTGGAGAGGCTGAGAATTTCCAAAATCTCAAAATTTTTCTTGTTCTCTTTTTTCCTTTTCTTAGAGGAATGCATGAGGAAATCTTGTTCCTTTTTGTTTAACCATTTTTCCCTCAATTTCTCTCTCTCTTCTTGCATGATAGTATAAGCAACAATAAGAAAATAGGCAGCATTTTGAACACTTTGCTTGGGAATCTCCTTAGCTATCCAAACTTATCATTTACAAGTTGTGTTTTCCACATGACTGAAGAATAGAATTTGGGTAAGCATTTGCCAGTATAAAACAAAGACCCTCTGATCTCACATTTTCAGTAACATGTTTCTCACTTTCTTCTCAGCATTCACCCTCAGCATTCTTAAAATCACCATTTCTACCAATAGTCTGTTCATAGTATTTACAATTTCTCTACAGCATACTTACCCACACACACTCTCTCTCTTGAGAACTGGATATGACTCCTATGAACAAACCTATGCTAAACTGGTAGAGGATGAGACCATATGGAAGATAAATGAGTTGTTTAACTCAGGCCATCCTAGACTATCCAGCCCACAGCAAACCCACTAGCTGACTGTAGATGCATGTTCAAATGCAGCCAACATCAGCTAAGCCCAGCAAAGACCAGAAGAACACACCAGGTGGCCAACAAACCTGTGACCAAAATAATTACTTATTGTTCTATACAACTGAGATTTTTCTGGTTGTTTATTATGTGGTAACATTGTGCAATAGAGAACTGATACACATGGGGTTTACATTTAGTCCCCTGGATTCTTGTACCTTTGACATATTTTTGGAAGGGAGAGAAGATAGTTCCAAAAATAGCTCAGTTCTCTTTTTTACACTAGTATAGGCTACCTTTAGAGTCCTCCTTCCTGTGAAATACATTACTGTTTTCTATAATGTCTGAAATACACATCAGATCTCCAAGTGGTCACACTGAAGATCTTCATATTGAGCTTGATGAACAGAGAAGCACCCTCATCCTTTATCTTTGTGGGGAAACTGATGACAATGCTCATATACAAGAAATCCTCCTTTAAAATCCTCTCCTTTCCTCCAACTATCCAATTCCCTTTTATTTGTCCCTTTTAGGGAAGGAGCTTGACAGAAACTTTTATTAATACAACTCACATGCTGATCTTGCAAATCTTGGCAATTGTAAATAATGCTGCAATAAACTTGCAAATCATTTTGAAATGCATTATGATACCTTCTTTGGAACCTCAGTTTTAATACCCAATTATAGTTACTTTGATTAATGTCTGTCTCCTCCACTAGACTGTAGTTCCTTGAGGCATGAGCTCTTCTTGCTCATGTCTCTAACATCAGCACCAAGGACAGTGCCAGACATACACCATGCTCTGCAAATACTTGTTTAATGAATCAATATGAATGAACTTGTTATAGCTTATGTCATGGATATGAATGCATGAATTCCTATATTTTTCTTTTACAGAGCATGGAGGTGGTAATTTTTCAATAAATATTTTAATTCTTTTATGGAGTACCACATTAAAGATCCTTTTTCAGAAATGCTTAGCAACATTGGATCCCAGTTGATTTTCACACTCAAGTAACTGTTGCCTAAGGGAGACCACAATAAGGTAAGTACCACATAAAAGAGAAGTATTCCCAAAATAATTACTGACAAGTTTTCTCTGAAAGTTCTTCAACCTTAAAATCAATCAGCAAGATGAGAATGTAGTTTCTTACAAATATTATCAACATCTGCACTTTATTCTACCCATTTGTGTACATGAAGTGTCAACTCTGGCTCCTCTCTGGCTGGAACACCCTTCATGAGACTATCCAGTGGGGAATGAATCAAGTTCCTTTGGTTCTAAATTTAAGGCAGCCCAATTAAAACGTCTGACTCATCCAGGCTGTTCATGTGGAGCATTCACACATTCATAAATTATGGAATGGGCTGTAAAGGCTCTGAACACTCCCTGGCAGCTGTTTTAGTATCTTTCTAGATAAGAAATGAATCCAGATTCTCCATCTTTTCAATTATTACCATTACTCATTATTATTCAAATTACATAGCATGATTCATGTCTGGAGATTGAGAGAGCAGAAAGGCTTTAAGGGCAAATTCTGAAAATGAGAGTGAGGAAAGGAAGGGAGAAATGTGGGGACCAGGAAATGAAGATCAGTGGGTTCTTTCTTCCAATGATGGCTTTTCTTTACATTTGCTGGTAAACTGACGGTCTAATTAATTTAGTAAACACTTACTTGTGAAGGCCAACAGACGAAAATGATACCCTTTAAAAAAATTTTTTTTGAGACAGAATCTCATTCTGTTGTTTGGGCTAGAGTGCTGTGGTATTATACTAGCTCACAGCAACCTCAAACTCCTGGGCTCAAGTGATCCTCCTGCCTCAGCCTCCTGAGTAGCTGGGACTACAGACATGTACCATTATGCCCAGCTAATTTTTTTGTTTCTATTTTTAGTTGCCTGGCTTATTTTTTTATATTTTTAGTAGAGATGGGGTCTTGCTCTTACTCAGGCTGGTTTTGAGCTCCTGACCTAAAGCTATCCTCCTGTCTCAGCCTCCTAGAGTGCTAGGATTACAGGTGTGAGCCACTGTGCTCAGCCAAATATGACCCATTTTTATCTGATCAAAGCCTCAAATCCAAGGCATACTGTTCTATGGAGGACATCTAAGGTATGAACAGTCAGTGGCTAGGGGCAAAGTATGGTGGTCCTGGACATTCAGGAATCATCTTCGGTAGGCAGGTTCTGCCACAAAAGGGCTGAAAGGTCAAGAAAGAGTAAATAATATTTTTCTTATGTGATAGTTCAGATAATTGTTCAGGAAATATTTGCCCCTTTGCACCTCCAATTATGGGTGGAACATACCTCTCTACCACCTTGGATCTTGAGCTTAGCTAGATAACTTGCTTGGGCTAATGTTAGTGAACATGGTGCAAGCAGAGGCTTGAACTGTGTTTGCAGGCTTGGGCTTGCCCTCTTGTTCTTCTGATAAAGGCATGTGAAAAATTTGCCCTATCTCATCCCCTGTCCAAGGAAGATGAGAGACATATGGAGCTGACCTACATCCTACCACAGCTTTGAGCTGGGCCCAGTCAAGCTTATCCTAGGTCAGCTGAGCTACAGATTTGTGAGAATAAATAATTGCTGTTTTAAGCTACTCAGTTTTGGAGTGGTGTTGTATAATGGAAATTTGGTTGGTCTTTGTCCTCCAATTCTGGGAGAAAGCCTCTAAATTTTTAGAATTTCCTGAGTGAAAGGAGTATCTTTTTTATTCATGGTGAGTCCTTTGGACCACAGATAAGTTTATGCTAATGAGATGACTCAGGACCAGCCATGCCAAAAAGACCAACCATGTAATTAGAAGGTTATGACTTCGTTGATGTCAGCCTGACTTCCTGGAAGGAGAGAGGGTCTAGAAATTGAGTTCAATCCCACGGCCAATGATTCAATCAATTATGTCTACATAATGAAATTCCAATAAGAACTCTGAATGCCAAAGCTCTGATGAGCTTCCCTGGCTTATGACAGACATCAATAGACACAGAAGGAGAGTGACACATCCTGGGGACAGAGAAGTTTCATGTTTGGGGCCCTCCCAGACCTCACCCTATGGGTCTCTTCTTTTGGCTGGCCCCAATCTGTGTTGTTTATAATAAAACTACAATCCTAAGTGTTTCCTCAAGTTCTCTGAGTCATCCTAGCAAAGTATTGAACTTGAGAGGGTAGGGGTAATCTCTGAATCTGGAACCAATTGGTCAGAAGTGTAGGTGGCCTGGGGACTCTACAGCCTATGGTTGGTGTCCAAAACGAGGGTAGTCTTTTGGAGCACTGTGCCTTTAATCTGTGAAATTTGACCTAAGTATGCATAGTTAGCATAAGAATTACATTGCAGTCCTGAGTTTCCCAGGAAATTTGGTAATACATGAATATAATTAAAATTAACAATAAGTATGAAATATAATACTGCAAGTCCCTGTTTTATATTAATTTCTTCTTTCAATATGTAATCTTTAGATTTTTTATATTTTATAGTTTTCAATATTTTTCAATATGCTTGACTTGGATTCTTAATTCTGTTATTTTCATTTGATCTCAATTATTAAAATATTAAAGGCTAAAAGTTTTCCTCTGAACACTGCTTTAGCTGTTCCCCACGTTATTGTGTATCTTCATATTCTAGATGTTTGTCAGTTCTGAATTCAATTTTCTTTTTCAGCTAAAAATTATTTAAATTTTTAAAATTAAAGTGTTTGTTTTATTACACATTTTTAGATGTATTAGTATCAGAGTATAGTATTTTATAACATATCTAAGAATGCTTTTTTTGAATGATTTGGTGTAATATAGAATCATTTTATAAGTATTCTATGGGTACCTGAAAGAAGAAAATCTATTCTTTATTTTCAGGGATACACACAACATCTTGAATAAGAGATGTGACAGGAAGTCACCTTAAAAATCATTGAAGGACTGGGATGCAGTGGCTTATGCCTGTAATCCTAGCACTCTGAGAGGCCAATGTGGGAGGATTGCTTGAGGTAAGGAGTGCAAGACCAGCCTGAGCAAGAGCGAGACCCTGACTCTACAAAAACTAGAAAAATTAGCTGGTCATGGTGGCATGTACCTGTAGTCCCAGGTACTCAGGAGGCTGAGGCAGGAGGATTGCTTGAGCCCAGGAGTTTGAGATTGTAGTGAGCTATGATGACACCACTGCACTCTAGCAGGGGTGACAGAGTGAGACTGTGTCTCAAAAAAAGAAAAATCATTGAAGGAGGCCCCAAATCAAAAGGTGGGCACCTGGAAGGGCATTAACGAAGGATCCTGAATCTCATAGGTCCTCAACTTCTTGGAACTGGACATGTATTTCTTTTCCCTGCTGTCAGGGACAGATGTTATTGGCTAATTGTGGCCTTGGTTCCTTAGAAGCCAACCAAGCTCACTGACATCTGCACATTTATGGTATTTTATAAATTTCAAATATACTTAAGAACATAGCCTTTGCTTAAGATCTTAAGATCTACTAGATCTCTTGTTGAGAGGCATGTATCCAAAATTTATTAAGTATTTGGGTAGGGACTTGTCTCTGTGTCCCAAATAAATTAAATGACTATTTTAATGGGAATTAGTCTGGACAGAGAGGTACATGGATTTGGTCAAGGAGTAGGTGTTGAGTGACTTTTGCCATGACCCTAAGAGTTCTATCCCAGAAATAGTTATCCAAAAGGGTCAAACATATGTTGAATTTGCTGGAGCAATATATTGCCTAAGGCAGAGCTTTGGCCAGAGTTCATGGGCAATTCTGCTGTCACTGCCTCTCTGTAATTACCAGAGGAGAAAGGCAAGCTCTGTGGCTGAGTGCAGCCATTCAAGTTTGGCTGGGGCTGCAAGAATCGCCTAAAGATTGCCTGAACACTGCATTTAACCGAGAGTGAAGGGCAAATGAGAGTCTTGGCTCATTCTCCTTCTTGAAGTTCTAAATTTCCCTCTCATTGCAAATAAAGAAATCATAATAGGGTTTGTCCCAGAATGTGAGGCATCTTTAATTATGTCAGATCTAGCAGCAAAAGGAAATTACCATTGAGTCATCAAAAGTAACCTCCCTCCAAAGACCAGTTTGGAATTCTCTAATGCCGTCAGGGTAGCCTCTTACAGAGTGGCGGGTGATTAACTGCAATGGCCAAGAAAAGACAGTGAAAAGGGACTTTAAGGACCCAAAGGAAATTTACCTGAGCAGTGATGTGGATCTTTGAAAATGTGGGGCAACCCAGTCTTGATTCTTAAAATAATTCGGTGATCTGAGAGGTGGTTGTATATGTGAAAGGAAAAATTTTAGCAAGCAAATTGCAAGTTTGGGACACAAATATGGGCAGAAAGCCCCAGGAGGGAGATGGCGGATGTTGTGCCAATAAAACAGGTGGGGTCTTGGCTATTATTTGAAAACTTGAATGAAATAATCTTATTTTCACCATGAGTTTGTGGAACAGTTTTACCGATTAACTTATCTTAGTTGATTCTCTTGGCCTTTAGTTATTAAAATGTTTTTTAAGCCATGGACTCATTTTCCTCCTGAATATGATTATCCAATTTAAAATTATATAGAGAAGTATCCTTAGTATATTCACTGAAAGGTAAAAGTTTGTCTATAATTTCAGGGGGCTCTAAGAATGTCTGAAACTTATCCAGGAACCTGGAGTTAAGACTGTTTTCTTTAGGAGACAGGCAAAATTAATAATATTATTTCTGGCTTACCAATAAAGAAATGGAAACCCAGAGTGGGCAAGTGACTTGTTTTAGGTCACATAGCAATGCAGTGTCAGGTTCCAGACTAGAACCTAGGTTTCCTGATACCTTGTTACCATAGTATCACTTGGAATGCAATCAGTATTCTAGCAAAAACCACCAGGAGTGTACGCCTTTGCTGGGGCACACTGATGTAATGTGAGAAGTATTTCTCATCTAGATTTTTGATGAGAGAGCCAAGGCTAGGGGAGGCTGCATTGCATTCTGCTTAATTTCTTAATCAATACCTTTGATGGACTTGCCAGTCCTTGCAAACACTGAGAAACTGGCTTGTCTTTGAATTTTTTATTGCATTAGTATGCTCCCAATCAATATGGGAATCTCTTGCCCTTGAGGAAGGATGCATCAGAAGACATTAGTATTCTGAATGCCGCCTTGCATTTATTTCTTTGCTGGGCGAGAGCTTGAGAGCCAGGGAGACACAAGACATTTATGTTGTGGTTGTTATCATGTTTTTTATTTATTTATTTTTTAATCTACACACCTATCACAACACAACTGGCCTTTTTGTTTAAAAAGAAGCCAGAGTGTCCCAGAGCTTGTTTGTGTAGGTGAGAAATTTGCCTTTGGTAGTCTTTTGTTTCTTCCTTAGACATCATACCATCTTCTGGGGCTCTTGCCCTCTCTCTACCATGTAGCTCTCTCTCAATCAACTGCTAACTGGCATTTGCGTAGGAGTTAATAATGGATCACAGCTTTATGTGTTCAATCTCATGGGAATGTTTACATGCTAATAAGGGCTGGCTCATGGAGAGTATCCATAATGATGCCGTAAATGGGCTGACAGGAATGTGACAGGCAATAGAGAGATAAAGTATCCCCTGAATAACATGTAGGGAGTCCCTTTTTTCTATGCATAAGAAAGACCGTAGACATTACGGTAGCTAGCTAACCTCCATGACAACCCCTCCATCATACAAATCCCTGAAAGCCAGACACTATCATTTCTACACTACCTTGGAGTGTGCCTTCTAGCTATATTTAGGACCCACCAATCAGATGAATTTGTGTAAAACTTTGACTTGGAACTGAGTGATATGGGAAGAAGGGAAGGGTATGGGGACTCTCTTTTGCTGGTGGGGATTGTGATAGAGGTGGCATAATTTTGGAGCACGTCCTGCGGCAGTGGTAATAGCTTTCCAGGTCATGTCAAGATAGTATGCTCATTCAGTAAGTGACGTGACAGGCGTTTCCTAATCTATCAGTTGCTGCAATAGGCTAAAGTGGTTCTGCAGGAACAACGGGATACTCAGTCTACAGTCTTTTCCTTTGACCTTTCCAACAATTTTGGAAGCACCAAATTCCCTGCATCCAATTCCTTTTACTGGTGACACCAGCTAATGTGGATTCTGTTGCATGCACCCAAACTCTGATCAATTCAGTCACTGGTACCAGAAATGGCTACAGGCAACAAATGTTCGAGGCAACATCTGGGTTTGATGATATGACCTTGTTGGATTTGAAGGCAACCAGACTCAGTTGCACATTTTGAAGTGAGCGTCTAAATGTTTTTTATTGTAAATTTTAATAGGGTAAATAAAGTAAAGAGGATGTAATCTCTAGCATATGGTATTATACATACTGAGTTGAGGTTTCAAAATATAATAGCCACATCATTCTTTTAAATGTATCCAGTGGAATCTAGCTACCATGGAAATTTATTACCCTCAATTATCCACTTTTAAAAGTAGACAAGGTCTTCAACAGTTAGAAATTTTATGATGTTGACATTTTCTCCTTGAATTTGTATTTCCATTTCACATCTACTATAAATTATGTCCTAATAGTATGTATTTTATGTTCAAATATCTTTTATTGTTTGCCCTAATATACTTCTCTGTCAATAAAATAAGTTTATAAAATGAAATTTTAATTGTTTTATACTTTCTGTGGTCATAAAAGTTTTTATGTTTTAGGATTTCCCTATAAATTGTTATTATTACAATTATTAGTATATATAATTAATCAAAACAATATAAATATATTACTTATTCAATAAGTAATTATTAAACATAAAAGTTAGATGCTATTGGAAACATTTCTCTCAATGAGATGAATAAAGCTAATTTTTTCCATTAGATTATGTTAACATGAATGAATATTACTTTTTACCAGAATGAGATAGTTTCAACATCAATTCTATTCCCATTTTTAAATTTTATAAACATAACCACTAAAAAACCTCATTTACATAAATAAATAGGTGGAAGTGGAAGGAGTTTTGTTATAGATATGTTATTCAATTCTTTAAACTCCTTCCCAAAATAAAATGGCTCTTAAAATTATTTTAATGATTACTAAAAAATTCTAATGGTTTTCCTTCAGTTTTTTAAAACAAAAAAAGTAGAAACCTCCTAATTTGCAAAAAAAAAAAAAAAAAAAGAAAAGAAAATCATTACCTAGTCATCAGATTCATCCACTTTCTCAATTTCTAATCAATCTTCACCAAGACTTAGAAAGGATCATTAATTATAGCTATTTCTCTTTCACATAAAGAAACTATATTTAACCTTGTAATTCAGAAAAGTTTGGGAGAATAAAAAATATTTTAAATTCCAATACACTTTTACCAATAAGTTTTTTGTGATAAAATGCTTTTATCTTATCATATAATTTGAACAGGTTTTTATCAAAATTTTAGATCTGCAGATTAAGCTCATTCGGTTTATGGAAAATGCCTGCCATATATCCTAATTGGCAAAACCAGTATTCATCGTCAAATGCATGTGCCAAGTCAGACTTAATTTCTGCCAGAAATACTCTGACTCCATTTTTCAATTCAAATAAACATGTTGTTATGCATTACTATGACAGCCTTCTGAAGTCTATGTCTTAGATAGAAGGAAAGACAGAATGAAGCAGGGACTATCACTGGGGGCTTGTCACCTAGGTGAAATCAGGTGCCTTCAGCTTCCACCACTCTTACTTATAGGCTTTTTATTTTGTTTTCATGGCACTTTCCATAAAGATTGATATATCCTTTACCAAGATTCAGGAAATACAAGTAATGAAGTCTTTTTTTTTTTTTTTTTTGAGACAGAGTCTCGCTTTGTTGCCCAGGCTAGAGTGAGTGCTGTGGCATCAGCCTAGCTCACAGCAACCTCAAATTCCTGGGCTCAAGCAATCCTTCTGCCTCAGCCTCCTGAGTAGCTGAGACTACAGGCATGCGCCACCATGCCCGGCTAATTTTTTCTATATATATTAGTTGGCCAATTAATTTATTTCTATTTACAGTAGAGACGAGGTCTCACTCTTGCTCAGGCTGGTTTCGAACTCCTGACCTCGCTCGAGCGATCCGCCCGCCTCAGCCTCCCAGAGTGCTAGGATTACAAGCGTGAGCCACCGCGCCCAGCCGATGAGGTCATTATAACACTTCTCTCCACTGTACAATACATCAGGGCACCTCAACACAAGCCAAATAACTTATTTCTAATGCTACAGTCATCCCTTAATAGATGTACATGCAGGAGAGTCCAGCAGAGTTCAAACACAGAATGGCATTGGGGTGAAAGGCAAAAGCAGCAGATCTCAAGACCCGGGGGAACTGGAATTGCAGCAGGTTCACTAAGGTAGAGACTTTATTCAAATAATAAACCTAAGGCCCAGTTACAGAAAGAAGATAAACCATCGTTTTGAAGGTAGCATGGCAACGTGGACAGGGTGCTGGCTGTGCAATCAGAAGATCTAGGTGTGAATTTTGGAGCTACAATTGACCAGCTTTGTAACCAGGTAGATTGATGGCCAAAAAAAAAAAAAAAAAAAGAAAAAAGAAAAAAAAAAGGAGGGAGAGAGAGAGAGAGAGAGAGAGAAAGCCTCAGTTCTCCATACCTCCCTATATTCTCACCCTTTGCAATGTAACTTTGCAGCTCTTTCCATCAAGAGGAGGAATCTATTTTTCTACCTCTTAAATCTGGGCTAACCTGTGACATGCTGTGGGCAAAAGAATGGAGCAGACTGTGATGTTGTACCAGTTGTAACCTGTAGCTCAATAGAGCTTGCATATCCCAGCTTCTTTTGCTTGGAATCCTCTCCAGCGAATGACTTAGCGAATGCATCTATGGAGACCAAGGGTGAGTAGGAAGCCAGCCTGGCTTTGTCATTAGTAACTATCCCTGATTTATAAGATTTGCAAATCTCCATTTCAAGTTTTCTGAAAACTGGACTGGCCTGTATTAACTACTATTTATTTCTGTGTTCCCAATATAGAAGCTGGATGAAACTGTTCTTTTTTTAAAGAATTTAGGAACTCCAGCACTCTGTGAGGCAGTAAAAACCTATTTTAAAAAAGAATCTGAAGGTTGTTTTGGTACTAATTGTGCTCGAAATATTTTTAATAAACCGTTTCTGTTCAGCTTATAATTTTCCATCTGCAGATAGCTCTGCACAGGTAAAACGAAGTACAATTCATCTTGCCAGACTAAAGTATTACCCATCTAGCACTGAATGGGTTTTAATCTGAAGCAAGAAATTAATTGTCATAGACTAGTAATTACCAAGCAGGGATGGGATTTCATAAAAATTGCTGTTGGATTGAATCAGGACTCCATCCAATTTTATAATTCTTTTTGGCCTTAGCCTCTGATTTATAAGCCAACTGTAAAAGGCTGCAGCAGAATTTGGTGCCAACCCTGGTCCAAGTGAAATCTCACCCTCCATTTAGGTAATTAATGGAGGCCACTACAACTCAGGTCTGGTTAGGCTTCTTTGCCATCAATTGCTTCCAGGGATTGAAATTGAGACTTTCGATTGCGAAACTTGAAGCAGACCCAGCAGCCCCAACGTTCTGATTACAATTTTTCAAGCTTTAGTAATTTGAACTTGACAAATAAAATTTACATCAAGCACTACAGAGATGTTGAGGTCAGCAAGGTGGCCAAGGTCGGAGGATTGGCAATAGATTTAGAAGAATCACAATGTAGTTCCTAAGAACTGGATTTCTGTGCACACTCACATGCACCCTCTTATGTGGCCATGTATCCTTCCCATTTAGATGATGCAAACTCTACCAATGGTGTCTATGTCTTTTCTGTTAGACTAGTTATTCTGAAACTTTTAATAATTCTAAAACTTTTATTGCACAAAAGATTCATTAAGCTATTTTTAACAATGCATGCTACTGGCTTGTATGTTTGATTTGGTAGGTCTGAGGTGGGGATCTAGAATCTGAATTTCTAACAGGGTCCTCAGGTGATTCTGATGCAGGTATTCCAAGGACCACTCTTTGAAGACACTGCCCCATGGATGGATTTCTTAAGGTTCTGTGTGTCTGAGAGAAGGGAGGAGGATGAGGCTGTTATCTCTGCTTGCAAGGTCCACATGGTAATCACATAAGTCCTGCATTCAGTGGTATCCAGTATAAGCGACTCATTATTCCTCACTGGTGCTATAGTTCAAACTCAACCAGATGTAATTCATGTAGCCATTAATTTATACCATAAAAAATCGTAGATGCATTAGTACATAGACAAATGCTTGTTCTTTTAGAAGAGTAATAACATTGATAAACCCTTAGAATAATCAAGAAAAAAGAGAAATGGCACAAATACCAGTATCAGGAATTTTTTTTTTAAAAAAGGATGCCATTACAGATCTAACAAGTAGGTATTAATCATGCCTTCTTTTTAACTTTCTGTATTTCCCATTTTCATGCCTGCTGGCCATTTAAATTTGTTCTTTTAAGAAGTGTCTATTGAAATCCTTTGTCCATTTTAAAAATCAGGCTATTTGTTTCTTTTTGTTATTGAGTTTCTTCTGTATACTGGATATAGATTTGCAATTTTTTTTCTCATTCTATAGGTTGCCTTTTTATTTTGGTGATTGTTTCTTTTGCTATGCAAAAGCTTTTTAGTTTGATGTTATTCTGCTTGTCTATTTTTACTTTTGTTGCCTGTGTTTGTGGAATCATATCCAAAAAAATTGCTAAGACCAATGTCAAGAAGTCTTTTCCTTATGTTTTCTTCTAGGAGTTTTATGGTTTCAAGTTTTGCATTTAAGTCTTCAATCCAATTTGTGTTGATTTTTGTGCATGATGTGAGATAGGGTTTAATTTAATTTTCTTTGCTTGTAGATATCCAGTTTTTCCATCATCATTTGTTGAAGAGACTATACTTTCCCATTTTGTGGTCTTGGCAGCCTTGACAAAGATTAATGATTAATTGACCATATATGTGTGGGTTTATTTCCAGATTTTCTACTCTGCTTTATTGTTCTATGTGTTTTTATGCTAGTACCAAACTGTTTTTAATTACTAGAGCATTGTAGTACATTTTGAAATTAGGTAGCATGATGCCTCCAGCTTTGTTATTCTTGCTCAAGATTTCTTTGGCTATTCAAGGTCTTTTGTGGTTTCATATGTATGTTAGGATTGTTTTTTCTATTTCTGTAAAAAAAAATGACCTTGGGAATTTGATAGGGATTGCACTGTATCTGTGGATAGCTTTGGGTAATAAGGACATTTTGACAATATTAATTCTTCCAATCCATTAATATGGAATGTCTATCCACTTTTTTTTTCTATTTTTTTCCTATTTTCCTAAGTCTACCCACTTTTTTGTGTCTTTCTCAATTTCCTTCATCAGTGGTTTATAATTTTCAGTGTACAAATCTTTCATCACTTTGGTTAATTCCTATGTATTTTATTTTTTGTTCTTGCTAATGTAAATGAGACTTTCTTAATTGCCCTGTCAGACAGTTCATTATTGGTGTATAAAAATGCCACTGATTGTGTATGTTGGTTTTATATCCTGAAACTTTACTGAATTTGTTTATTAGTTCTAACAGGTTTTGTTGTGTGTGTGTGTGTGTGTGTGTGTGTATGTGTGTATGAAGATCATGTCAACTGCAACCAAAGATAATTTTACTTCTTCCATTTCAATTTGAATACCTTTTATTACTTTTTCTTGTCTGATCGCTCTGGCTAGGACTTACAGTACTATGTTAAATAGAAGTGCTGACAGTGTGTGTCCTTGCCTTGTTCCAGATCTTAGAGGAAAAGCTTTCAGTTTTCTCCTACTGATTATGTTATGACTTTTCATGTTTGCCTTTATTGTGTTGAAGTAAGTTCCTTCTAGACATATTTGATTGAGAGTTTTTACTATGAAAGGATGTTGAATTTGTTGAATGATTTTTCTACATCTCTTGAGATGACGATGTGGTTTTTGTCTTTCATTCTGTTAATGAGGTATATCACATTAATTGATTTTTGTATGTTAAACCGTCCTTGAATCCCAGGGCTATATTCCAGCTAATGATAGTGTGTGATCATTTTAATTTGCTATTAAAATTGGTTTGCTATATTTTATTAAAATTTTTTGCATATTTGTACATCAGTGATATCAGCCCTCAGCTTTGCTTTTCTTGTGTTGTCTTTTTCTGACTTAAATATCAGGTGATGCTGGTCTCATAAAATAAGATTGAGAGTACTCCCTCTCCTATTTTTTGTTTCTTAATCTTATTTTTAAATTTTTTAAATTGACACATAATTGCACAAGTTTATGGGATGCACAATGATATTTTCATACATATAATGTATAGTGATCAGATCTGAGTAATTAGCATATCCATTATCTCAAACATTTATCATTTCTTTGTGTTGGAAACATTCAATATCCTCCTTTTAGCTATTTGAAACTATAAAATATATTATTGCCAACTATAGTCATCCTACAGTGGTATAGAACAGTAAGACATATTTTTTGGAGGAATTTAAGAATGGTTGGTATTAGTTCTTCTTTAAATGTTTGCCAGAATTCACCCATGAAGCCATCTGGTCCTGGACTTCTCTTTGTTGGATGCATCCAACATTTCTGATGTTACTTAAATTATATGGTCTCCTGATGCCATTATGTTTAGTTTGACATATCTTTATGTGTGTCTTTTTATTAAAAATAATTTCTTCTGTCATTTCTTAGACGTTTTGAGAAGGAAGGAGGATATGTGTGTGAGCGGATGCACCATCTTCATCCATCTCCACATGTAGTTTCGTGAGCAGCTTGATGTCTGTGTATTCTACCTTTTTCCTTTTCTGTACTTTTCCTGTCCAACACTGGCTCCTATCCCCATGGCTGTGTAACACAGTCAGACATTAGGGTTTTGGCAAACTTGGGTTCCAATTCCAGTCCTGCCACTTCCAAGCTGTTCAATTGAAAGCAATCACATCTTGATGAAGATATAATTCACATCCCAGAAGTTTCACCATCTTAAAGTGAACAATTCAATGTTTTTTAGTGTATTTACAGAGTTTATAGAACTTTTTATCCTACAAAAAGAAATCCTATGCCCATTCTTTCCTACCCACTGGAAATCAGTACTTTCTATTGCTGTGGATTTGGCTACAGAATGAGAGAAAATATTTGCAGATCAAGTACATAATAAAGCACCTATATTCAAAATATGTAAAGAAACTCTTAAGCTCAATAATAAAAGACAAATAACCCAATTTTAAAATGGGCAAAGGATTTGAAGAGACATTTCTCCAAAGACGTTATACAAATGACCAATAAGCACATTAAAATTGTTGAATATTATTAGCCATTAGGAAAATGCAATTCAAAATTACAGTGAAATATCACTTCATATCCATTAGGATGGCATTATCAAAGAAACACATAATAAAAATGTTAGCAAAGATGTGGAGAACTTGAAAGTCTATTATATTGCTGGTGAGATTATAAAATGGTGCAACTGCTTTGGAAAATAGAAATTTCCTCAAAATGTTAAACATATGTTTAAAAAAATGTTAAACATAGAGTTACCATGTGGCATTTGCCTAAGAGATATAAAAAAATATGTCCACACAAAACTGTATATGAATGTTCATAGCAGAATTATCCTTAATAGCCAAAAAGAGGAAACAATGTTCATCAACTGATGAATGGATTTTAAAAAATGGTGTATAGGCATACAATTGAAGATTATTTGGCAATAAGAGGGAACAAAGTATGGATACATGCTACAACATTGAAAACATCCTAAGTGAAAGAAGCCAGGTGCAAAAGACCACATATTGTACAATTGCAGGTTGTTTGGTTTTAGGATGCAACTTTCTTTATCTGTAAAATGAGAATAATAAAACATTTATCTCAAAGGGTCCTGATAATATTAGCAAAGGTGTGAAAGTGTCCAGTGAGTAAAGACAATGATAACATTGCTGTCATCATCTGACATAGGACTAGGCATAGCAGATGCTTGGAAAAGACATTTTGACAGCTTGATTTTCAGCTCTAAGGAATTCCACGGTTGGCTAAAATTCTGGGACACATCTGAACCAAAACTGTGAGTCTGGCCACTGTTGGGCAGGCAGGGAAACATTTCTAATTCCCTGATCCAAGTCCGCTGCTGAAGCTGCCCCTCTGGTGAAAGGCTACACATCCCCCCCCACATACTGTGACAGCCGCCACCAACCTGACTTACAAAAGCACTCTTTGAGCAACGAAGAAGTAACATACTGTTCTGAGAAGATTTAAATCTAGTCTTCTGGAAAACTCAGCTTGGGGTTTCTTTCTTCTCCTGGCATTTTGTTCTATGGAACCTTTCTACCCCTTTACTCAAAATTAAACAGCACAGTTTTATGGAGCAATTGGCCTGTGGAAGACCTCACAGAGGAACACTTTGTGAGCCAAGATAGCAGAGCCCTGCTCGCCATGGTAACTTGATCCCTGAAAGACAATATCCTTAAAAGACAACCCAGTTTTGGGTCTGGTTGGAGTAGATACTTGAAGGGCTTTCTGTGTTAACATGTGGCTCTTGGCACATTAAAGATCCATGCAAACAAGTACATGACACTGAGGGACACGGTGTAGGCATACACAAAGCTAGATTTTCAATCAACAAAGATCCAGGGCACTTAAAAATGGCTATTCTCCAATTTGAAGAAAATAAAAAAGAGCTAAAAGGCCCTGCTAAAGAAAAACAATCCTTTGTTCCAAAGTTAAACTGGAGTATGCTAAGGAGAATGAGGTATTCGGAAGAGCCAGGGGCTCCAGGTTTGAGAAAGCTTCACGCCTGCCCATGATGTGATCTTGGCTAAGTCTCTTCACACTCAGACTGCATTTCCTTATTAATAAAATGAAAACTTTCAGCTTTGTTATCTCCAAGCCTTTTCTGTTTTCATACTGTGATTTAGTAACTTGTAATAATAACCTCTTGCAAGTGTAGGCCGTAGTTGTGAAAGCATATTCAGATCTTTTCATTTGATTATAGCTCCAAATTAATGATGCCATCAGGGCTTAAATATTTTGCATTTGAGAGATAAAAAAGATACTGAGCATTAAAGAGATTTTCCCAAGGTCACAGCTAGTACATGGAAGTGACCAGATACTTGGTTGGCCAACTGAATTCTAAGAACAAATAATCAATAGCAACTGCTATTAAGACTCTTGATATTTGCTTCTTAAATTAATGAGTTATTTTTTTTTCTCATTTACTTCTCTCTCACTCCTGAGCCCTTTCCTCAAGATCTTTAAGTAGAAAAGGAGAAACTTCCTCATGAAGAGAGAATAACAGGGCAGTGGCATTGTGAGTTAAGCCCGAGACAGAGATGTGCATAGGATGCTGAAGAGCACAGCTGGCAGGGTAGGGAGTGTTGGTTTTCAGGGAAGGCTTATGTGAAGAAAGAGATATCTGAGTTGAAACTTGCAAAGAAGGGTGTGGAATTAGCTGGAAGCTTGTATTTTAGCTAAAGAGTGCAGCATTGGCAAAGATGCAGATTCAATAAGCAGCTCAGAATCTGTGGGGGCAACTGATGGCAGTTGATGAAGAGAAGAGGAAAGGAGTGGTGGGAGATAGGGTTGGAGGTGCTGTTAGACACCAGATCCTGGAGATCCTGGTGCACCCTGCCTGGCAGCCTTGATTTTGTCCAGAAGGCACTTGGAGCAGAGGGGCTGGAGATCACTGAAGAACATTAATGATGCAGAACATTAATGATGTCAGGTGTGTACCAGGTGCCCCCAAAGTCTTAGTGGGGTTTTAAACTTTTATACACTGAGAAAGTATAAATGCTACCAACTCTCAAAAAAAAACATCATTTGAAAGTAATTCCATCCCTTTGAGTGTGGGAAAGACCTGCAATTTTCTTCTCACAAATAGAATACAGCAAAAGTGATGGATGTCACTTTTATGATAACCTTATATAACCCATCTTTCTAGTAGACTCTCTTTCCCTTACTGGCTTGGAGGAAGCAAGAAACCTTGCTAAAAGCCCAGGTGATAAGAACCGAGACTGGCCTCTGGCTGATAGCCAGCAAGAAACCGGGGTCCTCAACACAACAGCCCACAAGGAACTGAATGCTGCCAACAACCACACAACCATGTGATATTGGAAGTAGATCCTTCCTGAGTCAAGCCCCAGACAAGACTGAAATCCCAGCTGACACTTTGATTGTAACCTTGTGAGACGTAGAAGCAGAGAAACTTATTCGACTGTGCCTGGACTCCTAACCTATAGAACTATGAGAAAATGATTCTTTGTTATGTTAAGCCACTAAGTTTGTGGTAATTTTGTTATGTGTCAATAGATAACCAATGCAGAACACTTTGATGACAGGTCACAAAGATTTTCTATTATGTTTTCTTCTAAGTTTTTTAGTTTTACATTTAGATCTATGATTCATTTTGAGTTAATTTTTATATAATGCATTAAGTTTAGGTCCAGGTTCCCTCTCATCCCCAGATGTATCATTGTTCTAATATTATTTTTTGGAAAACATCAAACAAACCTCTCTTTTCTCTTTTAAATTGCCTATGTACCTTTGTCAAAAATTAATTGACCCACTCATAGTGGGTCTATTTCTGTTCCTATTCTGTTCCAATATGTAATTCTTCCAGCTTTATTCTTATTTTTCACAATTGTTTTGGCTATCCTGGTTTCTTTACCTTTCCACATAAATTGGGAATCTGCTTATCTATGTCTACAAAAAATTCGGCTGGGATGTTGACTGGAATTGCATTAAATTTATACATAAAATTGGCATCTTATTATCTTGAGTCCTTCAATCCATAAACATGGTAAAGTCTTCCCCTTTGTTATGTCTTCTTTCATTTATTTCATCAGCTTCTTATAGTTCTCAATTACAGATTCTCTATATGTTTTGTTAGGTTTATAAATATGTATTTCATTTTATTGCAGCTATTGTAATAGAACTGTATATATTTTTGAAATTTTGTTTTCCACTCTTTCATTGTTGGTGTACAAAAATTCAGCTTATATTTCTATGGTAACCTTGTATCATGTGACCTTGATTTATTTATTTATACTCATTTATTAATTTTAAGAGTATTTTTTGTACAGTCTTTAGAATTTACTATGTAAACATCATGTTATTGTGAATAAGGGCAGTTTTATTTCTTCCTTTCCAATTCATATGCCTCATTTCTTTTTCTTGTCTTATTGCACTGGCTAGGAATTTCAGTATGATGTTGAATACCAGTGATAAAGTGGACATGCCTTGTTCTTAATCTTAAGGGGAAAGTCTTCTATCACCATTAAGTATGATGTTATCTGCAGGGTTTTTGTACATGTCCTTTATCAGATTGAGGAAGCTTCTTTCTAGTCATAATGTTCTGAGAACTTCTTTCAGGAATGTATGTTGTGATTTGCCCAATATTTTCTGCATAAATGGATATTATAATGTAGTTTTTTCTTTTTTAGAATGTTAATATAATGGATTACTTTGATGGATTGTTACATATTGAACCAGCTTTACATTCGCAGAATAAACTCCATTTGTTCATGTTTTATTATCCTTTTAATATATTGCTGAATTTGATTTGCTAATATTTTGTTGAGGCTTTTTGTGTCTGTGTTAATTAAGGATATTAGTCTGTAGTTTTTTTTCTTGAAATTTCTTTGTCTGATTTGAGTATCAGAGTAGTGCTGACCTCATAAGATGAGATGGAAAGTGACTGGAAAGGAGGAATACCCTTACTGGTGGTCAATTTTATCTGTCAACTTGACTGGATTAAGAGATACCCAGATAGCTGAGGAAACATTACTGGATATGTCTGTGAGGGTGCTTCTGGAATAAATTAGCATTTGAATCAGTAGACTGAGTAAAGAAGATCTGCCCTCACCAATGTGGACAGGCATCATCTAACTCATTCAAGACCTGAACAGAACAAACAGGTAGAGGAAGGGTGAATACCTTCTCTTTTCTTGAACTGGGACATCCATCTTCTCCTTCCCTCAAATATCAGAGCTTCTGGTTCTTGGGCTGGACTCTAGGATCTACCCAACAACACACTTCCCCAACCACTCTGGTACTCAGGCCTTGGGCCTTGGATTGGGAGTTATGCCATCAGCTTCCCCTGGTTCTCAGGCCTTTGTACACACACTGGGTTGCAGTACTGGCTTTTCTGGTTCTCCAGCTTGCAGATGGTATACTAGGGCACTTCCCAGCCCCCACAATCATGTGAACCAATTCCTGTAATAAGTCTCCTCTTAGCTGTCTATCTGTCTATCTATCTATCCTATTGTCTCTGTCTTTGGAGAACCCTGATTAATACCTCCTTCCTTAGAGTTTCAGGTTCCTTTGTAGCCCCACTGCCATGGCCACCACCACCATGGAAGATGGGTTGAATTCCTGGGTATGAGATAGTGGAGAAAAGAAATAACAATAACAACAGGTGATTTTCCCATTCTCTCTAAGCACTGGGAGCTCTTTCCTACTCCTCTACCAAGAACTAGGGGAATTTTCTTGGATCTCTCTCTGTTGGCACTAATGGCCCTTCACTTTTCAGGCTGTGTTGTGTTCAGGCAAGGGGATACTTGAGGAACAAAAATGGAAAACTCACTGCCAGTTTGGTGTTATTTCAAATACTGATCTCCCCCATATGCCTGATGCTATTTGCTTTTCAGAGACCTCAAATAGTTGTTCCATGAATTCTGTCCAGGTTTTATAGTTAGTGGCAGGGACACATTGGGGTGAGCTTACTCTATCTTGCCTGGACCTATGACTGATAATTTTTTAATTTTAATTTTTGTTTCAGTGAACATTTGCCATTTTCAATCAAAGGCATATTGGATGTTGAGGCTATTCACTGTGTGCACATGGCATCTCTTGCAATATACAGTCTGACTAACACCATGTCATCGTCTGCGAAGAGGCTGGGACTCCCCAGAAAACTGGCCAGAATTTCTCTGAGGCAGGGGTCAGCAACAATTTTTTTTTTTAAAGAACCGTAAATATTTTAGGTTTTGCAGTCCATATGGCTTTTGTTCCAGCTACTCAACTGTGCTGTTATAGTGTGAAAGTAGTCATAGACAATATGTAAATCAACGAGCACAGCTGTGTTCCAATAAAACGCTATTTGCGAAAACAGCTGATGGGCTGGATTTGGCCTGTGGGCTGTAGGTTGCTGACTTCTAATCAAAGAGGTCAGTTTCAGTTGGTAATAGCAGTTACTTTTCTTCTGTCGTAAGTTCTTTTCATCTTTTTCCAATTTTTACCATCCTAGAGCAAGACTTTCTAGCCTGGGAGTTCATAATCTAAGAAAAGAATTTTTTTTTCTAAATTTTTAGTTGTATTAACTTATAACTAAGATTGAGCATTTCTTTTCAGGATGAATGTGGATAACAAAAGGCGGTAGTGTTAATATTTTGTCTGTGACTTTGCTACCAACAGAAATTACAGATCTTCCATCATATTATAGTTCTTGTAGTTATCCCAGAATACTGTTTAAGCTCATCACTATTTTAAAATCAGGGAAGTTCTCTGACTTGCCACTAGGTATTGTTGTTTTGTATATTAAAAATTATTACCTTGCATACTACAGCATAAGTGGCAATGTCTCAACAATCTCAGAGTTCTTAGCTCTTGCTTTTTCTGTTTTAAAATAATTTTTTGAGGTGAAATTCACATAACATAAAATTAACCATTTTGAAGTGAACAATTCAGTGCTATTTAGGATATTCACAATATTGTGCAACTGCCACCTCTATCTAGTGTCAAAACATTTCTATCACTCAAATTAAAATCTTTTACCCATCAGTAATTTCTCCCATTATCCCCTCCCCTGTAGTCCCTGGCAATCACCCATCTGTGCTCTGTCTCTGTGAATTTATCTGTTTTGGTTATTTCACATAAATGAAATCATTCAGTGTGTGATCTTTTGTGTCTGACTTCTTTCACTTAGCATAATGTTTTGGAGGTTCCTGCACATTGTAGTATATATCAGTACTTCAATCTTTTTTATGACTGAATAATGTTCCATTGTATGTACACACATCGATTTGTTATCTATTCCTCTATTAATGGTTATTTGCACTATTTCCATTTTTTGCCCATTGTTAATAGTGCTGCTATGAGCATGTGTGCATGTGTACTTGTTTGAGTACCTGTTTTCAATTTTTTGTATATATACCTAGTAGTGTAATTGTGGGGTCATATGGTAATTTTATGTTTACTGTTTGAGGAATTACCACTTTGTTTTCCTCAATGATTTAACCATTTTAATTTAAATGGTGGGAACCAGCAATGTACAAGTGTTTCACTATTTTTTGTTTTTTTAATTATAGCCATTGTAGTGGATGTGAAGTGATACCTCATTGTAGTTTTGATTTGCATTTCCCCAATAACTAATGATGCTGAGCATCTTTTCGTATGTTTCTTGGCCATTTGTATATCCTCCTTGGGAAAATGTCTATTCAGGACCTTGGCCTATTTTTAAGTTGAATTGTTTTCTTTTGTTAAGTTGTAAGAATTCTTTATATATTCTGGACACTAGACTTTTATCAGATGTATAATTGGCAAATATTTTCTGCCACTCTGTAGGTTGTCTTTTCACTTTTTTGATAAGTCCTTCGATTTGTAAAAGTTTATAATTTAGACAAAGTCCAATTTATCTGTTTTTTATTTTGTTGTTTGTGCTCTTGGTGTCATATCTAAGTATCCATTGCCAAATTCAATATCATGAAGATTTAATTCTGTGTTTTCGTCTAAGAGTTTATCATATAAATCCTTAAGTTTATATGTTTTATACATTTTGAATTAATTTTTGTATATGATGTAAGGTAAGGCTCCAACTTCATTCTTTTGCATGTGGATTTCCAGTTTTCCCAGCACTATTTGTTGAAAAAACTCTCCTTTTTCCACGGATGGTCTTGGCATTCTTGTTGAAAAATAATGGCCATATATATGAGGATTTATTTCTGGGTTCTCTATTCTATTTCATTGGTCTACATGTTTATCCTTATGCCTGTATCACATGTTTTTTGATTACTGCAGTTGTTGTATTTAGATTTTGAAATTGGGAGGTGTGAGTCCTCCAACTTTGTTCTTCCATTTCAAGATCGTTTTGGTTATTTAGAGCCTCTTGCAATTCCATATGAATTTGAGGACTGACTTTCCCATATCTTAAAAAGTGGCCATTGAGAATTTTCTTTTTTATTTCAGCATATTATGGGGGCACAAATTTTTAGGTTATGTATATTGCCCTTGTCCCACCCGAGTCAGGGCTTCAAGCATGTCCATCCCCCAGACGGTACACATTGCACTCATTATGTCTGTATATACCCATCCCCTCCTCCCCTCTCCCATCTGCCCATTGAGATTTTGATTGGCATTGCATTGAATCTGTAGATCTTTTTGGATAGTATCAACATCTTACCAATATTAACTTTTCTAATCCACCAGCCCAAAACGTCTTTCTATATATTTAGGTCTCTTTTAATTTCTTTCAGCAAAATTTTATTATTTTCATTGTACAAGTCATTCACCTCCTTAGTTAAATTTATTTTTAGGCATTTTATTCTTTTAGATGCTATTATAAGTGGTATTGCTTTCTTAATTTCCTTTCTGGATTGTTCATTGCTAGTGTATTGAAACACAAATGGTTTTGGGGTGTTGATCTTATACTTACAACTTTTCTGAATTTGTTTATTACCTCTAGTAGCTATTTTGTAGACTCTTTGGGATTTTCTATGATAGGATCATGTCATCTATGACTAAAGATAGTTTTATTTCTTCTTTTCTAATATGCATGCTTTTTATTTCTTTTTCTTTCCTCCTTGCTCTGGCTAGGACTTTCAATGCAACATTGAACACCAGTGGTGAAAGTGAGCATCTTTGTCTTGTTCCTGCTCTTTGTCCATGAGGTCACCCCCTAGCTTTTATTTTAAGAGTCTTCTGCTGCAGATCCCTGGTTTCCCAGATAGGGGACAACCACTTTTTTCAAAATCAAGCTTTGGTAGCTATGTGGGCTCCTACTGCTACACCTTTAAAGTAAGAAACCTGTAAGCCTTTGTAGGGACCAAGAATGCCTATTTCTGATGGTCAGTGAGAAAAGAAAGGGCAGGGCCTAGACAACAGGCTGTGCTTCACCTATTGACAATAATAATAAGACCTAACCATGATAATAAAGTGCTTTCACTTTAATCCTCTCAACACTTCCCCATCTGTAAATGTGGAACTGAGCATCATATGGGCAGTAACTGTCTAAATTCCTGTGACTAGGGAACTAATCCTGAATCTCATCTCTCAGGTCCTGGCCCTAATGTCACTGACCTGGACACTCCCCAGCAAGCTTCCAAGAGAGCCCTTGGGCATTTCTTCCATCCCTTCTCTCCTTATCTCTGGTCCCACTTGTCAAGGTAGCTTGTGACCTACCTGCCAACTCACTGGCATGAATTGTCTTACTTGCCTCTGATGTTCTTTGGTTTTGTGGTGGCTACTTCCAGGTGCTGCCCCACTTCAACTGCCACCAACGCAGCACAGCCCCAGCCCTCCAGGGGGCACTGTTGGCCCCAACTGCAGAATCATGCACTTCCCCAAGTCCTTATGTGCCCTTGGAAACATTCCAGTGCCCAGGGGGGACCTGGATGCCAACACACAGCCATCCTGCAGTCAGCCATCTCATGTCGTCTGCTTCATGGAGATATTTCTTCCTTTAAGAAAGTAAAACAAAACGTGTGCCGTCGTCAAATGCAAACTATACAAGAAGTGTCGAAAGTGAAGGATTATTTTTTTCCCTGCACTTCCCTACCCTGAGTGTGCTCAGGAGAACTTGCCTGCATCTCTTGATTTGATTCCGTTGCCTTGATTCCGAGGGAATCAAGGATTTGGCATGTCAGGGCCACGCAGTGCTCACAGGCTCTGCATTCAGAGGGTCCTGACTGCAGTCCCAGGAGGGCCATGTACTGTCCAGTTAGCTGGGTGGCCTTGAGCGGGTTTCCCCACTTGTAAGGCAGGGTGGTGAGAGCATGTACTCGACGGGGTTAGGATTGAATGAGAAGACACATGTTTACCTCCATGTTTGGCACAAGATGACCTTCAGTAAGGGGGAAGGGCATGAATGAGGAGAGGGAGTTCTGAGCCTGGACAAACAACAGGAAAAAACACAGTTCTGTACATAAAAAAGAGGTCTCCATTAGAGCCCCCACAGGCGTGCCAGGCCCCCGGGCCCCTCTGAACCCTACAAGGCCAGGGCAGCTGACAGACCTCGTTGTTCAGGCTGACAGCTTCCTCCACCTGTCCCCACGGCTGCCACTTCTCTCGCCTTTCCTGCTTGGGCCTCTGTTTCCAACAAAATGCAATTCTAATGTCCTGAGCTCCCCTTCACCTGGAGTCCAGGCCTGAGCTCCACCATGTACAGGCTCTTTTCTCTGCTGATCAGAGCCTCAGCGCTCACCCTATATCCTTGTGACTCCACAGACAGGAAGGCTGAGGTTTGGAGAGAGCTTCCCCACGGTGTGGTCACTTTCCTCCTGTCCTCCTCTGGTCTCCACTGCCCTTGCTGTTGCCTGAGGCAGGACCCCTAATCTAAAGCTTCCAGTAGTCTTGGAAATAGAATACAGGGGGCCTGTGGACTTGGACAGGAAAAAGTTACATTTTCATTTTCATGGATTTGTGGATGAAATTTAGTATTTCTTTCCATTATGGAAGTAGTCAACATACTCTAAAATAGAATTAATGGTCATTGCGACTTTGTCACCAACAGAATTCACAGATATTTTCATATCACATGCCAGTGATACATTGTTTGTTTCTCATGACTTGGAAATCAGAGTCATTCTTAGGCCCACAGCAGGGTCTTGTATTTAATACAGAGCTACTCAGAGCATGGTCCACGGACTGGTGTCAGTCTGTGAACTATGACAGGTTCATGATGAGGTAAGAACAGCTATTGGGAGTAAGCCTTTAGAAACTTGGACAACAATTTGACAGAATAATCTAATATATTTAGAGTCCAATAATAAAACATTAAGATTTGTGTTTCATAATCTCTCTTATTGCATTTTCTTATTTTTTAAAAGTTGTCAGTCCAACATGGATTGGAAAAATAAATTGGTCCTTCTCCACAGATAGTTTGAAAAGGATAGTTTGATTTATTGGTTTAACAAGGGAGCAAACATTTTTTAAATATTTTGATAACTGTGTTTTGACATAACTGGTTTCCTTGGTCTTCCTTTGCTGTCTTATTTAAAACATCATTCTGAAATAGAGTCAGTTAGCTTCACCAGACTTCCAAAATAGTTGAGACATAAAAAATAGTTGAGAATGCCTGAGTAGGGACTCTAGGACCCGAAGTAATCCTGTTCCTAGCCTCACAGTGGGCAGCCTTATTTCTCATCTCAGTCTTGGGATGTGGGTGAATGCCCTTCTCCTCCACCCTCTGGCCATGCTGAGGTTCCAGTGTGTTCAAGAGCTTTAGCTTCCCTCCCATCCTTCCCTTGGCCTCTTGGCTTCCTGTCCAGCCAAGATCTAGGGAGGGAAACTCCCTAGATCTGTAGGAGGATCCTCTATCTCCTTGGACTTGTTACCACTATGTCCTTTCTTATCATTTCCAAAATCAGGAAGAGCCTCTCCTAGAATTTGAGGTTGCCTGAATCCTACTCATATTTCAAAACCCAACTGCAGCCAGACCTCCTCAAAGGAGATAAAGGAGATGTATCTACCCCACACAAACATCTTCCTTCCCGAGCTCCTGTCTGTCCATGACCTGACAGGGTGGGCAGAAGCCTGGACAGGAAGTGGGGCAGGTGGTGGAGTGTCTGGCTCTGCCCAGTCTAGCTGGGGTTAGAACAATTATAGCCAGGACAGTGGAGGGAACATGTTACTACACTGTCAAATTATGCCAGGTTTTAGCGAGGTAAGTGAAGACTTGCATGGTGCCCAGAACGAAGTGGTCCTTTGATTTATTTGTGTTGTGTTCATGCAGTGATGCAGGGCGAGCCAAGTGACTGTTGGGTATGTGGGTTGCTGGGCAGGTAGAGGAAGTTGTTGTTGCAAAAGTAGAAACATAAGCCAGGAAAGTTTTATAGTTAAGTTTGTGTTTTGCATAGGCATCTTTTAAAGGTTCAAGAATTTTCCTTCATGATATATATAAATATAATATATATGTGTATATATACACATACATCAGTTGATTTAAGAATTGGTGACTGTGATCTTGAGCAAATTACTTCATCTATGCCTCAGTTTCCTCATCTGCAAAATTGGGATAAAAGTCTCTACCTCATAGGAGCGAATGAGAATTAGATGAGTTACTATTGGTAAAATGTATAGAACAGAGAGTAGTATTATACAAGTGCTATAAAATAAAATCTTTATTTTATGGATGAGAAATTGGAGGTACCAAGAGATATGTCATGTGCAGGAGGGAGAGATCTCCTTTTGTTTGATCGATTCCTCCTTTTGCTCTCTCTCTATGCTGGCTGGGTTTTGTCCACCCCTTACCAGTGTCTGTTATCAAAGGCAGAGTTACTAATCTGACTTCTTGGCTGGCAGATATGATTAGACCATGCATACCTGTGGGTCAGAATCCCTGGCATTAAAGGTCTCCTTTTCTGGACCTCTCTTCTGCCCATATAGTGGGCCTCTCTCTCCAGGCACCACAGACAGACATATGTACATGTTGATCTTTGCTTTTAGCTTAAATTTGCATTCTCCAACACAGCTTTAGGAGGCCTCTGGTAATTAATATCCACTAACCCCGCCCCAGTGCAGGATCAGCACATTTTATTGGCTGTCTTCTGATGCATAGACTGGCTTTCCCTAAACTCCAGCCCTATCCTTCACCTGTAGAGGCCTCCAAGAGTGGGGAGAAGCTCCTCATTACACCCTAATGTTTGGGATCAACAGAGTGGCATTTAGAACCTGGCCGATTGGCCTCAGGATTGTGTGAGCTTAGGGCCTGGCTGAGGAGAAGACCTGTCATCAATATCAGAGCACTGACCTCCCATCCTTCCCAGCCCCCTCTACTTTCACATCTTACCAGCCTCTGCAGTCATCTGCCTGACTTCCAGGGTAAGGAAAGGAACCCAAGATCAGTCTGACTTGCAGAGTCTCAGGGGACTATATAGCCCTTGGCATGCCTTTTGGAAGCAAGGAGGTAAGCAATGTGACATCTCAAACTCAAAAAGTAAACACTTCATCAAATTCTACAAAGTCTGTGCTTTTCTCCAAATTATGACGTCCAATCACCTCCTAACTCTGTTCCCTCCCACCATGAAGATTACTTATCTTCCATAATAAGCAGTGAGGATCATTGTTAAAAGAGTTAGACAGGTGAAAATTTTGATGTTTCTCTTCCTCCTTCTTATCTTCTTCTCTTCTTCCTCCTCATCCTCCTTTTTCATTACTATCATGTTCATTATCATACTATCACCATCACTTGTTACATCTTACTATATGACATAAGCTGAATCTAAATTACTTCATTTAATCCTCTCAATGTCCGTAGAAGATACATGCTATTATTATAATGTTGTTCTCTTTCCTTGTTGGAGAGGTTGTATAGCATGATGGTTAAGAGCTCAGGCTCTGGAGTCAGATAACTTGGATTTGGATCTCACTCCAGTATTTGTTACCTGTGAGGACAATTATTTAAATTCTACAAGCTTCAATTCCCTCATCTATAAACAGAGATAATATAGTGCCTACCTAGTGCCCAGGATTCCTACTGAAAGTAGAGAGGGAAGGAGGGAAGTGCAGGAAGGGCTAGGTGTGATTACAGAAAGACATTTCTTACAGGTAAATGGTGCGATTTGGCTGTAAATTGAGAGGAAATTAAGGTAAATGAGTGGTTACAAAAGAGTTGGTTGAATCAGAAAAACTGAGATGTTGGTCCAGAAGATCATGAGAGGTGCGTGGGAGATGATTTCCAACATGTTCTGGTTCAGGGACTGGAAATGCATGCCCTGGGATGGGCACGTGAACTTGGCTTTGGGAATCTGGGCAATGGGTGCAACTGAAAGCCTGGTAGAACCCCCTCTGCTACCCAGCTTTCCCCCTGAGGAGCTCCTCCTTGGCTCTCGTATTGGCATTGCATGCTGTTGGGTGTTTTGGGACAAGACGGGCTCCTACCCCAAGAGCTATGTCTCCTTCTGCCTTCTGGGCTCTGCTAGGCCAGCTTGAAGGTTATGTCCCACATACTCCTATAAGTAGCCAGAGAGATGGGTTTGGGGGACAGAAAGCAGCCATCTCTGTTAGCACTCTTACTTCTTCCTACAGGCACACATATACACATATACAGGAGTGCAATACTTGCATAGACTCACCATCTGTGAAAGGTGTCAGTGTTTTTTCTCCCAACACCTGATTAATGACTTGTGTTTGAAAACTGCATAAACTCATGGACACAGAAAACAAAGACACTTCCAATCTGAAGTCCCAATTTGCAGACTGGATTCCAAAGATATGTTTTAGGTCTGATGGTTAGAAACTCTCACTGAAATTGTTATTGGTAGTGATATTCTTAACAGTGGCTGTGTCCCCATAGAAGCCTGTATCACTCAATGTGGCTGAAATGTTTATTCATAATAAAAATATAAGTTATACTCTTCCAATATTCATAAGCAGTGCAGCAAATGCTCATATTAAACATGATCAAGGCCTTTTGCTGTTGTTGTTTTGAATGTTGATGGTTGATAAGAAAACTTATTAGAGGAGGAAAAGAAGGTTGATAAAAAATTTTACAGTCTCTGGACACCAGTAGATATCATTAAATACTTCGATTTTTCTTGAAGTGTAGCCCAAGCATTACTCATCTTAACCTTGATTAAGGTTGTTTTTGGCTCACATTGAGACCACAGGGACTGGGAGAGAGAGCGGAAGAGAGGAAAAAGGAAGAAGAAAAATAAGAGTACAAGGAGGAAGAAGGACATGTTTAAAGATGGGTTTACAAATGAGAAATGTCTTGTTTGATGTAAAATTCACTTACCATTAATGGGAAAATGGAAGAAGGAAATATTTAGAGATAAATATCAGGTCAGGGCAGGTGTTTATCTCAGCTTCCTTCTTAGTTGCCGCCTGAGCTGGGGGTGGGAGTGGGAGAGACTGGGGAGGGGATTTCAGAGTAGTCAGAGGAAGGGGATGCCAGTCAAAATTAAATTTTGCATGTGTAAGTGTGTGGAGAATTAGATATTTCTAACTCATGGAGTGCCTGTATTTGCCTTATCCATAATAACCACTCATCAAATGATTATAAAATTGAATGTTTTTGTGATATCTCATTCTGTTACCATTTCTACTGTCTGGTGTTTGATATTGACATTGCCAGAAAGTGAAAGATCTGGGTCTGAGACACATTTTCTCATCCTTCCTCTGGGTCAGTGTGTTCTATGACTTCATGCATATACGCGAATGACCTGCCCTCAGGCATCCCAACTCCTCTCCATCGGTACCAAACTCCGTCTTTATTTATGTCTTCTAGTCCCCACACAGTTGAGAAATCTGATTAAATACATGATGTCTCTCTACTGCAGCGGTAAGAAAGAAGAGAGAAGGATTTTGTGAATGGAGCTATTTCTCTCAGCTAGATATGGCAATTCAATAGGAATAGTTATCAGATGAGTCACCCTTGACTCATCCTCTATGAATGGAAAATTAAGCCGTGAAATGAAGTTTCCAGCCTTTGTTCTCAAGTCTGGAACATGTCTCAAATGATAGGTTGGTGCTGAGGGAATCAGGATTATAATAGTCAGGTTCTTGAATAAGAAAAGCTCTTCCCAGGGTGACATTGTCCAAAATTACATGTACTCAACACCAAGAACAAACTCAGGTGTATAAAAAGTGTTCAGTGAATACTTGTTGAATGAACTAATTTGTGAATGAATAAATTGGAGGAAGAGAGAAGAAGAGTTGAGGAT